>NC_060138.1:826712296-827912296 GCF_021461385.2 Schistocerca piceifrons
GTCGCCATCTGCGTATGTGCATATTGGTATTCCATTACTTTTGTCACCCTTATGTACAGCCAATAAAAAAATTACTCGTACAGATTTGACATATACATACCCCTTTAGGACGCTGAACAAAGCCGCTGTTAATAGGTTCGATAAATCATTCCTATACGATATTATGGATAGCGTAATAGTTTGTAATATTTCGCATTTACAATTGCAGTAGATGCACCCTGCAGCATGAAATTATAAAGAAGTAGACAACTACACTCAGCGGTAATGAAACCTACCTTCTGGAACGAATTTTCACAGGCTGCAGCGGTCGCGCAACAGTATGTAAAAACTGTTGGTTTCAGGTCATATAAGCATTGAACTGACTTGTATTCTATGTGACCTAGCTACAGTTAAATACACAGAAAGATAGGAGGTGCTCCAATAGGAACGGTCCTCCCCTTAGCTCATGAATATAAGGACGACGTCGTATGCTTATAGAATGGTGTTTTATTTTTATCGAACTCGTCTAAGCATTACTAAAGCTCCCGGAGAAGGAAACACGTACTTCCACTGTTCTAGTTTAAAAAGAAAGATATGGAGCAGAAGAATATCTTGCTGAAAAGAAGTAGTCAGTTGTCGAGAAATAACGAGCAAATTTTCTGAAGAACACAAAGAATAACACGGCAAATAACATATCGCTGCCCCAGAAACCGTGGGCAGTGCGCACCGGTATCATAAGATCCTGGCATAGGGAAATGTAACGAAGTGAGATATCTAATGTGAAAGAAAGCTGAGTCCACAGGAGCAGGACTTTGATTCAGTCCGCAGTCTGCACGGCAGCGCACATGATGGCCGAGGTCAGGCATCATGACGTTCGTTTGAATTAAGCGATGACCTCTTTTAAAGTAAGAATGGAACATTCCTTAATCGAATTTCGTCCACAAATAATCATCCAAGCCTTCCTGATAATGAGGCCATAAACACAACGAATAAGATTCTAAACGGAAACGTTGTCATTTTCTTTACGAATGAATCAATGTGCCGCAGTCACGCGCCGGTGATTATTTTTCAATTATTAGTGTGGGGTTTCACGAAGGGCACTTGTTTCTTACGGTACACAATATGGAAGTAACATTCAGTGTTCTGGGTCTTTATGTCAATATTTATTCATATTACTTCTACTTTGGGTGTCACGGGGACGATATCTTTACTAGTAACTCGTAATACCAATTTTGCATTCTAACCGAGCGCAATGGAGCTGTTGTTAAGATACTGGATTCAAATCCCCATACATTCATCCAGTTCCAGGTTTTCTCTACTTCCCGGAAAGCGTTTAAGGGATTGTACATCTGATCTGGTCGCGGTTTATTTTTCTCCCTGTCTATAAAATTTATTTCAGTTAGTGCACATATAAATTGCTTGTTGCTATTTCGGTTTCGAATTATTAATCAATGTCAATAGCCCGCAAATATTTCTTGGCCGACGACTGCCTCAAAGCTTGTAATGATTTAAAATTCCATGGAAACTCCAGCTAGAGAGTCCTCAGGTAGGAACCTCCATGAAATGTTGACTCCCTGCATGCTTTGACGCAGTCGTCCGCCAAGGACATTTACGGGAGACTGATAGCGACAAACTATTCCGAACCGATATAGTCATGAAGCATTTTATGTGAGCAATGACTGAAATAAGTTTTATAGTTTTCCGCCCCCGGTAACTGAGAGGTCAGCGCGACAGAATGTCAGTCGTAAGGGCCCAGGTTCGATTCCCGACTGGGTCGGAGATTTACTCCGCTCAGGGACTTGGTGTTGTGTTGTCCTAATCATCATCATTTTATCCCCATCGACGTGCAAGTCGCCGAAGTGGCGTCAAATCGAAAGACTTGCGCCCGGCGAACGGTCTACCTGACGGGAGGCCCTGCTCACACGGCATTTACATTTATCGTTGAAAGTAACGCTCTCTGTCAAGAATATGGTAACTTAGTTATGCATTTTTTCATTTTTTTCTTAGTAGAACAATTCCACAGCTAAGATTTAAGAAGTACACTGTTTGCCTCCCAACAAAAACATTGTACTTGTTATTAAACCTCAAATATGGTAACTATTAATCCCTCCGTAATCTTTCCCGTTCTCAACTTGTAGTCCGCCCCTACAGACTCGTTATCTATGGAATGATAAACCTTAATATTCCTACAGTTTTTATATTCTGAGTTTGTAGTTAATGTGTGTCAGATGCTGGTTGCTTTGGGGGAAAGAAAAGTAATTCAGAAACGGAAAAAAAGATGTACTACGTCTTTATGAAGAGTGCAGAAGAAACTTGAATAGAGCCGTTCAATTTTGCGTACAGTGGCTCCAGCTAGATGGTGTCAAAAAATAAAGACAATTTAGGAAATATGTAGAAAAAGAGGAACGGTTTGGGAAAGCACTGGCCGGCTACGCAAACGATACGGGACAACCAGTTTCCAACAAAGAGAGAGAAAAAAAAGGAATATTCTTGTACCTTTTGTTCACACTCATCCTAGCTACAGTAGATACAAGAAGTTCTCTCGCTTGATCCTGACGTGCTACAGGACAGTTCACAGACAAATGTACAGGAAACATGCACTATTGAGCTGCTGAAAATCCGCGCTTGGTGATGCAGCCTGAACATCATAGGCATGGTATAGGTTCATTAGAAAATGCGTACTCGGTTCATACACTCCTGGAAATTGAAATAAGAACACCGTGAATTCATTGTCCCAGGAAGGGGAAACTTTATTGACACATTCCTGGGGTCAGATACATCACATGATCACACTGACAGAACCACAGGCAACAGAGCATGCACAATGTCGGCACTAGTACAGTGTATATCCACATTTCGCAGCAATGCAGGCTGCTATTCTCCCATGGAGACGATCGTAGAGATGCTGGATGTAGTCCTGTGGAACGGCTTGCCATGCCATTTCCACCTGGCGCCTCAGTTGGACCAGCGTTCGTGCCGGACGTGCAGACCGCGTGAGACGACGCTTCATCCAGTCCCAAACATGCTCAATGGGGGACAGATCCGGAGATCTTGCTGGCCAGGGTAGTTGACTTATACCTTCTAGAGCACGTTGGGTGGCACGGGATACATGCGGACGTGCATTGTCCTGTTGGAACAGCAAGTTCCCTTGCCGGTCTAGGAATGGTAGAACGATGGGTTCGATGACGGTTTGGATGTACCGTGCACTATTCAGTGTCCCCTCGACGATCACCAGTGGTGTACGGCCAGTGTAGGAGATCGCTCCCCACACCATGATGCCGGGTGTTGGCCCTGTGTGCCTCGGTCGTATGCAGTCCTGATTGTGGCGCTCACCTGCACGGCGCCAAACACGCATACGACCATCATTGGTACCAAGGCAGAAGCGACTCTCATCGCTGAAGACGACACGTCTCCATTCGTCCCTCCATTCACGCCTGTCGCGACACCACTGGAGGCGGGCTGCACGATGTTGGGGCGTGAGCGGAAGACGGCCTAACGGTGTGCGGAACCGTAGCCCAGCTTCATGGAGACGGTTGCGAATGGTCCTCGCCGATACCCCAGGAGCAACAGTGTCCCTAATTTGCTGGGAAGTGGCGGTGCGGTCCCCTACGGCACTGCGTAGGATCCTACGGTGCATCCGTGCGTCGCTGCGGTCCGGTCCCAGGTCGACGGGCACGTGCACCTTCCGCCGACCACTGGCGACAACATCGATGTACTGTGGAGACCTCACGCCCCATGTGTTGAGCAATTCGGCGGTACGTCCACCCGGCCTCCCGCATGCCCACTATACGCCCTCGCTCAAAGTCCGTCAACTGCACATACGGTTCACGTCCACGCTGTCGCGGCATGCTACCAGTGTTAAAGACTGCGATGGAGCTCCGTATGCCACGGCAAACTGGCTGACACTGACGGCGGCGGTGCACAAATGCTGCGCAGCTAGCGCCATTCGACGGCCAACACCGCGGTTCCTGGTGTGTCCGCTGTGCCGTGCGTGTGATCATTGCTTGTACAGCCCTCTCGCAGTGTCCGGAGCAAGTATGGTGGGTCTGACACACCGGTGTCAATGTGTTCTTTTTTCCATTTCCAGGAGTGTACTTCATTGTGGAAAACTTAACAGATGCGGGCACTTGTGTTACTGATTTTCTACATGTTTTCCTGGACGAAGAAACTTAGGACAGCGCTTTTAATGCCCCATCTACGACGTCATTAGAGACGGAGCACTAGTTCGTTTTGGAGAAGGAGAGGAACAGATGTCGGCAGGGACATTTCAAAGTTACCATCGCGGCATTCGACTTAAGTATTTAGGACAACCACGGACAACCTAAACCTGGATGATCATAGGGGGACTTTAACCGCCGCCCTACCGGTTATCTCCCAGGCATAGCACCACATGAAGTACGATCAGCTCTGTACCCAGAATACACCCGTTCATCCTGATCTTTCCTGGATAGGACGGGCTGTATCAAGTGGCCTGTACGTACTAATTGCAAACGATGTCTCCAATCTGTTCAAATGTCCTCGTACAGTCAACTGCAAATATTTGTTGCAATATGAGAACACTTCATTACATTAATACAGTTCATGGAATGGTTCCAAAGATTTTATTTTGTGATTTCGAACACTTTATTGCATGAATACAGTTCATGGAATGGTTCCAAAGATTTTATTCTGTGATTCCTCTACTGTTGTTGTTACTGCTTTTGTAACTGAACCACCAAAGTGTGTGTCTTGCATCTTTCCTTCGAGACTCAGGCAAAAAGATAGGTACAACTGTTATCGTAGTTAACTGATGACTCATTCTTAGCTGCTCCGCTGTGTAAATTCCAATTGGTGTGACGGTCCAACTTGACGTGGAGGAATGTGAGAAGTATCAGTTTTAATTGAAAATTTCGTATACTGCTTAGAATATGTAATTAACCTAACGAAGGTGCAACAGGCTGGAGCAATATGTCTCCCGGACGTGATAATACTGTACAGTATCACGAGCTTCAGCGTACAAAAGTGCTCTGTTTTGTGTTGAAAACAGAGAAATGTGAATTTCAAAATTCTAAATTTTATCTAATCGATTGACAGATAGTAAAACATGATTGAACCCGTCTCTTTCACATCCACGATACTAAAAACAGAAACTACTACAGTAATTTAATCCACAATGACCTGTGGGTAAGCTCTGTGACTGCTAATAAAAAGGAAATAAATTACAGTTCTCCGTCAGTCACAAGGTCTCTGTCGCATCCACTAGATGTTTTCAGCTTAAGCCATCATCATTAAGTGGAATTTATCTCATTAAAGAAGTGATTTGTTTGGCACCCTATGGCGTTTTCTTACGGCAGTATGCGATGTTGCCATGAAATTATCAGCTGTTTGTAAATTAGCTTCTATATTACTTAAAGAAATGCTGTAGCTAACAGACTTAATTAATTACTGTCACAGCAAGACGCAAGTTAACATCACGGCCACTTTATATGATATTACAAGAAATCACCAATACAGGGTGCCCATAATTAAAGTTCGAGTCTGAAAATGCTGTTGAAAGAGAACCACTGCTCATAATGATGTCGAATTTGAGTAGTGCGACTCTACTTGCTTGCTTGGCCTCGGACGTGACCAACCATATGCGACGGTAATCAAATTTAAATTTTGTCTACTGAGGCTTACGCAGTGCAGTTATGGTAAAAAAATTTAAAAAATTAAATCGTAGAAATAAAGTCTGGATGTACACTGTTTCCAGGATAGCTGAGAGCCCTCAAGTGGTAACGCAGGAAATTGTATGCTAAAAGAACAGTCACCTCAAAAGAAAGAACAATGGGCCACCCTAGTGTATGGTTGGGCTTCGATATGCTGGCTACGCTACATCTGAGGAGGCCAACAAACACACACCCGTCCCATATTCCAAATATTTTAATTCAATTGTAGCTCAAAGAAATGAAGCAAGGAACTGATAGTGTAAAATTATGTACCTTCTCACAGTACTTTATATTTTGCAGAAAACTTGAGTTATTCCTTTTTGGTATCACAAATTAAATTAAAATTTACAACTCACAAATTAAATCCATGTTCCACCGAGAGTTTATATGCCGTGGAGTCTATCATGAAATTGCAAAAAACTCTGAAATGTTAACGTTCAACTAGAGCAACGTCAGAATACAGGTCCCACACAGTCTAACTGCGAAAAATGTACGAAGTCCACCTTGGTAGCTGGGTGCATCTGGAGAAACTACAGTTCATATGAGTTAGTCCCACACGAGAATTATTCTGTATTTGCTTGTGCACAAAAATATTCTATGTCCAACTCAGAAGTTAAATACAACTACAGCATCGTGTATGTTGCGAGACGCGATAATTTACAAGTTCACTCATGTCAAAATATTCTAAGTTCTCGTCAATGACACTTCACGAAAATTTTACAAATCCGAAGTGAAAACCTTAGAAATATTCCGTCACCTCCTGTCTCGCCACCCATCTGGAGCAAATCACCACAGATCTTGCCTCACCAAGGTCCTAACCATGACAATCTCTTTCAAAATGTGCACCGTGCTTATAAATCCTTGTACTAATGAGTCAAAATAAATACTTTGTTTTGCATTAGAATACTAAAAACAACAAATTTAGCATTTGATATACATATGTAAAATCGTAAACTCCGTCCACAAGCCCTCGTGGACCCATCGGTATCGATCGGCCGCCGTGTCATCCTCAGCCCACAGGCGTCACCGGATGCGTATATGGAGGGGCATGTGGTCAGCACACCGCTCTCCTGGCCGTATTTCAGTTTCCGAGACAGGAGCCACTACTTCTCAATCAAGTAGCTCCTCAGTTTGCCCCACAAGGGCTAGGTGCAACCCGCTTGCCAACAGCGCTCGGCAGACCTATTGGTCACCCATCCAAGTGCTAGCCCAGCCCGACAGCGCTTAACTTCTGCGATCCGACGGGAACCGGTATTACCACTACGGCAAGGCCGTTGGCTTTATATACATGTCATACAACAAATAACAAGTAATTTTGTTAGCTTTTTCAATATGCCTTTTAATCTTTATCTATCTGCAATAGATTTTATGCAGACAATCACGTTTTCTGTGGCTATTATAGAGTAAATAAATATTGCTAATCACGTTGATCTTCCCTACTAGTCTTGAGTACTGCTGTAATTTTTCGGAGATTTATTAATTTTTAGTTAAAAAAATAAGGTTTTGTGATGCCAAAGGCACATTCTTGTCCATTATTCAAAACTGTGTACTATTCTAATATATCTACTATGACTGCGTGATAGAGCTCAACGAGATCTATCCATACTGCATCACCGAAATATAAACTTTCATAGAGCGTTACTCAGTCTGCAATAACTTATAAAGCATTTTAGACATAAATGGCATGTCTCTATTGACACAATCGTCTTATTTTTGTCGTTAAAATGAGCCTACTATCTCCCCGGTACCTGAAGTTGTTTAATATGCATTACTTTTAGTCTTATTTTTGCACGTTGGAATGATCACACAGAGCAGACATTCGGAGCCTCTCCGCGGTCCAGTCCAACGTCTGGGTTTTCTCGCCTCGGGAAACGGCACAGCCTCGGTTTTACGCCTCTCCAGCGGTATTCTCATACCTGCGAGCTCCCCCACCATCTGTGTGCAAAAGAGTGAACTCGTCCCTTCACCCATCTCTCAAACCGCCTCACCAGACACACCCTCTTGCATGGCTGTCAACACACACGCCAACCGATCGCGACCGCGCATTCGCGGTTGAATTTAGAGACGCTCGTCACTTTAGTAGGTTCTGGACGCTGACAACAGCGTAGGCTATTATTGAAGCAGGGGGAAACCTCACGGCACAAGAAAAAAAGTGTAACGAAAATTTTACCGGTAGCTATAAACATCTTACCCTAAATGACAGATGATTCAGAAAAAGATGGCTATGGTTTAACTTGCACGTTACACCATCCGCACTGTTTGGTGTGCATGACCGTACAAGTTCGGCAGTCAACATTTGTGGCACTGTTAAGATACGTAAGCCCACCCGCCACGCCAAGGTTGTACCACACCGGGTGGTAAAAAATCAGCTTTTAATTGTCCTGAAACGAAAAATTCCATAAAAAGCAAAACGACATCCCTTTCTAACTGTCGTGAGACTGGCGCAGAACATGGTCAGTACGATGTCTGCTGTTTTCTGCCACAAGATGAAATCGAGAAACAGCAAGTTCCACAACAGATCGCAGTGTTTCGCGTTCACGTTCAGAATGCATTGAGCAATGCCTGCCTTCAGTTCAGCTATGTTCGTAACTGGAGTATTGAACACAGCACCTTTCAGATAACCCCACACCCAGAAGTCACATGGATTGAGATCAGGTGGCCTGACAAGGCTGTAGGGAAATGACGGCTGATCATTATAGCATATCCGAAATGCCTCTGCATCAGCCGCATCACTGCAATGTGCGGAGGAACGTCATAAAAATTATCGTGCACACATGTCGAAGCTGTTGAGGAATTTGAATGACGTTGGTGCCCAAAAGACCCATAGCGTTTAACACTGGCGGCTCCGATAACTGGGCCCGCAGGACTCGTCTCGTCGACAAAATACGGCCCTACGATGAACGATCTCATCAACTCACTCCATACACTCACCTTTGCAGAGTGAAGTACCGGTTGATGTTCGTGTGGATTATCCATTGCTCGTATACTGTAATACTGCTTATTGACATATACTTGGAGATGGGCTTCGTCTGTCCACAAAATGTTCCATGACCATTCATTGTCCGCTTCCACATGAGCAAGAAGTTCTAGAGCAAACATTTGTCTTGCTGGCAGATCAATCAGAACGAACTCCTGAAAATGAGCAATTATGTACGGATAATAATACAGGATGTTTCGCAGGAGTCTACGCACCGTGCTCGCAGGCATATCCAACGCTTGTGCATTTCCCTGTGCACTGCATGTTTGCTCCACCACTCCTGCAACGCTGTGGCCGTATCTTCGACAGACGTCGGATCAACTTATAATGGATTATACTGTAAATGATGAAAGTATGTGAATGCAGCTTGCCGCTAACTTGGTGTAATGTCTCTCACACATAAACCTGTACAGTAAAGTAAGGGCCTCCTGTTTTATCTTTAGGCTGATCCGTGATAAGACAGGTAAACAATTATACTAATGGAGGATTCTGCGTATTTTTTCTAATTTCATTCGTCTCTCTCTCTCTCTCTCTCTCTCTCTCTCTCTCTCTCTCTCTCTCTCTCTCTCTCTGTCCTTTATCTATATACAGTTTTAAATATAATATTTCATTACGTGAACTCAGCCCAATAGAATCTCTGGTGGAGCCCTTCGCCTGAATATTCAGCGGCTGGCTTGCTGTAAAAGATCTTTATTATTATTGTTAAGCGCTGCATTCAGTTGGGAAAATCGATCGTTTGAACAATTTGTTCATTTTACGACAGATTTAGAATTTCAGATGTGTCCGAAGCCTTTTTCGACGATTTTATAAAATCTCGGTGATTGCAGGCTCTCTTCGTCACAACTGGAACTTCCCCACTAATTACAGGGCCAAGACAATCATCAATGATTCAGACAGAGAACTCATTCGTCATTCACTCTAGAATAAAAGGGTCACAAACCTTATTTCTGAGGAAAATTGTATATTCAATCCATCTCCATTACATGTTCCGTTTTCTGTTGATTCCAAGTCTTACTTAATTTGCGTTTACAGTTTTTCTCTCTCTTCAAATAACCCGCTAGTGGCACAAACGTTAATAGCTCGCTTTAGCGAGAAGAAGAGCAAATATGTCTCTTTTAGCAACCCGACAATCTTCCAACAGATACTTCCGAAGCTGTCCTAGTTATCCGTCCCTAACAACCATGGAGAATACATATATGTATCTCTGTTCTTCCAAAGAATAAACGTACTAGAAAAATACCTTGGCGTCGACGAGCTGTCGGCGCATATATTACTAGAAAATCCGATCAGATACTTTCCAAAAGTGAATAAATGTGGATGATTTGATTGATAATTATTAATTATTGCGTGGTAGAGGGTAATTTTCCGTGGGGAGATTACAAACTGCTTTCCTCCCTCTGCCACAGTCCACTTCAAAAGAACCTGTCTTTTCGAATATTCACCATTTTCTCCATACCCATAGCAGACATGGGACCAATTCCTTTTTCCATACCCTTGAGTGTCCAGAACTTCTGCAGGGCTTCTTGCGCACAGTCACCGTTCTTATAACAAAGTGTTACCTGCAGCGAGAGATCCTACATGGAGACGGTGATGCTGGGCGTCTCGCACTCAAACGGAGAACAGTGGTGTGTCTCACCTCTGTTGGTGTGCAATTCTGACGCTTACAGCACCAACTACTAGTCAAACTGTGTTTTTTTTTTGTTCCATGACGTTTCTCCTTTTGTCACTAATACGCTGTTCAAATTTGACGTCATTCTGAGCGTTAGTCTCTTTCTACACCGCTTTGAAAATGGAACTTTTTGCTACTAAAGGCGGGTATGTAAGGCATGGCTTTCACAAGATTAGACTATATTTTAGCTGTCGAGACACATAGTGCGTAAAGGAAAAACTGGGAAATTGACGCACAATTGTAATTTTCACCTTAGTAAAATTTCATTCGAACGACAATGAAGAAAAAAAGTTCATTTCGATTTCTTTGTAACATTACTATGAAAAGAGGCCAGCCCAGTTAGCCGAGCGGTCTAATGCACGGCTTTCCGGAGCGGGAAGGAGCGCCTGGTCCCCGGCACGAATCCGCCCGGCGGACTTGTGTCGAGGTTCGGTGAACCGGCCAGTCTGTGGATGGTTTTTAGGCGGTTTTCCAACTGCCTTGGTGAATGCGGGCTCGTTCCCCTTATTCCGCCTCAGCTACACTATGTCGGCGATTACTGCGCAAACAAGTTCTCCGCGTATGCGTACACCACCATTACTCTAACACGCAAACATTGGGGTTACACTCGACTGGTGTGAGACGTTCCCTGGGGGGGGGGCAAACCGCACAAAAACCTTGGATTCGGTGTGGGGCGGCGGAGGGGCGAAGCGGACTGTGGTAGTCGTCGTGGGGTTGTGGACCACTGCGGCTGCGGCGGGGACGGAGCCTCCCTGTCATTTCTAGGTCCTCGGTTAACATACACTATACTATGAAAATAGACTATACTTCAGTCTTTGGGGACTTTTTTCTAGTTGAGTGAGGTGAAAAAGAAATATGATATCTTAAATTAGAGATTAGGATCGTGCGTATAGCCTTCGGGTTTACGGGCAGGTCGATAAAAAAAATTACGTGGTTCAATGGCCGAGTACAAGATTTTCAATTGGACGCAATTTTGGCGACTTGCCTGTCTCTAATCTACCATAGTTACCCAATTTGGAAAAGGGGACCTATAGATTAACGTGGGATCCGAACTATGTGTCATTCCAGGTGTATCTTCACGTCATTTGAGATAGTACGACAGGATTTCCATCCCATAACTTCCCGTTTTGGAGACGCGCAGTTTACCGTTCGACTGCAACGCCGGATAAAAAGGTCGATCATTTTATTCATATGCACAACATATCGACAACTGAACTGAAATATTATTCAGCGGAATGCAATTGACAGCTTAGCTGGACAGCGGTATATTTCGGCCTGCCATCGCTATGGCGAAATGGCGGCAGTGAAATTGTTTGCGCTTTACCGACTGCTTTGACAGTGATGAAGTGATAGCTGAGCATACGACAAGAATTACTACGTCCACTTCATGACAGGCTTAAAACATTGCACAAGTTGAACGAAACGAGAAATTTCTCTCCTACAGGGCACCGAGATATATAAACGTAAGTGAAAAGGAAGACAAAATGCAAATTACAGCGGCAGAAATTGTTAATAACGTCGGATTAGCACAGTTTCATGAAAATTACGGCGGAGAGGAGAAATATGATATGTGTTTCTTGCTCACTTGTTTGTGTGCGTTTATATTAACATTTATCCTGGCCTCCAAAGAAGTCAAAACTGTTTTTCGACATTGCTCTGGTGCACAGTTCCACGAGTCTCGAACACATTCTAAGCGCGCAGTGAGAAAATGTAAGCGGCAGGGGTAAGGATTGGATGGAACGCCGCCAGAGAATGAGCTCATTAGCGTGCCAAGCAAAATTAGTACGTGAGAGCAGTTTTACGTTCGCCTCTTAGCGTTGATGAGCTGCGCGAGAGCCCGCGTTGTTGTACCAACTGCGAACAAAAACACTGTGCAACAGACCAGGTGGAGCTTTCCTTAAAAGATGGGGCCCATTGGATTTAAGGTTGTTAGTTCACTGTAATATCAGTGCTACTCTTCGCCGTGGTACATACGTTCGGTAATGTCAGCTCTGGGACAAGTATAACACAAGTTAAAGCAATTACCATATTTGTGAAGTTGTGACGAGAACTACGTTACACACACACACACACACACACACACACACACACACAAATTGTCTACTGTAAATTCTAAAAAGAAAACTAAGACTGAAAACCTGGCGTCCCAGCAGAGCTCGCCGTACGTAGCCGAAGCCTTCCACGGGCCTTATTATTCGGCCGTATCGACCACTCACAATTTGCTGAGCAGTATTTCCCGTCAGCGACGAAAGGCGAAACAAGGCGCCTTTACGGGATTGTAAGCGCGACGGCACTTCTTTCCGGCGACTGCGAAGAGAAGGCAAAAGATGTCTTGTTACTTAGAAATAACGAGCCATTCTAGTCAGGGGCAATGAAGCGACTTTCTTTATAGCAGGAACTCTTAATACTGAGTTTAACAAGCTCGTTGAATGTCGAAAAAGCGCTCCATCCATTCCAGATTCGTTCCGGAGCGGCCACAAAATCTCTCTCGCGACTGCGCGCCGCTTCCAGCGAGATTGCAGAGTCGCATTCAAACACGCTGTTTCTTTCGCAAGTGTGTCGCGAGCACAAAAAGTTTTAACTAGCACGTTCGCTAATGGAGAAGCATTTGTGCGGGAATCGTGTTTTCATTTCTCAGTATCGTACTAACGACAAGAAAGTAATTATTGTGCCACTGAGACTTAACTATACAAAGCTGTACCAAAAAATTAACAGCACAGAGAAATTGCGAGGAGAGCAACGAAAGTATCCCAACAGTTAATGACTGGTGATTCAGACACAGATTAAAGTTTCAGACTAACGTAACTACATTCGAGACCGAAATGCAGTAATACATTATGCACAAATTAGAGTTCTTTTACACCTTTTATGCGTATTGCTATCAGTCTGTTTAGATTCAATCTATAATTTATTGGTGTTCACTTGTGTGGAGCAGTAATAAGCGTATGATCATGCAATCTGTCGTGAACGTTTTTAATCTACAAAACTTCAGGCTAACTTGTCGGATAGAAAAAAAGAAAAAAAAACCTATGAATTTATTTAGTTTACTTAGCGTTACTACAGCTACAAAGTTTTTCTTGTACCTTTCAAAAATATTACCATCATAAAATACGTCAGGCGACATGAGGTTACACATGTATGAATACAGCACTGATCTTATGAACAGTGCCGACGGCATTGCCGCATTAGTAACTCCGGTTCGCGCCAGGTCACAGATGTTAAGCGCTGTCGGGATGGGCTAGCACTTGGATGGGCGACCTTCCGCGTCTGCCGAGCGCTCTTCGCAAGCAGGGCGCACTCAGCCTTTGTGAGGCCACCTGAGGAACTCCTTGACTGAAATGTAGCAGCTTCGGTCGCGAAAACTCCCAGTGGCCGGAAGAGCGGTGTGTGTGATGACCACATACCCCTCCATAGCCTATTGGCTGTGGTGACACGGCGGTCGGTCGATGCCCTTTTTTAGGCCTTCCGAGGCCTGTTTGGAAGAGTTTGAGAACAGTAATACTGACAATGACCATAACAACACTGTATAACCGATTAAAGGCAGCACTCATATTTAGGAGACGAATTATGACGAAGTTGATAACATAATTGTGTCGTAATATTAACAAAAACCTGATAATGATAGATCCGAGAAACAAGAGACGTGAAGAACAGTCGGGAAATAAGAATATAACAACGAAGGTGATGAGAGCGAAGAAATCGATAAAAATGGATGAATTACTTTTAGATGAAATACCATAGAGATCAGGAACGGTGAAGAAAAGAGAAAGGTAAAAAAGGAGAGTTTCCTTCGCTTTAGTATTTCAAAAAAGATGTTTTTCTTACTATTGTCTCCATATTACTGTGCGAATTGCTTCCCAGATGCGTATAAGTTGCTTCCAGAAAAGGGCAACAGCAAAAAGGATGGTATCGGCAAACGTGTTTGTTGTATGCGCAGCTGTAGCCAGTACCCGATCGGATCTTGTATTGCATTTACTGTGACGTGATAGGTATTTGATGTGCTTGGGAAGCTATTTTGGAGACAGCAGGCTGAGCAATTGGCGGAGAAGACGTAGTGTATGACAGCTGCACAGACTGTCTTCCCCTATCCGATCTAAATGACAATATCATAGGAGACTGCTGTCAACGTATCACACGCAAACTCCTTGTGTGTAGTGCAGCTTCTCAAGAGTTTGCAGCGCTCGTACCGTATTGAGCTCCGTTTTAGAAAGCTACGACAATGCAATGAAGAGCGGACATTTTCCTGTTTATTGCAACAGTATTTCTTGACCAGTTAAGCCGCTCACTCACCAATAACCCAAGTGCTTTCACCGAGTTTAGTAGGTATGAAACTGGTTGATCTCTAGGACAATGGAAGGTAGATTTGAGCCAAGATTTAAAGACGATATGGGCTTTGAGAAATATCATAATTCGTGCTCATAACAACAGATTTTACATCCATGTTTTCAGTGCTCAAACATACGTGATGATGGTCTGGAGATTGGAATAAATTCATTTAGATATAGGAAGAAGAGTAATGGAACTATGACTGAGCCCTGTGGAAATCTGGAAAGGTTTCTGTTCCAAGACGTCTTTCCAGTTGCGTGGGTAATTGACTGTACTATGTTCTTCGCGAAGTTTCGGAACATCTTAGTGGGCTATATAAAAATGAAGGCGTCGCGTTTATGAAAATCAGTAGCCGAACCATGTCAGACGTTCTGGCGTAATTGAGGTATGCACGATAGTAGCCTAGCTATTATTTGTATCGACTATTACATTGATAATTATTTTATTTAGTGTAGTTTGGTACATCTGTAAAGAGAAAGCCATACTGATAATTATCCTCAATCTCTGAAAATCGTAAGTAATTGGTCAATATGTGGATTAAAATAGTGTGTATATCTCTAGAGAATAAATCCGCTTTGTCGGTAACATCAAATGGGGCATTGTTGTATTTAACTATTGCTCCTCAACTTAGCTGGAGAAAGATTACGACGTCTTCCTGTACTTTCTTTCTTTCTTTCGCTTACACCATAGTCCCGCAGCGATCGCAGGGTCGGCGTGGTTACAACGGATCTGACAATGTTAGTGTTAGGGATGGCCAGATGCCCTTCCTGCAGCCACCCCGTACCTCCCAGGACGGAATCAGTGTACCCCAACTGTCTGCATCTAGTGTAAATCGTGAAATAGTGCGGACGTGTTGCAAATGTCTGCAATGCGTGTAACTGAGGCTGAATGTGGGGCCCAGCCCGGTATTCACCTAGCGGGATGTGGAAAACCGCCTAAAAACCACATCAATGCTGGCCGGCACACCGGCCCTCGTCGTTAATCCGCCGGGCGGATTCGATCCGGGGCCGGCGTGCCTACCCGAGTCCAGGAAGCACCGCGCTCGGCTGCCCTGGCGTGCGCGAAATCTTCCTGTACAACTTGTTGTAAATAGCAGTTCTTGCTGGCAGCATACAGCCCAATTCCCAGTCGTGTGGGTATTTCACCCGTGAGCATCACCGGTGCATCTGGAGAATCACAGCGATCGTCTTATCTGAAAGCGTCAGCTCAACTCAACAGTTCTGATCACACAGAACACTGTGACGTGCTCAAGTCTTTCAGTAAACTTTCTCTGTGTTCAATGTTGTTAACTAAGTGATTCATCTACTTCTACAGTTTGTTGGTTTCGTATGTGTCTTGGGAATCACATTAACATGTCATTTTTTTTTAATTAACTTGCTATAAATTGGTTCAGTTGCTGGCATATTACGCTTGGTAAAACGAATAAATGCTCTTAACACAAGGTGGGTTCTGTTCAGTGATGAAAATGCTTATTCAACCTTTGCTTAACACTGTCAGTGCAATGGTAGGTTAATTCGCGCGCTCGATAAAGAATGCACTAAGTCCAGAACACCATGTTACTGTCCAAAAAATAGATTTTGAATAACTTTTCATAGTCAACAACGAACCTATGCAGAAATGTTGCAAATCGTTAAACACGTTGCTCCAGTTAAGAGTTGAAATGACGATTCTATACAGAATTCTTCCAATTCTAACACCGCTCTGTTGCTCAGAGCTAAAGATACAAGGGAAGCTATGCATAATTTCTCCCAAGTTCCCGAATTCCTGCTGAAATTCTGTAATCCCACAGAATTGCCGCCTGAAATATTTTATAAACACTTTAGTTGCGATAGACACCCGCTAAGCAGCACAGATCATTGTTCGCCAACCAATGAAACCAAACTTTTTTTTTAATCGTGGAAGATCTGATGGCTTTTGTAGCCTTCGCTATCATCTATGTTATGAGAACAAATGACACTAACTATATCTGGCGGGCCGCTTGAATTTGCATGCGACTGCCTGATTGGCTAACTTCAGTACTAATTACCTCGGAAAGGGCGCAACGTATCGATTTTTTTTCTTAACAATTATTTCCCAACACAACCTACCATATATGTATTTCTTTTCTTAACAACGATTTCCCAGCGTAACCTACCATCGATTTTTTTCTTAACAGTTATTTCTCAGCACATCCTACCCTGCAGCACCCTTACAAGCTTTTCAGATTCTTTCCGACCACCCTGTACAGGCTCTTTGTCGTTGAAGACCCAACAAAATTGCGTGTACGGTATACATACTACAAAAACTACACATATAAAAACTTTACGTGGTTCGCAATTGCAATCTGATTCCTCTGAACTGTTGAAGTATCAGTTGAATTGTTTGTTTACTAGAAAATCCAGCATAATGTCTTTCTAAGGATGCACATGAACTATACAAAAAATAAAATTACATTTCTTTCTACCATCATTATTTAATTGAGCCGGGGTAAAAATTGCTGTTTCGAAGAGCGCGCCGCAGCGCGTAGTGTGAAGCAGCCGCCCTCCGTTTTCGGCGGTGGCGCCGCTTTGGCAATCGCAGCTTTCGTTCAAAAATGGCTCTGAGCACTATTGGACTTAACATCTGAGGTCATCAGTACCCTATAATATAGAACTACATAAACCTAACTAACCTAAGGACATCACACGCATCCATGCCCGAGGCAGGATTCGAACCTGCTACTGTAGCAGTCGCGCGGTTCCAGACTGAAGCGCCTAGAACCGCTTGGCCACACCGGCCGGCCTGGTGTGCGTGCTGATGGTCGATTCGTAATGGTGTTGGCTGTGTTTACATGCACTGGACTGGGTTCTCTGGTCCAAATGAACCGATCATTGACCGGAAACGGCTATGTTCGGTTACTTGAAGATCATATGCTGCCATTTGTGGACTTCATCTTCCCAAACAACTATGGAATTTTTACGGATGACAATGCTCCATGTCACCGGGCAACAACTGTTCGCGATTTGTTTGAAGAACATTCTGGACAATTCGAGAGAATGATTTGGTTTCACATAAACATCTAGGACGAGATATATTCAGCACCCCGGAAACATAACAAGGTTAAGTGATTCATTACTTCTAGTTCTAGCCACTACTTTCTGTCGTAGTGTTGAGCATCCTGTAAAGAATATTTCTTTCATCATCATCATAATCATCCATTAGCGTTACTAAGTGTATTCACGTTTGCCACCACAGAAACTGTTTAGCCAGTTAACGATATGATCTTCCTAGATCTCACCTTTCCTGGAATTAATATTCGAGGGCTTTGTGTGGCGAACAGTTCTCTGGAATCCTGCGACAATCGCTTAGATCTCGTGTGTCATTTCTTCTATGTGCCATAGTCTTATACAACACTCCCTTTTCATTATGGTCCTCGAACTTTTACGACACTTCAAGAAAACAAAAATCAAACCATTGAGCGGTTCATTCTTGCTTTCTCACTTTGGTGAAGGGATCAACACCCGAATCCACACACAAGGTGTTTCACAATTACTGTTACATCCTTCTGGGGATTGTAGAGGCGAATAAGTACATAAAGATTTGATAAGAAACGCACGTCCGCAACGCCTACGAGTAACAGGTACGTTCGCAGCTAGGAGGATTGGCTGCGGTGCTCCAAGGACACACCTCACTCTCAACTTGGGCGTGTGATGACGGGTAGCGAGTGGTGCTTGGGTAGCTCAGCTGAGCCGGCACGGTAGCTCAGCGTGTTCGGTCACGGAGGTGGAAAAAAAAAAAAAAACTGAGTGAGGGGATCAACAACGAACTTCAACGGATGTCATGCTAGGACCAAATAGAACGAAGAAAAAAAAGTAAAAAGTTGGTAGAGCACTTGCTTACTAAAGCCTAAGGTCCTGAGTTCGAATATCGGTCTGGCATACAGTTTTCATCTGCGCACACTCCGCTGCAGAGTGAAAATCTCATTCGGTAATGAGATGATAAATTTGACAGGTAAATTTGACATGTAGTTTTACCAGCAATTCGGAGATGACCAACGTATCCTCGAGACGAAGGACCACCGAATCGGAAGATTCGCACAATTTTCAGTTATCCAGACGCCAGATTAGGAAAATAGTCCCAGTATAGCGGTTGTGTTGAAAATGACGTCTTGAGCTGTCACGTTTAGACTTGATTTGCAGACTCGCTTCCGCACAGGGAGGCGTTGATTTTCGCTGGACTGTTGCTGTGGCGCCTTCTCAGAATGTTCAAGTTAGAGCTCCAGCGGTCGCTCTTGACTCTTGGACAATCCAGTGTCGTGGATTTTCCGACCGTTGGCTTTGCGACCTTTGACGGCAACGTAGTATTTCCGACCACAAATATTTTTCTTGTGCGTTTTCCGACAGTAAAAAAAAACCGCTACGCTGGGGCAGACTTCGTCGAGCATTTTGTAATAAGAGCATTCCTTCATATTTCATCCACGCCTAGGATTGGTTGTGCCATAAAGTACACAGGCATCCTTAAATGCTTCTTTTTAGCGTTTCCTTTTTTTTTTTAGTAGAACATTACTTATTTTATGAACAGTAATTTCTCACTTCTTTTTGGAAGAAAA
Organism: Schistocerca piceifrons; assembly: GCF_021461385.2. Lineage (NCBI taxonomy): Eukaryota > Metazoa > Arthropoda > Insecta > Orthoptera > Acrididae > Schistocerca > Schistocerca piceifrons. The sequence goes on from NC_060138.1 coordinate 826,731,502, forward strand.
AAAAGAGATATTTTCAACGTCTTAAATTCCCCGAGGCATTATGTATTTATCTTCTTCTTCTTTACATATTCTCGGAGTACTGGTGGTTGGAACGGCGAGCAATACATTTCAGAAATACTGTGTCTTTAAATCTCTTGTCGAAATTCTTAATTTTGCCTACTGGCCATCAGTTTCGGTACACACCACCATCCTCAGGCATTCTGTGATCAAAAATTTCGGTATTTAGTTGTGAAAACAATGAAAGAGAAATTTACAAAATGTTTTACTCAATGACAACAAACGTATGTCGTATAATGCAGCTTTAAAAAGGTCTGGTCGAAAGTTTCAAGCTATGCAGCACCTACAAAATGGTGGGAAACATCACTGTTGGAAAAATCACGTAGCCGCCTCATCCACCGCAGTAGCCTGGTCAGGCTGGCAGTATAGAACTACTTTTTCCGGAGTAGCCAGTGTTGCGTCACAACCGAGATAACAAAACCGAGAGACACGTGCTCCGGAAACCCCACTCCGAAGCAGCTTTTGGATGGGGACGGTCGATTACAGTATGTGGAAGATTGGGGGAGGGGGCAAATCTGTCGCCGTCTTGATGTCTAATTTAGGTTTTTAAGGCTTAGAAAAATCTTGGACATTTCTCGGGTATTCCTCTGGCACCACCTGGCTGAATACGCGAGAAACATATGAGAGCCAGCATCAAAGTAATAGCATGTTCTTGACGTCATTACCGCTGTAGCAAGACATGTCCATTGAATATGCAATTAGAATCTGACTGCATTTGAAGATAATGTACGCTAGGGTCACGATCGAGATGACGACATGTACTCTCTTACGTAGTTGAGAGCATTCCACAATACACTTGCGGTAAGCAAAGCGCTAACGCGCCGCCGCACCCGTCTCCTCGTATCACTCTCCCATGACTCACTAAGTGTGTCTACTGAGACTTACATGCTTTTACATATTAATGGAAAACTGTGTGTGCTACTAAACGTCCCTCTAGTAATCTGAAAAAGTGGCTTTTAAATTCCGGTTACAGTGTGTGATCTAGAATTGCCTTTGCTACCCTATTTTTAAACACGAACATAACTGTGCAAATTACTTTTGATGAATGTGATACCAGTTAATCTGAACTGCATCTGATATCTGTAAATGAATGTAAATAACTGGTTATCTGTAATAGAATAATTTCAATAATACTTAGAATAATTTTGTCATGAAACACACAGGATGGCTAACTGTTTCAGAACAAAAATTGTGCCCTGTTCTAAAAAAACGCATCTATTTAATTTACATGACTTTTGGTAACGAAAACTGATCTTAGTTTCCTGTCAAAATGTTCATTTAGGCTCTAGAGTTTTATCTTTCTTTGCAATGGATAACTCGGCTCTCCTCAGCCTGCACTGCAAAAATTATGAACTGAAATAAGTCTTCTTATTTTATTTTATTTTAAACTATTTTCGCAAATTAAACATTTATTCTTTTTCTGGGAATATGAATCACTGTCCACAAAATAGTGCGAGGCGTGACAATGAAGGTTTTGCTAAATTCACTTTTCGTCTAATAATGGGGAAAATCTTCATGAAATATTTGTAAATGAGTGGGAAGGTATTTTTAAATTATATTGAACCTTTCTTCTTATTGACACAGAAAAGACTGAAACTAACATGAACTATGACCCTTTTTCCTTCTAACATTGCCCTACAGCACAAAAAAAAACTTTTATACACAGTACTTCAATTACGTAAAATTTGATCTATGCCTTTTTTAATAAAATACTTCAACTGACAGTGGCGGAAGAAAGTTAATTAAATTCTAAAAACATGACTGTTAATTCGCCCTGAGTGTCAACATGTAGACAGTGTTAGACACAGTGAAATCTTTACACTACGATACTTCACAATTAGTGCTAGCAGCAAATAAAATTTGATGCAGATTACCCTTTTCCAAACGAGCCCTCTGTTTATAACATCATCTCAGATCCTCCTTTATTCTGAAAATTCGCGTCATAGAGCACCTCAAATAAAAATCTTAGTACGGCACATCCGCCATCGAGGTCCTCACTTTGCCATGACACAACAATTTGTCTTGGTCTCTGGCCGACTACAGCCCCCGACTCCTTCACTCGCCCCCGTGCTCTACTCATTAATACTACAACCTCTAGTAGCCAAAGAACACATGTCACCCACGTATGTGGCACGCAAAGATACTCAGAGTAGGAATCATTCCCAATAATCTGGCAAATATATGCCAAAGAAACTGACGTTTTCATGATACAGGCATCTATTGCAACCATTTATCCTAATATATACATCTTTCAGTATTGCCCCTTGATTGGTTCTCTCTTAATGCATAGTATTTATCTTGAAAGAATAAATGAACTCTTACTATTATTTTTTTATGTAATTCATGTATCCTTTTTCCGTGGATTGCTTACTTTTTCCATTAGCGATCCAGGATTGTGGGTTCATGGCTATTCCCACACTGTCAAAGCTTTCTCGTTTTTCCCTGCTGGATACAGAAGGATACAGAGTTTAATTCAATTGCACCATCTCAATTACGTCTATAGCTCTTCCACCGTCCATATGTAATTCAATCACTCCTCAACTGAACACCTGTACATTTACGACATGCGATGTTGACGGTCAAGGCAACAGGCAGTTTTGGCGGTAAACCCTAACTTACCCATAAAATTGTAGGGAGGAGTGACGGAGGTTCAAGTACGGTTTTGATAAATCGTACTCCACCTTTTCATTTAATTATATCGTCACGAAGTGTGCCACATCGTCGCTATAGTTCCCTCTGAGTCTTCACGGGCATTAATCATATACCTTTCTAAAGCACTACACATTCGGGACGGAAATATAAACATTTTTGAGGCGCTCATGTTCTTCATAATAGAAAGCTTAAGGTAAACGCAAATAAGTAGCAATTCAGCTTCAGTCCCGTTCTCATAGACCTCTCTCTCTCTCTCTCTCTCTCTCTCTCTCTCTCTCTCTCCTCTCTGTCTCCCTTCCCCCCTCCCCTTCCACCCCTTTCTTCTCTCACTGTATGCCGTCTCTGGCTCTGTTTCCCTTTGTCGATTTCACAGCACCACAATACGGTACAATGCTGCCGTCATGACAAAGTATACACTTTAAATGACAGCAAAGCCATAAACCTCTACTTGGTACCGTGCAATTTCGCGAGACATGTCAAAGTTACGTGTGTGGCAACTGGCCAGTCTACGAGTGGCCAGCTAAAATCATCAAACAATAACTTGGAATACTCACGGCACTGGAAGTGATGGAAATTTGTGTCATTGGTACGACAGCTATCAGAATTTTATAAAACAAACCATGAAAAAAATTTTGAAAAAATAACGAAACTATCAAACATCATCTAAGCGGGGCAGCCGTCCCCAGTGTATATGTACACTACTGGCCATTAAAATTGCTACACCACGAAGATGACGTACTACACACGCGGAATTTAACTGATAGGAAGAAGATGCTGTATATGCAAATGATTAGCTTTTCAGAGCATTCACACAAGATTGGCGCCTGTAGCGACACCTACAACGTGCTGACATGAGGAAAGTTTCCAACCGATTTCTCATACACAAACAGCAGTTGGCCGGCGTTGCCTGGTGAAACGTTGTTGTGATGCCTCGTGTAAGGAGGAGAAATACGTACCATCACGTTTCCGACTTTGATAAAGGTCGGGTTGGAGCCTATAGCCATTGCGGTTTATCGTATCGCGACATTGCTGCTCGCGTTGGTCGAGAGCCAATGACTGTTAGCAGAATATGGAATCGGTGGGTTCAGGAGGGTAATACGGAACGCCGTGCTGGATCCCAACGGCCTCGTATCACTAGTAGTCGAGATGACACGCATATTATCCGCATGGCTGTAACGGATCGTGGAGCCACGTCTCGATCCCTGAGTCAACAGATGGGGACGTTTGCAAGACAACAACCATCTGCTCGAACAGTTCGACTAAGTTTGCAGCAGCATGGACTATCAGCTCGGATACCATGGCTGCGGTTACCCCTGACGCTGCATCACAGACAGGAGCGCCTGCGATGGTGTACTCAACGACGAACCTGGGTGCACGAATAGCAAAACGTCATTTTTCTCGGATGAATCCAGGTTCTGTTTACAGTATCATGATGGTCGCATCCGTGTTCGGCGACATCGCGGTGAACGCACATTGGAAGCGCGTATTCGTCATCGCCATACTGGCATATCACCCAGCGTAATGGTATAGGGTATCTTTGGTTACACGTTTTGGTCACTTCTTATTCGCATTGGCGGCACTTTGAACAGTGGACGTTACATTTCAGATGTGTTACGACCCGTGGCTCTACCCTTCGTTCGATCCCTACGAAACCCTACATTCGATCCCTGCGAAACCCTACATTTCAGCAGGATAATGCACGACCGCATGTTGCAGGTCCTGTACGGGCCTTTCTGGATACAGAAAATGTTCGACTGCTGCCCTGGCCAGCACATTCTCCAGATCTCTCACCAACTGAAAACGTCTGGTCAATGGTGGCCGAACAACTGGCTGGTCACAATACGCCAGTCACTACTCTTGATGAACTGTGGTATCGTGTTGAAGCTGTATGGGCAGCTGTATCTGTACACGCCATCCAAGCTGTGTTGGACTCAATGCCCAGGCGTATCAAGGCCGTTATTACGGCCAGAGGTGGCTGTTTTGGGTACTGATTTCTCAGGATCTATGCAACCAAATTGCGTGAAAATGTAATCACATGTCAGTTCTAGTATAATATATTTGTCGAATGAATACCCGTTTATCATCTGCATTTCTTCTTGGTGTAGCAATTTTAATTACCAGTAGTGTATTTACTCATCACATACATTAATGTCATATTAATTTCTTTGTTAGACATTTGTATATTGAATGTGATTCATATAAATGGATAATTGATTTTACTATTCAAATATAGCGGAAAATAAACATTACGGATGCATTGAAAACTCACACCTACATCCAGAGAGTAACACGGATATGGGATCTCGCTTTGCGAGATAACTGTGCAGTCCTAAGATCACGAAATATGTAGCAGAATCGTCTTCCGGCATGGCAATTCGAAAAGAGAGTCGGGCAATAATGAGGCGTACATTTTCCGAGTCTCCACAGACAATAAAACAATTCCCCGAATTTTCTACCGAACTACCACGCCAAGCAACGAAAAAATGGATTTCGACCGTGTTGATAGAACGAACTGCACATCACACATCGTATACACTATGTATGCAGGGATTCTCCTTATTGGTTAGTGTACTGAAAGAAGGCTGAGACAGTGATGCCTGCAGCTTCCCAGGTGTGGTGGTTAATTACAAGCTGTACGCAGTCCGTAGTAGTTTCGACGGTTGATGATCTTCATGGTTACAAATAAGCTGACGCTCAAGAATAGGAACGCTGCAGCCACCTTATTTTATGCAATGAAATTTCAGCTAGAAGTTTATCCGTGTCGTATATATGAATGTGGTGACTACTTTTTGATTGTATAGTTGCGTTGTAATGTGTTATCACGGAAAGAAAATTGAGGGGAAGGGAGTATTGCTTGTTTCCAGCACACATCTAAATATGTTTGAAAGCTTGAACAAGTAGGCCTAAAGAGCTTGAAATTTTCGTCTGACACACACACACACACACACACACACACACACACACACACACACACACACACAAATCGGTAGATGTTATGTAAATGCACAAACAAGTAAATGACTACAGTGTCTGAAAAAATGGATGATTTATTCAAGACTGAGGGCTTCACTAATATAATTTAGCAAGTCGGTAATGCGTTGCTTCATTTCTGACCCTTATGCGAGCAGCTATTCGGATTGGCATTGATTAATAGAGTTGCTGTATATCTTCCTGAGGGATACAGTGCAAAATTCTGTCCAACTGGCACGTTAGATCGTGAGAATCCCGAGCTGGTTGCAGGGCCCTGCCCACAGTATTCCAAATGTCCTCGATTGGGGAGAGATCCGACGACCTTGATGGGCAAGGTAGGGTTTTGCAAGCAGAAACAAAAGCTGTACACCCTCTCGTCGCGTGAGAGCAGACGCTATCTCGCCTAAATGTAAGCCCGGGATGGTCTGCCATGAAGGCCACCAAAAAGGGGCGTAGAATATCGCCGACGTACCGTTGTGCTATGATGGTCCCGCAGACGACAAACAAAGGGGTCCTGCTATGAAATGAAATAACACATCAGATCACCACTCCTGTTCACTCCTGCTCACTTCGAAGCAGGACTCATCACTGGAGACAACTCTACTCCAGTGAATGAGATTCCTGGGCGAAGACATGTCTGTAGACTCCCCGGAATGTGGCGGAATACCAACCTGGCTGTCGTCCGCTATACGGCCTGACAACCAGAAATGATGGTCTAGAGTGTCTTTTCTATTCATAGCAGGAACTCTTTGGTTCTATCCGCGGTACCCTTATAGTACAGCGGTACCTCCACGATATTCTACGCCCCGTTGTCTTTCCCTTGATGCCAAGCCATCCCGGGTTTACATTTCTGCAAGATAATGCCTGTCGGCAAACGGCGAGGGTTTCTACTGCTTTCCTTCGTACTTGCCAAACCTTGCCTTGGCTAACAAGGGCGTCGGATCTCTCCCCAGTCGAGATCATTTGGAGCACTGTGGGCAGGGCCCTGCAACGAGCTCGGTATTTTGACGATTTAACGTGCCAGTTGGACAGAATTTTGCACTGTATCCCTCAGGAAACTGTACAGCAACTCTAATAATCAATCAGTGCCAAACCGAATAACTGTTTGCATAAGAGCCATATGTCAACCAATGCACTATCACTTGCTCAGTTATATTAGTGAAGCTGCATACACTTCTTGGCGTCCTCTGCTACACTATTGCTGTGTAAAATGGGACCCTTACCAGATAGAATTGACGGAGGACATCGAAAAAGTACAAAGAAGAGCAACTCGTTTGCCATTATTGCGGAGCACGGGAGAGAGTGTCACGGATGTGATACTCGAGTTGAGGGTGGTAGTCATTAAGATTAGCTTTTTCTGAAAATATAATCATTTGTTTGTCTTAACAAGCATATCACATCTACAGATTTCCGTCCCATTCGAATAATTCCTTTGTGGTGCGTCCTTCTTTTCCTTTTTTGTCTTAGAGTGTATATTAATGTTCTAACAGAAAGAAGGTCTTAATCCAGATCGGTGTATTTTTAAACAATAACATTGTTATATTCTGAAACTTGAATCACTTACCATCCTTATTTCCTATTTTACTTTTTTAGTCATTCTTCTGTAGACTTCAGCTCCTTGTTTCCCAAAAACATACACCCCTTTCCGTACAAGGTCTGATTTCTCTTATTTTATTACAATGATCGTTGTTCCCTATGTTGGTAGACGTCTACAAAATATCCTCGCACTTAAAAGAGAACGTTGGAGATTAAAATTTTGTGAAAACATCCTGCCGTAAAGAAAGACGCCTTTATCTCAATGACCACTACCCTCAACTCGCGTGTCACATCCGTGACACTCTCTCCCTTGTTCAGCAATAATACAAAACGAGTTGCTCTTCTTTGAACTTTTTCCATGTCCTCTGTCAATTCCGTCTGGTAAGGGTCCCATATTATACAGCAGTAGTCCACAAAGAGCTATGTAAGCTTCTAGGGGAGGCATGTGCGCGAAGGGGAGAGGGCATAAACCTAGAGAAGGTATACAAGGACTTCGTGAGAGCACATGAACGTGTGTTTCTGGATTTTAAAGAAACCACACCCAAATTTTTTCCTTCACTAGATATCCCTTCTGAAAGTAATACAACTAAATTGTCAGGGCAGTACCCTAGTAAACATGGAACTAGGTAGGCTCTTGGCAGGAACAAAAGCAGACATCGCCTGCGTTCAGTAACCTTTTCTGCGAGGCGGGAAAATTTCAGGGCTCCCCTCACATTACATCACAATAGCTGGAAAACCAAAGGCGAAAGCAATTTCTTTCATTTCCTGGTGACTTTACTAGACGATAAGTGACAGCATCGTCTGCAAACTATCAGAGAGCGCTGCTCAGATTGTCTCCTACATGATTTATATAGGTTAAGAACAGCAATGGGCTGTAACACTACCTTTGGGAACGCTAGATCTGTGCAACTTTCCAGTCTTTAGGTACGAATATTGTGTCGAGCGAGTGTCTGTGTATCACAGTTAAGTACGGAGCTATTGTATTAGCATACTCTGAAAGTAATCTAATTGGTATACGTTCTGGATAGGCTTAAAGCTGCTTTGCTGCACCAAGGATATCTACTTCTAATTTCTTTTGGTGGTAAGGTCTTATGGGACTAAACTGCTGAGGTCATCGGTCCCTAAGCTTACACACTACTTAATCTAACTTAAACTAACTTACGCTAAGGACGACACACGCACCCATGCCCGAGGTAGGACTCGAGCCTCCGACAGGGAAACCCGCGCGGACCGTGACAAGACGCCCCAGACGCTCGGCTATCCCGCGCGGCTAGTTGAGGGTGCCGGCAGTAAACAGTGGTAAGGGACAGACTGCGAGAAACAGAGATATTAGTTGTAAAATGTCAGAGATGGCATGTTTCATTCATATTAGTCAAAAGATCCATGAAAAACCGATAGATGGCACCACTTTGTCAACTTTCTAAATTTCGCTGTTTTCAGCTTTTTCGGTTCGTGTGCAAGTGCCTAAAGCAGTGCCTAAACCTCGACAGCAAGTGAGAGTGAAGTGTTCAATGTTCGTGTGAAAAACAAGCTTTTCAGTGAGTTTTTGAATGAGTGTGGAGATGACTTGGATACTCATCACTCTGATAAAGCCTCGGAATACGTTAATAAAGATGAAAGCACCTCCAGAGTTGTTGATAATCAGGTAAATATGAATATTTATTTCTGCAAGTAAACAGTGTTAAATTGCGTCCCGTAACATTATTTACATGAATTTACTTGACAATGTGATGCCAATAATTTTAACGGCTATCCTTAACACTACTTTCTTGCCGTAGTAAGAAATCCATATTAGTTTTCCATGAAATTATTACGGTATCTGTAAAGGTAGCTATATGTTAAAACCTAGCCTTCTAACAGCAATCGGTACTAAGTTATGGGTCTGTTATTATGGAGTTTATCTGTTCCAAATGCTTGTCACTTTCAAGATTTTTTTTTTCTAGAGAAGGTGTGTGGGAGAATGTTAATGGATATGTTACATAATGAAAACTACAGTGGATGTATAGTTTTAGGCGTTTAATTATCTTAAAACTGTGCAGAATATTAATCTTATGACTCTGATTTTTTGTAGGTTCAGAGGCTTCTTGGAGGTAGATGTTGCTCTGAAGATACATGCAGTAGTGACAATGATGAAGCAAACACTAAACAAGTTAACGATCCACAGAGCATACAGAAAGGACGAAAGAGCCTAAAACGTGGCTGTGTCCAAGAGCGGATGAAGAAAAACAGGAATGAAGAAAAGCAGTATACGAAGTACAGAGGCAAGGGTACTGTTGTTGAAGAAAAAAGATAGGCCCACCATGCGAATGGTAGAGGTAAGCATACGAGTCATCCTAGAAAATATTCAAAGGATATCATCAACGATGTGAAAGCATTTATCGACAAACTACACTCGAAAATATTCATCGCGAGAGTACTTAAGTATGGAATATTCCATGCAGCTCCATTATGACAAGTACGTCAAGGAATGTCAGTCGACAAGCAAAAGTTCTGTTTCTATAGACAAATTTTGACGAATATTTACCGAGGAATTCAATATAAGTTTCAAGAGCTCTAAAATGGACACCTGTGAACAGTGTGATTCAATTTATGTAGCAATCAAGCATGCTGAGAACTGTAAAACCGAAACTGAAATGCGTTCATTGCAAATAAAGCAGAAGCTGTGCAACCTGCAGTACGTGAAGCAATGAAAGTAGCAAAACAAGACAAAAATGTTCATGTAATCACGTTCGATTTGCAACAGACACTACCTGCGCTAAACTGACTAGTGGGCCATTGCTTTATAAGCGTAAAATATGGTACTGTAATTTTAGTGTCCATTCTTGTGCAGATAGCCAAGGACGTTTCTTCCTCTGGGATGAAGCAATAGCTAAAAGGGGACCAGACGAAATAGCAAGCTGTTTAAAGATGTGTTTTGAAAAGAACGACAGCAAAGGTGAAAAGTTGAATGCGTTTTCCGACAACTGTGACGGACAAGACAAGAATTGGACCTTACTGGCGTTTTGGCTATACCTGTTAAAGTCTGGTCGTCTCAGATACACAGAGCACACCTTTCCTCGGGGTAGACATAGCATGCTACTTAGTGACAGAGACTTTGCTCAGATGGAGAAAAATGTCACCTCACATTATGAAGGTGTTTATGGACCTGACAGTTGGGAAGAAGTTCTAAGAACATTCCCGCGAAAGAAGCCATTCAAGGTAACTCCTACGACGCAAGAGTGTTTCTACAGCTTCGCTGCACTGAAACAGCTGTTCCATCAACCACAAGAATGAACTGCTCAAAGAAAATTCATCATTAGAAATTGTGTTCGACTCGTACTTTCTGCTGTTTAGTGATACATATACAGGGTTATTACAAATGATTGAAGCACAGCTCTACAATAACTTTATTATTTGAGATATTTTCACAATGCTTTGCACACACATACAAAAACTCAAAAAGTTTTTTTAGGCATTCACAAATGTTCAATATGTGCCACTTTAGTGATTCGGCAGACATCAAGCCGATAATCAAGTTCCTCCCACACTCGGCGCAGCATGTCCCCATCAATGAGTTCGAAAGCATCGTTAATGCGAGCTCGCAGTTCTGGTACGTTTCTTGGTAGAGGAGGTTTAAACACTGAATCTTTCACATAACTCCACAGAAAAAAATTGCATGGGGTTAAGTCGGGAGAGCGTGGAGGCCATGACATGAATTGCTGATCATGATCTCCACCACGACCGATCCATCGGTTTTCCAATCTCCTGTTTAAGAAATGCCGAACATCATGATGGAAGTGCGGTGGAGCACCATCCTGTTGAAAGATGAAGTCGGCGCTGTCGGTCTCCAGTTGTGGCATGAGCCAATTTTCCAGCATGTCCAGATACACGCGTGAAACTAGCCCGCACGAGTTCAACCGTTTCCTCGCTCACTGCAGGCCGACCCATTGATTTCCCCTTATAGAGGCATCCAGAAGCTTTAAACTGCGCATACCATCGCTGAATGGAGTTAGCAGTTGGTGGATCTTTGTTGAACTTCGTCCTGAAGTGTCGTTGCACTGTTATGATTGACTGATGTGAGTGCATTTCAAGCACGACATACGCTTTCTCGGCTCCTGTCGCCATTTTGTCTCACTGCGCTCTCGAGCGCTCTGGCGGCAGAAACCTGAAGTGCGGCTTCAGCTGAACAAAACTTTATGAGTTTTTCTACGTATTTGTAGTGTGTCGTGACCATATGTCAATGAATGGAGCTACAGTGAATTTATGAAATCGCTTCAATCATTTGTAATAGCCCTGTAATGGTTGCCTAGAATCTGTTGCCTTATCGAAAAGCGGAAGACCTGCAAGCAGTTCTTTCCTAACAGAGCTTAAACCGAAACATTCTGGGCCTCTTCCTATTAAAGGAGAAAAGCTAAGAGACATTTTCTCAATCTTAATATGGATACCTCCTGTATACCATGATTGGTACAACACACTCCAAACAGAAGGAGGTACTGCGCTTCAGCAACAATAAGACGAAGAAGAAAGATAGACGACGATATACTGAGAAAATAATGTTTTAAGCAAAATAATTATGTTAAGTAAATGTACTGAAAATAAAATTTTTTCATGTAAAAAATATCAAGTAAGCGTGTTGAGATTACAATGTTCCCAGTAAATAATGTTAAGTACGTGTTTCTGAAATTTTGAATTTTTTTTTCAAGTTGATATTACGCACTAAAAATATGTAACTATTGACGCTGTGTAATAAAGCAAGGCTGTACCCGAGAAAAATATGATTTTGTATGTATTTCAGATATTTGATTTATGGGATTTTATTAAAATATTTGTGGTTCATTTTTTCAGAACTACTGATTTGTCTTTTACCATTTTTTACTGCCAAGCCCTTTAATTTACTCATGTAGGTACCAGCTGTTGATTCAAATTCTGAAATATTTGCCTTTATTATGCTTTGTAAGCTGCTTCACTACACCGAGGACATCTATCTCTGATTTACTCATGTTGACAGCTGTTCTTTATTTGAATTCTGTAATATTTACTTCTTCTTTGGTCAAGTAATTTCGGAAAAGCGTATGTAGCAACTACGCTTTAGTAGTAGTGTCATCGATAACATAATCGTCGCTCTCACTCAGTGAAGGCATTGACTTTATCTTACTGCTGATATATTTCACGTAAGACAAGAATCTCTTCAGACGTTTTACCAGATTTCAAGGCAGAGTTTCGCTGTGGAACCTGTTGAAAGCACCTCATATTGAATTTCGATATGCTGTAAAACTTCGCCAGTCTTGTGGATTTCGCATTATTTTGAATTTGGCCTGCTCTTTTCGTTGCTTCTGCAATAGTGTCCCGACCTGTTTTTGTACCATGACGGGTCAGTTCCGGGTCTTATTAATTTATTGTTTTTAAATCTCTCCATTGCTGCCGATATCTTTTCTTTACATTTTAATCACATATGATTAACTTCCAAACTAACTACCTTCATAGTTAGTTTGGATGAAATGGAGACTGCCTCTTAGGAACGCGTCATGTGAATTTTATTTGCTTTTTTTTAAAGAAAGATTCTTTTGTGTTTACTTTCGGTGGGTTTGAATGTTACGGTGTTGAGTCTCCTTACAACGCCCTTGTGAAGATTAATCGTTGAGTCCATCATAGTGCTCCATATTTGCTCAGCACTGTTTGTTTCTGAGAGGTTGAGTATATTTTCGTAAGCATTTACACACTTCGAGTGGGCTCCTGAACTAATTTTTCAAAGTTATTTTCGATGAGGACATTTAATATGTTTTCAAACGATGCTTTATATCTATCACCGACCTTAAACATGTATTTTCGCCAACAATTCGAGGGTAAATTGAAGTCGCCACCAACTACTCGTATAATTGTATGAGTGGGGTACATATTAGAAATGAGATTCAATTCTTCCTTGAACTGTTTAACAACTGTATCATCTGAGTCGGCAGGTTGGTGAAAGGAAACAATTGTTAATTCATTCCGGTTGTCAAGTATAACCTCTGTCTATACTCTCAGTGACTATCTGCCTCAATTTCGCTACGAGATAGGTTACGTCCAACAGCAAGAAACATGCCACCACCAATTGCATTTAACCTATCCTTTCTGAGCACCCTTGGGTCCTTTGTAAAAATTTCGGTCGAACTTATCTGCGGCTTTAGCCAGTTTTCAGTACCTATGACGCTGTATGCTTCAGTGCGTTTTATTACCACCTTTCCTGGCACAGCTACGATAATTTACTGCAATAATACCTGTGGTTTCTAGGTCATCTCTAGTCCTTTGAACTGCATTATTTGAGACTGAAACAAGTTTTGTTCTTTCCGAGACCCTCTAATCTAAAAAACCGCCCACTCCACTGCATACAGTCCTCGCTACCTGTGTAGTAGCCTCCTTTCTGTAGTGGACCCCTGACCTACTAAATGGCACCCGACAGCCCACCATAGCTGCGATGATATCTTCGATGTAATAAACTCTAAACTGAATGCTTTGCGTTTGCAGCATGCATTAGAAATAATTTACGTGTTTACAGCGGCTTCAGTATGGACCACAGTCAGCACATCAATACCTGCTGTGATAAATTTCGTCTAGTCACTAAATCATATTTGACTAGCGGAGAGATAGACACCATGTACAGAAAAATTAAAGACAGCATAAAAGAAAAGAGAAGCAGCTGTTTGATTATCAGATGGAAAACCAGTCCCAAACAAAGATGGGAAATCTGAAAGGTGGAAGGAATATATAGAGGGTCTATACAATGGAGATGAACTAGACGGCTATTTTATAGAAATGGAAGATGGCGTAGATGAAGGTGAGATGGGAGATACGATACTTAAAATCTTTGGGGACCAAGAAATGAATACGTTAAGCAGATTCAGATGGATGTAGGTTACAGTAGTTATTTGGAGATGATGAGACTTGCACAGGATAGAGTAGCCTGGACAGCTGCATGAAACCAGTCTTCGGACTAAGACCACAACTACGACAACAGCAACAACAACAACAACAACACCTAAGTCTTTTTTTTATATGGTGTCGCGACATATTTCAAAATACATCCAGGAGCAGGCATCTGCAATCGTAGCCGTAACGTCGATTTTATCCAGTGGTGGTTATATCATATCATCATGCGGCACCAACCCAGAAAACTTTTTTATTAACTGACTCAAGGTCACGAAAGTCCAAGTTCTACGAAATGTTGTCTAATTTGTTACTCTAGTTTATATCTGTGAGTTGTGAGCAACAATATCACTATAATAATAAATGAAAAGCACCAGTTTGCTTTTGTTCTACAATATTATTTTTATTGCTAACCGGTTTTCGGCTTACAAGGCCATCTTCAGGCATTTACTGAGTATTATCACCAAAGAAATTAAATGTTAGCAGACAACACTGGAAGAGAAGTAACACATCTAGAGTGAAGTAGAAACATACAGTGAGTAACATCTTTGCAATGAAATAGTAAAAACTGAACAGTACATAAATAACAATGGAGTTGACAGGAAAACCTTTAGCACAATATAAGAATAACATGCCTACATAACGGTATCTATTGGTAAACAAAACTATTGAAATAAGATAAAATTAGTACTAGGGAAGGCTGCATCAAGAGGTATGAAACATGGAGAGTGTTACACAACCAATTAAAAAAGAAGAGACAGTTGTCAATGTAAATACAGAATACACGAAGAACTTAAGCTATATCTATACGATAAACAGAAATTAATAAATGCAGGAAAATTGAGGTGTTTGAGGGAACCTACAGTTTGAGAGTGTGGTGGTACTGCATTTTAACATTAACTTTATAATCAAAGCAGTGGCTGTATACCAGTTAACATTAAATAAATGAGCAAAGTAAAATATGAACAGTATTTGATGAGACAACTACAAGGGGAGTTAAACATGGACAGTAATACAAGTACAAGTTAAAAGCAAACCCTTAACTATTGAAACTACAGCATATGTGGAATACAAAGACAACTGCAACAAATAAAACAACTTAATGACTACAGGAAAATGGGAATATGTAGGAAGAGAGGGTGTGGGAAGTAATGAACAACAAAGATGATTATATGAAGTTTAGGAGAGGGGAAGTGTTGAGTTGTGTCTGGTCATTTAGGATGAGATCTGGACTGTGAGCAAGATGTTTGTTAATTTCCAGGGCTTCCAGCAGGTTGAGTTTATGGCCTTTGTTTGCTAAGTGAAGTACATGGGACACTGGCTGGTAGTTGTGACCCACACTCAGTACATGCTCAGCAAATGCAGAGTCTGAATTCTGCAACCTCCAGCTGCGGTTAGCAATAAAAATAATATTGTAGAACAAAAGCAAACTGGTGCTTTTCATTTATTATTATAATGTTGTTCTACCAAGAACCGACGGAAGATTCTGTTAATATGAAACAATATCACTGGTAAAGATGTTGATTTAAGCAGCTCGTGTTCATTTGTTACTAACTGCAGCTTCTGATTTGAAGGATTGTAAAAGATTTTTTCTCTGGTAAGTGGTCAAACAAGGCGGAAGTATACCGCCATTAAGCATTAGTTTTACATTACGAGCCGTACTACTAAGCATGAGAGAAACAGTGTACTCTTCGAGAATAAGTATTCTGGTGTTATTTAAGTAACGTTTTCGGCTACGGGATTTAACGGTTTTCCTTTCCGCTTTATTTTTGCGTTGTATGTGGAATTGAGTGCGTTGTTTGTGTGGAGGTTTCACAAAGGATAGCGCTTACACACTCATGAGTGTACTTACCTGAGTGCACACCAGTTTTCAGAGTATCAGAAAATAAGAAATGAATTTCATGCTTTTATGATGCCTGCTCCATATTGGGCCAGTTTTAGTAAATTTGCGTAACTTTAGCGTCGGAATGCAGGAAACATGGACGTTATTGTTTACTTCTGAGGTATACATGAGAGCAATTGACAAACCACAACATCATAAATTAAATAAGATGAAACTGCATGAATTAATTACAATTATAATGAAAGGAAGAAGAATAAACTATTAATAAAACTGTACAATGACGAAGATACAGTCTTTTAAGCAATTAAATGATGTCCTGAACTCGACTACGCCAGCAGAATTTTTCCGTCAATAGTCGGTGTATAGCATCGTGCTATTTTGTAGAGACAAAAAATGAAGCAGTTGGTTCTTCGCAGTCCCAGTAAACTTATTTTGTGGGTAAGGCCAGTCTTCCTAAGTTATTTATAGGTCCCCTAATACAAGTGCACGCACTTATGACGGGTCACTGTTGCAGGCTTACAGAGATTGTCAGGAAGATGTTCCTCGATTAGCACTTTACCTATAGGTAACTGTCGGTAAAATAGATGTGTTTTGAAAGAGCGTATCCTCTTTGTGCAGCACTTCATCTGCGTAATTATAAAGTCGATTGCTTGTTAGATAGTATGGATTTCGTAATGGGACTGGGTGTAGTTATCCCGTGATCAGTGCAGCTTCTCAATTTACGACGACGCCCACTCGTTTCGCTGAATCCGGTTTACGCTGAGGAGAACACTCGTTCTCCCTGCAGAATAAGACAAGGCAGACAAGTAAGTTCTAATTCGGAGTCTCTGCATTGATAGAGGCTGGAGATGTTCATCGTGATGTTTTTCGTAACTTTCTCTGCAAATTACTGCATTTCTGTAATGGGCTCATTAAAGGAAGAATTGGTTTGTGAACACCGAGGGAAGATTTATAAAGGGATTTTCTCCCTTAAAAATAACACGTCTCTCTAAACAACTGATGCAGCGCAAGAAATTGTCGATTCTCGGACTTGAAGACTATACAGGGTGAATCACATAAAACTTGCACCGCAGATATTTCGGAAATGGAAAGTGCTATTGAAGTGCGATTTTCGCAGAATGGATTGGCAGCTATGGACTCGTTTTGTTAGCTAATAAACGGAATCCAAAAAAACTTAGAAGTGTCTTTTTGTGCAGACATACACTTTTTTAAATAAACCAATGCCTATTGATCTTATCAAACTAAAATTAGGCTAAATTAGGGTGTTACTGATGTCTTTTGTAGGACTCTAGTGCAAGTCGTTTATGAGATATCGTGTTTTTTCAAAATGCGAAATTCCCACATCGACACTTGGGCAGCACCTGACGTAGCACACACTAAATAACAATAAGAGTGCAGTTATGTAGGTTCTGACCAGTAACGAGACAAATGACCATCACAGATTTTGGTCAAAATTACCACCTGCAGCGGCAATACACGCTTCCGTCTGGTATGTAACGACTACTGCACACGTGCTAGCATTTCAGAGGAGATGTCCGAACAGGCCACAGTAATACGTCGTTGCATGACATCGTCTGTAGCTGGTATGTTCTTGTAGACAGAGTCTTTTAGTGTACAGGCGTCAAATCCGGGGAACGGCCAAGGTACAGGTCCTCTGTGCCTAATCCAGCGATTTGGAAACAGTTCATGAAGATATGCTGTAGTACTACATGCACTACGGACAGACATCCATCATGCTGGTACCACAAGTTCCTCTTACTCTGCAAAGAAACACCTCCTAACGTAGCATCAGTGACAGATGGTCTGTTAGGAGACTGCGATACACGTGTGCGTTCGAAACAGGCCTATGAGCTGATAGTTCGCTTTCGCACAACGGACATGTACATTCATTCTATGGACGCTGGCGTTTCACTTGAAGAAGCCAGCGGAGAACACCAACAGACCAATAGTACATGTTTCAGTGCTTTATCTGGACGTGACTGGTAAATGTGCCTTCATCACTAAACAAGATACATGACACATCTAGAGTATCATGTCTCAATGCCCATGTACAGAAGTTAATACGGTTGTCATAATTGTTTCCATGCAGCTCTTGATGGAGAGGGATGTGACAGGGATGGAATCTACTTCCTCGTGCGCATTGCGTGGGAACTAACGTGCGGATCAACTGAAACAACAGCATGAACATTAATGTCCCCCTCTTATTCCATCACTTGTTTCTTTCTGTTACGTTGTATATGAGTAATTGCGTTATACTATCACTTTCACATAACTGGTTGAGGTGGCTGATAAACAACTGCCGAGCTAGTTGACGTCTATAGGGATATTTTGCCGCTTACTCCGTACAAGATCGAACTGCACTCTTCCTACACTCTCCATTCACCATGAGCAACTCGGTTTTTTCTGCACTGGTAAATCCCATCGTCCAGTCACGACCTATTGCTTGGACTGCCACACATTAAATGACTAGCAAGTCACAGTGCACTCAAGGGACACACAAGCGCATTGTAAGTAAACAACATCGTCATACCTAGTTAACTACACAGGTTGAATGGCACAAACAAGTGTCGGTGTGGAAACTTTTCAAAATACTATATCTCGTTCAACGACTAGCACTTGAATCCTACAACAAACAGCACTGACATTCTAATTTACCTTATTTTTAGTCTGTTAATGTCTACAAGCATTGTTTCATTTAAGAAAGTGTATGTTTGGAGAAAAAATACATTTTCTATATATTATTAAAATTCGTTGATATGCTAACAATACGAGCTCCTGATTATCAAATGGTTCAAATGGCTCTGAGCACTATGGGACTTAACATCTGTGGTCATCAGTCCCCTAGAACTTAGAACTACTTAAACCTAACTAACCTAAGGACATCACACACATCCATGCCCGAGGTAGGATTCGAACCTGCGACCGTAGCGGTCACGCAGTTCCAGACTGAAGCGCCTTTAACCGCACGGCCACACCGGCCGGCCCTGATTATCAGTCCATTCTGTGAAAACAGTACTTCAACAGCGCTTTCGATTTCCGCAATATTTGTGGTGCAAGTTTTAGATGATTCACTTGGTGTATACAGTATAAAGTGGAGCATCCATTTGTTCCTCCGTAATTCATACAAATCTACAGTTTTATTCGGATTTTGATAAAATTTTGCCACATTTTACCTTCGAGGATATTGGAAAGTCATTGTCTACATAATGTTTCGTAATCTGTCTTGAAGCATATATGAATGCAGTGTTTAAAGAGGAAAGGTTGTTATCACAAATCTCTAAAAGTTCTTGGCCGATTTATTTCTAATTTCTACACGATCCAGTAATGAACATTTGGACGGACGTAGGCTATATTTTTTTACTATACAAAGTATATCTACACAGATGAAACAATGAAGAAAATTCATGAAAAATGAAATTCGTACCAAACGAAATGTGTCGTGGTAAACTGGCTGTAATTCATTTCTCGAGAATAAATTACAGCGGCAATACCCGTCTTTGTGATAATACTATCTGACGTCATTATATCGTGGGACGAGTAGACGCTCGAGTATTTGACAGAACCATGATTGCAAACTCTTATTTTTTGATTAGTTTCCATTGTTACATATGACATATACAATAGAAGATATTGTAGTCAGTCGCAGTTATTTTTATTATTAAAATCCATAGTGCCATACAAATTCTAAAGAATATCATGGATATAGTACCAACAGAAGAACGTTGTGTACCATCAAGCTTTGAGATAAGAGTTTTATTTTACGGTTTTGGTAAAATTATAACTTTGCTCACTGAAAATACACCTTCGTTGAGTTTTCGTCAAAGGAAAGACTCGCAGCTTGTGCTGTAGATACCGCTAAATAGGAATGTCTTTTTAAATCATTTGGGGTTTTTTGACAGCTACTGAATGTAATATTACTGTAATTCGTAATTCTAAAAGGAATCAAAGCCAAAAGATACATATATAATCTTCGATTTAAAGCGAATGCAGTTTCCCATGTGGCTTTTATCCCTATGAGTGTCAACAAGGCACAGGGCCAATCACATGGCGCGGGTATATTAACATCACGGGCAATGCTGGGCACTGCAGCTAGTACTAAATATTGAGCTCACCCGCCAGATCTGGATCCCCCAGACCATCAGAACTTTCCAAACTTGAAAATATATCGTGGAGGATATTGGTTCTTGATTACAGAGATAGCTTGATGTGTTTCTCAGAAGAGGATTGCATCAACTGAATATATTTTTCTTAGTCGTAAGAAATTCGGGCAACCGAGATATAGTAACGGTTTATAAATGTGTTGATCAAAGAATTAAGTATTTCTAGTTGTAGAGAAATGTCAGAACATAGGCTTTAGGTCTCTTTACGAACGCAGTAACTTTTATGTGTCCCTTCGTAAGTCACTGACGCCGTAAGAGTATCACATAAGCTAGAGGTACAACCGTGACATCGAGCGTTGTGTTTACGGGTACTACTGACGATTATTGAGGCACCCTATTCCACAGATAAAACTGCAAATATACATTTATTATGACCGAAAATGGTTATAAGGCACTAGCATGATTGGGAAAATGAATTATGAGTTTCACAGTGCTGTACACCACCTACAAGCCTCATCTCATAGTAGCCTCTTTACGTAAACTGTGACAATAGGATATAAAGTTATGATTGATTCTTTAATCTTATATGGATATCATCACACGTGAGAAGGTAGCATGTATCTGAAACCTTAAAATCTAGGTTTACTGTCGGCTGCAACAGCTAAAAGAGAATAATAATGTATCTCACTGGTATAACCTCCTTTGTGATTAGCAACATAGCGGCAGGTAGCGAATTTTGTACATATTTTTACAACTAAGGTAACAAACGAGAGACTTGCAGTACTCATCCACGCTCTATCTTTATTCAACCTTCGTCTTTCCATTTCTCAGATACAGCGCTATTCCGAAATCTGTGATCCGCAATAGGCGAATGTTAAAAAATCTGTTTCAATTTGGATGGTAAATACAAAATGCTAAGGATTGTAGAACCGTAGCCCAAGCTAAAAATGTTTTTCCACACTCAACGTAAGAACATCACAGATAACTACAGTAAGAGAGACACACAGTAAGCTGTTGCTGAGGCTCTTGGGCCTTACATCAAAAGGCGTCGCTAAATTTCGTCGAAGCACGTGGTCTATCTTTCACGTGAAGTCGACTTGTGCTGAATAACCGCACAAGGGCAGTAACTGTCTCGGTGAAACACGTAAGCGCATGCACATAACAACAATCTTTATCTTCTTTCGGATCAACAGCAGTGAATATAACTCCTTCTGTGGACTGTCAGACTAGAAGGCGTAGCCCGCAGCTCGTGGTCGTGCGGTAGCGTTCTTGCTTCCCGCGCCCGGGTTCCCGGGTTCGATTCCAGGCGGGGTCAGGGATTTTCTCTGCCTCGTGATGGCTGGGTGTTGTGTGATGTCCTTAGGTTAGTTAGGTTTAAGTAGTTCTAAGTTCTAGGGGACTGATGACCATAGATGTTAACTCCCATAATGCTCAGAGCCATTTGAACCATTTTTTTATAAGGCGTAAAATGTGTTTCTTTGTTCTCACAATTGTGTTTACTATGGATTCACAGTCTCATGAAACGCTTTGAAAGACTTCATGTTCGCCGCTGACTGTGCGTTTATAAGGAATTTCGCTATCGCAGTTTCAACGCTTTGGTCATCTTCAACTGGGCAACATAAGCTGTAAGCACAGCAGTAGTCATCAATAAAAGGAATAAAAATGACGTAATACTCTAGTGTTAGTGTCAGCCTTAGTCTCATACAACGTTTAAACGAAGTATAAAATACCATATTTAGGCATTTTGTACTTCATTTAGATCGCGTACGTGCTAAAGGATGTTACGAGCACTAGAGGGTCACGTCATTTTTATTCCCCATATTGATGACTATTGCTGTGCTTACAGCACCTGTTACTCACTTGAAAATGACGAAAAGGTTGAAACTGCAATAGCGGACTTTCTAATAAACGTACAGTCAATGACGAACATGAAGCCTTTCAAGGAACTTCTTGGTTCTCTTGGTATATAGTCTTCTGTAGCGGACGCGATTTTAGCGCAGATTCGTAAATTGTATCCAGTGTCTCTTATAGTTGAATTACCATTTTCGAATCTGGGAAAGGGCTGTTAAATACCGCAGCTCCAGATGGAGGAAGGCATACTGAGGATTTTGGAGTGTTTTTAGTCGATTCGGTGTACTGTATTCAAATACCTCTAGACAAACACTGATTTTCTCCGACTGCCCTCTATATGGTGTCATTGTTCGTCACCTCTGTAATGGACGGTTGAGTAAGTCTGGCCAAATAATATTTCCCGCACTAGGACGGAATCCCATTAACATCTTCCTGTGTGAGATTAATTTTCCTCTACAGACCACAGGAGCCCGTGTAAAAATTTGGAAGAGCAAATAGTATGTTTCGTCTTCTATTTCTTTTTCCATCTGGGGCGAAACACGACCTAAGGGAAACATGCTTTACAGATTGTCTGTTTTTTCTATCTTTGAAGCATAAGTTAAAATAAATACCGAATATTGAGCATACATTCCGGAGCAGAATGACTTGATTCGTTTCGAAAATTTGCAGGATATGAAATGGAAAAAGATGGATTCTGGGTTCATTTAGTTTATTGGAAGTCGACGCCCATTTGTCCTTACGTTCAGCCAACAGCTCATGAGTGCTAAGGCCCTCGTGCTGCATTTTTCCAGTTCGAGAAGTGCACGCATCCCGTATGAACACAGATATATAAACTGTGGACGCCTACAGAGAATACGGAAATTTGAAATTCTCCAACCAAAAGCTGTTTGTTAATTTCACATATTTGGGTCAAAGGAACGTATCACAATATTTCGTAGCGAAATTCGGCAGCTTTATAACGTAATGTTAATGACAGGCCACACTTGTATGTAATTAAAGATACAAAACAAGTGCCTAAGGTTGATGGTGCTGAGACAGCAACCGGCCACAAATTTCTTTTTAAGTTTCTTTATTCAAAAGGTACCATTACCTGTTTCGATCATTACAATTTATCGTCAGACGGCCTTACAACATGTGGTGCGTTTTTTAACATGTTCTAATGAAGACATGAAAGCTGTCTGTCGATGAATTGTAATGATTCGAAACCGGTAATGGTACCTTTTGAATAAAAGGACTTAAAATAAATCTGGGGCTAGTTGCTGTCTCAACACCATCAACATGTGTTTTCAAATAACAGCCACGGTCTCGAACCATGTCATTATATGACAACACTGCAAAAAGAGCCTAGGGCTTTCAACGATACAGGTAGATATTTCAGTACCTAGCCAAGTAAGAAGCATTTTCACATGCCAACACGAATTTATTTTCTCTGGAGACATAAGTATCCTGTGAGACCTGTGGCATTGAGGAAGTAGTCTCTACTTGTCCGCAACAAATGAGCTATTCTGCAGAGGAACTAAGTTTTCAGGAATTGTCCTCTGGACGCAGGAAATTCATCCACTTCCACATAAACAACGGTTTTTCGTTGCTAACCATGAAGCACTCACAGGATGACATAAAAGTATTCTACGCCTCTTCACTTATAGTCTGTAATCCTACAGCGCACTGTTACAAAACGGTGTACCATCTCTTAGACCTCAGGTTTAATCGTAAACTGGAATTCATGTACCGAACTTAGATACTTTATTTACCCTACCAAAAAATGGTTCAAATGGCTCTGAGCACTATGGGACTTAACTTCTGAGGTCATCTGTCCCCTAGAACTTAGAACTACTTAAACCTAACTAACCTAAGGACATCACACACATCCATGCGCGAGGCATGATTCGAACCTGCGACCGTAGCGGTCACGCGCTTCCAGACTGTAGCGCCTAGAACCGCTCGGCCACTCCGGCCGGCATTTACCCTATCCAACAGCTTCTAATCATGAGCTTTGAGAGAGGAATGATGGGCACACGTACAACCTTATGTAACAGGGTAGGTGTCATTCACACACTGATAACCCTCCACAGTGTTCACATCGTTTCAGTACTGTGTTTGGATGAAGACCCCGCTGAGATTTCGTTAATTTCGTTAAGTCCGTTTTACTCGCTGAAACCTTTTGCACTCCAAATGGTGGGACTGGGATCAAGAGTTAGCCTTGATTACCGTGAAAAAGGATAGTGCCACTGGTGCAGTATATAAATGATAGGAAGCCAAGTTTTGCGATGACGCAGTTTTTAATAGCTCCTCTTTTAAAATTCTGTCGTTATGCTCGCTCTGTCCACCATAGAATGTAAGAGAGACTTCACTGCGGCACTTGTGACATTGTCATCATAAGTGACTTTTCTTCTAGCATACTGCAGTCTGTATCTGCATACATAGTCTGCCAGCCGCCATATTTTAGCTACAGTGTGCCACTGCTATTTTATAATCATTTCTTTTCCTGTTCCACTCGCAAATGGAACGAGGAAGAAACGACAGTCCACATACTTCCGTACTAGCCCTGATTTCTATTATCTTGTCGTCTCGGTCCTTACGCGAAATGTACGTCGGCGGCAGTAGAATCATTTTGTAGTCTGTCGCAAATGTCGATTCTCTTAACTTTCTCTATAGCTGTTCACGAAAAGAACGTCTTCTTCCCTCCAGCGATGTTCATTTAAGTTCATCGAGCATTTCCGTAATACTCGCATGTTGATCAAACCTACCGGTAACAAATCTAGCCGTACGCCTTGGAATTGCTTCAATATATTCCTTTAATCTAACCTGGTGGTGATCACAGACACTCGACCATCGCTCAAGAACGAGTTGCACAAGTCTTCCGTACTTGGTCTCCTTTAAAAATGAACTACACTTTCTAACATTCTGCGTGGTGTCTGTTTGTTCTAAGTCGTGTCTCCCTACCGCTTTCACGCAACGACGCTCTGAGCGTGTTTTTGACTAGTTTGAACCTGGGACCTGTTGCTGGTAAGGAGACGCCAGACCACACATGACATGTAGAGTTCAGAAGAGTTCAGTGAGACTAGCGACGATATAATCAAATGCTTAATGATTTCAGCGTCAGCTCCACTGCACTCCCTGTAAAAGAATCTTAATACTAACTAAATTTAGTGGAAGGGGTTCAAGGCTTTCCTATTTTTAGTTAACTGGTAAAATAACGTCGAAAAAGCAGTTAAGTTAACCATTGGAAATTTATTCTACTCACAAAAAATTCTTTATAAATTGCACTATTTATAAAAGGAAATGTTTTAATACAGGATGATAAAAACCAACTGCGTTCAACAAAAATGTGAACGAATATTCCCTGAATGGGTTTCCAAGTTCTGCAATGGATCGAAGGATGACCTATACCATATCACATCTATAATCTAGGTTTAAATTAAGTTTCACAAAAGAGAAAACTATCAAAATGGTCTACAGTGACCCTCAATTATCTTTAATTACTTACTTAACTTGTCGTAAATTACAGTGGCTGATGTGGCTTCTCAGTGATTATATAACAAAAAAATCATCGCGTTTCAGATTTTAACTTACGCAGCAAATGTGAATAACATGAGCTTTAATTTACGATCGACACTAGTATTAGGCAAAAAGGGGGTGTAACAGATGAGACTTCTGCAGTTCTGAGTGAAGCTTTATACGCTGTTATGCGGCATCGCATGCGTTCATTACCTTGTCATTGGTTAGGCAGCGTCAGGGGGCGGCGGGCGGCGCAGCTCCCTACAGATCGCCGTCTTGGAAGCAACTCTCTCCTAACTTCTCCTTACTACAATTTACCGAAGTTGGTTTAAAAAAAAAACTATCTGGCTGTGTTTTCATCTGACCAATCAGGGTCTCAATGTTAACCTTAAGCTCCACCTACAAAAATTCTGTCTATCCAATGAGAAACGTTATACTTTTCGTGGTGGGGCAATGTTTTTAACGTTTGCAAAGTAACAGAGACGCAAAAAAGTCTCACGCTAAAACCTGCAGCTGGTGTGGCCCTCTTAGTGTTACCGTATGATCTATGCATTTTCTTCTGGAGGGCTCTAACATGGGCTGGGGGGTGGTCCTGGCGGTTGGCTGGCGACGTGGGTGTCCGTCCCTTATCGTAGGGCCTTCTAGCTTAACACGGTTCTACTCTCGGCTTCTGTTCTCGTTTCTCTCCTCGGAACTGCGTCTTTCTCACGGTGGGAAGGTATGACATGCATTTAGGCATTCTTGTGTTAGTCTGTGGTATTCCATTTGCTCACTCGTTGATCGTATTACTTTGGTTAATTTAATGTCACGATTTATTCGGAGCTATGTGCTGGATTTGCTTATCATGTCAGGGTTTTCATGGAAGGTGTTGGATTTGCCTGACACCTTACAACTCCCAATAAACAGAAGACGATCCTTTGCCTTCCTTACAACCGACGTCACGTACTTCTATTTCACGTGGTGTTTCAACGCTACGCTTAGGTATTTTATTCGACGAGAGGTTTTTCCTACTCATCTGCATTAATTTACATTTTTCCACATTTAGAGAAAGCTGCCATTCATCACTGCAAATAAGAATTCTGTGTAAGTCACCCTGTATCCCCCTAGACTCACTCAAGGACGGTACTTTTCCGTATGCTGCAGCGTCATCAGCAAACAGTCGCATTTTGCTCTTCGTCTGTCCATCAGGTCATTTATGTACGTAGAGAATAAGAGAGCAGTCCAGCCACACGTCTCTGGAGCACTCCTGATAGTTTTGTCTCTGATGAACACTCACTGTCCAGGACTACGTACTGAGATAAAACCACGTACCTGAGGGCCTATTCCGCATGCTTGGACCATCATTAGGAGTCTACAAGCTACAGTCTTTCAATTATATTTGTGATGGGATCAACATTTAGTTCATGTTTGATATCGGTGTTTCCTTTATGCACCAGTAATAAATTTTCCACTGCAAAGTGAAAGAACTTAATCTGTGATGGTTTGATTTGTCGTAACTGACCTCATGTTAGAGTCCAACATTCATTACCATATAGCAGAAAAGGCAAGACTATTGCTTAAAAAGCTTCATTAATGTTTCTTCCCGTATGTTACCACAGAAATGCTTGAATCCAGCAAAAATTTTAGCTCTGCTTCATTGACTTGGAAAATGAAAATTGCACACCATATATTCAAACTCTCTTACCTTTCAATTACAAATCGTAAATACCACCGCATGATAATTTAACTTCACGAGACTTGTGCTGCAGAAATTGTTTCTAACTAGGAAAAGAAAGAATAACATGAGAAGACGTAGCGTAGCGACATACTTGTAACTACTACGTAATGCATTATCATAAATATATAAGCAAACATGTATAACAGGCCACTGAAGATGTTTCGTAAATAAAAGAAGCGAAACACGTATGACAAAAACCAGACTGCCATTCGTTTAGTTACAAAGACGAAACATAACTCCACGAATTTTGAAGCAGGTGAGGAACGACGGCAAAAGGAAGGAAAAAGCAGCTGAGGAACGATGGCTAAAGGAAGGAAAAAAATGATGAAGTGCATCACTGTGTAAAGAGTCATTGGAAACCACGAGTGCTTTATAAGACTTTAAAGTCAGTACCGCCATTAGACTTTTATTTGCAGTGTTACATTTACACGATCATGATTTCGGCTGTAAAGTGTCATTATCAAGTGTTTTAATGTTATACAGTGCTTAAGATGGCATACTGTCGTATTTAAGATACACTATTAGACACATTACCTATAGGTCAATTTAGACAATGTGTCTAATAGTGTATTTTAAATACGACAGTATGCCATCTTAGGCACTGTATAACATTGAAACTCTTGATAATGGCAATTTAAAGCCGAAATCATAAAGGTGTAAATGTAGAACTCCAAATAAAAAACAGTCTAATGGCGGTACTGACTGTAAAGAAATATACAGGGTGATTCAAAAGGAATACCACAACTTTAAAAATGTGTATTTAATGAAAGAAACATAATATAACCTTCTATTATACATCATTACAAAGAGTATTTAAAAAGGTTTTTTTTCACTCAAAAACAAGTTCAGAGATGTTCAATATGGCCCCCTCCAGACGCTCGAGCAATATCAACCCGATACTCCAACTCGTTCCACACTCTCTGTAGCATATCAGGCGTAACAGTTTGGATAGCTGCTGTTATTTCTCGTTTCAAATCATCAATGGTGGCTGGGAGAAGTGGCCGAAACACCATATCATTAACATACCCCCATAAGAAAAAATCGCAGGGGGTAAGATCAGGGCTTCTTGGAGGCCAGTGATGAAGTTCTCTGTCACGGGCTGCCTGGCGGCCGATCCATCGCCTCGGGTAGTTGACGTTCAGGTTTCATAACTAACCTTTTTCGTAGGACTCTCCATACAGTTGATTGTGCAATTTGCAGCTCTCTGCTAGCTCTGCGAGCCGATTTTCCTGGGCTGCGAACAAATGCTTGCTGGATGCGTGCTACATTTTCATCACTCGTTCTCGGCCGTCCAGAACTTTTCCCTTTGCACAAACACCCATTCTCTGTAAACTGTTTATACCAACGTTTAATACACCACCTATCAGGAGGTTTAACACCATACTTCGTTCGAAATGCACGCTGAACAACTGTCGTCGATTCACTTCTGCCGTACTCAATAACACAAAAAGCTTTCTGTTGAGCGGTCGCCATCTTAGCATCAACTGACGCTGACGCCTAGTCAACAGCGCCTCAAGCGAACAAATGTACAACTAAATGAAACTTTATAGCTCCCTTAATTCGCCGACAGATAGTGCTTAGCTCTGCCTTTTGTCGTTGCAGAGTTTTAAATTCCTAAAGTTGTGGTATTCTTTTTGAATCACCCTGTATTATGACTGTGGTCCCACAGTATGAAAATATTATTAAACGCTTTATACCAGTTTCCTGTTGTGGTATAACAAGAGATTCTGCTGTTACTGACATAATCAAGTATTCGAAAGTATTTCGCACTTATCTGCAAGGCCTATAAATTTCTTTGAAAATCAACAAAATGCGAGACCTTCGTTTAAATATCACAGGGGTCATCGTGTAGATATTTGGTATGTGTGACGAAATGAAAAATGTGTTGTAGAGCTTGAGACGTCTTCGTGGGCTTTAGGGCTAATCATTTAATGTGCTCGACTCGGATTTAAGTGGCAGCTTGTTATGAACTTATTCATATGAATAGCGTGAATATCGTATTCTAACTAAAAGCCCACGTAGCTAGATTTTTCTAATTATCCTAACACAGCTGACGTACATTTCTCATATGTTAATCATGAAATGGAGATGTATTAGGCAAACGAATGTTTGCACATTTGAGTGATTTCCACCATATTCTCCGAACACTAAAAGCTACATATGAACACATCTGCAGAATATTTCCAATAACTTCCGGGAAATGAGCTAGGTAGCACTTTCAGCGACCGCCGATATTTCGGCGGGAGAACACCCCGCCATTTTCAAGGCAAACTGCAACGGACAGCCGACGTACATGTAAATTTAAATCCTCGGTTCTCGGACTGAAGCAGGAAAGATAACACACACACACACTGAACACTAGTGCCACCAAATATGACCAAAGTCAGAGATACCGATAGTGAGAGTACGAACTCGCAGGTGAGGTAGCATTGACTCTGTCCCTCTGTTTTTTGACAAGGGAGAGAGATGGATTCCAAACAGAGTTTAAACAAAAACCTCCATCTCTGTTAACGAGGTTGCTCGATAATTTAATCTCAACTGCCTCCTTAATAACACTGTCCCAATAGCTAGTCGTGCATGCCAATATCTCGGTGTTATTATATAACATGGGGTGACCAGTATCTAAGCAATGTTCGGCAATAGCAGATCTACTTGGCTGCTGCAATCGTGTGTGCCGTTTATGCTGAGTACATCGGTCCTCCACTAATATATGCCATGCGGCAGCTACAAGGAATGCGATATACACCTGCCTTACGCAGACCAAGGTCATCCTTAACAGAACTCAAAAGCACTCTGATTTTATATGGAGGTCGGAAAACACATTTCATATCGTGTTTCCGTAAAATACACCTAATCTTGTTGGAAGAGTTTCCTACATAAGACAAAAAGGCAGGACTTAGGTGTCGACTCAGAATTACCACCAATCACCCGACGTACAGTTAGTCGATAGCACAATGCACATTCAATCTGTCTATCACTGTTACCAATTTGACGAAACGTAACTTCAAGATGGGACAGCTCAGCTGGCAAAGTCTCAGCGTCGGAAATGATATGCGCCCTGTGTACCAAGGTACGAAGTACCCCTTGAATCTGAGCCGGATGGTGATAACTTTTAGCCTGCAAGTACAAGTCAGTGTGAGTACGTTTCCTGTAGACTGCATGTCCCAATGATGAGTCATCCTTCCTCCTAACCGACACGTCAAGAAAGGGAAGGCAACCATCCTCTTCCACCTCCATCGTAAAGCGAATGTTAGGGTGGATCGAGTTCAGATGTTCTAGAAAGGCATTCAAATTCTCCCTACCGTGAGGCCAAACAACAAAGTTATCGTCAACATATCTAAAGAAACAGGCGGGTTTCAAAGGCGCCCACTCCAGGGCACGTTCCTCGAAATCTTCCATAAACAAATTTGCAATCACAGGAGACAACGGAGTACGTATCGCAACTCCGTTTGCTCATAATGCTGGTCACTGAATAAAAAATAAGTGTATGTCAACACATCCCGAAAGACATTAGTTAATCAGCACCAAATCTAGCCTCAATTAGCCGCAACGAATCAAACAGATGAACACGAGTGGAGAGACAGACCACATCGAATCTCACTAAAATATCAGAGTCATTCAACCGCAGTCCCTCCAAACGACGTAAAAAATCAGCTGAGTTCCTGATATGATGTTCCCACCGACCTCCTTGTGGACTAGAGAGAAGGAAGATGTGTTCTCCCGACGAAATATCGGCGGTCGCTGAAAGTGTTACCTCGCTGAATCCCCGGAAGTTATCTGAAAGCTAAATACGCCAGGAGAAACTCAGGTCTCACATCTGCAGAATGGTTTGCCCTGGAATCAGGAAGAAACTTCTCCTTTTATGTCTCAAATAAACTAAAATTACAGTTTCAGATAATCCCTGTGTAAGCCACCACTTTATTACTAGAACGTAAATTTAAATTTAAAAAATTTTCAGTTTTAATTTTTTTCAGTAAGCTGAATGACTTTCGGTTAAATGGATTACCAGTACTGTCGACTCTCATCTGCATGTGTAGCTGGACGATAAATCAGAGCAACGTTATACAGTGCTGGATCCTCCTGCCAATATTATCTGCTGACGATCACGCACTATGCATCCAGCTAACAGTGAACCAGTGTGTCTTCATCAAAGAAGCTGCTGCAGCCTATTAAGCCTGTTATCGTTATGCGCCCATAGAATACAAAAGGCTGCAGTACGACGAGGGAACACAGCTATCGACCGTGCAACTTACATAAGTGAACGTTTCCCATAACGGCGGGAATAGTTTTGATAAGAAAAATACTTACTTATACGCAAGAACTACAACGAAGTGGAAAGCAGTCTCAGCAACACAAGACGAGTAAAATTCATTACGGGATAAGGATTGTAAGCTAACAGTAGAAGTACTAGTATAGGCGTCAATTTGTATACCACTCTACAATCATTTATTTATTTATTTATTTATTGTTCCGTGGGACCAAATTAAGGAGAAGTCTCCATGGTCATGGAACGAGTCAATACAGGAAATTATAACACGATAGTAGAAACAGATAAAATGAAATATAAGTAACATATTCAGGCGACAAGACGTAAGTTTAAATAAAGAAAATCAACAATGTAGCACTGGAATTTGCTTAATTTTTCAGCTCTTACAGGAGCTCCTGGACAGAATAGAAGGAGTGAGCCATGAGGAAACTCTTCAGTTTAGACTTAAAAGTGTTCGGGCTACTGCTAAGATTTTTTAGTTCTTGTGGTAGCTTATTGAAAATGGATGCAGCAGAATACTGCACTGCTTTCTGCACAAGAGTCAAGGAAGTGCATTCCACATGCAGATTTGATTTCTGCCTAGTATTAACTGAGTGAAAGCTGCTTGCTCTTGGGAATAAGCTAATATTGCTAACAACAAACGACATTAAAGAAAATATATACTGTGAGGGCAATGTCAGAACTCCCAGACTATTGAATAGGGGTCGTTCTCGAACTTACACCACACATATCTCGAACAGCCCGTTTTTTAGCCAAAAATACCATTTCTGAATCAGAAGAATTACCGCAAAAAATAATACCATATGACATAAGCGTATGAAAATATGCGAAGTAGACTACTTTCTGTGTTGAACTGTCACTTATTTCACATACTGTTCTAATGGTAAATAAAGCAGAATTTAGTTTCTGAACAAGATCCTGAACATGGGTTTTCCACAACAGCTTACTATCTATCCGAACGCCCAGGAACTTGAACTGTTCCGTCTCGCTTATAATATGCCCATTCTGTCTGATCAAAATATCGGTTCCTGTTGAATTGTGAGTTATAAACTGTAAAAACCGAGTCTTACTGTGATTTAGCATCAAATTATTTTCCACAAGCCACGAACTACATTATTTGATACTGTTTCAATATTACACACAAGATCCTTCACTACCAAGCTGGTGTCATCAGCAAAAAGAAATATTTTTGAATTACCTGTAATACTACAAGGCATATCATTTATATAAATCAGAAACAGCAGTGGCCCCAGCACCGACCCTTGGGGAACACCCCACTTAACAGTGCCCCATTGGGACTGAACATCACTACCACTCTCAATATTGCGGAGAATTACCTTCTGCTTTTTGTTCTTAAAGTAAGAGGCGAACCAATTGTAAGCTACTCCCGTTACTCCATAATGGTCCAACTTCTGCAGTAATATTTTGTTGTCAACACTGTCAAAAGCCTTCGTTAAATCAAAGAAAACACCTAGCGATCGCAACCTTTTATTTAATCCGTCCAAAGCCTCACAGAGAAAAGAGAATATAGCATTTGCAGTTGTTAAACGACTTCTAAAACCAAACTGTACATTTGACAGCAAATTATGTGAATTTCAATGCTCCAGTAACCTTGTATATACAACCCTCTCGATAACTTTAGCAAACACCGATGGCATAGAAATAGGTCTATAATTGTCAACATTATCCCTGTCTACCTTTTTATACAGTGGTTTCACTACCGAGTACTTTAATCTATAGGAAAAGTTACAGATATGGCTAAGTACTGGGCTAACATACATAGAACAATACTTCAGTATTCTGCTAGATACCCCGTCATATCCATGAGATTTCTTGGTCTTTAGTGATTTAATTATTAACTCAATCTCCCTCTTGTCAATATCATGGAGGAGCATTTCAGGAAACAGTCTCGGAGCACTTTTTTCTACGAAAGCTATTATGATATTGACGAAGCAAGTCTAAAAACATTAAGTATCGGCCACGCCATTGCTTGTACTCTGGTAAGAAATAAAATCCACCTTACTGTTTCCCATTATCGACATTAGTCTGTTAATGTATTGAAGAATATCTTGCAATCTATAACTACAACCTATACTGGAAGTCTCATTTGCCCTACAATGGGCCCCAAGTAATCTGAAACCAAGTTTTATAAGCATGTAACTCCCGCCGATCCAGCCGAAAAAGTTCGGGCATTGTCTCGGAGACTACTCTGTAACGAAAGAGAGCAAAGTAAAACCTAGCCACAGACCACTTGGCGGAAAGCCACAGCAAATATCCAGTTACTTCGTGTATCGCGCTTTTTCCCTGTTTGATGCCAGAAAGCTGTGCTCTTCATGAGAGCGTACTCCCGTAAATGGAACGGCCCCGCGTTTATCAACAGGATGAGAAAGATGAAGGAACACAAAAGCAGTAATGCGTCTCATCTTTTACCGGGTTTCCACAACATTGAAAGCCTCATGACAATGGTCGTTCTGTTTTATCCATGGAAGGTACACAGTTCCTTAGCTTGTCTAAACAATGAATTAACAGAGAAAAAGCATTTCTTGTAATTCCTGGAGTGCAAATGCATACGTTTTATAATACATCGTCACTTCCGTAGAGAGTCGGCCGCTATGACCGAGTGGTTCAGGGCGCTTCAGTCCGGAACCGCGCTGCTGCTACGGTCGCAGCTACGAATCCTGCCTCTGGCATGTATATGTGTGATGTTCTTAGTTAGGTTTAAGTAGTTCTAAGTCTAGGGGACTGATGACCTCAGATGTTAAATCTCATTGTGCTTAGAGCCATTTGAACCATTTTTTCCGTAGAGAAGTCTTCTTCCAGTGTATACAGGGCGTTTCACAATTCGTGTTACACACTTCTAGAGATTGTAGAGGGGACTTAGTAGATTAAGTTTTAAATAGGAACCCATTCCGGAATAGGTTCGTTTTCATATTCCAAGGAAAACAAGAATGACACAGTCTCGCCCCAGAGGTTTCTTACACAGTTCGCCTGATATTGTAGGCTACCCACATTCATGATTGGTAAGATGACGCGATGTAGCATGATGTCCACTGTTTCCATCTGCCTTGTGTTCATGCTTCGTGGTGATGCGACAGTAAACTTTACGGTGACTGGTCCTGCAGTAACAGGGTGCCTGAGTACAGGATCGCAGGGTACACCGATATGTTTGTTAATCTACGGTGAAGCTCGCCGTAGTAGAAGTTCAACGTCGGTACCACAAGTACCTTCCACATCGAGTGACTCCATCTAAACTTCGCCAGAGCAGAACCACGGCTGCGGGAAAGTAGGAAATTAACAATCCACAGAGCAAACTGTGGTGCTCCAAGTTGGCTGCGCTCTGTCCTCCTGGAAGAGGAAGTGTTACATCAAGCTGAAGAGAGACCATCGACCAGTACTCGAGCCACTGCACGTGACTTACACGTGTCTCACTCGTCTGTCTGGCGTGTTCTGCATGTACAGCAACTCCAATAGTATGACCCTTAGGAGGTACACGCCATGCTCCCTGCAGATTTTGTTTCACATGTTAATTTCTATACTTGCTTTTTACACCGTTGTGTGGATTTTACTCAGTTTCCACGGCGAATATTTGTTCACCGACGAAGCGCATTTCAACAGGGAAGGTGTTTTGAACTTTCTAAATAGCCACATTTTGGATCAAGGATACCTCAAAGCCACGTGTACACTACGATTTCACCACATCTTCGACATCAGTGTCTGGAGAGGTATCTGCGATGGTCTTGTGATTGGGCCGTACATCCTCCCTCCCCCCTACCTGTTGCCAGGTACTTGATATTCCTGCAAGTGATGGCTGACTTTTTGGAAGCTGTGCAACTGGACATTCGACACGCTTAGTGGTTCCAGCGCGAAGCTGCGGGTGTACATTTTGCAGTTCGCTTCCGAAACCATCTGAACGTTGTCAAGGAGGGCAGGTGGATCGGTCGAGGTTGCCCACATGGTTGACCGACAAGATCCCCAGATATTACACCACTGCTTTTTTTTGTGGTGCCACATGAAGACTCTTGTTTACGAGACCCCTGTCGAGTCAGAGGAAGATCTGGTTGCACGGATCATGGCTGCAGCAGAAGTGATTAACTACACACCATGCATGTTGGATAGAGTTTATGCGAAATTACTGCGCAGATACATCGTGTGCACCGTGGTCGTCATATCGAACAGCTGTTGTAACATCACAGTGAACAGGGCAGAAATCTATACATCTTGCAACATGGGAGCAAACCGCTTCCGGACAAGGGTTCTTACGTAAAATTTAATCTACTAAGTCCTCTCTACAACCTCTAGAAGTGTGTAGCATGAACTGTGAAACAACCCGTATATGTATGTATCTAAGTTGGGCCTTGTTTGCGGCAGCCAACAAGCAACGTGTTTAAGCTGGCTGAAAATACGACAGTTACGTTAAAGCTACGACCGGGTTCCAAGAACTATGATCACTCCAATAAAACGTATTATTAGATACACATATGTTGATTAAACAGCTGATGACAACAGTTGCAGCAGCGCACTACAACAGTATTAGTCAAATGAAAATAAGACAGATGGGAGAAAAGTAAACTGTTCATTATTTCAAAAGCAGTGGCATAACTGTCAAACCATTTACTCCAGTGTGAGACAAAAACGTCATTGCTCTTACGGAAAAATGTTTGCAGTTGTCTAAGAAATCTTGATTGCACCCAGTCGTGCACCCCCTTGTCGAAGCAAATCGACTGCCGCGAATGTCTTTCTTCAGGGCTCCAAAAATACAGAAATCACATTAGGAGACGGTATTGTGTGGAGGACGTGTAAAGGCTTCTGCAGCATAGCCGAAACCAACTGCCCACAAAATGTCGGTCCACTCATTGCCAAGGTGGTTTCAACTACCGAACAGTCATGAGAAGTCCATAAACATCCTCCATACAGTTTCAATCTATTGCCATGCGATTTCTAAGTGTTTGGAACCCTTGAAGAAAGACATCCGTAGCCGTTGAGGCGATCACAAATATTTTTCCGAGAATGCACTGGCCGTCTTTTCTCACTTTGGGATAAATGCATTAACTGTGTCGGTGATTGCTTTTGAAATAAGAAATAGTTTACTTACTTTCTTCTTCCGTTTTCATTTGACTGCCCATTGTACGTACATCAGAGTAGGTGATCGGGAACGTGATTAATGGAATATGAGAACACTAACTACAGAAAGGCGTATTTCGGCGTGGAGAAAATGTGATATCATAACGGCAAGTTTAGGATGAAATCACCTACGTGTTACATTTACACCAATTTATACAGTACGTGTTGATTAACTACTAACGGAAAGTGACCCGCAGACAACACAACTGCTTTAAAAGTTATGGTACCGGTATTACTTGGAACTGATACGTCCTTCGCCACTGCACCGAGCTGCCCTTCTCAAACCACACTCCACTAGGTATCGATGTGTGTCTGGTGACCTGTAATTACATTCGGCGGAGAGGTTTGCGGTTTCATCCAGGACACTGGAGTAAAGCCGTGTTGTGAGGAACATTACGCCGCCACCTCTCCTTCCCATTTCCGTTAAATGTCTTCCTCCCAGGGCTATCTGGGCTATTCAGCCCGCCTGCTCCCACAGTAAGCGCCACTGCGCTGGCGTACATGACTTCGCTTCCCGAGGAAGGTTTTTCTTTCTGCAAATCACTAATTTATGTGATTGTAGGCTGCACAATCTGCTGTATGTAGGTTAGCAGCAGGTCACCAATGTGCACAGGAATGAATTTTTAAAGAAAGAGTAATACTTTTTAAAAGTTATCAGGGGAAATGACTCATAATGCTCTCATTGCAGTGTATCAGAATTATCGACCCTGAAATGTTACAAATGACGTTTAAGGTGTCTTCGCTCTTTGCTGTACTGCGCTTCCCATTAACAGTTAGTGCGTTTCATGATCCAATCAATTAACAAAGCGTTGGTCGCAAAAGAACATGGAAAATATGCCATACTGAAGGAATAATATAATTGGTTAGACGCTGTCCACGAGAAAGGAAAATGGCATTGTGAAAAAATAATAGAAAGGAAGCAGGGGAAAAGTCGCAATGGCTGTTAGGAAAATTACCGGTGCAAAGAAATAGAAGGAATATACGCGAAACTTAAGTCGCTCACTTATACAGAACACTTAGAGATCCGTCTATTAATTTGCGTGTTGGTACTAACGATAGAACGCGGATTATTATCTTATTAACAAGTGAATGAGTAGCGTCGTTCACAAAATTGAAAACAAAATTTCGGTGTCGGACCAGGAGATTTCTATGGTCTGGTCTCTTGTTGTCTCAAATCATCGGAGACTTACAGTGACTAGGTACTAAACTTATTACACCACATACTTTTATTTGCAGACAGGATGTAAACTAAAGTAAATAACTATAGAAAATTTGTTCGCTGTCTGACTACTGCTGTATCCTCTGCTAAGGAACTGCTGGACGAGGATTCTTGGAGTTGCTTGAGGTGAATACGCAACCCACCCGGCCGTTTACGTCGCCTTTAGAAACAATATCCACTACTTTCCACGAATCTACTCCTGACAGTTGTGCTCTCGAAGCTCATGAGCATCATACAAAGAAAAATCTCTGTGAACTGTAGGTGTGTGTATGAATTCCTAAGGGACCAAACTGCTTAGGTCATCGGTCCCTAGACTTACACACTACTTGAACTAATTTGTGCTAAGAACAACACTCACACCCATGCCCGAGGGAGGACTCGAACCTCGGTGGTGAACTGTAGGAACGAATTGAGTCATGGTTGTAATGAACCCTTCGGAAATCTATTTTTTCTGTTGATAAATCATTATCGCCCAGATCGATGAGACAATTTACAACATTACAGTTATTATTCTATTAGGTCCACAACTTTGCTTCCGCCGTTTTTATTCTCGAAGTTTGAGGCTTTGTTGTGAAAAACCAAAAACTGCACGATTCAAAGTTGAAACGCCGCGAAACCCAGGACCTAGGTCGTGAAGTGTTGGGGACTGGATTAGGTAATAAACGCATAATACTTTTACAAATATTCATTGGAGATTAAATTTTCCAGTAGGTAAACAGGATCTTAATTACATGTTTACTTCATCATGTCCAAAAACGGACATAAACATGCAAACATTACAGAAAGAAACTCAATCACAGGTTGTCATTCAAACCTCCAAACGCCCAATTAACTCTAAACTTCAGAAAATTCCTGCGACAACAAGCCAGGAGTTCTCACAGTGACAAAATTTACAAGTGACCAAAGTAAACGTGCAAGACACTAACAAAGATAAGAAACATTTAAAACCTTACGTAACATTCTTTAAATGAATTACTTTCTGAATCACTTAAAGGGTTAAACTTTTCGCATCGGTGTGGCTGCACGTTGTCTTACGAATTACAGTAATAACACATTCAGGCATTACGGTCAGAACCAACGGGTGTAGCTACTGGCTTCAGCTGACGGCATGATTACACGTAGCGGTAACAAGGAACCGTTAAGCCATAACATATAACACTCGCCAGGCATCAGTAAAAGCTCTAGGATTTACATGCACCATTAAGTAGCTACCGGAAACACATGAAAGAGATGTAAACACAGGTACAGGACAAATGAAAGTGCACAGTCTGGAAGGAACCCGTTCAGATTTCCACAAACGAACAATATTCAACTACTTGTACTTTAGCAGCTTTCGTGCTGATTAAGGAACCGACTCAAAATAACCATTTAAATGAATCAACAGCTCCGACCAGTGTCTGACATAATTATATAGTTATTAAACCACTATGACAGTCTCAGTCACCGAACTTAACCCGCGCTTGGTACATTATAATCCCTTTACAAGTGTTAGGACAAGTTTTATAATACCCAGATAACTACACTCAACTCGTTACCGAAGCCTCTTCATTTTCTTTTTTTAAAAAAAGAAATCCTCACGGTGACAGACAATAAGAGCCCGATGAGGCTGATAGGTATCCCCATAACGATCACAATTCTCATAACAAACGCAATTTCCCAAAGGAATTTATCAGAGCTCGCTATTAAACAAAGAAAGACTCCGCAGCAAGCGGATAAATCAAGCCGGATCCACAGGATGTTGACGATTCAAGTGAGAACTCATCATCGCACTGCCGTATCACAATAACCATAGCTGCACCCAAAGCGTGTAGTAGGAGTTTCCGTCCGCTATGCCCCTGGCCAGCGAACCCTGTCGCCGCAACGCGCTTCAAAGAACCACAGCAATACAGGCGTGCTCCATTTGTTCGCCAATCAAGTTCGCGCGAGTCCACAGCTACCACTAGGAGCGCACCAGAGCTCACGCCGTCTCAACGAACGCAATCCTACCTTGTTTTTCTCTGGCAGTCCCTCACGAAGGGAGCACTACTGGGCATCTGCTCCCCTCCGTCGCACCCTCTGGTCGCAACCAAAGAGTTGGCCACCATCGATATTTGAGGGAAAGAGGATATTGGCGCAAACGTAAATCGAAATGCCGCGCGACGTCACAAAAGTATTGACTATCGTTGGCCGTTACTTTCTCCCATCTTTCAGGTGACGTATGAATCCCGCGGCGCAAGAATTGGGCGTCTTTTGAGGAGATCCGTGAATCGATCCAATTTAGTACTTGTTTATATGACCAGAAACGCTGGTCAACCTGGCTGTGTGCCATTAACCGAAAGAGGTGGTGGTCAGAGCGAGCACTGTCTACAGAATACGGCGTGTGGGGTATAATTTCCCATGTCAACATTTCCAGTAACGTTTCGACGCGTTTTGCCACATCGAGTAGAGCACTGTCACGCTTCAACATCACCTTTCCCTCTCCATTACTGTACTGGGCCCGTTTGTCTTTCAGTGCTCGGCTCAAACACATCTGTTGCTTTCGATGATGATCTCCTGTGATTGTTTCCGTCGGTTTTCATCTACATCTACATTTACACGGATACACTGCAAATCACATCTAAGTGCCTGGCAGAGGGTTCATCGAACCAACTTCACAATTCTCTATTATTCCAATCTCGTGTTGCGTGCGGGAAGAATGAACACCTATATCTTTCCGTACGAGCTCTGGTTTCCGTTATTTTATCTTTGTGATCGTTCCTCCCTATGTAAGTCGGTGTCAACAAAATATTTTCACATTCGGAGGAGAAAGTTGGTGATTGAAATTTGGTGAGAAGATTCCGTCGCAACGAAAAACGCCTATCTTTTAATGATGTCCAGCCCAAATCCTGTATAATTTCTGTGACACTCTCTCCCATATTTTGCGATAATACAAAAAGTGCTGCCTTTCTTTGAACTTTTTCGATGTACTCAGTCAGTCCTATCTGGTAAGGATCCCACACCGCGCAACAGTTTTCTAAAAGAGGACGGTCAAGCATAGTGTAGGCAGTCTCCTTAGTAGGTCTGTTACATTTTCTAAGTGTCCTGCCAATGAAACGCAGTCTTTGGTTAGCCTTCCCCACAACATTTTCTATGTGTTGCTTCCAATTTAAGCTTTTCGTAATTGTAATTCCTAGGTATTTAGTTGAATTTACGGCTTTGAGATTAGACTGATTTGTCGTGTAACCGAAGTTTAACGCGTTCTTTTTAGCACTCATGTGGATGACCTCACACTTTTCGTTACTCAAGGTCAACTGCCACTTCTCGCACCATTCCGATATTTCTTCTAAATCGTTTTGGAGTTTGTTTTGATCTTCTGATGACTTTGTTAGTCGATAAACGACAGCGTCATCTGCAATCAACCTAAGACGGCTGCTCAGATTGTCTCCCACATTGTTTTCAGAGATACGGAACACCAGAGGGCCTATAACACTACCTTGGGGAACGCCAGAAATCACTTCTGTTTTGAAACTTCCTGGCAGATTAAAACTGTGTGCGGGACCGAGAGTCGAACTCTGGACCTTCTAAACTCGGCAAAGGTCCTGAGTTCGAGTCTCGGTCCG
The DNA here is from genome assembly GCF_021461385.2 of Schistocerca piceifrons. Taxonomy (NCBI): domain Eukaryota; kingdom Metazoa; phylum Arthropoda; class Insecta; order Orthoptera; family Acrididae; genus Schistocerca; species Schistocerca piceifrons. The sequence continues at coordinate 826,772,793 of NC_060138.1, forward strand.
GGACACAGTTTTAATCTGCCAGGAACTTTTATATCAGCGCACACTCCGATGTAGAGTGAAAATTTCATTCCACTTCTGTTTTACTCGCTGACTTTCCGTCAATTACAACGAACTGTGACCTCTCTGACAGGAAATCACAAATCCAGTCACATAACTGAGACGATATTCCATAAGCACGCAATTTCACTACTAGCCGGTTGTGTAGTACAGTGTCAAAAGCCTTCCGGTAATCCAGAAATACGGAATCAATCTGAAATCCCTTAATGAGAATAAAGAGCTAGTTGTGTTTCACAAGAACGATGTTTCTAAACCCATGTTGACTGTGTGTCAATAGACCGTTTTCTTCGAGGTAATTCATTACGTTCGAACACAATATATGTTCTAAAATCCTGCTGCATATCGACGTTAACGATACGGGCCTGTAATTTAGTGGATTACTCCTACCACCTTTCTTGAATATTGGTGTGACCTGTGCAACTTTCCAGTCTTTGGGTACGGATCTTTTGTCGAGCGAACGGTTGTATATGATTGTTAAGTATGGAGCTAATGCATCTGCGTACTCCGAAAGGAACCTAATTGGTATACAGTCTGAACCAGAAGACTAGCTTTTATTATGTGATTTAAGTTGCTTCACTACTCCGAGGATATTTACTTCTACGTTACTCATGTTGGCAGCTGTTCTCGATTCGAATTCTGGAATATTTACTTCGTCTTCTTTTGTGAAGGCATTTCGGAGGGCTGTGTTTAGCAAGTCTGCTTTGGCAGCACTGTCTTCGATAGTATCTTCATTGCTATCGCGCAGAGAAGGCATTGATTGTTTCTTGCCGCTAACACACTTCACATACAACCAGAAACGCTTTGGATTTTCTGCCAGGTTTCGAGACAAAGTTTCGTTGTGGAAACTGTTATAAGCATCTCGCATTGAAGTCCGCACTAAATTTCGAGCTTCTGTAAAAGATCGCCAATCTTGGTGATTTTGCGTCTGTTTAAATTTGGCATGTTTGTTCCGTTGTTTCTGCAACAGTGTTATAACCCGTTTTGTGTACCAAGGAGGATCAGCTCCGTTTTAGTAGCTTCGAAAACCTACCCTCTACCATGCCGGTCTTCGACGTCAAAATCATCGGTCTTGAGGTGCTGAAAACATTTTCTGTGCGTTCTTTCATTAACAGGTGCCTGCAAATGACGAGAACTGAATTCGTAAGTTGACAAATTCAAACGATAATAACTTTACTATCCAATCACAAATCGACTAATATTTTGAGGGTGTTATGTTTACAAATGCCTAAGTTTATTGTACGACCCGACATAACACTTGCACCACCGTTTTCGCTACTGCCGTCTATTACAAAATGGCGGAAAAACAGTTGTAGACCTTTTAATTAACACACGTATGTGTGAGATTTGCTATGAATAAAAAAATTCTAATTGGGTTTCATAAGCTGCAATAAGGTAAATAAGTGCTTTATAAATGGTTTTATTTAGAGAAAATTTGTTTATTTTGAACTGTGGGTAACGAAAACACTTATTAACTCATTTGAACAAGCAAATTAACCTAATTACAACACACACACTAGATTAAAAAGCAAACAGTAATATGACCATTGTAGTAATAAATACGCAGGACTCTCTTTTCTGGGCGTCAGTTATTACTTTGAGTCCAACGGAACATTTTCAAAATCTCATCACCAGGCGGTGTGTCGCCAGCGTGTGGAGTCAAAGACTTCAGGTTTTCACGCCGAGCGGGTGAGGTTCCAGTCAGTATCAGTTGTGAGCGTGGTGACTTTGATCAGGCCGGAACAGACCAAGGGTTTTCTTCTTTTTCCTGGCATTATCCCCTGTCTTCACGGGGTCGGCATGTTAATTTGTATTTGGCGACGTCAGCAGTAGAGGATGGTCATGTGCCCTTCGTGCCGGTACCCTCCACCCCCCTCCCACAACGGAATTTGTGTAGCCCATCTGTCTGCACCTAGTGTTGTTTCTTGTGGAAGAGTGAGAAAATTTTCAAGATGTTTGCAAACCCTGTCACTAACGTTGGACTTCGGTACCAGCCCGGTATGCTCCTAGTCAAATGTAGAAAACCACCTGAAAACCACATCTAGGCTGGCCAGCACATCGGCCTTGGTTGTCAATCCGCCGGAAGGATTAGATCCGGGCCCAGCGCACCTCCCCGAACCCCTTTGGTGGCGTGCTAACGCGCGAGGCTATCGGGCGGACCTGAACGGGTCGAGAATTTCTCAGCAATTCCTCTGCATGATCTTTACCATGTACCATCAGGGCCAATGTCTTAAGGGACACCGAGCAAGGTGGCGCCGTAGTTAGTACACTGGACTCGCATTCGGGAGGACGACGGTTCAAACTCGCTTCCGGCAATTCTGATCTAGGTTTTCCATGATTTCCCTAAATCGCTTCAGACAAATGTCGGGATGGTTCCTTTGAAAGAGCACGGCCGACTTCCTTCCCCATCCTTTCCTAATCCGATGTAACCGATGACGTCGCTGACTGGTTCCCTCTTCTAAAATCAACCGACCGATCTTAATGGACTTTCTAGCGGACACGGAAGTGTCCCACAACAGGCGTAGTAGCTGCGTTCCAACAGTAGGAATGTATCAGTCTATCTTCTCTCCTCTCCCATGCCACAAAATCCGTGCCTGGGAGAAATATTTCTTTTCAAAAGTCAGCTCTGGATTTTCATCACGCTCATCAAATTATCGTTAGCAATTTTCGTTGCTGTTGTGGAACGACCTCCTTTCCTATGCCAAAAATGGCCCCTCTAAAACCATTATGTAGAAACACTTGGTTTGCTTCTATTTCTCTCAGAATCTACAAACTCTGTTACTTGTCATGTACTAAATCCAGTGTTCCGACATTGTGGGCTCTCACCTGACACAGACCTGCATGGTATCGGAGTGATAGTTTCAATTCTGGGCGCAGCTACCGGACCTTTCGAAAATATTCATCCGATTTCTCAAATATTCTATGTGAATGAAGATACGAACTTTTAATTTACGTATCAAAAATAAAAGTAAAAGTCAATTGCCGATTCTTGTGGTTTCCTGCAGAGATCTCCTACTGCTGTTAGCTTGTTCGTTTACTTGGGTACGGGAACAACTTAGCTGGATAAGCTGGAGATATGGTGTTTTGCACAGTTGCGAGAACTTAACCGAAAACGTCGGTTTTCAGGAAGACGCAGTACTACAGCATTGGCACCTGCATGTAACAACGTTTCTTAGATGTGAGCTGCCTCAACGACTGATCGAACTGCCGTCTGGAGGGGTTACGAATTTCCCACTGGCTGATACCTCTGTACTTTTTTGTGGGTGTTTAAGAAAGACTCCATCTTCCCTTCAAGCAAATTAGGCTGCAGGGGGACGGCGCAAATAATGGTTCAAATGGCTCTGAGTGTAGTGTTGGCAGAAGAGCCAACACTGGGTTTCTAGAGGAGGCCGAAATGCACGCGTTTAATTACACGCTGACTGGCGTGAGGTCTGGAACAGCACAATATCTTGAGAATTGCAAATAGAGTACGTAGATGATATAATACTTAACTTCAATCCACAATTGTAGAACATCTCTCTTGACGGTACATGTTATAACCACAATATATATAGCAAAGGATTATGGCGCCTTGCGAGGTCGTACCAATTGACGTAGCTGAAGGCTATGCTAACTATCGTCTCGGCAAATGAGAGCGTATCGGTCAGTGTAGCTTCGCTAGCAAAGTCGGCTGTACAACTGGGCGAGTGCCAGTACGTCTCTCTAGACCTGCCGTGTGGTGGCGCTCGGTCTGCTATCACTGACAGTGGCGACACGCGGGTTCTACGTATACTAATGGACCGCGGCCGATTTAAAGGCTACCACCTAGCAAGTGTGGTGTCTGGCGGTGACACCAGACTGAGCACTATGGGACTTAACTTCTGAGATCATCAGTCCCCTAGAACTTAGAACTACTTAAACCTAACTAACCTAAGGACATCTCACACATCCATGCCCGAGGCAGGATTCGAACTTGCCGCAAATAATAAACAATAACTTTAGTAACTCCAGAGATACTCGTGGAAGTATGAGATGACTTTGGCTATGGTCAGGAAACGCCTTGTGTCCGTTGGAGAGCACATTAAATTCCCACATCTGTATAATGCAAGTGAAAAGTTTGATCGTAGACGTAATTATAAAAATATCTCAAGGCTGTATGTGTATACGCGTGAAAGATATATCCTTGTAAAATCGGTTGGTTCTTTTGAAAATAAAAACTTTGTACTCCTTCGTGTTGACCAGAATTTGACATAAAATGACAATTTGGAGAGCGATCACAAGATGCATAATTTTTCTTTTTTTGTTTAACTGTCTTGATTACAAAGGTTAGTGAACTTAATTACCAGTTTCAACAACACAATATCTCTTTCCAAAATCTAAAATAGAAATGAAAGGAAAAAACCTTACTATCTATTGCTGTAAGAGATTAAAACAAAGTGTAGAAAGTATAATATGAATACATGTTTGTATTGTATTTTGTGTTCTTTGTTTTTAATCTCCTACTGTAACAGATATAATGGTCTTTTTTTTTTTACTTCTATTGTAGATTCTGAAGACCAGTATCGTATAGCCGAAAATGGTAATTCTGTTCAATAACCTTGCGATCAAGACAATTAAATACAAGTTATATTCTTTGTGTTGGTTAAATTTTACCTAATTTTTGTGTATTCATTCATGTAGAGGCTGTAGTCGTGTCAAATAGGATGAATCCTTCTGAAACACTGAGCGTTACAGGGCTTCTGTAGGCTCGCCCGGGTCGCAATTCTGTGTGAAGACGTTGGCTATCGTGTATCTTATAGTTGTACAGACACATGAAAGGGTCTTTCGCGTGATGGGAAGACATAGACATGCTGAATGCTCAGTAAACCAGACTTCTGACGCACACACACAAAAAAAGAACTTACAGCAATGTACGTCTCTGATTAGGGATGTCATGAAATTAATCATAACTGAATACATCTTTAGAGGAACAAAGAATAATTACTTAATGGTAGCCAGGAATGTGATGGCACAAGCACTACAGTGAGAGATGCTGCCTAAACTGCATTCACACTGTGCGATATCTTTTGTCGCCATACACCAACGAAAATTTGGCTAGGAAATCATAGAGCAGAATGTTGGCAGCACCGTGACAAGAATTTGCTGTTACGGCGCAGAGCGTAGAGAGTCACAAGTTACACAAATGTAGCACGAACGATTAATGCTCGTACGAGAGAGACCTTTGCGTAATGCACTGCATTCGCTGTAACAGGATTTGCAGAGTCGCCACTGCATGACGAGGTCGCCGAGTTGGCTCGCGTGCAACGTTTTTGCTCTCTGGCGAGTGGGTGGCAGGGAAATCGGTATCTGCCCTCACCCAGGGCACGGAGGGCATTACGGGGCGAAAATCGACGCTGGGGATTGCAGACGGCGCTGTGATGTCCCTCCTATCGCACCTCCATCTGCCTGCGTCGCTCGGTCGCTGCCTACCACCAGCCGCGCAGACATGACGACCAGGAAACGATGACACCGACAAGTGACTTTAACTCGACACCATGATAACGTGAATAGTAAACCGCGTAATAACTTCAAGCTACTTGCAAAGGACCCTTATGGCCGTCCGATTACATAATACAAAAACGAACACACTATATAGCAAATCCATTATTTCGACAAACAGGTACGAAGTCCACTCGAGAGTTATATCTGTTAAGGTGGACTGAGAGAAATGCAGCAATGAACTGAAAGGATGACACTGTCAGTTCTAGAATGACGAACAGGTAGAGAAAGTCGTTTAACTTTTCTTTTAAACAAGATGCCGGTAGTATGTACTTATACAGTAGAGGAATAGTGTTGATATAGGTTAGATATTTGTGCGTTTCGGCTGAAACTGGTTAGTGTCATGTTATGGAGACTGCCATCTATGTCAGGCATTGAAGAAAAAACAGTAATTAGCAAAGAAGCTCTGCTTAAGAAAGATTTGTGTCAGTGGCTCCGGGTACGTGTAGTGTCATTGCTGGGATACCTTGGAAGTATGTCTCTTTTTCGCTGACTGCACATTAGTATTACTTAAACATCGATAGTTGACACAACCGATATTATCGATATTATTCTGCAAAACTGTCGATATATCGATTGACAATTGATTGTTTAGTGCAGGTATTTCAAATGAAAAATAGTTTTCTAAGAGTTTTTATTGCTTAAAACACAAAATAGCAAATTTTGTTTTATAAAAAGTAAGGTATTTAAATTCTTGTCCTTTAGAGTGTTTTCTAAAGTACAACATTAAAAGATACTAGTAAGGTGTTTAAATTCTTCTCCTACTGTCTGTTGCGTTTTTCAGTAATTATTTATCGTGCTTTGGAGAAAACCCTCACTGCAGGAACTGAAGTCGCTGGACACCACAAAAACTTTGTGGTCATTACAAGCAACATACTATTAGATTTTGCACAATAATCTACTACACGAGCATGCTTATCTATTACAGGTTTTTCATAATATTGATGTAGGTCAACGATGGGAATTACTGACTTGAGTCACGATATCGCCGTTACGCTGTTGCTAACCTAAGGATATCACACACATCCATGCTCGAGGCAGGATTCGAACCTGCGACCGTAGCGGTCTTGCGGTTCCAGACTGCAGCGCCTACTGTAGTGCGCTACAGCTGCAACATCGCTGAACTCGGCAGCACTTGTGACCTTATTACAGTCGACATAAAGTGTGTAGCTTGTAGAAGTTTTGTTGAGTGTTTCGCCTTTCGTCGGGGGAAGCGCACGGAACGGTATAAAGAGCACAACACGGTATTAACGAAGGATAAGGAAAGGTGCGGCGAGAGACAGCAGTATCGCCACCTTCACCCATCATGCTGATGCATTCCTATAATATACCCTCGCCGCTCAAAGTTTGCAGTTTGCACTTGACAGAACCTGATAGATAGCGTTTCGTCTACTTCACTGTAGTGGTGATACAACACCTTTCATTATACAATAGCTGAGAGTTTTCCATTGCAACTGGAGAGTTCGATTAGTACGGCCCATATTTACAACTTGCTGTGGTTAGTCTTTTTCGGCAAATAGATGCATTAATATTGACGCCATTTTATAAGCACCGAAAGTTCTAATTCCGTTCCGATCCGCTAATACAATGGAAGCACTTCCGCATAAATCGCACACCAAAGCACGTTGTATATATGTACTCGGAAGATAGCAACACAGTAATTGTAACGCAACTGAAAGCTGATTTTGCTACGCTGTATTAATTTTGGTTCAGATGGTGTTGGGATTCGCATTCGTTTCTGACTTGTTAGTGTCTCCTATCACACAAACTCTCAAGTGAAACTTTGGATGCGGAGGTAACAATGTTTTGAGAAAGTGCATTATTGAGACATGCAAGTTCAAATGTGTTGCTTATTTGTAGCAATCAATAAGAAAATATATTAAGCCTGTTGTAATGCAATTATTCAATGATTTATTACGGTTGGCAGTGTCCGTAAACAGAACAGAAATGACACGACGGTTTCAGATTTCTGTCGACAGGAGGGTTGCGGGGGTGTGAGGGCGGGGAGGGGCGCGGGGTGAAACCGCCAAGCAAAACCTTACAAGTTACGCCGACTTCACTTACACTGACTTATACCGATCACAAGAATGAACCGAAAGTCGGGTGCAAAGATTCTGCGCTGCTATGACCTGCAGTTTTTGTCACTTTTAATGTGGGTGAAACTAATTTTTCGTCCATTAGAAAGTGGCAACTCAATGGCAGTACACCTTCATTTGCGTTGCTTTTCCGCAAGTCCGTTGTAACACTAAAAAAGTTACATTTTGTAAGGGCTTTTTATAATATATTTTTTATCTCTTCCTATAGTTTGGAGATCAGTAAATATTTAAGTCTGGTTTTATCTGCCAGCTCGTATCCCTTGTCTAAGGCATAAACAAATTTTTTCAAACCTTGATGGTCGGAAGTTCTGTATGGCAGCATATCGATGGCAGTCATTTGTGTGTAAAGAGAATCAAGTTCTTTTCTTACTTTTGAACTGTTATAGCGCAACTGACTTCCGATAAAATAATGTTTTACAGAGCTTCTCGATTCTTTGGTTGCACCTCTTGCACTTGATCTATATCTGAAGTTGATCCCACACCTTTCAGTTCTATTACTAATCCGTGGTTCTCTAGTTTTTCACCGTGCTTTCTTTTTAGTGGTGTCTTAAATTAGCCCTCTTCCCTGGTCCTGTTTATAATCTTTAATGAAGGTGGTAAATTTTACAAACTGACTATTAACCCCCACTTTCATAAAAAAAATCAACTCAGATGATTGATTTTTATGGTTCATTTTCAGAACAGTAACAAAAGACCCTATTTACACACCTCTTACATAAACAAGATATATTTGATGCCGGCCAGAGTGGCCGTGCGGTTCTAGGCGCTACAGTCTGGAACCGAGCGACCGCTACGGTCGCAGGTTCGAATCCTGCCTCGGGTATGGATGTGTGTGATGTCCTTAGGTTAGTTAGGTTTAATTAGTTCTAAGTTCTAGGTGACTGATACCCTCAGAAGTTAAGTCGCATAGTGCTCAGAGCCATATATTTGATGTGCGGAATTTCCTAGGGCGACAGAGATTGTCGGTGGCGTGCGGAAAGTACAGCTCGTTTCATATCGGTACCACTCGGAATACTTCTTGGCTACTGTGATCTTTGTCTCACTGCTGCCAACGACAGCGATTCAACAGTTGTACCACTATAGTTGCGTAATGAGGAATAACCCTGTTGTTGCGTGGCGTTTAAATAACGAAATGAGTGACGAAAATGCCATTGTTGGCACACTGAGCTCACCTCCTACGATACTCTGAAGAGCTAGAAGCTTAATAGGCAGAACTATTTTTCGTAACGCTCGAAAAATTATTAATCCGGTTGTAGAATGATGTAAACTCGAAAAAATAAAAAAAATAAAAATAACGGCGAACTATGTCACCCGCTGCACAAGTTTCAATCAAAGGGTTACAGCATTAACGGGAAATAGCTTAAGAGCTATGTACAAGGATTGGGAGTTTTGCGAAAACATTCCCGGACATTCACCGTCAACTCTTGGCAAGAAGAAGTTAGTCCTCTCTCACATCCACTGAAACATTCATATTTCGCCCGAATTACTTATGAATATACACTGCAATACTGTGAAAGCAGATAACATGTAAATACCGTTGTATGTTTTAATGATTATGTCCGGACACCAAACAAAAAAAGAAACTTGACAGTCGATCGATTGTGCTTTTACTATATTCGATTTTGCGGGAGCTAATCAAACACATCACGGGCAACCAACATATGAATGATATTTATTCTTCTACAAAAGCAGATGCGACGCAGGAGCATTAGTATTGCATCAGTGTTTTTTTGTTTTCGAATCACCTTACACGTTAACATGTGCGACTGGAAACACTCGTAGTAATTGACGGAAAGTCATCGAGTAAAACAGAAGTGATTTCTGGCGTTCCCCAAGGTAGTGTTATAGGCCCATTGCTGTTCCTTATCTATATAAACGATTTGGGAGACAATCTGAGCAGCCGTCTTCGGTTGTTTGCAGATGACACTGTCGTTTATCAACTAATAAAGTCATCAGAAGATCAAAACAAACTGCAAAACGATTTAGGAAAGATATCTGAATGGTGCGAAAAGTGGCAGTTGACCCTCAGCAACAAAAAGTGTGAGGTCATCCACATGAGTGCTAAAAGGAACTCGTTAAACTTCGGTTACACGATAAATCAGTCTAATCTAAAATCCGTAAATTCAACTAAATACCTAGTTATTACAATTACGAACAAATTAGTGGAAGGAACACACAGAAAATGTTATGGGGAAGACTACGTCTTATTGGCAGGAGACTTCGAAAATGTAACAGACGTACTAAGGAGACTGCCTACACTACGCTTGTCTGTCCTCTTTTAGAACTCGAAAAAGTTCAAAGAAAGGCAGCACGTTTTGTATTATCGCGAAATATGGGAGAGAGTGTCACAAAAACTATACAGGATTTGGGCTGGACGTCATTAAAAGAAAGGCGTTTTTCATTTCCACGGAATCTTCTCACGAAATTCCAATCACCAACTTTCTCCTTCGAATGCGAAAATACTTTGTTGACACCGACCTACATAGAGAGGAACGGTCATCACGATAAAATAAGGGAAATCAGAGCTCGTACGGAAAGATGTAGGTGTTCACTCTTTCCGCGCGCTGTACGAGATTGGAATAATAGAAATTTGTGAAGGTGGTTCGATGAACCCTCTGCCAGGCACTTAAATGTGATTTGCAGAGTATCCGTGTATATGTAGATGTAGATGAAGTACAATTAGGACTTAGAAACAGAAGAGAACAGTAGCAGATGTGTTTAATTAATAAAGATTATAGTTGTATTTGTTTTACAATGCATTATACAGTACAATCACAAACACTTAACAAACCTTTAAAAGGTAATTTTTTCCTCTACTAACTGCGTCGTATTCAACAGCCTTATTTATATTTGTATTCCTTGCTACAAGGAAGCAAGATCGCACGTTTGAAGATGACAGTCTGTATAATGCACATTCACGAATCCATCTCATTTACATGTGTAATTTTTATCATAATCATCTAATCGGTGCGAGATATGCACGACCGTGAGTTGTCATCACTGAAAGACAAACAAAAAAGTTCCCTCTCTCACGATCCCGCCCCCCCCCCCCCCCCCACAGCAACCAGTCCAGTAAGAACATAGTTTATAAGCAACATCGACTAGCTAAGGCACTGCCATATTTAAAACATCCTGCTTCCCGACTTTCTTTGCGTTCTAACATGAGAGTCAGACGGAAATTACATGCCATCATTCGTATGTGCAGGATTAAGTCTGAGCCGCGATAATCTTAATGCTACACCTTTCAAACTGTAATTTGAGGGACGATTCAAAATTTTCCGTTTTACGGCCGTGCAGTCAAGAATCGATATGGCAACCAAGCAAAATGAGCATTTGAGGCAATTATCTCATATACGCACCAGGTTGAGGTACCGATTTGGTAAAAAAAAACGCTATGTCCTACTGGGTGAAGAACTTCATAACTGCCTGCTGTACATCCTCAAATGGTTCAAATGGCTCTGAGCACTATGGGACTTAACTTCTGAGGTCATCAGTTCCCCAGAACTTAGAACTACTTAAACCTAACTAACCTAATGACATCACACACATCCATGCCCGAGGCAGGATTCGAACCTGCGACCGTAGCGGTAGCGCGGTTCCAGACTGTAGCGCCTAGAACCGCTCGGCCACTCGATCCGGCTCTGTACATCCTCGTCCAACAGCTCTCGTGGAGCCCTCTAGGCGATTTTTGAGGCGCCGAAGAGGCGATAATCGCCTGGGGAGAGATCAGCAACATACAGTGGGTGCTCCAGTGTCCCACTGTCGAGTGTCAATTTTCCCAGACCGATCGCCGTTTTGTTTCGAATCGCGACCAGCACAGAATTTGGCGCATCATTTCACAACGGTGGTTTTGGACAGACATGCTATCCTAAACACATTTTTTATTCTTCGATGGATGTCTACCCGTGGTTCTCCTTCGGCAGCCAAGGAAAGAATAACAGCACATCGGTCCTGTTTGGACTCATCTGGCAATAAAGTCGCCACACCTCCCGTTTCCGCATTTACCTCACCCACGGTCGGAAAGAGACGAATGCCACACTAATCCGTTGCGTATATGTCGGTGCTTATACGAGGGTAATCCCAAAAGAAAGGTCTCCTATTTTTTTATCAGTACAGATCTCTGTTTCTGTGGCAGTTGGTCACACTGTCATGAAGAGTGCTTCACGCGCTGTGGGTAAACATTCGCACGCCGCGCTGAGGCGCTGTCTTGGCTTGACAGCCGTTGAGAATGGAGCTCCCGTTGGATGTTACCGCCAAGTGCGAATTGCGCACAGTTATTCAGTTTTTGAAAGCAAAGGGCACTGCGCCGATTGAAATCCATCGCCAATTGATGGAAGTGTATGGTGAGTCGTGGATGGATGTCAAAAATGTTCGTAAGTGTTGTAGAGAGTTTGCAGCTGGTCGGACCGAAACTCACGACGAACAAAGGAGAGGGAGACCGTCAATTTCTGCGGAGACCGTGTTGAAGGTTGAGCAAAGCATGCGTGAAGATCAGCGGATCACCCTGGATGATCTCTGCACGTTGGTTCCTGAGGTTTCCCGAAGCTCCGCTCACAGAATTATAAGGGAAACATGGAACTATCGGAAGGTGTGCGCGAGATGTGTGTCACGCATGCTGTCTGAGGACCACACGCGGCAACGAGCTGATGCTTCCCCCGCATTTTTTCACCGCCTTACAGCCGAACAGGACAACTTTCTGGACTCAATTGTCACGCGTGACGAAACCCGGACATACGACTTTACACCTGAGACCAAGCAACAATCACGCCAGTGGCGGCATCCTTATTCGCCAAAGCCGCGGAAATTCAGACAAAAACAGTCTTCCGGTAAAGTCATCACAACCGTTTTTTGGGATCGGAAAGGGGTGTTGTTGGTCGACTTTATGCCCACTCGGCAGGTACTGTGGACTGTGAAAAAACTCAGACAAGCAATTCAGAACCGGAGAAGAGGAATTTTGAGCAAGGGCGTACACATTCTCCATGATTTCAGAGTACCTGTTGGCTCAACACAAAAGTTTTGTCTCAAGTACAGATAGTGTTGAGGATCAGTGGACGAAGTTCAAAACCGTCGTACATTATGCGTTAGATGAGTATGTGCCAAGCAAGATCGTAAGAGATGGGAAAGAGCCACCGTGGTACAACAACCGAGTTAGAAAACTGCTGCGGAAGCAAAGGGAACTTCACAGCAAACATAAACATAGCCAAAGCCTTGCAGACAAACAAAAATTACGCGAAGCGAAATGTAGTGTGAGGAGGGCTATGCGAGAGGCGTTCAATGAATTCGAAAGTAAAGTTCTATGTACTGACTTGGCAGAAAATCCTAAGAAATTTTGGTCTTATGTCAAAGCGGTAGGTGGATCAAAACAAAATGTCCAGACACTCTGTGACCAAAATGGTACTGAAACAGAGGATGACAGACTAAAGGCCGAAATACTAAATGTCTTTTTCCAAAGTTGTTTCACAGAGGAAGATTGCACTGTAGTTCCTTCTCTAGATTGTCGCACAGATGACAAAATGGTAGATATCGAAATAGACGACAGAGGGATAGAGAAACAATTAAAATCGCTCAAAAGAGGAAAGGCCTCTGGACCTGATGGGATACCAGTTCAATTTTACACAGAGTACGCGAAGGAACTTGCCCCCCTTCTTGCAGCGGTGTACCGTAGGTCTCTAGAAGAGCGTAGCGTTCCAAAGGATTGGAAAAGGGCACAGGTCATCCCCGTTTTCAAGAAGGGACGTCGAACAGATGTGCAGAACTATAGACCTATATCTCTAACGTCGATCAGTTGCAGAATTTTGGAACACGTATTGTGTTCGAGTATAATGACTTTTCTGGAGACTAGAAATCTACTCTGTAGGAATCAGCATGGGTTTCGAAAAAGACGGTCATGTGAAACCCAGCTCGCGTTATTCGTCCACGAGACTCAGAGGGCCATAGACACGGGTTCACAGGTAGATGCCGTGTTTCTTGACTTCCGCAAGGCGTTCGATACAGTTCCCCACAGTCGTTTAATGAACAAAGTAAGAGCATATGGACTATCAGACCAATTGTGTGATTGGATTGAGGAGTTCCTAGATAACAGGACGCAGCATGTTATTCTCAATGGAGAGAAGTCTTCCGAAGTAAGAGTGATTTCAGGTGTGCCGCAGGGGAGTGTCGTAGGACCGTTGCTATTCACAATATACATAAATGACCTGGTGGATGACATCGGAAGTTCACTGAGGCTTTTTGCAGATGATGCTGTGGTGTACCGAGAGGTTGTAACAATGGAAAATTGTATTGAAATGCAGGAGGATCTGCAGCGAATTGACGCATGGTGCAGGGAATGGCAATTGAATCTCAATGTAGACAAGTGTAATGTGCTGCGAATACACAGAAAGATAGATCCTTTATCATTTAGCTACAAAATAGCAGGTCAGCAACTGGAAGCAGTTAATACCATAAATTATCTGGGAGTACGCATTAGGAGTGATTTAAAATGGAATGATCATATAATGTTGATCGTCGGTAAAGCAGATGCCAGACTGAGATTCATTGGAAGAATCCTAAGGAAATGCAATCCGAAAACAAAGGAAGTAGGTTACAGTAAGCTTGTTCGCCCACTGCTTGAATACTGCTCGGCAGTGTGGGATCCGTACCAGATAGGGTTGATAGAAGAGATAGAGAAGATACAACGGAGAGCAGCGCGCTTCGTTACAGGATCATTTAGTAATCGCGAAAGCGTTACGGAGATGATAGATAAACTCCAGTGGAAGACTCTGCAGGAGAGACGCTCAGTAGCTCGGTACGGGCTTTTATTGAAGTTTCGAGAACATACCTTCACCGAAGAGTCAAGCAGTATATTGCTCCCTCCTACGTATATCTCGCGAAGAGACCATGAGGATAAAACCAGAGAGATTAGAGCCCACACAGAGGCATACCGACAGTCCTTCTTTCCACGAACAATACGAGACTGGAATAGAAGGGAGAACCGATAGAGGTACTGAAGGTACCCTCCGCCACACATCGTCAGGTGGCTTGCGGAGTATGGACGTAGATGTAGATGTAGATGTAGACATGCTTGCCCACATATCGCCCAGCAAACCGTTCCTCTCCTGCAAAAGTTTCAGTGCAACATAATCACCCACCCATCCACCCTATATTACTGACTTGGCGCTCAGTGACTATCGCCTGTTCCCTAGGTTAAAAGAACGTTTGGCCGGAAAGCGATTCAGCTCAGACGATGAGGTGAAAGAAGAGGTTCATAACTTTCTGAACAGCATGGCGGCGAGCTGGTATGACACGGGCATACAAAAACTGCCACAGTGTCTACAAAAATGCATCGACAATAATGGTGACTATGTCCAAAAATAGCTAAATGTTCAAGCTGTAAGCTGATTTAAACCATTGTAGGAATAAACAGGTCTATGTACCGGGTGATCAAAAAGTCAGTATAAATTTGAAAACTTAATAACCACGGAATCATGTAGATATAGAGGTAAAAATTGACACACATGCTTGGAATGACATGGGTTTTTATTTTAAAAAAAAGTTCATAAAATGTCCGACAGATGGCGCTGGACAGGAAAACGTCAGTAACTGCTACCGTGACGGGTGAGAGGTACGCCGATTTGTTACAGAGTCGCATCATCCCCAGCCTGGCTGATAAACACCTGCTGGAACGTACGATGTTCATGCAGGATGGCGCTCCACCCCATATTGCTAGACGCGTGAAAGATCTCTTGCGCGCGTCGTTTGTTGATGATCGTGTGCTCAGCCGCCACTTTCGTCATGCTTGGCCTCCCAGGTCCCCAGACCTCAGTCCGTGCGATTATTGGCTTTGGGGTTACCTGAAGTAGCAAGTGTATGGTGATCGACCGACATCTCTAGGGATGCTGAAAGACAACATCCGACGCCAATACCTCACCATAACTGCAGACATGTTTACAGTGCTGTTCACAACCTTATTCCTCAACTACAGCTATTGTTGAGGAATGATGACGGACATATTGAGCATTTCCTGTAAAGAACATCATCTTTGCTTTGTCTTACTTTGTTGTGCTAATTATTGCTATTCTGATCAGATGAAGCGCCATCTGTCGGACATTTTTTAACTTTTGTATTTTTTTTTTTTTGTTCTGATAAAACCCCATGTCATTCCAAGCATGTGTGTCAATTTGTACCTCTCTATCTACATTATTCCGTGATTTATTCAGTTTTCAAATTTATACTGACTTTTTGCTCACCCAGTACTTATAAAAAAATAGGAGACCTTGCTTCTGGGATTACCCTCGTATATACGCATCGGGGTTGTGCTACGCTGCATATGCGCTACAGTAATCCCCCTCGATCGGGAACATTTTGATGCCCCCTTGTATTAATGGTCATCAAGAAGCTAGTTACAGAGATTAAAAAATGGACGCCAGGAACGAAAGGATACTTTCTCAGGAGTAGACGGCGATTAACCTGCCAGGCAATTGCAATGTAACAAACCTGTAGAGTTCTCTGAGAACTCGTTTATAAGACGGACATAGCTTTTTATAAAAACGGTCGTTTAGGGTGGCAGTAGAAAATGGATCCTCTACTACGAGTCTACCGTTTTCTTGCTGGGATCAAACAGGATTACTCACCTTCACCTTTGTCGGTGTCCTTGGTTGGTTGGGTTGTTTGGGGGAGGAGGCCAGCCAGCGAGGTCATGGGTCTCATCGGATTAGGAAAGGACGGGGAAGGAAGTCGGCCGGCCGAGGTGGCCGTGCGGTTCTAGGTGCTACAGTCTGGAGCCGAGCGACCACTACGGTCGCAGGTTCGAATCCTGCCTCGGGCATGGATGTGTGTGATGTCCTTAGGTTAGTTAGGTTTAATTAGTTCTAAGTTCTAGGCGACTGATGACCTCAGAAGTTAAGTCGCATAGTGCTCAGAGCCATTTGAACCATTTTGAAGGACGTCGGCCGTGCCCTTTCAAAGGAACCATCCCGGCATTTGTCTGGAGCGATTTAGGGAAATCACGGAAAACCGAAATCAGGATGGCCAGACGAGGGATTGAACTGTCGTCCTCCCGAATGCGAGTCCAGTGTGCTAACCACTGCGCCACCTCGCACGGTCGGTGCCCTTGCGCAGTCAACAAGTGCCGTCCGTGTAGTGACAGTCGTGGTACGTGGCATGTTGGAGAAAATCTAGCGACTGGCCCACTTAAAGGAGTAGTGTGAGCCTTTGAAAATTAAGTATGATGTTTATTAATCGAGAGACGTAAGCTAGGTACGTGACTCACGCGATCGGGAGACACTTGTTTAAGGAACCGGGCAACAGGCGAGGTAACAACCCGAAGGGAAGAAATCCTGACATAAGTGGTGCACTGAGCATTCCTCAGAGACCAGTAGAGCTCGGGTACTGACACAGATGAATGTAGACTTGGCGAGAGAGAAGCTGGGTGACCGTTGACAGGTTTGCGGCTGGCAGACAGGGGGCGGCGCTGTGCGGGGTGGGCCGCCAGTGGGCGACGGCGATAACGAGGTGGTGGCCGGCGCCGCGCCGCGGTGTGATTGGCGCACGCGACGGCGCGGCCTTGACCCAGAGCAGAGCAGGGCAGCGCACAGCCGGGGGGCGCGGAGACCGTGGGAAGCGGGCCAGCGGCCGGCCGGCCGGCACGGGCGTTGATCGTTGACCCCGCCTCTGCCTCTGCCTCCAGCCACCCACCTAATGATTTATCCCGCCGCTGCCACCACTGCCAGCTGGCGGGCCTGCTGCGGATAAACCTTTCAAGAGATAGCCCGCTGCACTACTAGGGTGCGTTTAAGCGTTTAACACCCCAGAGTCGAACTAGACTTTCAGCTCTTCCGTTATGTCTCCGTTAAGTGTACACGAAACGTATCCGCAGTTGCGAATATGGACAGTCATCCGCTGTACGAGGGTGAGTCGAATGAAAACCTTAAATTTGTAGTAACAAATCGAAATTCCACGCCGTTATCCTCTAAGTCGGTAAGCGTGTTACAAACAGCGTGCAGAATGATCTGTAGGTGGAAGCATAGTGCAGATGCACACATACCGTCGCAGTATCAGCATAAAGATGGGCGCCCTACTTGCGACTTGCACCAGGGAAGAAAAGCGTTCGGTTATACTGTTTTTGCGTAGTGAAGGCGTGAAACCTATTGAAATTCATCGACGAATGAAGGTTCAGTACGGTGATGCATGTTTGTCACAGCAGCAAGTCTACGAATGGAGTAGGAAGTTGGCAAATGGTGTGACTTCAATGGAAGATGCTCCTCGTCCAGGTCAGGCACAATGAGTTCTGACGCCGGCCGTGGTGGCCAAGCGGTTAAAGGCGCTACAGTCTGGAACTGCGCGGCCGCTACGGTCGCAGGTTCGAATCCTGCCTCGGGCATGGATGTGTGTGATGTCCTTAGGTTAGTTAGGTTTAAGTAGTTCTAAGTTCTAGGGGACTGATGACCTTAGAAGTTAAGTCCCATAGTGCTCAGAGCCATTTGAACCATATTTTGAGTTCTGACTCCACAGAACATTGCACCAGTTGAAGCCATAGTGAAGGAAAGCCACCGAGTGACGCTCAGTGACATTGCAGTATGTTTACAGATTAGTCACGGGTCAGCACATCACATTGTGCATGATGTGCTCCAGTTTCACAAAGTCTCTGCAAGATGGGTGCCACGGCAGCTGACTCCCGAAATGAGAGAACGAGGTGTTGATGCTTGTGAAGAACTTCTTCGGCGCTTTGAACGAGAAGGTGATGGCTTCCCTGCAAGAATCGTTCTGATAAAGACGCACGCCACGCGGTGCGTGAGTGGTTGCGCGGACTACCAAAAGAATTTTTTTCTAAAGGAATTTATGCACTTTGTAAGATCTCGAGGACTTGCATTGAGCGTGGGGGAGATATGTTGAAAAGTGAGACAGCTTTGTACCACTTCTGCACAATAAATAATATTTAAAAAAATATTTCAATTTTTCATTTGACTCACCCTCGTATAATGATATGACGACAACGAAAATCTGTACCGGACTGGGACTCGAACCCGGAATCCCTACTTATCGGGAGGGATCGCCTTGCCATCAGACTATCCGACCACACTCCACGATCAGGCCCAAATTCTCGTATGTCGTCAACCATGTGTCGTCATTCCATTGTACATCTGATGGTTGTTCATATTCGCAACTGCAAATATGCGAGGGTTGCCCAGAAAGTAATACACCGGAATTTTTATCTCAGCCGAAAACAATGCTGTTCCGGAGTATCGACAAACGCTGGCACGAAGACGAAGATCGCGAGAGCAAAGAAGCCGGTGAGACAACGTCAGCCAGTAGCCCGCTGGCTAGGACCGCACCACGACACGAGCGCTGTCTAGCCGAAGTCAAAATAAGCGCTGCTCCTACCAGTCTCGGCCGGACAGTGTTAGCACAGTACTACGACAGTAATGACTTGAGATCCATATCAATTGCCTACATGGACCTTGTATACAGAAAAGGACTTTGTCTACATGTCGTGCAACGCTTGTGACACCGTTGTAAATTCGAAGTGAAGTACTGTCAATCTTTTTATTTGTAATAAAAACTATTAATGTGATTTGCTTGAATTGTTATATAGCATTCTGATGACGCAGCGTCCTTTAGGCACCCTATACGAGACGAGTGGGCAGGACCCCACAAATGCTACGAATGTGAAACGTTACGTATGGATTATTTGAAGTACCTGAGTGAGCGCCCCAAGGTTCCATCACTTCTGACAGGTAGCGTAGCTGCAGGAGAGTCTCAAAATGGCGTCTGTAAGTGACGTATGTTACAAGCAAAGGGCCGTTATTGAATTTCTCACTGCAGAGAAAGAAATTGTGGGAATATACACAAACACTTGTGCAAGGTCTATGGAGCATCTGCGAACCATTCAACGAAACGTCGTCAAAATATGGGCACTCGAAGCCGAAGGCCCACGAGTTTACCCTTGATGACTGCACGTCACAAAGCTGTACGCCTGACCTTGGCCCGTAAACACCGACATTGGACTGATGATGATTGGAACCATGTTGCCTGGTCGGACGAGTCCCGCTTCAGATCGTATCAGACTGATGGAGGTGTTCGGGGATGGAGGCAACCCCATGAATCCATGGACCCTGCATGTCAGCAGGGGACTATAATGGTGTGGGGCGTAAGCAGTTGGAGTGATATGGGATCTCTGATACGTCTAGATACGACTCTGATGGGTGACGCTTACATAAACATCCGGTCTGATCACCTGAATCCATTCATGGCCAATGTGCATTCCGACGGACTTTCGCAATTCCAGCAGGACAATGCAACACCCCACACGTCCAGAACTGCTGCAGAGTGGCTCCATGAACACTCTTCTGCGTTTAAACACTTCCTCTGGCCACGAGACTCCCAGGATATGAATGTTATTGAGCGTATCTGGGATGCCAGCAACTTTCTGTTCAGAAAAGATCTCCACCCCATTGTACTCTTACGGTTTTATGGACAGGCCTGCAAGATTCATGATGTCAGTTCCCTCCAGCACTACTTCAGACATTAGTCGAGTCCATGTGACGCTGTGTTGCGGCACTTCTGCTTGGTGGGGGCCCTACACGATATCAGGTAGGTATACCAGTTTCTTTGGCTCCTCAGTTATAACAGCTTCAAACCTCTGATTACTTGGCAAATCCACGAATATCGTTAAGCACGTAAGAGAGAAAAAGTTTAGAAGAAATTTAAAATTACGTCTAAAGTTTGCTGGTAGTCGCTCAGTGCTGACATTTTCAAACACTAGATGAGTATCGACTGGGTAATTCACGCACGGTTTTAATCAAAAGCTAGTTTCTCGTGAATCCCTATGTTAAGGAATTCATATCTCCTGAACGAGTCGTACAAAGATACGATTTTGCTACTACAGTCAATGGTGTATGTTAGATACTGTCCGCAAAATATGTTGCAAATAGAATTGATAGTAAAGAAGTAAAACACTAAAAAGTCATGCCTGATGAGGCAGTTTTGCTACCTGAACAGAGAAAATGTAATACGCTAAAAACCTTTTCCGTTTTATCATTTTGCTTGCGGTGTCAGTGAGAAAAGCTTCGTAAACGTTAGTTTGCAAGTCATTATGTGCTGTCATTCTCAAATACTGGTTGATTGTAGTCTGTCTAATTTGCGAGCAGAGAGATACGCTGTCTCGAAACATACACATAATTTCTAACTGGGGACATTTACACTAAACATCCAGAAAGTTATGACCCCGACCTACTATCATATAAATCCGTCCAGGTGACAGTAGCGTCAACTCGCGAGGTATGACTGCTAGTCAGACACACGCATGGTGCGTGTAGTATGAGTGAACGGGCAGATTGTTATGGCCCGTAGTCTAGGCATGAGATGGTGGCTGGAATCGGCTCCATTTTGCTCTGGAAAACATTCATGTGGGCGTCCATTGGGTCCACTGGAGCTCGTACAAGGCACCACGATGGCCAAGGAGCATCGTACACCGGTTGCAGACCACATATACCCTTTCATGACAATTATGTTTACCTACAGCACTGGAATTTTTTAGCAATAGGCGCCATGTTACACGAACAAGAATGTGATGGAGTGGTTTGAGGAACATTGTGGCGAATTCCACTTGATATGCTGGCCCCTAAATCGCTATATCTGAACACGATCGAACACATCTGAGATGTGGTTGAACGTGACGTCGGAACTCATCGCCCCCTCTCCGAGATTTAGGAAATTAAGCGACTTGCCTGTGCAGACGTGGTGTCAACTGCCTCCAGCAATCTACCAAGGTCACACAGTGCTTCCCTGCCACGACGCCTCGTCGCTGTTATCCGTGCCAGTGTTGGACATACTTGCAGTTAGATAGGCGATCATAATGTTCTGGCTGATTAGTGTATCTTACTGTCATAAACCTTTAACATAAGATTTCACGTCTCAGTGAGTCGATAATGACAGCATTTTTAGTTTTTAAGTACGGTCAATAATTAGATGAAATATTAAAAATCAGTTTTGTATTCCCGCTGGAAGTCATTAGATAGGCAACCTGAAACTGGCGGTCATTGCACCATGAACCGAGATGGCCGTTTATTAAAATACTGTGGATACTTCGCCAACAAACATACCCAGTGGACTCCAAACCAAAAATTCAACTGACTGAACAACCACTCTTATCCCGTGTAGGAGCTGTAACATAGCAGAGGAACAGCGTTATTTCCACAGTTCAAAAATTATTAATTGTATGTAACAGCTTCCACCTGACGTCATAGTGGCCAGTTTCGAATCACAATTCACACTCAGCCTATCACTGGTATGTACGTATGGTGGTTTGATAGTTTTCTTAGGTGAGGCATTATTCTCACTTTGACCCTTTTCATGGTGTATCTGGTGGTTAACCATTGTATCACTTCACTCCGTCTCCTCATTATGCCTTACATAGCTATTCTGAAGAGAATATCTGATTAATTACTTCAGCCACATAGGCTTGCAAACGATCATTCTTCTTCAGGTCTACTGTTGTTTCAGAGTGAAGCGTATAATCGCATGGCATCGGGAAAAGTATCCTCTGCCATCCTCTTTGTACAACACTGCAATGTAAATGCGAACAAAAATTGAAATGGTCTCATTAAAGACAAACAGGTCAGACATTATTTATATAGAATGCGATAATTAATCCTATCGATTGTGGAATACAAAGAGATTGCCGCTTTACCAGCAATTACTAATATTCAGGGGGAGGAATTGCTGCGCTGTTAGTCAAAATAAGTGTTCCCTTTGTATCAGCTTAATTATTAAAAAGAAATTCGCATGCGTTAATATATGCAAAATATCAAAGGCTACTGTGCTTAACTCCATTCTGTGATACAGCACCCAATGAGCGAACAGCCTTCGTGAAATCTCTGTTATCACATCGTGGGACTTTACTACTTAAAATTTATAATCAGCGAATTCGCCTAGAGTGTCCGTAAAAGAAGGAAAACGAGCTGAGCACAAGCGTCAAGTGGCTAGGAGTCTGTCCGTCCCGCAGATCCCTCGTATGCGCGAGAACAACACAGCGGCACTGGGTGCACGAGGACTTGTTTCCACAGCGGCGGCTCTCGGCTGCGCCAGATGCACGCTCCATCTGCTGCATAAATATTTGAACTGCTCCCCTGAAAGTGTTCGGGCAATAACAAATTTCTGTTGCTTACAATTCTGAAAAGCATTGAGCGGAGCTGAATATGTTTTCAGCGTTAATTGGCTCGTTAACTGTTTTCGTTCTACTTTCTGCTGATGAGGTACTTTTCGTGGGAGTTTAAATATAAATTTAACTCATAAACGTCTTCCACAATAACAGTTTTTCCAGAATTCGAGGCAGATATTAACAGTACCGCACTGTAATACACGAAATAAAGCTTACCGTTGTTCGCTCAAAAAGCAGCTTACTACGATTACGAAGTAATTACACTTTTTCTTAGGATTTTGAAGCCCAGTCGGTAAAAACGGAACCCTTGTGAGATCACTTTTTTGTCCGTCCGTCTGTCTGTCTGTCTGTCTCTCTGCTTACCTATTCAAACCCTTTTCTCTTATCAACCAGTGGCTGTACTAAGTTGATACTTGTATCATTTATCAGGGTCTGTAGGTCCTTCGGCGATGTAAAAAAGTGAAGCTTTTAAGTCAATGGAAGCAAAAGATACGCCCATTTATGTCACATATTCTGATATTCGCAAACTACTCATCGAAACCTGCAGGGTACTTTATGGTGACGTACAAGTTTCACACTACAACCAAACGAAAAAAACACGAGAGTTTTTAATTTGATATTATACCACAAGAAAAAAAAATTGTTGTTCGTTATCAGACTGTCTGTCTATCCATCTGTCCATCCGTCTGTAAGACAACATTTTCTGGGGAAGGGCTAGAGGTACCCAGTTGAAATTTATGTCACGTATTGGGATCTATAGTCCTTTGGTGGCGTGAAAATGTTAAGCTCCTAAGCCAACGGAATCAAAAGATACGGCCATTTATGTCACACATTTTGACACTCGCAAACTCACTCATCAAAACCTTTAGGGTACCGCAGAATCATGAAATTTGGCAAGAAGATAGGTTTCTCGGAACAAGTAAACGAACGGAATCAGAAAATTGCGAATTTATGATTATATCACACAAAAAATGTTTCTTTTTTCATTAGTTATCCGACTTCAAACTTGAAATTAAAACATTCATCCAAAGTCTTGGAATCCCTGGGATCAATATATTGCCAGTATCAGCGTCGATCGCAGGCAAATATTGTAGAGATTATCGGTTCTCAGTATCGATAAATGAGTCTGTATGTAACCCTGAAAGCGCTAATCCTACTCGCAGGTCGCCTTTTTTATATTGAAGACAGCTTTGGGACAAAAACACAGTCGTTAAAACGGCATATGTCTTAAGAAAATAAATACTAGGACAAGCTTCAAATATGAGCCTATTATTTCCTCAGTATTTTGTGAAAACTTTGATACAGAAAATGTGCTTGACCAACACTAAGCCCTGAAAAGCAATTTTTTGCGTTGTGTTACATCACCGAAGCTATTCAAACATGTGTGACAGCAAGACGCGTAGTACGAGAATTTCCATACCGTTCTTTTTCCATGATTCCTAACTGCGCAGTGAGGCTCATTTCCGGCTACGTGGCTCGGGAGGAAAGAAGATGAGGGAAATTATAACTTCCTGGCAGATTAAAACTGTGTGCCCGACCGAGACTCGAACTCGGGACCTTTGCCTTTCGCGGGTAAGCAAGCACTTGCCCGCGAAAGGCAAAGGTCCCGAGTTCGAGTCTCGGTCGGGCACACAGTTTTAATTTGCCAGGAAGTTTCATATCAGCGCACACTCCGCTGCAGAGTGAAAATCTCATTATGAGGGAAATTGCTTGGTCAGAGCCTGCGCAACCGATCCACAATGAATCTCTTTCATTTCAGAAAGTCAAGCACATGGTATTGATCAAATATGCTTATAAGCTATTGGGTTATGCCCGTATAATAACCAGAGTGCATCAAAGTTGAGGCTGTTTAAAGCAAAGGGGAATAAGTGACAATATCATGATGCTGCAAAAATGAGCTACAAAATTTCTATCAAATTAAAAATGTTTTGATCATTTGTTTTATGCAGTGACTACCAATGAAGCTATACAATATCAGAGAGTTAAATTCAGAATGTTGTGCTCAGTAAAGTTTTTACCAATAAACTAGTTGACACAACCCTCTACCGCCAAGGATTTCACTTACATCCGTTCGGCTGTCATTAATATCATATTCGGAATGACCCACAACATAATACAATATTTTGTTCTATTTTCAAGTATCACGATAATCCATATACATAAATTTTATTGATTATACATACAGAAAAATAATTTCCAAGCAAGCTCTTAACACATACAAATAATACAATTTTTTATTACTACGGGGCCTGTATATTCCGATTCCCACATAGGATCGTCGGAAGGCACCACATCATTAGAAGATTTTGTGCTTGTCCTTCCACTTGCCGTTGACCTCCTATGTGGTCTGGAAACAGGTGTTTCTTATTATTGAAGGTGTTAAACTGGAGGCAAAAATGGAAGTACTTGCTGCAGATTCATATATTCGCCTGTTACGGCAGGTGGTGATAGTACTTTCGGCTGTATTATCGCTGAAGTTCGGCCGCTTAGGTTTCATCGTCTTAATTCAGTGGAATCAAAATTAATGTCATCATTGAGGGTCGTCTTATACAACATTCCACATAGGTGTGGCCTGAAGTCAGGAATTTGTGGTCTGTGGTCTACGGTGAGACGTATATTACGATGTACATCCCAAACTTAATGTTTTTTATTTCTTGTTCTGACCTCTCCACTGTCAATAAAGGCAGTGAGGGTCTTTGCATACTGAGGAAGCTTTAGATACCTCAGCAGACCATCACTATTAGCATTTAGATTGCATGTTTCTTCATTATATCATCTCTTCCCAATATGTTCTCCTTATTCCAGTCTATTATTTTAGTGATTTGAATGAATAAAACAGCTTCCAATCTGCCTTCTAATGTATCAAATCACTAGCTAACAGCAGTATACAAAACATGTGGAACAAAAGTCTTGCATGTGCAGATGCATCTCTTTGCATCCAAAGAGAAAATTCTTCTTCTTAAGTAGTTCTTCAAATAACCCCTAGGAAGCACTTCAATTCACCCTATGCGCCTATATCCCTTTGTCACCAAATATATTGGTTCTTCCAGTATGCGGTACCATTTCAACCAATATTTGGTTCATACTTATATGGATATGGTGTCTGTTCTTTCGGACATGTCCGGAAGAACAGACACGATTGATGCCCTGCAGCGGTATAGAACGAAATTAGAATTATATTAATACCTGCAGCTGCTGATGGGTGTTGATATACAGGGTGAGTCACCTAACATTACCGCTGGATATATTTCGTAAACCACATCAAATACTGACGAATCGATTCCACAGACCGAACGTGAGGAGAGGGGCTAGTGTAATTGGTTAATACAAACCATAAAAAATGCACGGAAGTATGTTTTTTAACACAAACCTACGTTTTTTTTTAAATGGAACCCCGTTACTTTTGTTAGCACATCTGAACATATAAACAAATACGTAATCAGTGCCGTTTGTTGCATTGTAAAATGTTAATTACATCCGGAGATATTGCAACCTAAAGTTGACGCTTGAGTTCCACTCCTCCGCTGTTCGATCGTGTGTATCGGAGAGCACCGAATTACGTAGGAACTATATACTTATATGGATATGGTGTCTGTTCTTTTGGACATATAGTTCTGGCAATACCGCCCATGACCTTCTTTTTCTGTGCGGATGCACACATATTCCCCCAACTCTTACGGGTCTTGGTAAGAATGTCTTCCACGAGTAATGAGTGTGTTGGGGTGGGACACTAAGAATGTAGTGTGTGGACATACAAGGTGAGAATGTGGATCTCGCGGGAGGCGTGCTCGAGATAGCCCCTGCAGTCACGCTATCCTCCGTGCCCTCGGTGACTCAGATGGTTAGAGCGTCTGCCATATAAGCAGGAGATCCCGGGTTCGAGTCTAAGTCGGGGCACACATTTTCATCTGTCCCCGTTGATATATATCAACGCCCATCAGCAGCTGATGGTATTAATATAATTCTAATTTCGTAATATTTGGTTTTGTCACCTACATCCTTTTGTTGGTAACCACCTCAATTAACAGCGAAAACTGGTAGGGTTTAAAGTACATAATAATAGGAGAGACTGCGTTCCCGTAAACGTAGGTATCCAGAGGACTGAGGGCGGGTGATCCTGGCGGCGAAAGTATCGACTCAGTCGACCTGTCCGTCTCGGGCCGCAGCGGAGCGTGAGATATCGCGTTACATGGCCGGCTAAATGTGCCGCTGTCTCATCATGCATGCACCACATTCCCCAACCATGAGTTATGAATGAGATTTGAGCCCTATTATATGGAGATCTAATCGAATGTTTCAAAATCATTTGTACTATCTAGGACATTATTTCGTACTGGAGTTAATGGCCTCTCCTAAGCAGACATTCACAGTTTCCCGTAAACAAATCGTTTTGCTGACCCAGGTTGAGTGGAATGTTTTTGTTTCCGTCTCTGTTATGATAAATCCACTTTTTTCCTATGACAGCAAACTGAGAAACAATTAGAACGAAACATGAGTCGCCAGTTGGGGCTCATAGACAGAGAAAAAGCCTATGCGACATTATCACCGAATAGAATATTCGAAAACTTTTGTAACGTTAAAATAGACCCAATATATATAATAGCAATATACAGTCAGGTTCAAAGTGATAAATGGATGGAAATCGAAATTTCGTAGCTATTAAACCTTAACAAAGGTACGGTATGACATTATCACGTGAAGCATAAACGTCATAGAAGAATGCTAAAAATGATGTCTAGTTATGAATGTCGGAGACAATGAATATATGAAAACAGTAAGAATGTTGTTGATCTGGAATTACAAAAGAAGTATTGAAGGATATAACCAATTAAACACCACAACGCATGCACCCCTCATAGTTTTATGGACACATGATGACGGCATCGAATCGGTTCCCAATCTTGCACAGTTCGTTGGTGAAGCACCTCTGCATTACAAATATCTCCTGAATACACCATATGCTTCAAGCGGTCGAAAAGTGCTGAAGTCAGAGAAGCATGTAAAATGACCCCGCCCTAATCATCTGTCTGTCATGGATACACTATCCCTCCATAAGTTTGGAAACACCTTGCTGCGTATTACAACGGACCACGATGGGAGTGATGTATGTGAGTCATTGGTTAGAATAAAGAATAATACGCTGAAATAACAATTAATAATGACACCTACAGTACTGTACAAATAATTTTGTACATAGGCACATACATATTGATGAGTATTGAGTATTCGTATTGCTCAGTTATATGTAAACTGACTTTGCCTCTCCAAGCAGTTCTACTGAAGACGTCAGATGAGACCAGTAGATGACACGGCTTTGCAGAAATATGTTGTTTAAAATTCTGTTTAGTTGAAGTTCCTCTGTATGAAGGTAGGACAAGCGGCGAAACAAGGTAGTACATGCAGCGAAAATAATTGAAAATGCCCCAGAGTGACAGATTCCTTATAATTCACGGGTAAAGATAACCACTTTGTACAATGAAGACAGTAAGGTGCGGCAAATATAAAAGGAATTAGAGATTTCCGTCAGCAAAGTTGTCAAGACTACACATCGGCATCGATATAAAGGCTCCTATGATGTTCGACCTCGCACAGGAGCACCAATAAAAATAACAGAAC
The DNA here is from genome assembly GCF_021461385.2 of Schistocerca piceifrons. Lineage (NCBI taxonomy): Eukaryota > Metazoa > Arthropoda > Insecta > Orthoptera > Acrididae > Schistocerca > Schistocerca piceifrons. Next base: position 826,801,212 of record NC_060138.1, read on the forward strand.
GCCAGGAAAAGTAGTGACCAGCAAACATAATGGATTCAAAGCTATGAATGAATTGACTAAACACAATATGGGATACACAACTGAGTCAACACTGAAAAGGAAGCCTAGCAGAAAACAAGTTTCAGGGTTATGTAGCATCAAGGAAACCATTGTTGCGCCCTGTTAACGAGAAGAAAAGGCTTCAGCAGGCTACGACACACCAAAATAGAATAGCAGGGGACTGGAAAAGAGTCTTATTCACTGATGAATCCCAGTTCGTAATATATGAAGAGAATGCCGTCAATTCGTACGCCGTTTTATCCAGTAAACGCTTGAATCCTCAGTGTGTAATTCCAGCTGAGAAGACTGGAGGGTTTTCTGTGATGATGTGGGGATGTTTTGAAGGTAGTAAAGGCGGAGATTTCGTGAAAGTAGATGGAAAAGTTAACCAAAACGATTATCACGTCATTCTCCAGCAATATACCAAGACATTTGGTTTGCGTCTATTTGGGAAATGTTTTCTCATGTTTCACTCGAAACATACATCCCGCTTATGTGAGACCAATGCGAAGTCTCTAGAGGTTCAGAAAATTTTGAAAAACATGGAATGGCATCCCCATTCCCTCGATTGTAACTTCGCCGATATACTTTTGGATGAGTTGGGCAGTAGTAATCTAGAGTGGGACACATTTGTGAGAGATCTTGGAGCAATAATGGAGACTAATTGCAACTCAGACCCTGGGAAAACTGACCCATCACATGCCGAGAGTATGGAAGGCAGTGGTTAAAGCAAAGGGTGGTTACTTCGAGGAATCTGAAATTGAATAGCTACATTTACCTATATTTTGTTTGAGCTTAACAAGCAATTAGGAAACAATAAAATACAGTTTATTAATGTATTTCTTTTTCATTGTCCGTAATCACACGGTGTTCCTAAACTTGTGGAGGGCAGTGTGGTTGTCATCCAGTGCCTGTCGAACAGCGTTACTAGTACACTACCAGATCAAAAGTATCCAGATAATCGTATATAATGTGGAATAGACCACTAGATGTCACGAGAGACGGACCAGCCAAAATAAAAGGCTGCGAGGAATATTGTGTTGTCAGTAGAAAAGCAGCAACAGCAGAATGGGTCGTTCAGGAGAGGTCAGTGGCTTTGAGTGTAAACTAGTTATTGGATGGCTCTTGAGTAACAAAACGATCAGGGACGTTGAAACCTTCTAAATCTGCCCTGTTCGGCTGTTGGTGATATGGTTGTGAGGTGGACGCGTGAAGGAACAACAACAGCTAAGCCAAGTCTCGACAGATCTCACGTAAAAACGGACTGGGACCTTGAAACATCGCAGAGGGTGGTTGTTAAAAAGCTTATGAACTAGGCGGAAACAACCACTCATCAGCTCGAAAGTAGAGTAGCTTCTCGTGAGCCACCAACTTCTGTAGTCTATGCTTGAGGTGGTGTAGGAAACGACACTACTGGACAACGGATGAAAAAATGAGATGAGCGTAAGGCATCGTTGGCCGGGAGTCCCCTATTCGGGGAAGTTCGGCCACCAACTGCAAGTCCTATTTCATGCGACGCCACATGGGGCGACTTGGGTGCCGATGAGAAGGATGAAATGATGATGAGGACAACACAACACCCAGTCTACGAGCAAAGAAAATCTCAAACCCTGCCGGGAATCGAACCCTGAGCCCGCTTTCATGGGAGGTGAGCACGTTACCACCCAGCTAGGAGGGGGACTACTGGACAACGGATGACTAGAGACGAGTGATCTAAAGTAATGAATCACGCTACACCCTGTGGCAATCCAATGGAAGGATTTGGGTTTGACAAATGCCCAGAGAACGCTACATTCCACCACGTAGTCAGTAGCGAAGCATAAAGAAGATTGTTTTGGGAGGTGGGGTTGTAGATGGAGTTTGGTGCCCTTACTGTACTTAGGAATACGCTAAATGCGGAAGGAAATGTAAACATCTTACAGCACAGTGAACCACATACAGTGGAGAAACAGTTCAGATGAAAGTAATGGTTTTCGTCCCTTCACAAGGCGTAGCTTTTGGGCCAACTCATTCCTTGTGACATCTTTCGTTCCGTCCTGAGCTCGTGGTCTAGTGGTTAGCGTTGCTGTCCCTGGGTCACAGGGACCTCTGGTACGATTCCCCCGCCGGTGGGGCTGGGTGTTTGTGTTGTCCTCATCATCTCACGTCATTCAGGAAATGGCGAGACTGGACAGTGGAAAGATTGGGAACTTTTACGGGCTCTGATAACCACGCTTTTGAGCGCCCCTTAAACCAAAATCATCATCATCTTTCGTTCCATCTTGCTAGTTTATCGTATCTATTTCTTAGGTTCTTTGAAGATGTTAATCAACAAAGATATTGTCCGGAGATGTTAATCAATACTGAGTTGTCCGTTGTAAATAACTGGTAGAATCCTTACCCCCGTTGTGTCACTTACGAGAAATAATAAGGAATCTAACGTAATCTGGTCTTTTTGTTTCTTTTAAGTAATTAAAACCAGCAACCAATTCCTGTCAATCTGTTCGGCTGTTACGTCTTTCCAGCAGGCGTGCCCGCTGTGCTGGTGAGGCGTACCTCGTGGCTTCCGCCAGGGGAAACTCCTGACAACACGCTCTCCTTAGGCCCACGGCTAAGTTTATGTTCGCCCGTGTTGTCTGACACGAGCTATCAAACCGGAGCGGCAGACGCACACGGTTCCTCTGAAGCTAACCGCTCCCGAGCCAAGTTGCGCCTGCGCGGATCCCGCAGTTGTCCTTCGCCAGGTAAACCTCCTCTCTGTGTTGACATTAATTTCGCAGAGCCGGAGTAGCCAAAGCCCCGCCATTCCTCTCCAGCTCGGTATGGTACACACGTCCTCATCTGCCACCAGCTGCTAGCTTCTCGAGTGTTCCAAAATATGCAGTCTGTTACACTGTGCAGCGTTTGTGAGTTGCCTCTCTGAATATGTCTCTATACAGTCTTAAAGTTTTTGCGGTAACCAGCTTTCTTTTATACTGGACAGTAGTAATGAAAATCAACACTACCTTAAGAAACACAATCGATTACTTCCCACACACATTTACCTTCTTTCTCCAGCGTTCCGTAATTTCGTACGAGGTCGCGAATTACCATTGCCACTTAAGTCTTCCGCAGTAAGAGTGATTTCAGGTGTGCCGCAAGGGAGTGTCGTAGGACCGTTGCCATTCGCATTATATATAAATGACCTTTTGGATAACATCGGAAGTTCACTGAGGCTTTTTGCGGATGATGCTGTGGTATATCGAGAGGTTGTAACAATGGAAAACTGTACTGAAATGCAGGAGGATCTGCAGCGAATTGACGCATGGTGCAGGGAATGGCAATTGAATCTCAATGTAGACAAGTGTAATGTGCTGCGAATACATAGAAAGAAAGATCCTTTATCATTTAGCCACAGTATAGCAGGTCAGCAACTGGAAGCAGTTAATTCCATAAATTATCTGGGAGTAGGCATTAGGAGTGATTTAAAATGGAATGATCATATAAAGTTGACCGTCGGTAAAGCAGATGCTAGACTGAGATTCATTGGAAGAGTCCTAAAGAAATGCAATCCGAAAACAAAGGAAGTAGGTTACAGCACACTTGTTCGTCCACTGCTTGAATATTGCTCACCAGTGTGGGATCCGTACCAGATGGGGTTGATAGAGGAGATAGAGAAGATCCAACGGAGAGCAGCGCGCTTCGTTACAGGATCATTTGGTAATCGCGAAAGCGTTACGGAGATGATAGATAAACTCCAGTGGAAGACTTTGCAGGAGAGACACTCAGTAGCTCCGTACGGGCTTTCGTTGAAGTTTCGAGAACATACCTTCATCGAGGAGTCAAGCACTATATTGCTCCCTCCTACGTATATCTCGCGAAGAGACCATGAGGATAAAATCAGAGAGATTAGAGCCCACACAGAGGCATACCGACAGTCTTTCTTTCCACGAACAATACGAGACTGGAATAGAAGGGAGAACCGATAGAGGTACTCAAAGTATCCTCCGCCACACACCGCCAGGTGGCTCGCGGAGTATGGATGTAGATGTAGATGTAGAAGTGTTGGTGGGAAAAAGAAGTACGAAATCAGATTCATTTTAATGCAATCAAATTTGGAGCTAATGCACTGATATTTCAAGGGCTTGCCAAAATGTAATGCTTCCGATTTACTGTTCTGTTGACAATGAGATTTTCACTCTGCAGCGGAGTGTGCGCTGGTATGAAACTTCCTGGCAGGAGACGAGGTACTTGCAGAAGTAAAGCTGTGAGGACGGGGCCTGAGTCGTGCTTGGGTAGCTCAGTTGGTAGAGCACTTGCCCGCGAATGGCAAAGGTCCCGAGTTCGAGTCTCGGTCCGGCACACAGTTTTAAGCTCCTGTTCTGTTCTCTATGTCACTTGAGGCATGACATGTCATTCATATTACTCGGTCGACCTTTCCACTTCGTTATTGCAAGTTGCAACTTTCTGCCGCTTGAGGGTTCGCAACTATAGAGCAAAATATGGCGATGTTTAACGCAGTTACGTCGTGCATGAGAAACAGCGTGCTGTAATCGAGTTCCTAACAGCAGAAAAGTTCGTCCACACGTGTAACACCCTCTCCTTCAGCATACGTTTGCCAGACCACACACGAGGGCTGCGACCTCCGCAACAATCCGACATCTTGGATTCACTGTCATCGAACACCCTCCGTACGTTCACGATTTGGTTCCATCTGATTTTCGTCTGTTTGCGTAACTTAAGGAACACCTTCGAGGACTTCACTTTGATAGTGATGAAGCGATGCAGACAAAGGTGAGGTTGTGGCTGGGCCAACAAGGTCAAACATTCTACAGTCACAGTATCAACAAACTGGTCGCTCGGTGGGTTGACTGTGTTGAGAAAGAAATATATAGACTTGAATATCTTTAGATGCAGAATGCTAATGAATTTTGTTTTATTAAAAAGGTTAAATGAAGGACAACCGCCTTCAGACATAATCGCGATTTTATTTCAATGCATGATATATTTCGGCCCTCGGGCTCATCTTCAGGTGCTTTGAGAGTCTACATCAATTTTTTTTTTTTTTTTTAGATTTAGGTTGATTCTGGTCTTGGTAATATGAAAATGGTATATTTCAAAAGGAATCATTGTGAATATGAATTTACAATATTTCCAATAGTGCGTACGTGGTTCTGAGGCAAAGAGTGAGTAAACATGTTTATGTACATATACACACTTCCCATTCTACAACAAATTTGGAAACAAAAGCTTAAAAAAAATCAAAAACGTTCAGATGTAACGATGCTGCATCTCTGAAAATACCCAGGTGTTATTATTTCAAAGAAGATACAAAGTTATTACATTTTTAATTATACAGAAATATTATTTATGGAACAAGTACCTGTAAATATTTCCATTGTGGCTGTATGTTATCAAATGATTGCACTATTAAATATTTGTTTCCTTAGAAAGAAAGAAACTTTTAAAACGACTGAAAAAGCTGTTGCTGCTAAACTCCGTTTGTTCATTCAACATGACTTCAGAAGGTATTTCTTTGTGCAACATACTTTTTCTGTTTGTTTTAGTGGAACAAGGTTTTTACCACGGTTTTTTGTGTGGAGTAAAGTTTGGCTTTGTTAATGTCACTCACTCTGTGTCTCTTAAGGTACACGCGGTTAGCTATTGTGGATTTGTCAAAGTGGTTAAGTCTAAAAGCATCATTGTGTTCTTTGTAGCGTGTATAGAGAGTTCTTTATATTTCGCCAATGTAAAAGGCAGGGCAACTTCAACATCGTAATTTATATGGGGTGATATTTTCCACTGTGTACAAACTCTATGGATTTGTGTATTGTGTATTAAACTGGGGACCTAGAAACGACAGAGAGGCTTCGTCCCGCCGTAACCCTCAGTGGTTCACAACGCCACAACAGGCCACAGCAATCCACCCACACCGCCCCACACCGAACCCAGGGTTATTGTGCGGTTCGGCCCCCAATGGACCTCCCCCCTCCCCGTGACGTCTCATACCAGAGGAGTGTAACCCCGAATGTTTGCGTGGTAGAATAACGATGGAGTACCCATACATGGAGACAGTGTTTGAGCAGCAATCGCCGACATAGTGCAACTGAGGTGGAATAAGTGGAACCAGCCCGCATTCGCCAAGGAAGATGCAAAACCTCCTTAAAAACCATCCACAGGCTGGCCGTAACACTGTAACAACAACAACTGTACATATAATAATTTTTTTCTTCGGATTTTCGATAAATTAGTGTAAGCAATGTTTTGATTTCATTTCTTTTTCTTTTCGTGTCATTATGTTAAAGAAAATGTAAGCAACTTTAGGTGTGAATATTAATATCTATGCCAGATTTCAAGCAATGCTATAACAAAATTGAAGTGTAACCCTTGTTGAATCTATTGTAACATGTTTGAAATTGTAATTGTGCGCCTGGTCCATGCGTAGGCAATGTGTTAGGATATGTGGAATGTAAAACCTTTGGTGAATACCCTATCTGTAGGGGAGCGGTAAAAGGTGGATGGCAGGCGAGCGCGGGAAAATGCACACAGGCGCGGCACGGCATAACGGGCTCAGCAGTATAGTCGGAGTTGGGCATCGGTCTGAGGAACACGTTCCGGATCGAGGAGGCTATCCTGGAAAAAGTGGTTTCATTGAGCCTCGGATGTGCCGTTTCCGACGACTATACAGCATGGCTATATTCTATAGGCACTGAATTGAAAAGGATTGCGACGCTAAGAACAAGCAAAGTGCCGATACACTAAGAGCCATAGTTGTGATTGTATGTGTGCTGTGCGCCCCGCCATCTCGCCGCCCGCCAACCGCCGCATCGACATGAACAGGTTGAATCTTTAGAATTGTATTCGTGTGGACCAGTGTTAATTTTGTTCCTGACTATTCAATAATAACTTAACTTTTACCAGAATTGCCCTATCAATTAATTATCCTCATCACTAACCGAGACAGGGTCCTTTCCACATGTTGTGCAATCCGAGTGTCCCGAAATGAAGATTTAAAGTTTATGTTAATAAGAATTTCCTGCAAACTTTTTTATGCTAGAATGAAGTTTAAGGAGCTTTATTGTTAATGAAAATATAAGCAAAGAACAAAGGTCTGACGAAGTTGGAAGTTAATTTTGGAACTGGTTTAGTAATGAAGCTTAATTAATTTGAGACAAAAATAATGGTAGTTAAATGAGGAAGTAATAAGACAAAAAGAGTAGTAACTCATATTTTGTAAATCTTGAGTGATTAATGTTTCCAATAGTTAATAGTTGCAACACAGTGATCATAACAGTTTCAGGGTCCCCCCCCCCCCCCCTCCACTCTTTTCTTTTCTATTCATTTAAATTCTGGAGTGTACTGAACTGAGTTGACCTGCAAAGTTAAAGTCAATATAAAATCTAAATTTATCAGTGTTTTACCCTTATTAAAACTGACATTGTTTGTGTGTTTCGAAAGTGCTATTTCTAGGGTAACCTATGCCCGATTTCAGTCAGATCAATAGACAAAACGCAGTTTGTAGTAATCATTATAGTGTAATGTTGTGTATTTATAGCTTGTCCAAATTAGTACAGAAAGGGAAAATATTAGTTCAGTAGATTTTTCTGGTTCTAAAATTTACCATATAATGCAGTATTACTACGTGTGGTTATGCTTGTACGTCCGTCCACTTGTGCAAGGAAAAAACTCACTTAATGCCTAATTAGGCTGGCGACCGTATTATTAACCATTGGTAGCATCTGCGGTGTATGTTTCTTACCCGTCCTAACGTGCAGTTGCACTTATACTTGCTTGACGTATCATTGTTGTTACTGACTGGGTATAAGTCCGGTTTTGCTTCCATTCAGGTACACGCGGTCAACATATTTACTAAATCCTTTCCTGTAAGGTGAAGCCCGTCAACTTATCATAGTACAGACTTTAAAGAGTTAACGTACGGCCGAGCGTGGACGTTACAACACCAGACCTCGACACTAATCCGCGGGGATGATTCGTGCCGGGGACTGGCACGCCTTCCCGCTCGGGAAGCAGAGCGTTAGACAGCGCGGCTAGCCGGGCGGGCAACTCTATGGATTGATCGATGAGAGAATACGGAACAAAAAAAATGTAATGAACTTGTGTTCGGAAATGCATGGTTTCCATGCTAGAGACCATTTATTCAATCATACTTTGTTACAGAGACTACGGCCAAATACGTGCTGTGTCATGCAACCACAGTTACAGTATCTACGGTTTCCTCCTACAGTGTGGTGTTCCTCATACGTCATCCTCTCGCGCCCTCTCCTGCCATAGCAATTGGTAATGATGTGCCCGATTCACTTCTCTTGCTGACTCACCCTTATAGTGGATGTGATACAGCATTCTACACTATGCTTCAGTATTCGAATTGTGAGCTTGGTGTTCTCTTACGGAAAGACAAATGTCAGAGGGCGGCGGGCAGCAAGGTTGTCGCCGACAACAACCACAGCATTCAATGTCTGCAACAGTGTTTCACCGTTTGTCTGAGGCAGGGTCGTTTCAGGACGTACCCGATATGTTCAGACACCTGACTTGAAGGAAAATGTGACTAACACTGTGGAAGGCGACCGCGTGTCAGTACCAGGCAGCTGGCCCTCCAGTACTTGGTAAGCCAGACAACCATGTGGAACATCCTCCGTGACAATTATGTCTTATCTCTTACAGCGTCTGCAGTGCTTACTAGCGATAGACTTTCAGATCGGGAGCAGTTTTGTCACTTGTTTCTTCACCAGACAAGCACGATTCCGGGATTTGTGTCATCCTTCGTATTCACAGATGTGGCCACCTTTCTACGGAGTGGTATCTTCAACTTTCATAACAGTCCTCTGTGAGATAGTATGCAGAACCCCAACAGTATGATGACAGCGGATCATCAGCATCGGTACAGCTGGAATGTGTGGGCCGAAATAATTGGCGACCGTGTTTTGGGACCAGTCTTCCGTCCACGCCAACTAACAGGCCGGAACTATCGGGGTTTCTTGCGAGTGACTTTGCCACCCCTGCTGGAAGAAGTGCCATTGATGATTCGAAGGATTATGTGGCTGCTACATGATGGTGCTCCAGCCCACTTCGCCCTACGGATCTCAGTAGTGTCTTCCCTGGATGATGGATGACGAGAGGGTCCAGTTGCATGGCCTGCCGGATTGCAACCCGTAAGATTTTGGCTATGGGACCATCTCAAAGGGTATCGTTATGCAGAGCCCATTCCAGATGTGCAGACACTGGAGTAGCGTATTGATGCTGCTTTTGGCACTGTCCGGATGCAGCGTGGCCAATGTGATCGCGTGAGACAGAACATGCTAAGGCGTGTACACCCGTGCGTTGAGGCACATGGAAACCATTTTCAACACATTCTGTAATTGTGGCTGCGTCCTACAGCGTGCATTAGACTGCAGTCTCTGTAACAATGTATGATTGAATAAATGATCTCTAGCATGGAATCCATGCACTTCAGGACTTTTTTTGGTCCGTTTCATCTCATCGATCAATCCACAGAGTTTGTACACGGTGGAAAAATCAGCCTGTGTATTCCTCTGTGTTCTGTTACTAGGTGTTTGTGTTTACTGTGTGAGGTAAGAGGTGTCCAAGTTTGTTGTTTGTGATGAAGGATATTTCCATATTGTTGTTTCTAAATAAGTTAGCAACTTTTTATGATGCTGTGCCTAAACACGTAATGCTTGTGATGATACGCACTGTCTCAATAGTTATTCCTGTAGTGCTTCTACTACTGATATTGGACTGTATTTTGTTGCACAGTTTGTCAATTGATTTTTCTGAATACACATTATTTACTGCAATTGCTTTGGTCGTGTCAATTTCTTGAATTAATGCTTTGGGTTTCAAACGTAATGTGCGTGTCTTGTTCAACATGGATTTAAATGTTTGGGTGGTGTGACGATTCGTGTACTTTGATATCAATGTAGGTTGGTTTCCTGTAAATGTAAAAATTGTGGCCTTGCAGTCCGTTAATTGTTGTGAGGTCTAAGAAATTTGTAGATTGATTTCTTTCATGTTCAGTTGTAACTTTTTTCATTGTGAAGTAAATTAAACAATGCCGTACATAGTTTGTGCATGAAATAGGAGAATAGTGTCATTCATGTATCTTCTGTAATGAACAATTTTTTCAGCAACGTTATTCTTCCTTTCAAAAATTTGTATTTGTAGAAATGCAGCATTTTTACATTTGAAATTGTTTGGCTTATTTTAACTTGTGTTTACAAATGTGTTATGGAGTGGGGAGTGCGTGCATGTGCAAGAAACATGTTTACCCATACTGTGCTTCAGTTAGTGTTAGTTTTGTAATTTTATATTCACACTGTGACACTTCGCAGTATCTGTTGCAGTTTTACCAGGACCAGAGTTTAACTGAATCTGAAAAAAAGTTATGTTGACCATCAAAGCACCCTAAGACGAGTCCCCAGGGCTCGAAATGCATCGTGCATTGAAATAAAATCGTGAGTGTGACTGTAGGCGGTTGTTCTTTGCTTTACGAAAGTAATACGGTCACGGAAGAAACACTGACAGCAATGCATAAAATTAAGTTATTTGTAAAGCTTTAAGAGATTTCACACAAGAAATTCGGAGGCATTACTTTTCAGGACGCCTTTCTGCATCAAGATGGTTCTCTCTAATGTTTCCACTCGTACAAATTTTTTTAACTCTCAAGCATTTAAACTTCACCGAGGTGAAATTTAGAAGACGTTTGGAGGGATCACAGCGGAGAGAAGTTTAAAAAAAATTGAAAGGGTTAATGCAGGATGCACGAAACACTCACAGGAAAAATTAATATTTAAGTAGGTCGGATCAAAACGCAGTAGTTTGATAATCGCGACAGAGTGGATTATCATTCCACGGTCGTGAGTTAACAAACTATTAATCAGTTTAGGTTGGCAAATTTGTTTCACGTGTACTTTCGGTGATCACATACATTACATTGTATTCTAAAGTATTTCTGGGACACGTGACTGCACTCTTTGTGAACAGCTGCAGTGAAGACATGCTTCAGTGAACGTATTTGATTTGAATGTGGCTAGTGGCTAAAACCGTACATACTGAATCCGATTAAAACTATGATTGACGGATAAAAAGCCACATCTCCGGCTCGGCATCTTAATTTACCTATGGATTCCTTAAATTTCTTGTTATTGGCGATATTTTTGAAGATAATGGTTAAGTTGGAACGTGCAGTTGAGCGTAGAACCAGTAGTTGAAACTTAAACAGTTTTTAATATCGCATTCACTTCTTCTTACTTTTCTGATCCCACAAACCTCAATCGGTTACTGGGCCCCGTCGAGAGCCTCCACCATAGCGTTCTAACGTTCGCATCTTGCTCTGTGCATCTCAAGATCTTTGGCCACCAGCTTCTACGGAAAGCGGTTGAATGGCGGTGATCCACGTGTAGGCAGCAAGACTATCGGTGAAGGTACAAGTGTTTCAGAAAACACTGGTCAGCACACATGGTTGAACATGGGGCTCCGCATTATACAACCCCTACATCTTCTCATGGCCGGCCGTTGTGGCCGAGCGGTTCTAGGTGCTTCAGTCTGGAACCGCGCGACCGCTACGGTTGCAGGTTCGAATCCTGCCTCGGGCATGGATGTGTGTGATGTACTTAGATTAGTTAGGTTTAAGTAGTTGTAAGTTCTAGGGGACTGATGACCTCTGATGTTAATCCCATAGTGCTCAGAGCCATTTGAACATTTTGAACATCTTCCCATGTTGACCCAACGACGACGTCAATTACGATTGCTGTGGGAACAGGATTATCGAGATTCGACTATGGATCAGCGTTAATGTGTCACCTCGTCCGCTGATCGGATGAGTCACATCCTCATTACATAAGGTCGGTGGTTGTATTGACGTAGCAGGTAATCTAGGCGAACGACTGCTCGAAACACGTAATGCGCACGGACGCTGCGACGCTGCCCGGTGGGGGCAGTATGACGCTTTGGAGCACATTGACCTTGCACTCAGTGTAATTTGTGATCGTAATCGGAGGAACCTGAGGACATTCTCCTAGCCTTTGTGTACTTTGTGGTAGTAATCGAAGGTGCTATGACATGTGGACAATGTAACTATTATTGCGGACCACTTGCATCCCTTCATGCTTGAGGTCACCTTCCAGCAGGAAAACCGTGTCACAGGAGCAGAATCGTCCTAGAGTGCTTTGAGGAGCATGATAATGAACGCACGTTGATGACTTGGTCACTAAATTCGCCTAACCTGACCCAATGGATCACTTCTGGGAAACTATTGGACGCCAGTTCCACGCGTACCAACCACCAGCCCACATTTTACGAAAATTGCTGGCGTGTGCGTAGACACGTAACCCTGCATACCCACAAATACTTGTCAAGGTCTTGTCAAGTCCATGCCGCTCAGAATCGCTGCCATACTGCGTTCCAAAGGCGGAGCAAGGCGCTATTAAGGAGCTGGTCATTGAAAAACAGTGAGAGAGTTCGTTCTACACGTCACCTGAGTAATTAAGTCAGCATCCACTGAACACGTGATAACGGTGTTTCTCTTCGTCGTTATTTCTATCAAGTTTCCATTCCCTAAGCTAACTGTTACGAATTTGTACATTGCCAATCGATACATAACTTGTTTCCATTCTCCTTGACAAAGTAATTACTTCTTTACACATTTATTGCTAATCATTACATTTACTGCGGACGGTTTGAAAACAAAGAAGCGTTTATTGCCGACGCTGAACGGCCACGCACGTGAGAATTATGTCTTGTATTATGTACAAAGTACACGTTCTGCAGTACGCATGTGTCAGTGCCCTGCTAAATTTGATAGTAGTTTTACTAACCACTATTTTTTGACCTCGCCTCATGCGGTTCAGTTAAGTGACTTCGAACTTGACAAGCTCTCTTTGCGCAGTTTATTGTGAAACAGTTTTCTTAATAAATGCACATGTGGACTGATTGAATGATAATGTCAACGTTTTTGCTTTGTCATTTAATTCCACGTGCTCTCTAATCTTAGATTTTCAGAACCACTTATTATAAAAACTATTAAGCGTAATGAACAAGGATTTATCACTATATACATACAACGATTTGTTTTCATCCAGACGAATTTTCTTCTCGAATATGAAAGTATCATAAATTCTCGAAGTATAAAGAGCTACGTATCTTTTCGTTTTATCTACACTCCTGGAAATTGAAATAAGAACACCGTGAATTCATTGTCCCAGGGAGGGGAAACTTTATTGACACATTCCTGGGGTCAGATACATCACATGATCACACTGACAGAACCACAGGCACATAGACACAGGCAACAGAGCATGCACAATGTCGGCACTAGTACAGTGTATATCCACCTTTCGCAGCAATGCAGGCTGCTATTCTCCCATGGAGACGATCGTAGAGATGCTGGATGTAGTCCTGTGGAACGGCTTGCCATGCCATTTCCACCTGGCGCCTCAGTTGGACCAGCGTTCGTGCTGGACGTGCAGACCGCGTGAGACGACGCTTCATCCAGTCCCAAACATGCTCAATGGGGGACAGATCCGGAGATCTTGCTGGCCAGGGTAGTTGACTTACACCTTCTAGAGCACGTTGGGTGGCACGGGATACATGCGGACGTGCATTGTCCTGTTGGAACAGCAAGTTCCCTTGCCGGTGTAGGAATGGTAGAACGATGGGTTCGATGACGGTTTGGATGTACCGTGCACTATTCAGTGTCCCCTCGACGATCACCAGTGGTGTACGGCCAGTGTAGGAGATCGCTCCCCACACCATGATGCCGGGTGTTGGCCCTGTGTGCCTCGGTCGTATGCAGTCCTGATTGTGGCGCTCACCTGCACGGTGCCAAACACGCATACGACCATCATTGGCACCAAGGCAGAAGAGACTCTCATCGCTGAAGACGACACGTCTCCATTCGTCCCTCCATTCACGCCTGTCGCGACACAACTGGAGGCGGGCTGCACGATGTTGGGGCGTGAGCGGAAGACAGCCTAACGGTGTGCGGGACCGTAGCCCAGCTTCATGGAGACGGTTGCGAATGGTCCTCGCCGATACCCCAGGAGCAACAGTGTCCCTAATTTGCTGGGAAGTGGCGGTGTGGTCCCCTACGGCACTGCGTAGGATCCTACGGTCTTGGCGTGCATCCGTGCGTCGCTGCGGTCCGGTCCCAGGTCGACGGGCACGTGCACCTTCCGCCGACCACTGGCGACAACATCGATGTACTGTGGAGACCTCACGCCCCACGTGTTGAGCAATTCGGCGGTACGTCCACCCGGCCTCCCGCATGTCCACTATACGCCCTCGCTCAAAGTCCGTCAACTGCACATACGGTTCACGTCCACGCTGTCGCGGCATGCTACCAGTGTTAAAGACTGCGATGGAGCTCCGTATGCCACGGCAAACTGGCTGACACTGACGGCGGCGGTGCACAAATGCTGCGCAGCTAGCGCCATTCGACGGCCAACACCGCGGTTCCTGGTGTGTCCGCTGTGCCGTGCGTGTGATCATTGCTTGTACAGCCCTCTCGCAGTGTCCGGAGCAAGTATGGTGGGTCTGACACACCGGTGTCAATGTGTTCTTTTTTCCATTTCCAGGAGTGTAATTTTGTCTACTACTGTCTACATATGTACTTTTTTAAAATGCTCTTGTACAGGAGATATGATCAAAAAGTAAAGGGAATTTTTTAATTTTGCGAGCTTCATTCATTCAATTTTCAAATTTTTTTATCTGGTTAATAAACATGTTCCTGACGTATTTTTGCATTTTCAGCTGCTTAGAATATTTAGTTTAATGTTGACAGTAGAAGAGGCTAAACGTGCTTTCGATGGTCGGCGAATTCTTTCTTTCGAAAAAGAGTCTCAAATAATTAGCTTTAAAAGTGGAATAAAGTGCAGCACAGCATTCGAAATACTGACTGTGGTTTTCTGCGAATCTGCTATCAGAAAGAAAAGAGTTTACGCGTAGTATAAACGTTTCAAAGAGGATCATGAAGACGTTGAAGACTACAACCTCCTTAGACGCCCTTGCACATCAATTACTGACGACAGTGTGGAAATTGTTCTGGAAAATCGCCGAATCACAATCAGAGATGTTGCTGATGATGTCGACATATCCTTTGGCTCATGCCAAGCATTTTTTTCGGATGTTCTGGGAATGAAACGAGTACCAGCAAAGTTTATTCCGAAATCGTTGAATTTCAGCCAAAAACGACGTCGCCTACACATCGTCGAGGAACTTCTGAAGTTTATAACAGGTGACGAAACATAGGTATACGGGAATGACGTCGAAACCAAAATCCAGTCCTTCGAATGAAAACTGCGAAGAGCCAAGACTGAAAAAGTTTCGACAAGCTCGATCACATATGAAGGTTCCCCTCACTGTTTTCTTCGATTACAATGAGATAGTGCATCATGAATTCCTGCATTATGGTCGTACGGTCAATAAGAAATTCTTACTAGAGGTTATGCGACGTTTGCGTGAACCAATCCGAAGGAAACGACCAGAATTGGGACAAAACCACTCGTCGAAATTGCATCCCGATAATGCTCCCGCTCACATCTGAACGCTTGCTCGTTATGTTTTGGCAAAGAACAGAACCGTTATGTTGCCACAGTCACCATATTCGCCGAACATGACCCCTACGTCTTCTTTCTGTTCTCGAGGCTGAAGAGAACCGTGACAGAAAATCGTTCTCGCACCACTGACGAGATAAAAACAAAATTGCTGAATGAATTGAACACCACAACGAAAAGTGATTTCCAGAAGTGCTTCCAAGATTGGAAAAAGGGCAGGCACAAGTATGTTATATCTGAGAAGGATTACTTTGAAGGGTACAAAGTTGACGTTGATGATTAAATGAATATTCTTTAAGAAAACCAAAAATTCCATTGTTTTGTGATCACATCTCGTATGTGTGTTTCAAATTACGGCAACATGAAGCCGTAACTTTTTTTTAATTGTGTGCTATCTGTAATGTCCGCTATTAGGTTAGCAAGCTTAGCCATTTTTGGTGCAACAGACTATTTGTCCTTGATGGGAAACTTGGAAATTTGTGGTAAGATATTATGAGACCAAACTGCTGAGTTCGTCGGTCGCTAAGCTAACACACCACTTAATCTAACGACAACACAAACAACCATACCCGAAGGAGGGCTCGAACCTCCGACGGGGGGTAGTCGCGCGAACTGTGACAAGACGCCCTTAACCGCGCGGCTACCCATCGCGGCTCGCTGATGGGAAGTTCAGACGTTGCGGACTATTTAAATTTAACAATACTCGGTAGTAACAGTTTTATTTGCATTCTGTTGTTTGTCATGATATATCAACATTTCTGAGGAGATGAATTAACTTCTTGACTTTTCAGTTAATACAAGCAGTTATTTCAAGTGTAACGGTTGTGGGTTATGTAGACTATAAGTGGTTTTATAACTATTATCTTCTTTAATCGTTATCAGGAGAAAGAAAACTGGCGTGCAATGTCAGATCCCTTAATCGGGCAGGTAGGTTAGAAAATTTTTAAAAGGGAAATGGATAGGTTAAAGTTAGATATAGCGGGAATTAGTGAAGTTCGCTGGCAGCAAGAACAAGACTTCTGATCAGGCGAATACAGGGTTATAAATACAAAGTCAAATAGGGGTAATGCAGGAGTAGGTTTAATAATGAATAAAAAAATAGGAATGCTGGTAAGCTACTACAAACAGCATAGTGAACGCATTATTGTGGCCAAGATAGACACGAAGCCCCCGCTTACTACAATAGTACAAGTTTGTATGCCAACTAGCTCTGCAGATGACGAAGAAATTGAAGAAATGTATGATGAAATAAAAGAAATTATTCAGATAGTGAAGGGAGACGAAAATTTAATAGTCATGGGTGACTGGAATTCGGTAGTAGGAAAAGAGAGAGAAGGAAACGTAGTAGGTGAATCAGGATTGGGGGTAAGAAATGAAAGAGGAAGCCGCCTGGTAGAATTTTGTGCAGAGCATAACTTAATCATAGCTAACACTTGGTTCAAGAATCATGAAAGAAGGTTGTATACATGGAAGAACCCTGGAGATACTAGAAGGTATCTGATAAATTATATAATGCTAAGACAGAGATTTAGGAACCAGGTTTTAAATTAAAACTTCCTGGCAGATTAAAACTGTGTGCCCGACCGAGACTCGAACTCGGGACCTTTGCCTTTCGCGGGCAAGTGCTCTACCAACTGAGCTACCGAAGCACGACTCACGCCCGGTACTCACAGCTTTACTTCTGCCAGTACCTCGTCTCCTACCTTCCAAACTTTACAGAAGCTCTCCTGCGAACCTTGCAGAACTAGCACTCCTGAAAGAAAGGATATAGCGGAGACATGGCTTAGCCACAGCCTGGGTGTTTTAAATTGTAAGACATTTCCAGGGGCAGATGTGGACTCGGACCACAATCTATTGGTTATGAACTGCAAATTAAAACTGAAGAAACTGCAAAAAGGTGGGAATTTAAGGAGATGGGACCTGGATAAACTGACTAAACCAGAGGTTGTACAGAGTTTCAGGGAGAGCGTAAGGGAACAAATGGCAGGAATGGGGGAAAGAAATACAGCAGAAGAAGAATGGGTAGGTTTGAGGGATGAAATAGTGAAGGGAGCAGAGGATCAAGTAGGTAAAAAGACGAGGGCTAGTAGAAATCCTTGGGTAACAGAAGAGATACTGAATTTAGTTGATGAAAGGAGAAAATACAAAAATGCAGTAATTGAAGCAGGCAAAAAGGAATACAAATGTCTCAAAAATGAGATCGACAGGCTAAGCAGGGATGGCTAGAGGATAAATGTAAGGATGTAGAGGCTTATCTCACTAGGGGTAAAATAATACTGCCTACAGGAAAATTAAAGAGAGCTTTGGAGAAAGGAGAACAACTTGTATGAATATCAAGAGGTCAGATGGAAACCCAGTTCTAAGCACAGACGGGAAAGCAGAAACGTGGAAGGAGTATATAGAGGGTCTATACAAGGACGATGTACTTGAGGACAATATTATGGAAATGGAAGAGGATATAGATGAAGATGAAATGGGAGATATGATACTGCGTGAAGAGTTCGACAGAGCACTGAAAGGCCTGAGTCGAAACAAGGCCCCGGGACTAGGCAACATTCCTTTAGAACTACTGACGGCCATGGGAGATCCAGTCCTGACAAAACTCTACCATCTGGTGAGCAAGATGTATGAGACAGGCGAAATACCCTCAGACTTCAAGAAGAATATAATAATCCCAATCCCAAAGAAAGCAGATGTTGACAGACGTGAAAATTACCGAAATATCAGTTTAACAAGTCACGGCTGCAAAATACTAACGCGAATCCTTTACAGACGAATGGAAAAACTAGTAGAAGCTGACCTAGGGGAAGATCAGTTTGGATTTCGTAGAATTATAGGAACACGTGAGGCAATACTGACCCTACGGCTTATCTTAGTAAATAGATTAAGGAAAGGCAAACCTACGTTTCTAGCATTTGTAGACCTGGAGAAAGCTTTTGACAATGTTGACTGGAATAATCTCTTTCAAATTCTGAAGGTGGCAGGGGTAAAATATAGGGAGCGAAAGGCTATTTACAATTTGTATAGAAACCAAATGGCAGTTATAATAGTTGAGGGGCATGAAAGGGAAGCAGTGGTTGGGAAGGGAGTGAGACAGGGTTGTAGCCTCTCCCCGATCCTATTCAATCTGTATATTGAGCAAGCAGTGAAGGAAACAAAAGAAAAATTCGGAGTAGGTATTCCAATCCATGGAGAAGAAATAAAAACTTTGAGGTTCGCCGATGACAATGTAATTCTGTCAGAGACAGCAAAGGGCTTGGAAGAGCAGTTGAACGGAATGGATGATGTCTTGAAGGGAGGATATAAGATGACCATCAACAAAAGCAAAACGAGGATAATGGAATGTAGTCGAATTAAGTCAGGTGATGTTGAGGGTATTAGATTAGGAAATGAGACACTTAAAGTAGTAAAGGAGTTTTGCTATTTGGGGAGCAAAATAACTGACGATGGTCGAAGTAGAGAGGATATAAAATGTAGACTGGCAATGGGAAGGAAAGCGTTTCTGCAGAAGAGAAATTTGTTAACATCGAGTATTGATTTAAGTGTTAGGAAGTGTTTCTGAAAGTATTTGTATGGAGTGTAGCCATTTATGGAAGTGAAACATGAACGATAAATAGTTTGGACAAGAAGAGAGTAGAAGAATTCGAAATGTGGTGCTACAGAATAATGCCGAAGATTAGAGGGGTAGATCACGTAACTAATGAGGAGGTGTTGAATAGGATTGGGGAGAAGAGAAGTTTGTGGCACAACTTGACTAGAAGAAGGAATCGATTGATAGGACATGTTCTGAGGCATCAAGGGATCACCAATTTAGCATTGGATGGCAGCGTGAAGGGTAAAAATCGTAGAGGGAGACCAAGAGACGAATACACCAAGCAGATTCAGAAGGATGTAGGCTGCGGTAGGTACTGGGAGATGAAGAAGCTTGCACAGGTTAGAGTAGCATGGAGAGCTGCATCAAACCAGTCTCGGGACTGAAGACCACAACAACAACAACATCTTCTTTAATTTATATTTTGCTTATCTTTCACTTAAAAATGCTCTACAGTTAACTCCTACAGCAATGACTACTGGCCTGCTCTTGCTGTGAGTGCTTATTTAACTTTGTCTTCCTTTTGTATTTAACTGAGTCAGAACTTTCTAGAAACAATCATTTCTGATGTTTGCTATACATCACGGGGGGCTGACTTCGTTACATATGGCACGTCGGTTTCAAGATATTACACCAGTTACAAGATTACGAATAATGTTGTCCAGAGTTTCAAGATATCACACCAGTTACATGATTACGATTAACGTTTTCCAGAGTTGCATACCTCTATGTGTGGAGAAAGTAAATTCGGTCCGTTTTCTAAGAAGAATCTAGTTGTGTAGATGATTTAAGTACAGACTTTGTACATGGGTTCAACGACTTGTAAACAGAGGTTTAATCTTTCATCAACACTCCATGTCTGTCTAATATTCTGCGGACCTGTAATCTAGCGTGCAACAAGGGTTCCTTTACTAGTCAACTCCTTTTACTGCCTCGTCACGTTTGTCGAAGAGGTCCGAGATACTTGTAGTGTAATGTAAAATATCGACACAAAGGGGCACATCGCACAGAAAATAATCCCGGATAATAAACCGTAATACTGCAACTCATCTTGACGTGCAAAACCGCGTGTTTTTGTTTGTACTCACGAGCAGAGCATCAAAGTTAATGGCAGGGGGGCCGGTGTACACCGAAACGTCCGGATAAGTACCGAGAGAAAATAAGTTACATTTAAATGTAATCTCGAAACGAAATGGCCCCGCTATTAAATAAATATATACCGAGGGAGTGAAGATTAACGGAAACAGACAAATAAAGTAAATCGAAAACAAACAGCGGTGAGTTATTCGGCGATAGCATCAGCGGGTCATTAGGTGGACGGTAATTTCCAGGAAAGGATGCAGCCTGAGTATTGGCACGGGAGGGGTGCGGAAGGGGGAGGCGCCTGTAATATTACAGGGGGCTATCTCGGTGGTACTCCAGCGCAGCCTACGGCGGCGGGCACAACACAAAAGTTCAGGGTTCACCGGCCCCGCACCTCCCCTGCCCCCTTCTCCGATACTCTTCCCTTCCCCTACAAATACCATTTTCTCTTTCTCCCTTTTCCCATCTCGCCGGATACATATGCTAAGTTGAAAATTCTTTGCCTGTCACTGCGTAGCGCAATAAGAACGCAGAATTCTCTTTAAGAACGCAATATATTGGCGCTGCCACGAGCTGCGTATATTTTCGTCAGAATATGAATGGCGTGCAAGCTTAATATTGTGTGTACACGAGAAATAAATAAATAAATAAAGAAGGGAGTTAAACGAAATGACAACTGCATATTTTCGTTCCTGTGTAGTTACGAATTCGAGAGTTCTGTGATTCCTTTCTTCTTCGTCGTTCGTCCACTTCAAGATATTCGCTACGTGATATCCTAAACCGAAAATACAATTTTTACTGCATTTAAATACACTGTTCACCATTAAATTATTTTTACTGGAGATCAAAACCTAACGCGGATTTCAAAGCGAGATGCTTTTGGTAGCTTGCACATCGAAACTCTGTCTCGAAATCTGATAGAAAATCCAAAGAGATTCTGTTCGTATGTAAAATACACCAGTAGCAAGTCACAATCTGTACCTTCAGTGCCCGATACCAATGGTAATGTTAGCGATGACAGTGCTAGGAAAGTGGACTTATTGAACACAGTTTTCAGAAATTCCTTCACCAAAGAAGAAACAGTAAAAATACTATAATATGAATCAAGAACAACTAACAATATGAGTAACTTAGAAGGAGGTATTCTTTCCATAGCGCAGCGGGTCAAAACTCTTAACACAAGCAAGTCTTCTGGTCAATTTCTATGTCCATTTAGTATTAGGTGTTTCTTGGTACAATGGTTCCATACTTAGTAGTCATATACAACCTCTCGCTCGACGAAACACGTGTACCCAAAGACTGGAAAGTTGCACTGGTCACACCATTATTGAGGATAGGAAAAAGGAGTAATATGATGAACTAAAGATCTACTCAGTGTCGTCGATTTGTAGTAGAACTCTGGAACACATACTAGACCGAACATTACGAATTACCTCGAAGTAAACGGTCTGTTGACATATAGTCGGCACACATTCAGAAAATAACGTTCTTGTGAAACACAACTAGCTCTTTATTCACACGAAATAATGAGAGCTATCGTCAGGGTACCTCAAACTGATTTCACATTTATAGATTTCCAGAAGGCTTTTGACACCGTTTCTCACAAGAGACTTCTAATCAAACTGCTTGCCTATGGAATATCACCTCAGTTAAGCGACTGGATTCGTGATTTCCTGTCAGAAAGGACACAGTTAGTAGTAATTAACGGAAAGTAACTAAGTAAAACAGAAGAGTTATCTTGTGTTTTCGATGGTAGTGTTATAGGCCTTCTAATGTTCCCAATCTACATGAACGATTTACGAGACAATATGAGCAGCCTTCTTAGTCGTTTGCAGATGTTGCTGTGTTTCACCGTCTAGTAGAGCCAACAGAAGATCAAAACCAATTGCAAAATGGTTTCCACGCAATATCTGTACGGTGTGGAAAGTAGCAGTTGACTCTAAATATGGAAAAGTGTGAGGTTATTCTCATGAGTTCTAAGAGGCGTTACCAGTATAAAAACCTAAACAGCCTTCTTACATAGCCTCCATGCTCCCCACAAAAAATTTACAAATTGTTTTGGGCAGTGGACAATACAGACGAGAAAAATTTTTTCATAATCATAATTACAATAACAAAGAAATCAAATGTACACACCTATTGATACATTGTTGGTCAAAAGTTAAAATTTTCTCACAGTCCATAAAGACAGTCCTGATCATTCATCGCAGTAAAATTGCAGTGTTTTTCTCAAAGTCTGAGCAGTGAAAGAAAATGCACACGGAAGTAATGGATTTCCATGCAGTCTTGAAGAAGTAGTGTTGTTCTTCCAACGGAAAGACAGTGCTGACTCTCGACATGCAGACAGGTAATGGGCCACAACAGAGCAAACCCACAGAATATTGGTAGGTAGGTAGTTTTGAAGAATATTGGTAGGTAGGTCATCACAGAGTAGACCAACTGTAGTCCTGGTAGAGATTACGGTATTGGTGGGCCACCAGAAGTGCAGACCCACCGCAGTCCTTGTAGAAATAATGGTACTGGTGAGTCAGCAAAGGTGTAGACCCACTGTAGTGCTTGTAGAAATAATGGTATTGGTGGGTCATCAAAGATGCAGACCCACTGTAGTCCTTGTAGAGATGGCCAGCAGCCATCTGTTGTGACTGTGCAGGTACACAATCACCATTGAAGAGTCTTGCGGATAATATAGCAAGTCCATAACCACCACTTGTGCACACACAAAGATTTTGGAATTGTCCTTAGAACCAGCAATGCTGTTATCCAGTCCCTTGCTGAATTATTAACACATGTGCAAACACTAACAGTCCCTACTTCTCACATATTGTCCATATAATATGACCAACAGAAACGTGTGCAATGAAATGTAAGTTACAAGTTACTTAATTTGATGAACTGGTGTCAATTACAATTTTATAACATAAGAATACAATAACAAAGGTACAAAATACATCATTAAAGAACATAACAATACAGATTACATTTGTGGTAATGCAGGCTTTACAGAAGAATCGAAATAACATATACATCAGTGTTACAGGAATTATGACATAAATAAATACATAAAAGATCAGAATAACTTTTGAAACATCAACTTCACACATGAGCATTAAAACAAAACAGAATAAATAAAGTCCAAACATCTTTACAAAGAAAATAACATATTATTAATGCAAATTATGTGATTCTTGAGTTTCTCCCGGCGTATCTGATAATCAAAATATCCACGGATGTGCTGCCAGTCTATAGTGTCCAACGGGCACAATATTTCGGCGATCATACATGTCGCCATCATCAGGTGTACTGACGGACTGAGCTCCTGTGAACGTGCCGGCACGGAGATCCATACGCTATGGCTGCTCAGAGGGAACTGGCAGTCATATGAGTGGTGTCTGTTTTGGTCACGATTTGTATGTGAGAATAGCCTTGTCGTGTCCAGTTATTATTTCTTTCACCGTGGAATTGCGACGGATGTGACCTGTAATTGTTGTGTTCCTGTTTTCGCGTTCCACGATTGTCAGTGTCAATTTCTAATTATTGTAAGAGTCCCTGAAAAGCTTCAATGTCGTCTTTGCGACGTCCTGCCAAAATAATATATCGTAAATGTTCAGGTACTTTGATTAAGCAAATGCGGATGAGTTCTAAGGGGCTGTATGGGTTTGACAGGTACTGATTCTTGTGCAACGTGTCTTCAAAATATTTCATAAGACTGGAAAATTCAGATTGTTCGAAATGTTTCATCATTATGATGCTGTGTTTTACTCGGTCTTATGTAGCTTGAGACCAATACGCTGAGAGGAAGGCATGATAAAATTCTCCTTCACTGTGACAATCGTGAATGACCGATCGCATTCTTACAGCTGGTTCATTCTCCAAGTAGCCACACATAAATTCTAACCTGTGCTCCAACGACCAGTTGGGAGGAAAACAATGAGAGAATTGATGAAGCCATGCTTGTGGATGAATGTCGTTGTCAGAATTCTTAAATGTTTAGAATTTACGTGTAGTAATGAACAGCTTATAGTCAAAATCATCGTGTCGGCGAGTCGCACATCGCTCATTGTTACTTCGTTTCGGCGGTTCCATCTCAAAATCCAATGCGCCTTGCCAATTTCTTTCATAATTTCCGAAGTCTCCTGTGTTATTATTTTGTGGTTGTTCCGTATTTCTATGTCCCTCTTCCCGTACTGGAGTGCGAGTGTCCTCTGAAATATGTAATTCTTGTATTACTTGTGCCAACTGACCTTGTACTTCCCGGATTTCTCTTTTGTACTGTGTATTGATTTGATTTTGATTTTGTTTGGATTTTCTAATTTGTTCATACTCTTCAGTGTCCGTGAAGGCTACAGGTCTTGTGTCATTCAGATCATCATCTACCTCTGTAGATAAGTTAGTGAACTGATCTGAAAGTTCTGCTACTTTATCCGATAGTGAAATTATTTCTTCTGTGTGTTTTTCTGAACAAAGTTTCAGAGTGTCCATTTGTGTTGAAATCTTATCTACTGTGTCCTTTAAGTTTTCCTGAGTTTTTGCAAGTTGCGTAACCGAATCGGTAGATTCAACTGAGTCAAATTTAGCTTGCTTTTCATGAACAATAGTTTGCAGTTTTTTTATGGCTGCTTCGTGTTTCTGTAATGCATTTTCATTCCGAGAAAAAATAGGTTGGAAATGCTCACAAATTTGTGTTTTTACGTCATTACAGACTTTTTGACATTTCGATTCAATGTTATGTAACTCAGTAGTTAAATCTTCACGTGTTTGTTCAAGTGTGGTGTCTAACTTCCGAAGATTTTGTTCCATTGTGTCTAACTGTTGCTGTGTTTGTCTCTGGTGTTGTTCCATTGTGTCTAACTTTTGAAGCTTTTGCTGTGTTTGTCTCTGATTTTGTTCCACTTATAGCAGTTCATGACATCCAGTCTTACAAATTTCAAAACTCCGCCATCTCTCTCCCCACATCCACCACTGCTGGCGGCTCACTTCCAACTGCGCAACGCTACGCGCTGTTAACAGCCAACTGCCCAACGCTACAATGGCCAACAACAATGCAAACTAGCCACAGACTGCACACAGCACAGCCAGTGATTTTCATACAGAGCGCTACGTGGCGTTAACAATATAAAAACCTAAACAGCCTACTTACAGTTATTCTCATGAGTTCTAAGAGAAATCCATTAAATTTCGGTCACAGGATAAATCAAGCACATCTACAGACAGTCAGTTCAACTAAATATCAGGCAATTACACTTACAAAAAAACTCAAATTATAATGGTCACTTATATAGTATTGTGGAAAGGCAAGCCGAAGTCTGCATGTGACTGGCAGAACACTTAGAATATGCAGAAGGTGTATACTAACCACATCAAATGATTTCACGATTGCGAATAAGGACTACCATCAGCTGTAGAATTGAATGACGACAATGAAAATTTGTTACCGGACTGAGACTTGAACTCGGATTTCCCGCTTACCATTTGGCTATCAGTGCACGAGTTACGGCCAGACCGAAACTTCTACATGTCGTAAACCATGCATCTAAGATTTGCACTCGTACATCCATTATGTATATTCCCGTACAGGTCAGACGTTGTACCTGAAATTCGCTTGTCCGGTATTGGCAGATACATACCTTATGGAGTGCCTGTGTTATTCTGATTACGATGCAAAGTTCCTTTGGAGATGCATTCGCAAGTGAGAATCATTTGATGTGTTTCGTAAGGGCTGTGGTCGCCGCATGCCTTTTCCTTTGGACATGCTTGCAGGCAATCGTACTCCTATACTAACGTTGTCTGTCCTCTGCTATGTTATTGTTGTGCAGTATAAGATACTTATCAAATGGAATTGACAAAGGACATCAAAAAATTCTAGAGGACAGCTCGCTTTGTATTATTATTGAGGAAAGAGTGTGACAGAGATGATAAACGAGTTGGGATGGTGATCATTGAAAAAAATGGCTGTGGTGTCACGTATCGATACCATCCCACGCCTGTCAGAGTTGGCAATGGAATTCCAAGTTTTCGTCTAACGCGGGCAGCGGTCGTGCTTTTGATTCGGTGAGTGTGTACTCCACTACTCCACTACTGGCTATTCAAAAGTCCCGCCCGCAGTTTGGCTGAAAAATGGCCGCCGTATCGTCCAGTTGGCCACTCTCTCCCTATATAGGCTCTCTACAGTGACTGTGTGCTACGAGCGCCCTCTGGTGCCGCAACCTATGACGGCCGGCGACAGCCACCTAGCCCACTCCCACTGGATGCCTCTCCACTACGTGACTCTGTCCAGGCCTCACCTGCTCGCGGCTCCTACACAAATGTTTGTGCTTTAGTTCAGAGGGTCTCATCCTTGTAGACATTGTGATAGCTGGACTCTATTCCTTGCTGCATTGTTTATAATCAGTCTTCATACGCTTGGAATGGTTCAGATCGCTCTGAGCACTATGGGACTTAACATCTGTGGTCATCGGTCCCCTAGAACTTAGAACTACTTAAACCTAAGTAAGCTAAGGACATCACACACATCCATGCCCGAGGCGGGATTCGAACCTGCGACCGTAGCGGTCGTGCGGTACCAGACTGAAGCGCCTAGAACCGCTCGGCCACAGCGACCGGCCATATGCTTGGAGCAATACAAGTTAAGTAAATTTTATGTTTTATGTTCTACCTTGTTCACTAATCGTTTCTGCTCCTGCCAAGTTCCGCTTTGACGACAGTTGTCGCATCAGTCTTTAGCCCACCTCTCGTTACTGTTGTGTACGAAGTCGTACACAACAGTAGCTGTTCTCGTTGCGTCGGCATTTTCTACGAAATTGCAATTCCTCTAAATTAGAAAATATTTTATTGTCACCACTGTACACAGGATGAATCCACCATCACAATAACATGAGAGGAATCAGAGCTCGTACCAAAAAGATTTATGTGCTCATTTTTACCATGCGCTATTCGAGAATGGAAAGGTAGAGAAGTAGTCTGAAGGTGGTTCGATTATACACTCCTGGAAATGGAAAAAAGAACACATTGACACCGGTGTGTCAGACCCACCATACTTGCTCCGGACACTGCGAGAGGGCTGTACAAGCAATGATCACACGCACGGCACAGCGGACACACCAGGAACCGCGGTGTTGGCCGTCGAATGGCGCTAGCTGCGCAGCATTTGTGCACCGCCGCCGTCAGTGTCAGCCAATTGCCGTGGCATACGGAGCTCCATCGCAGTCTTTAACACTGGTAGCATGCCGCGACAGCGTGGACGTGAACCGTATGTGCAGTTGACGGACTTTGAGCGAGGGCGTATAGTGGGCATGCGGGAGGCCGGGTGGACGTGCCGCCGAATTGCTCAACACGTGGGGCGTGAGGTCTCCACAGTACATCGATGTTGTCGCCAGTGGTCGGCGGAAGGTGCACGTGCCCGTCGACCTGGGACCGGACCGCAGCGACGCACGGATGCACGCCAAGACCA
The DNA here is from genome assembly GCF_021461385.2 of Schistocerca piceifrons. Lineage (NCBI taxonomy): Eukaryota > Metazoa > Arthropoda > Insecta > Orthoptera > Acrididae > Schistocerca > Schistocerca piceifrons. Next base: position 826,828,900 of record NC_060138.1, read on the forward strand.
TAGGATCCTACGCAGTGCCGTAGGGGACCGCACCGCCACTTCCCAGCAAATTAGGGACACTGTTGCTCCTGGGGTATTGGCGAGGACCATTCGCAACCGTCTCCATGAAGCTGGGCTACGGTCCCGCACACCGTTAGGCCGTCTTCCGCTCACGCCCCAACATCGTGCAGCCCGCCTCCAGTGGTGTCGCGACAGGCGTGAATGGAGGGACGAATGGAGACGTGTCGTCTTCAGCGATGAGAGTCGCTTCTGCCTTGGTGCCAATGATGGTCGTATGCGTGTTTGGCGCCGTGCAGGTGAGCGCCACAATCAGGACTGCATACGACCGAGGCACACAGTTCCAATACCCGGCATCATGGTGTGGGGAGCGATCTCCTACACTGGCCGTACACCACTGGTGATCGTCGAGGGGACACTGAATAGTGCACGGTACATCCGAACCGTCATCGAACCCATCGTTCTACCATTCCTAGACCGGCAAGGGAACTTGCTGTTCCAACAGGACAATGCACGTCCGCATGTATCCCGTGCCACCCAACGTGCTCTAGAAGGTGTAAGTCAACTACTCTGGCCAGCAAGATCTCCGGATCTGTCTCCCATTGAGCATGTTTGGGACTGGATGAAGCGTCGTCTCAAGCGGTCTGCACGTCCAGCACGAACGCTGGTCCAACTGAGGCGCCAGGTGGAAATGGCATGGCAAGCCGTTCCACAGGTCTACATCCAGCATCTCTACGATCGTCTCCATGGGAGAATAGCAGCCTGCATTGCTGCGAAAGGTGGATATACACTGTACTAGTGCCGACATTGTGTATGCTCTGTTGCCTGTGTCTATGTGCCTGTGGTTCTGTCAGTGTGATCATGTGATGTATCTGACCCCAGAAATGTGTCAATAAAGTTTCCCCTTCCTGGGACAATGAATTCATGGTGTTCTTATTTCATTTTCCAGGAGTGTACATCTGCGAGGCACTTCACCAGCAGTCACGCAGATGTAGATCTAGAAAACCAGGAATAACACCAAATAACGAAATTTTAATTATTGTGCACGTACAGTATTGTAGGAATAAAACATGGTAAAATTTGTAGCTAATATGAGGGATACAGCGTGCGAGATTTAGTAACATAGCTGCCGCCTGACGGCAACAGCGAATCTAACACAGTTGGGTGTCGAGGTGAACTGAGGTAGAATGACAGATCATAGATAGCCATTCCATGCTGCTTCAGCTGTATACCAGAGTTCATAAGTCGTAACGGCAATCGAGTAAAGACATGCAAATCTCTCGCCAACCCATGACCAGATCTTGTCAATGACTGAGAGATATGGAGAACAAGCAAGTGAGGGCATTAACTGAACACCCTCCGCATTGAAGTACGTCAGTACAAAATACGTTCTTGCATTATCTTGATGAAAATAGCGCCATGGAGATCTCGAATGACGGACGGAACTACTGACCGCAGCATATCAGAACTGTAACTTCTATTGTTCGCCGGCCAGAGTGGCCGAGCGGTTCTAGGCGCTACAGTCTGGAACCGCGCGACCGCTATGGTCACAGGTTCGAATCCTGCCACGGGCATCGATGTGTGTGATGTCCTTAGGTTAGTTAGGTTTCTAAGTTCTAGGGGACTGATGACCTCAGCAGTTAAGTCCCATAGTGCTCAGAGCCATTAACCACCCTATTGTTCAAATAATTGGCCGTGCGAATTAGAGGTAATCGTGTGATGTATCCACGAGCACGTGCACCATTACGCCAAGCGCTGGATTCATACGACAATGACAAATGGAATCTGGCACGACAATATTGACTACTGATGGCAACAGGGGGCGGTACTGGAGATGAGGCTACGGAGCTCGAACAGCTTAGTCGACGAGTGATCACAAGAGTGCCAGTGGTAGTTGTGTTGATACAAAGCAGATCACCGGCAACGATAAAGAAATCAAACATTGCATTATATTTATAACAACAGTTGCCGAAGTTGACATTTGGCCAAAAAAGAACCCAAGGCATTTCGTAGAGTGAGAAAGAAGTGGCAGATAAAATATTAGCGTTTCTGCAAGATGTGTTGGTGGAATGTGTGGTGACGTATACGTTCGACCGAGCGGACGCTGTTCTTAAGGAGTAAAATGATGACGACGGGTATTTAACAAGTGAAAGCGATATGAAACAGTTGTCGAGTCATGTAGTTTATCATCCTTGTCCGACAGGGAGCCACAAATCCCGTCTCCAGTGAAACCGAGCAAATGACAATAGTTGCCCAAATAGCGGGTACTAAACATAATTATATACGTGGAAGATCATCTGAAACGTAGTAAAAGAACAACTATGAAGAGATTTCTAATAAGTCCGCGGCAATATGGTCTTGTAGTGAGTAAGAAAAACTACGGATATTCAAGGCGCACTTATTACGAAAACTGGTGTTTGCGGGTTTCAAGGATACTCGATAAAATTTACAGGATGTGCATGATACTGACCAACTACGCTACGCACATAAAACTGCGCGCTACATATGCTACAGTGATTTCAAGGGAAGTGGTGGGTGGGTGCATAGCTTCAAACAGTGCTACAGAATTGGAAGACGTAAGATAACGGAATTTCAAACAAAGCGTCAAGTTGACAACGCACAACAAACTGGGGAATCGTCCCAAAAATTTGTAGCACGATAAGCTACACGACAGATTATTTCGCATTCGACTGGATGACATCATATTCCATCAGCTCTCTCATCTCGTTACAGTAACAGGATTCTATATGCATTCTTTCAGAGTGGATACCTAACTGAACCTCCTGTACTATTTGTAACTCCTAAGGATCTTGATCGTGTATCCTTTGTAATCACTGTGGCGCACCATTTTTCATTCGATGTTCATGGTGCAAGTTAATGGTGTATTTTGAACATTTCTTGAATGTCGACGATGTCTATTTTGTGAAATGCAATACATGCATCTCATAGAAGGTTGATCTCTGCACCTCCCGGGCACTCCTTTTCTTCACCCTTCTGATGCACATGGCGAGTAATCAGCAGCTAATATTTTTGTGTCATCATTGATGAGCCTTACTGAAGACTGAACCTGTAACCTCGCACTCAAGGCGTTCCTTACAAGGATAGCAGAAAAGAAAAAAATCCATAAATAAAATCGTTATAATAGTCTTAATGGTATACACCCCAGAGGATTAATGAAGTAAGCCCAACCAAAATTATAACTTTTTATGAAATGAGGTTTATTTAAACCAATTTTACAACATTCTATGAGTGATGGCCTTGCAGTAAGTGAATATCTAAAGTGCACTTAAGTTTTATGGAAAGTGCAAACTTTACATACCGCTTCCCCACACTGAGTAGATGATTTTCTAACAACCTACAGAAATGCAGCCGTGTGACGTCTTCGATAGCCGCCGATATTTCAACAGTATCAAGCCGCAAATGCATGGAAAGAGCACTATGGGACGAAATTATATCCCAGGAATGCTGGCATATGCACACACACATACACACACACACACACACACACACACACATATATATATATACAAACTCAAACACAAATACAACCAGCACCGTAATTTCTGACGTTAGTTACCTTTGATTGTGGTGTGGTTGCTCTGGTTGCGTGCATGTGTGTTGTGTTTCTGCACACGCCGTATTATGGTTCTTGGCCGACGTCGTCCTGAATACTGAGGTTCTGAATATCCTTGCACAGCGCTCTCTTTTTCTACATCTACATCTGCATGGCTTCTCTGCAAATCAAACTTAAGTGCCTGGCAGAGGGTTCATCGAACCAACTTCACAATAATTCTCTATTAGTCCACATTCGAACAGCACGCCGAAAAAGCTAATACTTATATCTTCCCTTGTGAGCTCTAATTTTCCTTATTTTATTATGATGATCGTTTCTCACTGTGTCGGTCAACGTCAGTAAAATATTTTCGCATTCGGAGAAGAAAGTTTCTAATTGAAATTTCGTGAGGAGATCACATCGCAAAAACAAAATTCCTTTGTTTTAATGATTTCCATCCCAAATCCTGTATCATGTCTGTCAAACTCTCTATCATATCTCTCGATAATGTAGAACGTGCTGCTCTTCTCTGAACTTTATCGATGTACTCTGTTAATCCTATCTGGTAAAGATACCACACCACGCAGCAGTACTCCAAAACACGACGGACGAGCTAAGTGTTCTGCCAATAGTACGCAGTCTTTCGTTCACCTTCCCCTCAACATTTTGTATGTGTTGTTTCCAATTTAAGTTGATCGTAATTTGAATTTCTAGGTATTTCGTCGAATTTACTGCCTTCGGATTTGATTGATTTATCGTGTAACCGAAGTTTAAGGATTCCTTTAGCACTCATGTGGATGACCTCACAGTTTTCATTATTTAGTGTCAGGTGGCAATGTTCACACGATACAGATATCTTGTGTAAGTCGTTTTGCAGTTGGTTACGATCTTCTCATAATTTTACTAGACGATAAACGACAGCATCATCTCCAAGAAGCCTAGGAAAGCTGCTGAGATTGTCTCCTGAATCGTTTACATAGATAAGGATCAACAGAGAGTCTCTAACACTACCTTGTGGGGCGCCAGAAATCACTTCTCTTTTTCTCGATAACTTTCCGTCAGTTACTGCGAACTGTAATTTCTCTGACAGAAAATCACGAATCCAGTCACAAAACTGAGACGAAATTCCATAAGCAAGCAATTTGATTACAAGCCGCCTACGAGGTACGATGTCAAAAGCCTTCCGGTAATCAAGAAATACGCAGTCAATTTGAAATCTCTTGTCGATAACACTCAGCGCTTCTTGTGGGTAAAGAGCTAGTTTTGTTTCACAAGAACGCTGTTTCCTAAATCCGTGTTGACCATGTGTAATTAGATAATTCTCTTCAACGTAATTCATAAAATTCGAGTTCAATATCGACGTTAATGATATCGGCCTGAAATTTAGTGGATTACTCCTCTTGAATATTGATGTAACCTATGCAGATTTTGTCTTTGGGTACGGGTCTTTCGTCGAGCGAGCGGTTGTAAATGATTATTAAGTACTGAGCTATTGCATCAGTATAATCTAAAAGGATCCTAATTGGTATACAAACTGGACTGAAAGACTTGCTTTTAAATGATTTAAATTGCTTCACGAATCCGAAGATATCTACTTCTAAGTTACTCATGTTGGCAGCAGTTCTTGATTCGAATTCTGGAATATTTACTTCGTCTTCTTTGGTGAAGGAATTATGGAAGGCTGTGTTTAGTAACTCTGCTTTAAGAGTGGTGTCATCGATAGTATTTCAATTGTCATCGCGCAAAGAAGGCATTGATTGTGTCTTGCCGCTAGCGTACTTTGAATTTTGTGACAGATTTCGAGAACAAGTTTCGTTGTGGAAATTGTTGTAAGCTTCTCGCATTGAAATTCGCGCTATACTTCGATCTGTAAAGGCCCCCAATCCTGGGGATTTTGCGTTCGTTAGAATTTGGAATGCTTTCCCGTTGTTTCTGCAACAGTGTTATGAGCCGTTTTATGTACTAAGGGGGATCAGTTCAGTCATTTGTTAGTTAGTTTGGTATAAATCTCTGAATTGCTGTCGATGCTATTTCGTTGAATTCACGCCACATAAGTTCTTTACTTACATTGTCGATCTGGAAGGAGTGGGCCGGCCGGTGTGTCCGTGCGGTTAAAGGCGCTTCAGTCTGGAACCGCTACGGTCGCAGGTTCGAATCCTGCCTCGGGCATGGATGTGTGTGATGTCCTTAGGTTAGTTAGGTTTAATTAGTTCTAAGTTCTAGGCGACTGATGACCTCAGATGTTAAGTCGCATAGTGCTCAGAGCCATTTGAACCATTGGAAGGAGTGGAGATTGTCGTAAGGAAGCGGTCAAGCGAATTTTTGAATAGGTGCATTTTTCGTTTCTTTTCGGAGGATTTGGGAGTTAGGATATTCAGTCACGCTGCGACAACCCTGTGTTCACTAAGCCCTGTATCCATTTCGATGCTCGTTGTTAGCTCAGGATTATTTATTGCTAAGAGGTCAAGTGTATTTCACAGCCGTTTACTATTCGAAGGGGCGCATGAACTAACTGCTCGAAATAATTTTCGGAGAATGCGCTTAGCACATTTTTGGGTAATCTTTTAGGCACGTGTGCCTTAAAAATGACGTGGTGTACACCTGTCTATACATCGACGGATGTTGAAGACGTCACCCTGCTCTGTTTCGGTAAGCTGCCCAAACATTTTGTACGCCGGGAGAAACTCAAGTTTCATTGAGTGCATAATGGCAAGCTCCGACAAAATCCAGTTCCCTAGCGGCAGTCGTAGAAGTTCAAGTCCCTACCGCCTTTTAAAACCAATCATTCAACACTGCAGCAAAAACTGTGGATAAAAGTTCCTTTGTAAAAGTAACACTTTCTTTATAATTACCTAATTCTCAGGAAGTGCGATAAGTATGGACAAAGCTTAACGTACTGCATGCGCATGGCGGACTCGTGTCGAGAAAACCCACAACGTCCACTGGGAGAGGTTGCTCCTGAATGGACGAACAACCAATTTTTTGAAGAATTTCTTTGCAGAATTTTTGTTTTCACGACAGCTTACTGTCTCACATTTTACTAATTACACTGTCTTTTGAATTTTCACACTAACAAAGCCGAAATTACATAGTTCGTCCAAAAAACAAAAATATCTCCGATCACATCAGAGGCTTGCTTACTACTCCCTCTCTCTGCGGCAATAACAATATGCCGAACGGTTTACAATTTTTCTTGAAAATGAATTTCTATTAATTTAGAGTATTATTTTTTAAATGAATCTAGAAATAGACATAATAAACAGTACTAGATTGCGCAATTACTGATAGAAATTTTAGATGTGTCAAATATTTTGCAATTCCAAAGGTCTCTCAAAACACCATTTTTACTGTACACTCATAGCTAGTACATATCGAAAACGAAAATAAAGTAATTCCTTTTAATAGATTTTAACTTGAAATATAACATATTGTGTATAAAATTACATGAAACTTTTCAGAAAAACAGTTCAGATAATATTGACTTGTCCAAAATTGGAAAAATACTTCTGCTATCGACTACTACTGTTGAAGAAACGTAATGCTACAGGCGGATGCCCCTTTACTAGACACCTGTACTGCCGGTGGCGGCTCCATTATGCTCTGGGGAACATTGGCGTGGGCATCCATGGGTCCAGTGGGGCTCGTGCAAGGCACCGTGACGGTCAAGGAGTATCGTACACTGGTTGCAGACCACGTACACCTCTTCTTGGCGATCTTGCTTACCGACGACAGAGATATTTTTCAGCAAGACAATGCACAATGTCACAAGGCCAGGAGTATGATGAAATGGTTCGAAGAACACAGTGTCGAGTTCCAATTGATGTGCTCCCTCCGCCCCCCTCCCACGCAACTCGCCAGATCTGAACCCGATGGTACACATCTGCGCTGCGCCGGCCGAGTGGTTCTAGGCGCTTCAGTCCAGAACCGCGCGACTGCTACGGTCGCAGACTCGAATCCTGCCTCGGGCATGGATGTGTGTGATGTCCTTAGGTTAGTTAGGTTTAAGAACACTACTGGCCATTAAAATTGCTACACCACGAGGATTACGTGCTACAGACGCGAAATGGAACAGACAGGAAGAAGATGCTGTGACATGCAAATGATTAGCTTTGCAGAGCATTCACACAAGGCTGGCGCCGGTGGCGACACCTACAATGTGCTGACATGAGGAAAGTTTCCAACTGATTTCTCATACACAAACAGTAGTTGACCGACGTTGCCTGGTGAAACGTTATGGTGATGCCTCATGTAAGGAAGAGAAATGCGTACCATCACATTTCCTACTTTGATAAAGGTCCGATTGTAGCCTATCGCGATTGCGGTTTTTCGTATCGCGACATTGCTGCTCGCGTTGGTCGAGATCCAATTACTGTTAGCATGATATGGAATCGGTGGATTCAGGAGGGTATTACGGAACGTCGTGCAGTCGAGATGACAGGCATCTTAGCCGCATGGCTGTAACGGATCGTGCAGCCGCGTCTCGATCCCTGAGTCAACAGATGGGGACGTTTGTAAGACAACAACCATCTGCACGAACAGTTCGACGACGTTCGCAGCAGCATGGACTATCAGCTCGGAGACCATGGCTGCGGTTACCCTTGACGCTGCATCACAGACAGGAGCGCCTGCTCTCCGGAAATCAAGGAATGCGGTGTCTACCTGGGCGCCTGCATCTATTGCTTCCCGAGTCTCGTGGTCGAACAGAGCGAGCAGGGTTTCACACTATCGCTGTTTTCGGAATCCTTGTTGGTTCCTACAGAGGAGATTTTCGGTCGCCAGAAATGTCGTTATACGCGAGCGCAAAATATGTTCAGAGATTCTGCAACATAGCGATATCAGAGATACATGCCAATAGTTTTGTGGGTTTCTTGCGTCTGTTCGACGATCCTTCTTGAAATCGGGAATTACATGTGCTTTTTTCCAACCATGAGGAACACTTCGCTCCTCCGAATAATTACACTACCCTGCTACTAGAAGAGGGGCAAGTTCTTTCGCATACTCTACGTAGAATCGCACTCTTATCCCGTCAGGTCTAGAGGCCTTCCAGCTGTTGGAGAGATTTCAGTTGCTTTGCCATTCCACGGTCACTTACATCGAAATCGGTGGTTCTGATGTTCCTGTGAAGATAAAAAGAAGGCACTCCCTCTGTGAAACAGTTTTGAAAAAAATACATTTAGTGCTTCGGCCTTTTCTGTGTCGATCTCCGTTTCAATGCCCTTACTGACACAGACTGTCTTGACATATGGCTTCGATCCGTTTATTGATAGATCATAAGACCATACGTTAAAGAGGAAAAAAATTTAACTGATATTGACAGACCAATTTTACATGTGATTGTAACTTATATGTAACATGTTGCGGAGCAGAAGAGAGCATATGAGTGAAGTAATTAACACGGCGTGTCCTTGGCACACTTGTGTTTGTAAAAGTCATATAGTTTTAACGAAACACCTCTAGTTTTCTTCTTAAACGTCATACATCTCCATCTTACGTCGAATGCAGATGGCTTTGTCAATGCGTTAGGGACCCACTCTTGAAAATTCAAGTAAATACGCCAGGGTGAAAACGGTTTGTGAAAACTTTTATGGCTTTTTCGCTTCTCATTGGCGAGTGTCGTCGTTAAGTGTAATCTGTAGATGTATAAACTTTTATGTTGTATTTTATCCTTTCGAAGCAAATGTAGTCTTATATAACGAAATAATAAGCAACCAGTTGCAAAAAAGAAATTTAATTTCTTTATCGGTTTCGGGCACTTAGTGCCCTTCTTTAGAAGATTATACCCATAGCATTATTTGCGAATATCAAACACTAAGATGCATGTAGAAAAATGCCACAGTCACTTCGTTCACGGTGTTTGTACTAAATTTGTACATACACTATGAAAAACTTAACCGTGGAATTTTGATCCGCATTTGCCCTACATAAACTCACAGACATAGCTCACAACTTACAAATACTTTACCTGGTTAACAAAGGAGAAAGAAAGAACTTACTTGAAGAAATCGAAGTTTATTCCCACAAATGTGCATCACCTATGACATTCTAAATGATCAAATAGATCTACCAAACAAAATTTTTCTAAGGAATTTCGACAATTTGATCATACAGCTACACACTGCTCACAGCCATGAAAAAACGTAGTCAAACATGAGAGCATCCAGAGCATAAAATATTTTATACATGATGTAAATGTGTTGTTTCGTCTTTATTGTTTATAAATGTCATTCCAACTGCGATATGATAAAAAGACAGAGAAAGAGAGAGACAGAGAGAGAGAGAGAGAAAACATGAACTCTTCTATGTCAAGTCTACAATATTCTTATTTTTTACGATATATCTTATAACCTAAACAGTTTCTAATGGACTTATTGAGTAACCATATAGTGTAGTTAGGACATTCATATTAAACAGTTTAAGTTCTTTTTAGTCATACAGAAAATGTAAGCAAAGTATAAGTTTGAACATAGCAGAACATATAAGGACGATGTAATCTTTGGCAGCATGGTGAATATTGGGACTGTTTTTGTGGAAAATAGAAGAAAAAAAGTATTTGTGTCGCATTCAAAAGTGCGAAAGTCGGAACAGCAACAGGCAGAGTAGAAAGTAAGTACACGTGAAAAGCAATACATCTTAGAAATACTCCTCGCGAAGTTTAGCAACTAAACAGAATTGTTATTTTGTGCAGGGCAGATGCAGCATCCAATATCCTTTCGATGTCGTAACCATGTAGTGACAGAAACTGAAATTTGTATTATAGTGACTGAAGTTGTGTGAAAGCCTAAAACACGTACTAGTTTAAATAAAAGCACATGACAAACTCGTTGCTTGCTGTATTCGTCAAAGTAAAATAATAAGAAAATACTTCTTGTTTACAAAAAAACTCACGAATTATGACAGCGTTAATTTTTTTCTGCTAAAACGACAACTGTTTTAAAAGCTGAAAAGTTCTTTTTTATTTCTTGTTAGTTAATGCTCTAATTTCAGGCAAACAGTACCGCAGAATGTATGTCCCATTTGCAACAGCAGATCGTTCACATTCGAAGGTGCCCATCTTTTTTGGGTAGCATATCTTAATCTGCGTGCTGAGTGTTTTTCTACACAGTCCTTACACTAGTTTCGACCATTTGTTAACGGTACATGATGAAAAAAGAATACACAATTATCTGAGAAGCGGCCACATATATAGACATTTTTAAATTTGCCTGTCCCATTATCTTTCAGTAATTTGGGTTACTCATCTCTAATTAAGTAATGTAGGTTGATTCTTACAAAGAAGAAGACAGTAACCAGCCACTATTAGTAATGCTATTTATTTAAGTAAATAGCGCCGTAACCGGTTTTGAAGTGACAAGTTCGTCATAAGACGGCTGTTCACAAGATTCACAAAATGCGCTTTACATAATCGTCCATTTTCGATTTTCATTCTCTATTTAATTTTATTCTCTATTTAATTGCTTTGCAACCAGTGAGACTTAGAAAAGAGAAAACATCGCAAATGGAAATTAAGCGGTGGTTCATCTGCGCGTCTGTTTCTACGTTCATTAATGGTAAGCTCGTTCCACCATACTTTGATACTGGTTTATTCAAATCCTCATACACCATCTGACAGTTTCATCCCAATTTCGAGAGCCAAATGTCAAAACAGATGAATAATGTGCTGAAGTGCGAAAAGAGGGGGGAGGGCAGGGCAGTGGCGCGTAAATGGGAATCCGATGGGTATGGCGGACCTTTGAAATGTCACTCGCCCTGAACTACACTACTAGATATCGGAGTTATTTGTTCGGTTGTTTGTTAGTAGCGAGTTACGCGATCTTTCAAACCATATAACAAGTTCCGAACATTCCCGTCTTTCATGAAAATACAACTAATATTTTTTCGTGTTAGAAGATGCAAGTGAAAAAAATAATATTGGGTTTTACAATCTCGTTAAATATTATTACGGTACAGTAGTTCGATTGCCTATTAAAATTTATTCATGTAGGCAAATACTTCGCAATGTAAGTCTGTGTATAGTATGTTTTTATCTCCACAGTGTCTTATCTGGCGTGAAATATTCGACAGACAATTCGACATAATCCATCGTTTTACATATATCATCATTAAATTGGACATCTGAACTGCTGTGCATGCGCAGTTTTACTTATGTAATGGGACCAGTAACTTCAGCGTTGATTTCATTTTCGAATTCGTTGTCGTCTGTTATTCATTTTTGTATTAAAAATTTTCTCTGTGTTTTACAAAATATCATTAATTCGTATTCAGGTCACTTAGCCCGTCATTACATAACTACGCATGTGTTGTTATACTGTCAGTATCGCCAACATCAGTGTTATAAAGTGTTGTACCCATATGAAGATGAGCAAAATAGCCCGAAACTGGTCATGGCAATGAAGTAAACTTTTTTTTTTTTTTTTTAGTGTTTGTGTCTGATTGGGAGTCTCTCAAAAACCTTAAACTGAACGACTGCCATGGGTTTCATCCTCACCTATCAAGTAAAAAACAACATATGGAGAAGACATCCAAAACTCGTTTCTCGGATCACAGGCACAAAAGTAGTCCACAATTAAATTAAAATTACACGGGGGATACGATTTCCTTTCAGTAAAATCTCATTTCAAAAAGTAAATACCCACAGTTAAAGCGATAGCTCAAAAGCGTCGATAACCTAATACATTAATTAACAAAATGTCTTAAAAGATCCAGCCACTCTGCACATAAAATCAACCTGCTCGTTCGGTATAAGAAATTCGACAGTATATCGTTCGCTAGTCAGTTACTTGCATGTTGCACGGATAATAATTGGAGTCTCGCACAGGAGTTATTGCCTCGATATTTCGACTCAGAGTCATATGGCAATCTTCGGAAGGAAGGAATGAAGGAAGATTGGGTTTAACGTCCTGTCGACATCGAGGACACTAGAGACTGACAATCGTCGAGTGAATGTGGCCAGAAAACCGTTCTCCGAAATATCGTAGCAACAAGTTACAGACATCCGGCTGTTCGTTCGATATTTCATGGAATATTACTGTTCTTTTCGGACTGTGATTGACTGTTGACAGCGAACGTCATACGAGGGTAAATATATTGCCAAGAACTGTCAGAATGTCTAACTTTTTAAACAGCTGTGTACAAGAGGTTCTACTGTGGACACCACATACTCAAATATTATCCTTGTTACACGATTCTGGGCAACAAAACCTTGTTTCTCAAATAAATGTTGTCTTAGAATAAGATACCATAAGAGTTTAGATGGTAAAAGTTGGAAAATTAAGTGTCCTTTTGACATTGTCATGTTTTAAATCCGCTAGAATCTGTAATGCAAAAGTTGCATAGTTTAGACGATTAAGAGGAGCTGTAACGGGTGACCTACTGTTCAAGTTCTTAAAATTATAAACGCTTAAGGATGTTAGAACATTCTGTTTCATTTATTATTCACTTATCCTCATTCGTTACTTCTAATGTGTGGTCAGCCCAAGGGAATTGTGTTTTATCAGAATTCAGGGGCAGCCCATTGACAGAAAATGAAAAATAGTTACATTTTCAAGCGTTTAAGGTTTTATGTTGGACTTCACTGTAACACATGCAAAGAGAGCTATGACTGTTTCTTGGACATGTGATGGCAAATCATTTTTACATAACAATAACATGTGCGGACCCAACATCCTTCCCTGTAGTGCTGTTTCTCCATTCTAATGACGCTGTTTTGTCGTGTGCACGTCTCGAGTTTCTTACACCGAAACTCTGCATTGTTTTTGCCAGACAGGATGAAAATCAGTTAACAGCAGGACCTTTGGTGCAAAAAATTTGAGCGCATCGATGACAAAACACAGAAAATATAATGGCAATTTTTTGTCACTTAAGTTTTGTATCATATAATTCGTGAATTGAAATCAAGCATGATCTGAGAAAAGATCCTATTTATGACTAAATATGCTATTTAGGATAGATGTGTTTCGTTCTTGCGTACATATGCTTTTCCAGCGACTTTAAGACGGAGATAAATAGTTGGTAAGGTAACTCAAAAAGTTGCTTCTACCTTTAAGAAGACTGGAACCTAGAGTCTTTAGTACAAACGTAGAAATAGACTCGCAAGCCGTGGCTTTGCAAGTTATACAATGAAGATTGCTGTGAATCTCATGCAGGAAAAACTGAGTTGAGTTTTAGAGACAACTTATCAACTTGTAAGGGAACTGCCCCTTGGCTTCTGTCTCGGGTTCTTCGGCCTCCGTTTGTATGATGATTTTTCTGACGCTTCGCCAGCACGAGTGGCTGGCATTGTCAAAGTGGAAGTCCAATGGAGGGTGAAACTTTGACGATGCCAGTTATTCGTGCTGGCGAAACGTCAGAGAAAACATCAGATAAACGTCGGCTGAAGAATCCGAGACAGAAGCCAAGAAATCATTTCTGTCAGATGCGACTGCATGATTCAGGACAAGGCCTAACTGTCCATAATAAAATAGTTGCAGAAATCAAAACGGTAAAACTAACTGAAATAGCTCAGCAGAGGAAAGGAGACTTGTCCTGATGGGATACTTTTGCGACTGCACATCCAGTATGCTGAAGAACTTGCTTCTCTTGTAGCAGTAGCGTACAATAAATCGTTGTTGGAGCAGAGCGTCCGTAGTGACTGGAAAAGAGACCAGGCCACTCGTGATTTTAAGAATATCCGTCGAACACAGGCACAAAGCTATAGACCTATATCGCTGACTTCTGGACGCCTAAAAATCTCCTCTGTGGAGATCAGCACCGATTTCGCTAACAAAAAATGTAGAAAATCGGCTAAGGATCAACAATCGGTGCAGGAATGGGCAGTTAGGTCACAATATAAACAACTGTAGCGGAATGCGTGTAAATAGATAGAAAGAAATATTATTGTATGATTAAAAGATTTCTGAACAACCACCGGAAGCAGTAATGGGAATATAGGTATGAAAGACCACATAAAACTAATCGCGGGTAAGGCAGAAGGCAGACTGAGATTCATTGGAAGAATCAAATGGTTCAAATGGCTCTGAGCACTATGGGACGTAACAGCTGTGGTCATCAGTCACCTAGAACTAAGAACTACTTAAACCTAACTAACCTAAGGACAGCACACACATCCATCCCCGAAGCAGGATTCGAACCTGCGACCGTAGCAGATGCGCGGTTCCGGACAGCGCGCCTAGAACCGCGAGACCACCGCGGCCGGCTGGAAGAATCCTCAGGAAGTTACGTCCACGCACAAACGAGGTAGCTCACAAAGCTATCGTTCGGCCAATACCTGAATATTGCCCGTCAGTCGTGCATTAATACCACGTACTATTGGCAAACGAAATAGAGCGAGACCGAAGAACAGCAGCACATTTCGTTACGGACATACATAGCCAACTCTAGGCACCGAGTCTATTGGCGGGCGTTGTGTATCAAGGTGTAGATTACTGCTGAAATTCCGAGAGCGTACGTTTCTAGCAGAGTCAGTTTATATATTGCTTAACGATCAGACTTCGAGAATAATATAATAATTCCAATCCCAAAGAAAGCAGGTGTTGAATGATGTGAAAATTACCGAACTATCAGTTTAATAATCCACGGCTGCAAGATACGGACACGAATTCTTTACAGACGAATAGAAAAACTGGTAGAAGCCGACCTCGGGGGAGATCAGTTTGGATTCGGTAGAAATGTTGGAACACGTGAGGCAATACTGACCCTACGACTTATCTTAGAAAATAGATTAAGGAAAGGCAAACCTACGTTACTAGCATTTGTAGACTTAGAGAAAGCTTTTGACAATGCTGGCTGGAATACTCTCTTTCAAATTCTGAAGGTGGCAAGGGTAAAATACAGGGAGCAAAAGGCTATTTACACTTTGTACAGAAACCAGATGGCAGTTATAAGAGTCGAGAGGCATGAAACAGATGCAGTGGTTGGGAAGGGAGTGAGACAGGGTTGTAGCCTATCCCCGATGTTATTCAATCTGTATATTGAGCAAGCAGTAAAGGAAACAAAAGAAAAATTTGGAGTAGGAATTTTTTGAAAAATCTGTGGAGAAAAAACAAAAACTTCGAGGTTCGCCGATCACACTGTAATTCTGTCAGAGATAGCAAAGGACATGGAATAGCAGATGAATGGAATGGACAGTGTCATGAAAGGAGGATATAAGATGAACATAAACAAAAGCAAAACGAGGATAACGGAATGTAGTCGAATTAAATCGGGTGAAGCTGAGGGTATTAGATTAGGAAATGAGACGCTTAAAGTAGTAAATGAGTTTTGCTACTTGGGGAGCAAAATAAATGATGATGGCCGAAGTAGAGAGGATATAAAATGTAGACTGGCAATGGCAAGGAAAGTGTTTCTGAAGAAGAGAAATTTGTTAACATCGAGTATAGATTTAAGTGTCAAGAAGTCGTTTCTGAAAGTATTCGTATGGAGTGTGGCCATGTATGGAAGTGAAATATGGACGATAAATAGTTTGGACAAGAAGAGAATGGAAGAATTTGAAGTGTGGTGCTACAGAAAAATGCTGAAGATTAGACGGGTAGATTACGTAACTAATGAGGAGGTGATGAATAGAATTGGAGAGAAGAGAAATTTGTGCCACAACTTGACTAGAAGAAGGGATCGGTTGGTAGAGCATATTCTGAGGCATCAAGGGATCACCAATTTAGTATTGGAGGGCATCGGGGAGTGTAAAAATCGTAGAGGGAGCTCAAGAGATGAATACACTAAGCAGATTCAGAAGGATGTAAGTTGCAGAGGGCACTGGGAGATGAAGAAGCTTGCACAGGATCGAGTATCATGGAGAGTTGGATCAAACCAGTCTCTGAACTGAAGACCACGACAATAACAGCACTCCTGCGCACATGCTGCAGAAGGTAAAACTAGAGAGATTTGAGCTCGCACGGACGCTTATAACAATCGCTCATCCTGTAGACCATTAGTGACTTAGACAGGAAATGGGGTAAGTCACAGTAGTAGATAAAGTACTCGCCATCACACACCATAAAGAGATTTCCGAAGTAGAAATTAGATGTAGATGCAATGTAAAATAAAATTATAATAAAACGATTTTCTGACTTATCTGCATGTTAATACAGGTTGTAACGGGTATAAATGCAGATATTTCAATTGATAACTTAGGACGGTGTACTGAACAACAGCCGGCCGAAGTGGCCATGCGGTTAAAGGCGCTGCAGTCTGGAACCGCAAGACCGCTACGGTCGCAGGTTCGAATCCTGCCTCGGGCATGGATGTTTGTGATGTCCTTAGGTTAGTTAGGTTTAACTAGTTCTAAGTTCTAGGGGACTAATGACCTCAGCAGTTGAGTCCCATAGTGCTCAGAGCCATTTGAACCATTTTTTGAACTGAACAACATCACATCAATATTTACGTCATATATATAGACTAATAATTATAGCTGATACGAATCGTATGTTTTTAGGTTGGTTTTTACCTTATAGGAAGTGTGGCAAGAGCAAATCTTTAATGCTTATTTTCCCCATGGAGGCAGGTCAGGTATTGAAGTGCGCGCGCGTGGATGCAAAACGGTTAGTCTACACTGTGATGCATATTACTCTTATTGGTTCAGTTATGAACATGCAGAAAACATCAGGTTGTAAAATTTGGGACGTGCTTATGGGGTCAGTGTTCGCCTGCCGAGGAAAAACAAATCAAATACCGTTACAGCCTGTCTATCATGGCTATTGACAACTTACAATGACTAAAATTGAAAACACAGAAATAACATGCTCTGTAGTGAATAAGGTGTGAGCAACCTCAATTGCAGTACATGTAGCTTGACTTTATATTGTTAGTAAGAAATTCGACAAGTGTGTTAAAGGAAGGGATAGGCTTTGATCTCAGGATCTTCTCTGAAGTATACAAGTAAATTTTAGAGTAGAAGTATATTTTAGAGTACAAGTATATTTTAGTAGTGTCGATCACTAAAGATACTCAACGGCGTCCTTTGGTATTATGACAGTTGTGCGGCCAGCTTAAGGCCCAAAAATGTATGCTATGTGGCTGAATTGTGATCATGACTAAAATTAAAGCCGTTCAGATGGCCAGGAAACGCACTTTGTTGGACCAATGTTCCTTATTTGAAATATGTCGAGAACGCAATAGGTGATTGGTTTGTTTCTGTGTACCCTTGGAATAAAATGACAAGAACTATGATGTGGCGTTCCTCCGATACCGTCAGCGACATCGTGCTGCCTACAACAGCTGCCACGTCTGAGATGTTAAAGAGCATAACTCCATATCTCTTCTCTAACTCTCGACGGAGCCGAACTTACAGTATGGCAATGCCTACTTGAAACGTTCCTGCCTTCCGTCCTCTGAGCTTACGTGGCCAGAATCAACGTACTCTACGCGATATTCGGCGCATGAGAAGAATTAAGTGAAGTACTGCTCCACTGGTTAGATCGGAACCTTTAGCGACGGAGCTAGATTGATTCTCTGTACTGATACACTGACGCTATCTCATCAGAAGTGAAAACTCTTCACTTTATGACGCCTTGAACTTTGCTCAGTTTCAGTGATGAGACTGACTTGGAGCTCGGTGGCAAACAATGGCTGACAGAAATGTGAAGCACTCAGAAGGGGAAGCTTTACAAAATGAAACATCAAGAGTTTAGAGGTTATGTGACGTTGTTTCAGTGATTACAATATCGAATAAATTTACAAAGAAGTTGTCAATATGAAACCATTTGTCAGTATGGCCGGCCGCTGTGGCCAATCAGTTCTAGGCGCTTCAGTCCGGAACCGCGCTGCCGCTACGGTCGCAGGATCAAATTCTGCCTCGGGAATGGAAGTGTTGGATGTCCTTAGGTTACCAGAATGAGATTTTCACTCTGCAGCGGAGTGTGCGCTGATATGAAACTTCCTGGCAGATTAAAACTGTGTGCCCGACCGAGACTCGAACTCGGGACCTTTGTCTTTCGCGGGCAAGTGCTCTACCATTTGGAAGGTAGGAGGCGAGATACTGGCAGAAGTAAAGCTGTGAGTACCGGGCGTGAGTCGTGCTTCGGTAGCTCAGATGATAGAGCACTTGCCCGCGAAAGGCAAAGGTCCCGAGTTCGAGTCTCGGTCGGGCACACAGTTTTAATCCGCCAGGAAGTTTCGTCCTTAGGTTAGTTAGGTTTAATTAGTTCTAAGTCTAGGGGACTGATGACCTCAGATGTTAAGTCCCATAGTTCTTGGAGCCTTTTGACCCATTTTATTTTGTCAGTATGAAGTTGCACAGTCTCTGGCCTAGACGCATGCTCTTATTCGATTCGGAAGACTGCCGTTGTATCATCTTCTGGTGCAAGCTGCCGACAACAGTGGTAACTGGTCGCTAATATGCTCAATATTCGCACTGGGATGGAATCAATGTCCTAGCCAGTCCCACTTGTCAGGAACAGAACTTATCATCACATAGACAGTTCATAGAGACTTCCGTCGTATGTGGACAAGCACTATCCTGTTGAAAATTGCCACCACGATACTCTCGCACGAGAGGAACACGTAATGAAGCCGGATATCCGAGGCGTACCATTGTGCAATCAGCATTTTTCCAGTCGTTACCACCCATGAACGCAAGCCATACCCGACGGTTCCCCACATCACAAGGCCCGAGTAGCACTGCTGTGGCTCTTCAAAACTTTTGGAGAATGCTAACTCTTCCCAGGTCGCCGACGTACTTGCTGACAATGGTCATCCGGGGTAGTACAGAGCAGCTGAGCAGCTAATCGTCGATGGTCACGGAAGCACATCCAATAAAGCCGTTTGTGGAATGGTGTTAACAGCAGCCTACGCATGGGACAATAATTCCCTAGCCCAGTAGCTTCTAGTCTCCAAGCAATAGTGTGAGATGAGAATTTTGCAGTCAATCGCTTGCTGATCATCAGATAGTCGACGCACATGTGCAGGGGTTACCACGTGCTTGGTGCGCAGTACGGTCATGTTTCCTTGTGATGGTCAGACGTCATCGACCTAAACCTTGACGAGGATTATGCATGCTCTCACGTTCCATTTTAGTACAACATTCAGCCACAGTCACAGCCAAACGCTCCATAAATCTAGATATTGTCCGAGTCCATCAAATGGAAACCTAAAATGAGACCCCATTCAAACTGTGCCGGGTGCTGATAAAGCTGTCTCACACAAAGTCACCGAATCTCTGTGTCCTCCACAACAATCACCGTTCACGCAGGTTTTAAACTCTACCAGGCCTCGTAGAAATACCAAATACGAACAACGCTACTGCAGTCTGGTGGCTGTTCTACCTATAAGATAGAATTCCAACTCTAATCATTTACACACTTGTAGATTGTGGGTGCATGTTCGAGGTTACGTTGATATGTTAATCCCTGCAAGTTCCCAGCATTCATACAGCCACAAACATGTAGCTTTATATTCAATGGTGCATCGCCTCACATCTGTGCCATCACTCGAACCATCTTTTCAAATGGAACTACAATCCATCAAACAAATTGAAACGTCCCCTTTGAACAATTTATACATGACTGTGCTTAAACTGACATACAATATTTTTAGCGCAACGCAATCTGACTTTCAAAAATCCCTACAAAAGAATGGCCCTGACTAGCATTAACCTATACGTTTCACAAATCACTTACCTCACAAAAATCTTGGTTACTCGAACTACTGCAATACAGCGAGCACCACTACTCCCAGCTAAATAAAAGATTCAAACTACGGAAGGCACTAACTACTGATAGGGATAGTTAGCAAATGAAAGATATTAATAGAGAACAAACAATGTATTTACCTTAATATCATCAAAAGTCATAATATATATAGGAGTTCATAACATCCATTCTTACAAATATCAAAACTCCGCCATTTCTCTCTCCACATCCACCACTGCTGGTGGCTCACCTCCAACTGCGCAACGCTACGCGCTGTTCACATCCAGCTGCCGCTGCCCAACACTACAATGGCAGACAACAATGCAAACTAGCCACAGACTGCACACAGCACACCCAGTGATTTTCATACAGAGCGCTACGTAACTTTGCCAATAAGAAAACATAAACAGCCTACTTACATAGCCCCGATGCTCCCCACAAAAAATTTTACAAATTGTTTTGGGCAGTGGCCAATAATGATTTGAAAAAAGTTTTCATAATTACAATAACAAAGAAATCAAATGCACACACTTATTGATACAATGTTGGTCAAAAGCTAAAATTTTCTCACAGTCCATAAAGACAGTCCTGATCATTCATCACAGTAAAATTGCAGTGTTTTCCTCAAAGTCTGAGCAGTAAAAGAAAATGCACATGGAAGTAGTGGATTTCCATGCAGTCTTGAAGAAATAGTGTTGTCCTTCTAACGAAAAGGCAGTGCTGACTCTTGACATGCAGACAGGTAATGGGCCACAACAGAGCAAACCCACCGCAGAGTCAGTCGAAGTTTTGAGGAATATTGGTAGGTAGGTCATCACAGAACAGAACACTGCAGTCTCGTTAGAGATTACGGTATTGGTGAGTCATCAAAGGTGCAGACCCAGTGCAGTCCTGGTAGAAATAATGGTATTGGTGAGTCATCAAAGATGCAGACCCACTGTAGTCCTTGTAGAAATAATGGTATTGGTGGGCCATCAAAGGTGCAGATCCACTGTAGTCCTTGTAGACATGGCCAGCAGCCATCTGTTGCGACTGTGCAGGTGCACAATCACCATTGAAGAGTCTTGCGGATAATATAGCAAGTCCATAACAACCACTTGTGCATTCACGAAGTTTTTGGAATTGTCCTTAGAATCAGCAATGCTGTTATCCAGTCCCTTGCTGAATTATTAACACACGTGTAAACACTAACAGTCCCTACTTCTCACATATTGTCCATATACTATGACCAACAGAAACGTGTGCAGTGAAATGGAACTTACAAGTTACTTAATTTGATGAACTGGTGTCAATTACAATTTTATAACATAAGAAAACAATAACAAAGGTATAAAATACATCATTAAAGAAAATAACAGTGCAGATAACATTTGTAGTAAAACAGGCTTTACAAAAGAATAGAAATAAACATGCATATCAGTGTTACAAGAATTATGACATAAGTACATACATAAAGATCAGAATAACTTTTGAAACATCAACTTCACATATGAGCAGTAAAACAAAACAGAATAAATAATGTCTAAGCATCTTTACAAGATAAATAACATAGTATTTGAAAAATTCTACAACATAAATCTTATTAGCTAAACACTTAAAGACAGGAAAATGACAAATACACAATGGTACATACACACATAGCAAAATAATACAAAAGGAAAGGACAGGGTTTGTTTTACTGCAGTATTTTGCATGGAGATCTCCCTTGGTTCATCATTATTCCCAAAAGTCCTATCTATACCTGCTTTCTGTACTTTTTTCGTATAACTTCTCAATGCATTTCTTCCAATTCATTGCAACTCATTCTCATATATCGTCTACCCCCTCTTAAGCTAACTTAAATCTACTGAGCTCAGATGCTAAACTAAGGGACGAGGCAATGCAGCAGCATAAAACAATTAATACAAACAGCAATGAAAAAAAATGGAAACTGTCAAAGCAAGCAGCAGTAAAATAAATTAGCAATGCAATTGCAGTATTACAACTAATATAAGGCAATGTGCAGCAAACAAAAAAAACAAATCAGTAGTAAAACTGGCTTCACAGAGTAATACAAAGTCAAATTCAGTAACACTATACCTGGCAAGCAGCAGCAGCAATGCAAAAACTTATATCTAAACATGACAAAGCTGAAGCAGAAAAAATATTACACTAAAAATGACCATGGCTAATACCTATGTCACATCTTAACACTATAGTGATGCATCACTGTAACTTGCTCTAGCAGGCAAGTTACCAAGTCACTGACAAAAATTATGTATGCAATTCCTGTGAAGTGGAATGTCTTTTTGTGCTCCCTCATTTTTTTGAAGTACATCAATCATAAAGTTATTTTTTACTGGATCTGTAGGCATAAAATATCTATATTAGTACATCTATAAAATTTTATTTTAACCAATGCTGCAGTGCAGCTAGAAACTAGATGTTAAACAAAATGAGCAATTATATATATATAAGGAAACATATGAAACGTCATTCACTAGGCAAATGGCGTCTCCAAAGGCAAAAAATTCTCTCAACTAGAAAGACAATAGATGTAAAATGTTTCTCATCATTTCATTAGGCATTTTAGTAAATATCATAAATTAAGAGCTCCACTGTGTAATCATATGTTTTCAAGTTCGACCATGTCGTTTTTGCGATGCTTTCTACAAAGGAACGTCAACAGCGAGGATAATGGCCTCCCTTTTTTTTCTCCACCTGTGCCTCTGAAAGGGGCACATGCTAATGGCTTTTTTCCAGGCGGCTGTCGCCCAGCTGGGTGCCCACGGCGCATTACGTGCAGGTGGTCACTTAACTTTCTTACCGAAATATTTACGACACCAGTTTCCGCTACAGTGACAGTCTCATATGAAAATTTCACAGGTCGAAAATTTACGTTACAAATGTGTAGAAACAAAATCCTATGAATATAACAGTGCGCAAAAAATTTTCGCCTGCATTGTGATACATTCACGCATTTACACACATTTCATAACTCTTAAAGTACGATTCTTGGTTTCCAACAACCTTTTTCACAAACCAGAGTCCCTAACCACTACTCATTATTCCTTACCTTATTATACATATACATATTCGTCGACACTTCTTCAATATTTCGTCATAACAAATACATAGCATAATCAAATTCGTCATATAGCATCAGCTTATTGATCATAAACATACCTCAGCAGCATAATACACATCGTCGTCATAAAAATAACATCATAACACCTCAGTCAAATCTCAAAATCGTCGTAGCTTCCGCAAATAATTTCAAAACCTAAAAAAAATTCTCTGCTCATGTCAAAAGTGTCATCTGCCTCAAACGTACTTTAAAAATCATGATCCCATACCAAATACATCATTCAAAGCTCTCATAGTATCACAATGGTTCCGAAAAAATATGAGCAGTTCACAAAGTACAGACAAAATACAATTTCGTAAGTGTGAAATTATCCAACTGTGTAATTGCGTAAACATCTGTCACTGATGTAGTAAAAAAGACGTGTTTGTCTCTCTCAGGTAAATGATCAGATAGCTGTGTAATTATGTGTTAGAGAAATATGGTACCGATGTGTAAAGTTGTGTAAGCAAATACCATATTAGCTAGGGCTCCTTGTGCTTGCCAAACACATGATACACAAAGTAAGCGTGTACCCCCCTGAGGATTAATGTAATTATACCCTCAGGTGTTACAGATTATTGCAATGGAATAAAATGTATCACGGAAAACTTCTTTGTATCATTGTACTTCAAATATCTTAAAAAATACATGTTTTAAGTGTGAAATTAATCACTCAAATACGTGTCCTGTAGCGCTAAATGTGTGTCTTGCTGTAAGATAATATCTGTGGAAGTGTCGTAGTTATCGTCCTCCGAAACCTAAGTTCTGCAGAAGTCAATGTACTTACCTCATGATAAACAAAAGTGAAATGCTTTGAGTATAGATATCTTAGTTATTATGCTTATTTCCATGATGAAGAAAGTACTGTGCTGTAACGTATTGTTGTGCTATGGAAAAGGCTGTCCCATTATTGCTATACCACAAAAGTTACTACTAAAACATGTTTTACTTTCCAGAATAATGCAGAAAAACTGTGCAGATATAAAACAGAAACACCGCAAAAGCAACATTGTAAATTGTCACTCATTAGTAGCGTCGTGATAAAATTGTGTAGCTGTCACATAAACTAACCACTGCGTCATCTGGTATCTCACTGAAAGTGCTTTAAATCCAGAATGTATTTTCAAGTAAACCAAAATGTTGCATTAAAATCTCATTAGCAGTACTGGTAAATGTTCTAAGTATGTAAGCCTTATAGTCGTTACATAATCATGCAACTAACAAGCAAGAATGTACACACACAATAACATTGTGACGTCTGTTCGCAATAACAATGCATTCGTAATTTCTGTTTAAACAAGTTCTCTTGGTTCTTGACTGGATATTTAACTTCAAACATTGTTGAATATTAACAGATTATAAGTCTGACATAGCATACTAGAAATGTGAAGTGAAAAGTTATATGGCAAAGACAAAGTTAAAAAGCAGATTATCTCTCAATAAATGATTTTACATGTGAAATGTGGTGTAAACCTTTACTCTTCCTAGTACGCAGTGTTTCAACTTCAACGCAATTATCCTGTGGTACACATCAGTAAAGAATACTGGAATTTCTCTTAATGTTAGCGTCTATGTTATTTTTCTCTGAGCCAGCCGGCGCACGCGGCTCCCTGCGGTGCGAGTCATTGTCTGTTCCCTTGTTGGCGCACGTCGTTATTGGGATTAGGAGACCTAGCTTCTACAAATTCACGTTGTCGAAAGTACCCTGCTCTGTTTGAATCCCGCCAGTTCTGATGAAATTCAGGTCTGTCGTTATGATTATCTCGTCTGTCGTCATGTCGGTAGAGTTCATAATTTCTTTCTTGTCGGTCATGTGGTGGAGAATTTCTTCCTGAATCATAACTGCGCACTGAACTGTTGCGTCTGAAGTTATTCTGTCTCCCTTGATAATAATTATTTTGGTTCCCACATTGCCTGTTTCTCTGATTGTCTCTGTGATAGTCATAACCGCGGAGAGGTGATCTTTCCCTGTAATTATTACTACTCTGGCAACGGTTGTCATACGGGTGGTGTCTGTTTCGGTCACGATTTACGTTGAAAGAATAGCCTTGTCGTATATTATTTCTGTCACCACGGAATTGTGATGAATGTGATCTGTAATTGTTGTGCTCCTGTTTTCGCGTTCCCCGATTGTCAGCGTCAATTTCCAGTTCTTGTAAGAGTCCCTGAAAAGCTTCAATGTCTTCTTTGCAACGTCCTGCTAAAATAATATGTCGTAAATGTTCAGGCAGTTTGATTAAGCAAATGCGGATGAGTTCTGAGGGGCTGTATGGGTTTGACAGGTACTGATACTTGTGCAACATGTCTTCAAAATATTTCACAAGACTGGAAAATTCAGATTGTTCGAAATGTTTCATCATTATGATGCTATGTTTTACTCGGTCTTGTGTAGCTTGAGACCAATATGCTGAGAGGAAGGCATGATAAAATTCTCCTTCACTGTGACAATCGTGAATGACCGATCGCATTCTTACAGCTGGTTCATTCTCTAAATAGCCACACATAAATTCTAATCTGTGTTCTAATGACCAGATGGGAGGAAAACAATGAGAGAACTGATGGAGCCATCCTTGTGGATGAATGTCATTGCCAGAATTCTTAAATGTTTCGAATTTACGTGTAGTAGTGAACAACTTATAGTCAAAATCATCATGTCGGCGAGTCGTATATCGGTCATTGTTAGGTCGTGTCGGCCGTTCCATCTCAAAATTCGGTGCACATTGCCAATTTCTTTCATAACTTCCGAAATGCCCTGTGTTATTATTTTGCGGCTTTTCCGTATTTCTAAGTCCCTCTTCCCGTGTTGAAGCGCGAGTGTCCTCTGAAATTTGTAATTTTTGTATTACTTGTGCCAACTGATCTTGTACTTCCCGGATTTCTCTTTTGTACTGTATATTGATTTGATTTTGATTGAATTTACTAATTTGTTCACACTCTTCTGTGTCATTAAAGACTACCGGTTTTGTGTCATTCAGATTATCATCTACCTTCGTAGATAAATTATTTAGCTGATCCGAAAGTTCAACTACTTTCTCCGATAGTGTACTTATTTCCTCAGTGTGTTTCTCTGAACCAAGTTTCAGAGTATCTACTGTGTCCTTTAAGTTTTTCTCAGTTTTTGCAAGTTGCGTAACCTAATCGGTAGATGCAACTGAGTCAAATTTAGCTTGCAAGGTCTCATGATTTTCATGAACAATAGTTTGCAGTTCTTTTATGAATGCTTCGTGATTCTGTAATGCATTTTCATGCCGCGAAAAAATAGGTTGAAAATGCTCATGAATTTGCGTTTTTACGTCATTACAGATTTTTTGACATTTCGATTCAATGTTATGTAACTCAGTGGTTAAATCTTCACGGGTTTGTTCAAGAGTTTGTTCCAATGAGTCTAACTTTTGAAGCTGTTGCTGTGTTTTTCTCTGATTTTGTTCCATCGTGTCTAACTTTTGAAGCTTTTGCTGTGTTTGTCCCATTTGTTGTATTAATTGTAATAACAATGCATTGGTGTCTGAAACATGTTCCTCAGTGCTTTCTGGCAGTGAATTTGCACTGGCAACAGTCACATTTTGACAAGCGGAAAATGTGTCTTGACTCATTTGAGAAAACGGTGAGAACCCAAAACCTGAGTCTACAGTATTTGCAATATTGTGTTCTGTCATTCCCGATTTCTGAGGCGAGCTGTTGCCGACCGATCGATCGATAATACTTCCCTGTTCACTACCTGTTTCACTGTCTACACCATTATTTGACGCCCGCTACATTTCCCTATGCACAATTACCAAATTACTACTTTGAACATTAGTAAATTCATTACTCGGCGGCGCTGATAAGCTAAGCTCGTCGTCACTATTATTTCTCAGTTTACTTTGGAGCCTAGTGTTACGTTTTTCACACGCCATTATTGTCACAATATTTCACACGATAACACAGAAAAGCACAATTTGAAGAGCAAAATAAGATAACACATTAACATAGAAATGGAAATAATGTCTACTTAAATACTTGGTGCAAATCTACATGCATGTCACAACTGTTTTACTGTACAACATTGAAAGGCCGCAACTACAAAGGACATTCTCTCTACAATTACGTGCTAGCAATAAACAAAATCTACGCTAATTACACAAACTACAAGGAAAAAATCAGAAGATTGCAGTGAGGTATCCTCGGCTAAGGGTCGACATATGAAACGTCCCCTTTGAAAAATTATACAGGACTGTGTTTAAACTGACATACAATATTTTTAGCGCAACGCAATCTGACTTTCAAAAATCCCTACAAAAGAATGGCCCTGACTAACATTAACCTATACGTTTCACAAATCACTTACTTCACAAAAATCTTGGTTACTCGAACTACTGCAATACAGCGAGCACAACTACTCCCAGCTAAATAAAAGATTCAAACTACGGAAGGCACTAACTACTGATAGGGATAGTTAGCAAATGAAAGATATTAATAGAGAACAAACAATTTATTTACCTTAATATCATCAAAAGTCATAATATATATATAGGAGTTCATAACATGCATTCTTACAAATATCAAAACTCCGCCATTTCTCTCTCCACATCCACCACTGCTGGCAGCTTACCTCCAACTGCGCAACGCTACGCGCTGTTCACATCCAGCTGCCGCTGCTCAACACTACAATGGCAGACAACAATGCAAACTAGCCACCGACTGCACACAGCACACCCAGTGATTTTCATACAGAGCGCTACGTAACTTTGCCAATAAGAAAACATAAACAGCCTACTTACATAATCAATTCCAGGAATGGCTACAGCTCTCCTCTGATTGATAGTATTCCACAAAAAAAAGAATAAGAATAAAATTGCACCACTTTTGCGCGTTGGCCAACAGCAGTAACACAGTAGTTACAAATGCCGGTGTAAAATTCCACATATAGTTAACGTTTCAGATAATTTTCGAAAAATGTTAAAATGTTGCAACTGCAGACCTACATTCTACACACATCAAAAAACGTTTTGCATCACCCTTGTTCCCAGAACTCCTGGAGATAGACGTTGACTGCAGATATTGTATCACAGACAGTTTCTTCGGCTATTCAGAGATGCCACTAAACTCGCCCAAACATGTAACCGACGATGCATGAGCGGCGCCTATTAGACGGAGGGGTCCGATAGCCGATCAGTTCCAGTCATTCCACCAGGAAGGAGGTCACGGCTCGTGTTGTCTGTAGTTAAACCATGCCTAGACGCTCAATACCGCGGTTCGATCGCGTCCGCATTGATACTTTGTGGCAGGAAGGGCTACTACGGCAATGGGTGACCGCTGCCTACGGATTATGGCTCTGAGGAACCATGGAAACAACGCCACCATGTTCAATAATGCTTTTCGTGCAGCCACAGCAGGACGTCGTGTTACGACTCAAACTGTGCGCAATAGGCTGCATGATGCGCAACTTCACTCCCGACGTCCGGGACGAAGTCCATCTTTGCAGCCATGACACCATGCAGCGCGGTAAAGATGGGCCCAACAAAACGCCGAATGGACCTCTCAGGAGTTTCATCACGTTCTCTTCACCGATGAGTTTCGCAAATGCCTTCAAACAGACAATCGTCGGAGACGTGTTTGGAGGCAACCCAGTCAGACTGAACGCCTTAGACATACTGTCTAGCGAGTGCAGCAAGATGGAGGTTCCCTGCTGTTTTGAGGTGCACTTATGTGGGGCCGACGTACGCCGCTGGTGGTCATGGAAGGCGCCGTAACGGCTGTACGATACGTGAATCCCATCATCCGACCGACTGAGCAACCATATCGGCAGCATATTGTCTTCCTGGACGACAATTCGCGCACCCATCGTGCACATCTTGTGAATGACTTCCTTCAGGATAACGACATCGCTCGAATAGAGTGGCCAGCATGTTCTCCAGACATGAACCGTATCAAACACGTCTGGGATGGATTGAAAAAGGCAGTTTATAGACGACGTGACCCACCAACCACTCTGAGGGCTCTACGCCGAATCGCCGTTCAGGAATGGGACAATATGGGCGAATAGTGCCTTGATGAACTTGTGGATAGTATGCCAAGACGAATACAGGCACGTATCAATGCAAAAGGACGTGTTACTGGGTATTAGAGATACCGGTGTGTACAGCAGTCTGGACCACAACCTCCGAACGTCTCGCTGTCTGGTGGTACAACATAGATGTGTGGTTTCCATGAGCAATAAAAAGGGTGGAAATCATGTTTATGTTGATCTCTATTCCAATTTTCTGTGCAGCTTCCGGAATTCTTGGAACCGAGGTGATG
The DNA here is from genome assembly GCF_021461385.2 of Schistocerca piceifrons. NCBI lineage: Eukaryota > Metazoa > Arthropoda > Insecta > Orthoptera > Acrididae > Schistocerca > Schistocerca piceifrons. The sequence goes on from NC_060138.1 coordinate 826,858,454, forward strand.
CAAAACATTTTTAATGTGTGTATAATACGAATAACATTTCAAAATTTTTATTCAGTACTAAAGACAAACTGCAAGCCTTGGCACAGAGTAATGTATATGAAATCGCTCGGAAGCGGTAATTGCGTGAACATGAGAGAAGCTGACGATTGACTAAGAAAAATTCGGCCTTTTCTGATCAGGTTTTAATGGAAAAGCATCCATATGATGTACAATGTGAAGTTTATATTTTGTCAAGAAAAAAAAGAAACATGACCCTACTGCAAATACTGGAAATTTACAAACATATGATACAGAGTGCCAGGCTAGTATTAAATGATAAGACTCAATTTCCATTTTCCCCTTTGTTAAATTAGGTTTTCATTACAAATAGCAGTTTCAAAATGTAAATTCATTGTAATTCTTATCATTTGTTAAACTTTCTCCACATAGAACTTCATTTACATTGCAAGAGGTATGCGATGTATGCGCTGCCTGCAACAGGCAAGACATAGGAGAGTCTCTGACCAGAGAGCAGTATGTAGTTAGTTGTTGCTTGTCGCTAGTCGGCATTAGAGTGTGGTAGTCGACAGTAGTCTTCAGTGGTAGGCAGTTGTATGCAGTAGTCTGTAGCAGTCGACAGTAGTCTGCGTGAGTCGGCAGTAGTGTATGTAATTATCGTAATTTTTTCTATGTAACCCTTTTATCATTTTTGTATCTCCTGTGTAAATAATATCTGTCTAAGTCGCACATCATGTATATCTGTGTTTGCGACAGTCAGTTGTCACCTAGATATGGTCTGAAAAGCCGAAAGCCGGTTCGTGAGGAAATAAATTCTATTTTGCAGAACATTAGGAAATGTTTTCTTTATTAATATTATTATCTTGTTCTGCAGGGCACTGACGCAAAATTTAGGTAATTTTAATAGGCCTTTAATTTACTGAGCCTGCTGTGTGTAAGTGAACCTGATTATCGGTGCAGAGAAGTTCACCTTTATATAAGTAGCGAACGACCCACCTGGAGGCCCCTGTCAGGCTTTCATAAAGGCGGTGCACAGTTACCGTTGTAATGTTACCTCGTATACAACGTACGACGGAACAGAGTAGCTGCAGTACCAATTTATGCGCTTATGGCTGGTGTTTGGAACAGCGTGGGGTAGCGTGCACTGAGCCGGCGTTTAGGGTTTCTTTAGGAGCTGTCGCGCAACTCTGCTCCTCTGATGGAAATCGACCGGTCCCCGTCCGCACAGCACGTCGCTCTCGCTCCAGCAGCCTGACCTAATTTCGGAGACGCGACTTCGATGTAACAGCTACATCCTGCGAAGTAACAACTACATCCTGCGGCGTAAATTACATAGTGGACAACGGCAGGCGCAGTACCACCATTCGCGGTAGCACCGACATCGACAAAACAACCATGTGTAATCAGAGGACAGTGGCAGACATTGGACACCTGCGCACACTACTACAGAATCCGCTGACATTACATATTTTCTGACTGAAAAGACAGCTCAACAATCCTCCCACCAGTCGTAAATATTAAACGGTATGGCTTAAGAAAGCGCTGCAAGTCACAGTTTTGAATCCACTGTGAACAATACACGCGACATCTTCCAAGCATTCGCCCTTCTACATCTGCATCTACATTCATACTCCGCAAGCCACCCAACGGTGTGTGGCGGAGGGCACTTTCCGTGCCACTGTCATTACCTCCCTTTTCTGTTCCAGTCGCGTATGATACGCGGGAAGAACGACTGCCGGTAAGCCTCCGTGCGAGCTCGAATCTCTCTAATTTTACATTCCTGATCTCCTCGGGAGGTATAAGTAGGGGGAAGCAATAAATTCGATACCTCATCCAGAAACGCACCCTCTCGGAACCTGGACAGCAAGCTACACCGCGATGCAGAGCGCCTCTCTTGCAGGGTCTGCCACTTGAGTTGCTAAACATCTCCGTAACGCTATCACGCTTACCAAATAACCCTGTGACGAAACGCGCCTCTCTTCTTTGGATCTTCTCTATCCCCTTCGTCAACCCGATCTGGTACGGATCCCACAATGATGAGGAATACTCAGACACGACTGGCACGTGTACACACTCTAGTAAAAATGGTTAAACAGGGCGTATATACTAACTTAATTTTTATAGATTGAAGGAGAAGACAGGCAGAGAGGCCCACCGACAGGACGGCACAAGATTAGCTCTGGTAACGTCTGAATGCACGAATGGTAGAGTGTTATGCTGCTGCATTGTTCGTTACACAACACAACAACACTTTGCAGTCGGTCACCACTTGCCACTAATTCTATAGCTATCACTGATTAACTGTGCATCTGTTTCGGTTGCTGCGGCTGTCGTTGCTTTATGCAGTACAGTTTATCATCTACACTGAGTCAAAACTGTGCCCAAAGGCCCTCTGTGAACGTATTAAGGTTGTCCAGCAATTACACAAAAAGTATACTTACGTTATTACTAACTGTAATAAAGTTGTGGTTTATTACAACATTATATAGATGAACCCTCATTGTCCACATTACTGTGGTAGTTAAATTAAACTGTGTGTCCATGAGAATTTCTTCAGCTAAGGAATTCAACTGACACTCCATATTTATTTAATACTGCGAAAGTCTTTCTAAACCACCTTATCACGTTAAAATTAAATATTTCTCGTATGTTCTGGTCCTTTATCAAAGACGTAGGTATGTTTTTAGACTCTCTCCTAAAGTTAAATTTTGTTTCTGTTTTGTAGTGAACATGAAGCACTCTCAATTTGCCTAAATTACGATTTCTTTGAATGAATGATGACTTGTCTTTGTTAAAGCACTCCGTCTTCCGGCCGCAAGTGGCTCATCGGGACCATCCGACCGCCGTGACATTCTCAGTGAGAATGCGGATAGAAGGGGCGTGTGGTCAGCACACCACTCTCCCGGTCGTCATGATAGTTTTCTTTGGCCGGAGCCGCTACTATTCGGTCGAGTAGCTCCGCACTTGGCATCACGAGGCTGACTGCACCTCGAACAACAGCAACGGCGCATGGCCGCCTGGATGGTCACCCATCGAAGAGTCGGCCACGCTCGACACCGCTTAGCTTCAGTGATCTCGCGGGTAGAGGTGTCTCCACCGCGGCAAAGCCGTTCTCTTGTCTTTGTTAAGCTTAGCGTTATGAGGAAAAAAACTTGCAATTACAAGAATTCGGAACAGCAGCTTACAGCAAAATTCAGTCACACAGTTAAAATTGTTTTGTGATATTTCACGAATATGTAATTATTTCTGCATACCAGAAAGGAAAGCTTGATATTTCCAGAAGTAAAGTAAAAATGCCACAGATGCTTAACACATAACCTGCATCTAGAACAGGGCTTTCCAATCTCTGAATAAGTACTCAGCGAAAAATTACTAATAACGTTCTTCTTAAAAAAATTTATTATTTTTTTAAAATTTTATTATGATATCAGTGTTATTACATGTGATTTAAAATTGAAAGAAACACTGGATAAAACAAGTTTTTCTTACTTTTGAAACGTTTTCTATTTTATTATCCTTTAAACAGAAAACGTGTCCTATTAAAGTAGCAGGGTTCTCAAAGTGTTCCATCAAAGGAAACGCGAGTCTATACTAATAATATATCTATAAATCTGTCGTGTCTGTCTGTTTATCTTCGAACACGCTGATTTCTAAAATTGCTACACGACTTTTCATAGGGTTTCCGCACGTACTTTGAGCGTGGTTTGGGGCAACATATAGGCTGTAATTCATCAAAATCAGATCACGGAAAAAAGATACCGTGATTAAAAGCTTTAGTAAAATTTTCTTGTCTGTCTTTCTGAACACCCTAATCTCCAAAACTACTTGACTCATTTTAAGGTATTTTCACTGGTAACTTCAGTGTAGCTCCGGGCACCGCATGGGCTATATTTCATCAAAATCGAATTACGGAAAGAAAAGACATTCATACTTACCATAAAAATGTATACATGTATGTATATATGTTCCACAACTCCTCCGAAACCACTCGACCTATTTCAACCAAACTTGACACACGTATCACTTACTGTCTGGTAACAAACAATGTGGGTTAAGAGGGACTGAAGAAGAAGTACCACAGTGCGCGATTATCCCGATTTTATTCATCAAGCATTTGAGAACGAGAGCACTTTGTGACTTCCAACAAGCTTTACACATAGTTTCAAGCCTTTACTAAACTTTTATGGCTCACGTCCCATACACAATGATGAAAGGAAAGAAAAGTTACTTCATTTTGCTGTTCATTTTCGCATCAGGCTAAACGTCATAATTTATTACTTCTTTACTACTAAAGGCATTCGTGACACATTTTTCAGATAGTGTTCACATATACCACTGAATGTACCTACAAAATTATATAATTGTACGACGCATAGGTCAGGATATATGACGTAATAAACACTGAGAGTTGCGTGAAAATCTGCAGAACCATGCAAGACATTTAAATCTATTATTACTAACACCACTGAACCTGTTTCGATGAAATTTGATTAGGAGGTAACTTGAACCCTGAGGAATAACGTAGGCTGCTTTAGAAACTGTGTAATACAAGGTACCTGTTCATTTGAATAATATTAGCGAATTGGGGAAAAGCATTTACCATTTCAAAAGCTGTTTACTCTTTGACTTTTGAACTTAATAAAATTGATGAAAATGCTTTTCTTGGTTGATATTTGCTACATTATATGATTCAGTAATGAATACCAATCTTAAACAATCTTCAGTGTGTTTAATCATACTGTTTGTTCCACAATGTACACGTTGTATAATTAACTGCATAGCTACTATGCGCGCTATCCAGTATTTGACAACGAGATCACCTAGAAGCTACAACAAACTTTAACATAACTTCAAATCTTTACGGAATTATTTCTTACGGTCTCTACAAAGTGATGAAGGGAAAAAAGTTTATCTCTTACTACATTTTCAATGTTCATGCAGTAAAAATGTTGTGTCATGTATGACCTTCTTATTTATCATTTCTTTACTAATAACTGTATTCGTGACACTTTTTGCCGACAGTGTTCATATACAGCACTGAATGTACGTGAACAATTGTATCATCGTACGACACATAGTTCAGGAGATATGATGCCATAAGCAATGAAATGCGTGAAAACGGCCTCATCGAGCATGACGTTTGAATTCATTACTTCTTTGATATTAACTGTATTTGAAACACATTCATCAGACAGTATCCACGTATGCTGCTCACTTTGCCTACAAAATTGTACGATTGTATGGGCAGTGAGGGGAGGAGGAGGAGAGGGACAGGGGAAGAGAAGAGGAAGAGATGGACAGGAAGAGTGAGGAAGACATGGGTATAGAAGGGAAAGAGGACGAGATGAACAGAGGGAGGGGAAATAGGAGATTGGCAGTGAGGTGAGGGAGTAGCAGGTGAACAAAATGTGGGGCAGGACAGATAATTGGAGGTTGAGGAGGTGGATGGAGAGAAGGGAAGAAGGAGATGGACGGAGAGGGGTGTAGGCAGAAGAGATGGACAAAGGGAGAGGGAAGTAGGAAACTGGTTAATATAGTTGAAATAAATACATATCCAGACAACGCCAAGTACTCATCTGGCATATGTGAAATTTGCATCACGTGGGAAAAATTCCCCAAATGAATCTAAAGTTAACGATGGATGGAGAAGGTTACCTGTAAAAAGTGATTACAAAACAGTGACACAGCTTATGTGCCGGGGAATGGCGCTGTTAGGCGAAGCTCAGTTAGTGAACAAGCAGCAACAAAGTAGTAACGTGAAAGCTCATATAAACAAGCCGACCTGGCAACAAGAGGAGTGAGTTCCTGTGGGGCAGAATAGTATCTGGTGAATGGGTTTGTCATAACGTGATATTTGCACTTGTTTAGAGAATTCTATTAGACGATAATGTGCATGTAGAAACAGCAGATAGAAGGGAATCACGTGAAAGCACCGAACGGGTACAGGACCACACAAAGTGAGCACCCCCCCTCCTCCAGGAATGACTGCCATGTAACAAATGGTACAACTTTTACACAGTCTTGACTCAACGTTGGATCCACAGCAAAGTATGTGTGACTGTTTGAATGGATGAGTGAACTAAATCCGTTATGGGCTGGACTGGTAGTCCGTGTGGTACTGTTCGCAAAGTATAAAGATTTATTTATCCTTACGTCGGGAGAAATCGCAGCAGCTGTTAGGTATGTTCGCTGATGACGACGCTACAGCCTGAACTACAACGTTGCCTGCTTACCACACCGACAAAGAGGCTGCTGATGTTTGCCAATACTGTGTAATAGAGCACTTTCCCCTTACCTTGCCCCATGCCTCTTTGACACCGGACACCTCCTAAAGCGACCATAGTAAGAATGCAATGAGCACATGAATGCCTTCCCTGGAGTTCTGAGAGATAAATACACAATTTTCAGACAAGTCATTACTCAGCCTGTTCTACAGTCACGTCAACATTCAGGTTAGAAGTTGCTGTGATTACTGCATCCTGGCAGTCTATGTCATTGAGCAGTGTATTAAACAAAGGCCAAGTGTTGTGGTGGAGCTATCATTCAACAGAGTCTAGACATGCACATACTGAATTCAATCTAAAAAGCAACCGCTGAATTCTCAAGCTGCAATCGCAGCTCGTCTCAGGGTCTTTGGGCGTCTAGGGCTCAGTGATTTTCCCAACGTTTCGCTTGTACAAGCGAGTGGCATTGTCACAGATTCACTGTCCACCACTGGTAGTGCAGCGTGAACATCTGTGAGTGCCAGCCACTCGTGTTGGCGAAAGGTCGGGAAAACCACTGAATGACCGCCGGGCGAAAATACCGAGGCGAGCGTTCAAATGTAACACGTGAATTCTTAGTATCAAAAAACATGTAATCCTAATGTTAAGCAAAGCAATGTAAATTTAATCGTTTCTGCATTTTCATGTAGATAACTTTTTGTCTAACGTTCACTGCTTTCACATGTATCCTTTTTAGTGTTGTAATTTCTACAAATAAAAGTCTAAAGCGGCTTAGAATTTTTAGTTTCTCCAGTGAAAATTTTAATACACCTGTTATTAATCAGTTAGGGTTAATTCTTTTCTGATTCTTAAGAAGTGTTACGGAATTCTATAGTAAGTGAAACACTGTTCTCACAAAACGAAACTTTTTTGTTTTTTATATCGATTTGATTATCTGCGAAAATGCTAAGTTTTAAGGTTCAACTTCAAATATTTGTTGAAAGTAAAATCCTATGAATACCAAACGTAGTCAAGCATCTCAAAGACTCTAACATGTGTGAGCCTGGTTCTATCTATCTTCCTACCACAGTTGCTGGGAGTGTTTTAGGAATTTGTGTTGTTCCTATGGCCTGCAAGGTAGGAAGATACCAGCCCACCATGCAGAGATCAGAGGGGTACAGCAGTACAGACAGTGATGTAATCAGCCAATGACTTCAATGTTGGTTCCACTACACTCCCTGTAAAAGAATCGTTATCGCTAACAGAAATTAGTGTACTGCTTCAGGCCTAACTGTATGTTAGTAAAAAATGAAAATCTTAGATTTTCGTCACTAAGGTTCATTTTTACTCAGCAACCATCATTATCACATGTACAGGACGAAAAGATACTGTTACCGGTGTTCACAACTGTGAAGCGAAATTCCTAACTATTCTGAGGTTCTTTAATAGTAAGATGGTTGATTAGCATGTCTGGGGATCGATAAAATACAAACAAATTAATAGAATTGGGGCCAGAGATATCAAGTAAGCTAAAAACGCATGACGAAAATACCCAAAATTTAATGGGGTCTGTATGGGGTACGTAAATATCACTGCAAATACAACTGCACAATTAAAACAGTTCAGTAACTTCAGAGTATAAAGCACTTTGCAGTCGCTGGTCATACCGTTTCTTTAGATCGGATATCTCGCGTTTGTGCTTCAGTTAAGCCCAAAAATCGTGAATATGTTTCACTGGAGGTCATAGTCGAATGTTCAAAAAAATTGGTTTCTAGTGTCAATTGAATATCACTTGCTGGCATAGTGAGAGCGTGAGTGTTCACCTTTTGTCGGCGGCGGCAGTGGATGGTGCCGACGTGAGCTGTGAACCTGAGAATCTTTTCTAAATCTCTCTTGACTGTTAAACACCAATCTGCCGAGACTGCTAGTTATTCCCTAGCTAAGTTGATTGGCATGGTACACCCTATTTGGCTGGAATAGTGTGTACCTCGTTGCCCTCAAATGACTCGTAATTGTTAACTGTCAGTGCTTGGTGCAATTCTTCATACTAGGAGAGTTTGCGGTTTAACTCCTTAAGAGTTAAGATGAGCCTGTGAACAAGTGTTCACATAACTCCTCTCGTAATCACGTCAGTGTGGCGCGAGTCGCCTTGCTCAAACACTCGACGACTTGCTGCAAAAGAAGAGCGAATTTCTCTCTCTGCGTCTGCACATTTTAAAGCTGGTGGCCACGCGTTTTCTTTCTGGCCAAACAGAGCGTCTGTACTTTTTGTAACTCCACTCACTAGAATTTCAGTAACCTATCATAGACGTCATTTCTTTCGCAGGTCAGAGTTTTAACTCCTACTTTATAGTACTGAGACAAACAGCTTTTTTCACGTGAGTTTTAACACAGGTGGCTACAGTGAGTCACAAATGTTTTGAGTTGGGTTTCTCTGGACGTTTTTCTGCCATCTCCAGCCGTACTCCTGCAGAAAGGTTTCCCGAAGTGTCGCCGTTTAAAGCAGGGACAAGACCGGTTTTCGCCGACGGCCTGCGCAGTGCAGTGGCTCCAGCGTCGCATTGTGTCCGCTCAATGTCCTGCTGTGAAGATTTTGGCCGAAAATGGGATGGGCGTTGCTGTCATAAAATTCTCCTTTACTCAGAACTACTCCTCGTATCTCAGGACTGGGAAATTACTTGCGCACAGTTACTAATGTGAGGGTTAGTGGTTTACATTCATGAAATGTGGGCTTCTTTATTCGATTTGCATATCAATAAAATTCGTACATTTTCACCTAACTTTGTCGTGTGACATATTGATTTCACCGGAATTGTTTAAGAAATTCAGTGTAAGGTGTGTTATTTGTATGACACCTTACAAGATGTGCAAAGTTTAACTGTGGTTATAATGTGCTGTCGCCAGATGAAAATACCTTTGTCTAACTATAACTGTGGGTTGTTTGATTACTCTGGGAGAAGGCTAAAAAAAGGAGAACACATAAAATATTAGCTCATTTTACTACTCAGATGAATAAAGGTTTTACTTAACTTTGACATGTTTTTTTTTGTCACAGGAGTACTTGATAATTTACTACTGCTATTGACTATGTAAGCATCACTTGGTTCGCTAAGTAAGAAACTGTTGTCTTGAGGAACAATGTGTGACACTTACAACAGTACAAGTTCATCTGAAACTTTGGCAGGTTGTTGGTCCAAGCCTATGATGGTGACTGCTGCAACTGAGGTCTCAAACTGGATGAGCTCTTGCATGCTCGACACTATTCTGACTTTATGTATGAGGACGCTGCTGTGTTCGGAGAGGAGGCGAGGTCTTCAGGAGCACCCCCCATACATTGTTGCGGATTGTAGCGAGACCTCTCTAACACCTATGGTATTAATTGGTATTGCCGACTCTGGTGTGCCACCGCGGGCTCTAGATGATACAACACAGTCAATTTTAGTAATTGCCGTTTCACAAAATGTCAGATGTCACTGTAACAGACGTCTTGAAGCTAGCATTGTGGTAGCACAGATATTACAGAAAGTGTAGGATCATCAGACATTGTTAACGCGTTACAAATATGTATAATATTCATCAAGATCTGGTCTAGTTAATCTGTTATGCAACCATAATTATTTCTGTCACAGTCAAACCATATCGCTGATCAATACAGAGAGCTGATTTGTTTTTGTGCATAAGAATATTTCTTGACTGATGTACAGTACCAACTTATGCCGTCAAACATTCAAGAATAGTAGCAAATAATCGTGTTTTATAAAAATGTACTTGGTTAAAACCTGATTAGCTTATTGAGTTTTTGTAGTAGGAATGTGGAATGTCGTCATTTCAGTCAACTTTGGGAGACGATCATTTCGGCGTGCTTGCAATTCTAGTGCGTGAGTTAATTTAGTAGTTTTCATTTTTCTGCTACACTGAAGCGCCAAAGCAACTAATAAAGGCGTGGGTACTCAAATAAAGAGATACGTAAACAGGTGGAATACGTCGCTCCGGTCGGCAACGGCTGTATAAGATAACAAGTGTCTGGCGCAGTTGTTAGATCGGTTACTGCTGCTACAATGGCAGGTTATCAACATTTAAGTGAGTTTTACCGTGGTGTTATATCGGCGCACGAGCGATGGGACACAGCACCTCCGAGGTAGCGACGATGTGGGGATTTGTCCGTACGACTACTTCATGAGTGTACCGTGAATATCAGGAATCCGTTAAAACATCAAATTTCCGAGATCGCTGCGGCCGGAAAAACATCCTGCAAGAACAGGACCAGCGACGACTGAAGCGAATCGTTCAACGTGACAGGAGTGCAATCCTTCCGCAAACTGCTGCAGATTTCAATGCTGGGCCATCGACAAGTGTCAGCGTGCGAACCATTCAACGAAACATTGTCAATATCTGCTTTCGGAGCCCAAAGCCCACTCTTGTACCCTTGATGACTGCACGACACAAAGCTTTACGCCTCGTCTGGGCCCAACACCGACATTGCACTGTTGATGACTGGAAACATGTTGCCTGTTCGCACGAGTGTCGTTTCAAATTATTTCGAGTGGATGGACGTGTACGGGTATGGAGACAAGTTCATGATTCCATGGACCATACATGTCAGTAGGGGACTGTTCAGGTAGATTGAAGCTCTGTAATGGTGTGGGACGTGCAGTTGGGGTGATATAGGACACCTGTTACGTCTAGATACGACTCTGACAGATGACACATACGTAAGCATCCTGTCTGATTACCTGCATCCATTCATGCCCATTGTGCATTCCAGCGGACTATGACAATTCCAGCAGGACGCCCCACACGTCCAGAATTGCTACAGAGTGGCTCCAGGAACAGTCTTCTGAGATTAAGCACTTCGGCTGGCTACCAACCTCTCCAGACATGAACATTATTGAGCGTATCTGGGATGCTTTGCAACGTACTGTTCAGAGGAGATCTCCAACCCATCGTGCTCTTTCGGATTTATGGACAGCCCTCCTGGATTCATGGCGTCCGTTCCCTCCATTCAGACATTAGTCAAGACCATGCCACGTCATGTTGTGGCGCTTCTGCGTGCCCGCGGGGGCCCTACACGATATTAGGCAGGTGTACCTGTTTCTTTGGCTCTTCAGTGTATGTCACGCTTTGTTCATACAGCCGGTGTGAGGCTCTGGGGCGATTATTGGTCCTTCACATAGCTGGGAAAACCACATCAGTTGATCTCTTCATCGTTTCTACTGACCTGAGACCTACACCAACGATGAAAGCCTACGGGGTGCTACAGTGGATAAAATTGATAAAAGGAAAGCTCAGCAGAAATCCGGTTCTGAAATTATGAGTGAGCAACATCAGATGTCAGACGGCGTACAGTTATCTAGGCGTGCTACCATGGGCGTCTGCAGAAATTTATCCCCGCGGGAGGAAGGGGAGGGGAGGCAAGACTCCTAAATTGTCATTTTTTATTTAGATCGGTTGTTCAGCTTCGAAGCGAGTCGTTCCATAAGAACTGAATGTTACGAGTTGCAGAAAAAACTTAAAGGTACCCACTCAGTCTTCGCAGATGCAAAAGCCTTTTTGCGATCAGACGCGTTATATTACAATTGACTAAACGAGAGGTTAATCTGAATCAGGGAAAATCACTTCTAGAAGCATATGAAAATTCACTAATAAGTAAAAACTATGTACTCCAGTTTCCAGTGGGTACCAAGTGCCCGTGTTGGCCTCTCTTGCCTAAGCCTATGATTGCAACTCGATGAACATCGAACTGCAGTGAACGAGTGCAACTACTGATGACAATCCAGTAAATATCATCCAACAGCTGTGGCAGTAGATTGCAGACTTTCTCTATCCATGATTAAGGTACACCACAAAGCAATCTTCTCCTCAGTGGCTTTTGTGCACAGCATTAGGACACACCAGCTCTGCTTCTAAGTCAGAAGATAACTGTGCGCCGCCGTTCCGCACCATTCCACTGGATTCACTGTATGATTCTCTTGGGGTTTATGCGCCACCGTCATTAGATACCAGGCAACAGCGTACTGGATTAAAAGTACCACCATTTAGTTTCGTAAGTTGTGCGCTTATCGATCCAGCAATGATGACAAGGCTCAGGAATTACAGAGACTGAATTGTGGAAGTAGGAACCAGACAGGAGAGTTCAAGACCCGTAGTTCCGAGCCGGTGAACTTCGACAGCTACGACGTGATTCATCTTCCCCTCTCTTTAACATCCTCCTTCCCTCTATTGTCAAACACTTTTCGACGATAAGCTGCTTTCCAACCAAACATTTTCACTTTTTTTATCAAATGAGTACCAAGACCATTATAAGCATATACACTATCGAGAAGATTCCTGAAGCTGGCAATGCCTGTTGCCAGTTTTTGATCACGAGGTCCAAAGGCCGCTGCAACAATGACTGGAAGGTATAGTTGCCTAGGACTGCCGCTGCACTGCGTTGTGTCGTAGAAATGAACAAAAAAATTTAGTTTCTTAATTGGTCGCAACAGATCATCGAAGTAGCCCCCCCCCCCCCCTCCCCCAGACAGTCGGGCCACGGCCTTCAGACTTTTAACACCGGTAACAAATACAAATTCAGCAGGTAGATGCCACATAAAGTTTAGAATATACTTCACATACAACGAATCTGAAGTCTTCGGAAATTATTTAAGGAATATGGCCTTTAGACAAAGTTCAGTGCTTGACACAGGATTAGTAAAAGTTCAGTTATTTTGGTGAATACAGCTTTCAACGTAATTCAGATTTTGTCTTTGATCAACGAACATACAGTTGTGTTCAATACGTTTTGTCTGTGAACAAATAACTAATTTCTTAGGGGTTCGTCAGATCCTAATATTCTTTACAAAAATCACACACTTTTGTCAGAGTACGGGAAAAAAGTAACGTGTTAGGATGTATGTTAGAACAATTAGTTTTATGAAGTTTGGACATTTGGAATGGTAACTGTCGATGTACGATCTTCCATATTGAAATAAGATGAACCAAACCTCAGCTAGGAAGGAAGAGTCTATCGCTGGAAAGATCCTTTTACACAGGTAGAGATCCATACAGACATACAGACAGAGGATAGGTTGGTTTCGTGGCAGTGTGCCAAAATAAATCGCCCTAAATAGTTAAAAAGTAGCAGTAAGTGTCACATCCAATATTTTTGAACTGAAGTCATATGCGGTGCTGAAGAATAATATCAAAATCTTTCTGTCAAAACATCAAAACGATATCTTCAGCAGGAATTTCTCACTCTTTTTCCTAGCGTACGGAGTTGCTGTTTTTCATGGTACGGAAAATCTGCAATATATTTTAACTTTATGGCCGGATACCCCTTCCGCTACAGTCCCCATTTAACCTCGGGGAGGGAAGTCGGTATATTATCGTACATCAGTTCTTAATGACTCGTACTTTCTGACACACAGATCTGGAAACGGCAAGCATTTGTTTAAGCTTACGCAGAAAGAACCTAAAAACTATATTGAGGTGAGACCGAAGACAGTTCGACCAGCTAACAGGCTAGCTCACAGCATGTTCTTATTCTTTCGTTCTTTTTATGTTTTTATTTTGAATATTTTGGAGTCTCGCTCCGCCCCTTTCAACCCAGCCTTCTGATCACCGAAATGCCTTCTTGGCCTACCTGGCATAAGTTACTAAAAATTAAATTTTCTTCTTAGTTCGACTGCTTCAGAAATACAGTTCCTGCATTTGATTTTGACTGACACATCTTTTAACTTCCTCTGTACACTTTGCAGCATTAAAAAAGTAAAAAATTACCATGCTAAAAATTAAGATATTAAAAATCGTAGTTTGTCGGCGAGTTTGTCATTTCCTTGTTATTAAAAGCCACTTTTCCTAACAAACACTCTTCTTTTAACTTGAACTTCTTCATGAAACTGAGCTTCCTGACTTATGTGATAGTATGCATTACGTTTAAGAAATTTTAGAATCGCTTATTCCACCCGTCTGAATTTATTTTTTAGCTTATTATATTCTTCTTTAAGGTAGAGGGCAAATTTCTATGTGTCAGATTGTTTTACGTTCAGGATATAATGCGTTAAGTATCCTGTCGTCCATGTATAACTATTCCGTTTCGTCTTCGAGTACATCTGCCTGTCATGGTGCAATAGTCGCCGATTTCTATTATCTGGACTGCAGTTCTATTTATTATCGCCATTTTCTTACGCGTCCAGTCCCAAACTCGAGCTCATCTTTACAAACAAACGTACGAGCTAAGCAGTTGCTCGTTGTATCCTTTTCGCAAAAAGGGTTAGGCCATAGTTTTGTTTTGCACACTCGTCCCCCCAATAGGGGATCATTTTGCGTAATAACTTCATACCAAAAGACTTTCACATACGTCGGAAGTACTGGATTGTGTATTTTGCTCGAAACAGTTGGTCATTCTCTGTTCTGGTGCTTTAGTTCTATTTGATTTGGTGCTGAATGCCTTAAGAGCTGTTGCTAAGTTTGCACTCTTTTTCTCTTTTAGGTCTGTGCCTTTTATATCACTCATTTCTAAAAACACATTAATCTGTTCAAGAATTTGGCTAACAGATGCAAGATTGGTGCGCTGTTATTCTAGGGCTCAAGTATTTCACAGTCTTTTGGACAGGAAGTCTTGATTTCCTATAATGATCTTACAGGTATTCTTTATGCACATGTCTTGGCAAAAAGCTTGTATGTTATTTAACCCTAGTCCTCCAACACTATGTGGAATGGATGTAGTTGTAAAGGAAATTCTGTTTGGCTTTCCAGATATACCAACATGCAGCGTTTAGGTTAGTTCGTACAGTCACTGTTCCTGTAGGAACGTTTCCTATGCTGCAGTGTGATGTAACTTAGAAAAGACGCAGTTGTTGATGTAAAACGCTTTTATAGGTGATCCAATCCTCTCACATTCTGTTCTCTAATTGTCGCTCTGATGGACTGTAGTTTGGGTTCGGTAGTCAATTTTATTAGCTCCTGGGGGCATGGTTCGACGTACACGCCTGGTTGTTTCCTAATGTTTGTGATCGGAATTTGACGATAGTTTATAAGATGGATATATGGACCTAAATGAAGTTTTGCCGAAGTGGGCACCTGAAGTTGACTCTCGCTAGTATTTGTGCGACTGTATTCATTTATAATTCGTATGGTGACATCACTTTCTTCTTCGTTGGTTAGAAGCAGGTTCACGCCAACGGCATAAGCGTGACATACTATTTTGGTGCCAAATATGTAAATCCTCCATTATGTTCCGTGCAGTCTTCTAAGTAGTGGGCTTTGTGGTGACAGCGTGTAGTGTTGAGGGAAGTGGGCAACCTTGCTGAGTGGCTCACATAATTGCTGCTGTACTATCAATTGTCCATTAATTTTGATCCTTGAGTATGCTGCAGTTGATATTTCTTATCACCTCTAGAAATGGTAGACAAAAAAAATTTGGTTTATTAACTCTTAGAAGAATTGATAATTGATTCCGTCATTGGCCGTATAAGACTCCAGGAAATCCATCGAGAGTTTATTTTTACATGTTTACTAGGTCCCTAAATTCAGTTTGGATATTTATCATCGAATAAGTAGCGGTGGAGCTGGCTAGCTTGATAACGTCCAAAAGTCTGTGATAAAATGAGTCCCTGTCTCGTATTTAAAAATTCGCGTGAAGATCTTAACGTCTGAATTTAATAAAGTAATTAGTGTAAACTTTACCGGCATTAGTTGAGCTATAAGAGCAGCCGTTCTACAGGATCTTCAATAATACAGGTAAAATAATCCTTGGATTCAGTACCACCGAGTATGTTACATATAGCGGATTTCTGTGTCCCTGGGTATTAATCATACAAATTGTGAGAGGCTTCTTATATAGCTATTGGTCCATTTATTCGTTCATCGTATTTTATAGGCCTCATCCATAAGGAATCCAGGGAAAATGCCTAAAGTAATTCGTTACTATGAAGTAGGTAGCAGAAGGTGTTGAACTGTATACATGCAAAACTGTAGCTGCAGAGATCCTTTTGGTCCGCTGCTCGTGGAAAGAAAATGGACATAGGCGAAAGTTTACATTAATTTCTCTCTTTGTTTTCGCAAACTCCCAAGCTCTATTCTATATTGACACTGGCAGTTATAAACTACATAACGAATCTGCACTGAAAGAACGGCAAAGTGAGTGCTACTCTTTAAACACTTCAAAGTACATAAAAGGAGCCAAGAATGTCAATGTGTCCAAGAGAGATTTCACTTGCTGAAACATGCTAGTGAAACATGTGATATGAAAATGTGGTGGGGAGAAAAGTCAAAGGGGTTAAACACGATATGCATCTTTTCGTTATACACTGCAATGCTATTTCCACATGTTTATTCTCAAATACTGGAAACACTGTCCGTAATTTCGCAATTCATCCCAGGGAACGAAACAAACAGAATGTTTACACATCAAAATGAATTACCAGATCCAAACGTTTGCTTAAAGAAATTACATTCGACTTCCTGTACCTGCTTTATCCTTTGCTACAGTAACGATTTCCTGATACATTTACTGCACTGTAGAAGAATGCAGCATGCAATACAAGAAATGATGGCTAAATAGAGACATATAAGTTTCCTGAAGACGCAGTGCATATGAGACTTCGTTTGGTGATTAATTCTTTAGTGAATTAAATCACATGGCCCGTTGAAGGACTCTGAATTTATTTCCTCCACAAAATATACTCGCTTAATCGGTACTCATTCTATTTGTGACTGTTACGAAGTTATTTTTCAGTTCTCTGGTGTTTAAATCCTCACTTGTATGCGCTTAGGAGCCTCATTCACGAAAGAATTACATTCAGTTTCATTATACAGAAAGACAGAATAGAATAAACTGCCTTCTGCAGGGATGATAATTTCATTTCTTACTGTTTTAAATGAAATTTCCGGCTAACAAGTTAAGTGTGAAGATGTCCATATTTAGCTACCATTCGAGCTCATTCAGTTTATTAGGAATGTTCGGGAGTGTAAGTAAAATACAAGGTGAAAAGATACTAATGATACGATTCATTGATAACATTGCAATCCTGAGTGAAAGTGAAGAATAATTACATGATCTGCAGAATGCCGAAAAGGGCATTCCTGGCCAAGAGAAGTCTACATAGTATCAAACGTAGGCCTTAATTTGAGGAAGAAATTTCTGAGAATACACGTTTTGAGAACAGCATTGTATGGTAATGAAATATGGACTGTGGGAAAACCGGAACAGAAGAGGATTGAAGCATTCGATGCTCAGACGAATGTCGAAAATTAGGTGGACTGATAGGGTAAGGAATGAGGAGGTTCTGCGCAGAATAGGAGAGGAAAGGAATATATGGAAAAGACTGACAAGGAGAAGGGACAGGGTGATAGACCATCTGTTAAGACATCTGAGAATGACTTTCATGGTGCTAGAGGGAGCTGTAGAGGGCGGAAACTGCAGGGGAAGACAGAGATTGGAAAACATCCAGCCACTAGTTGATGACGTAGGTTGCAAGTGGTCCTCTGAGATGATGAGATTGGCACAGGAGAGGAATTTTGACGGGCCGCAGCAAACCAGTCAGAAGACTGATGAACCAAAAAAGAAGTGAGCACATACTGATGTCTTGCCAAGCACAGGTGCCTAATCTGTACCCACTGGAACACACATCGGGCACCAGCTGCGTGCCCGTAAACCACCATCTCGTAATTTCTGAGAATTGCTTGACCTGTATGTAGACGTCCGGTGCCACACACTTCTTGAATCCTGCCAAGAACTTGTAGAATTCATACCAAGCAGAACGGCTGCCGTTATATGTAGAGTGGACCAACACGCAATTAAATAGGTGGTCATAATGTTTTGGCTCATCGGTTTAAAACGGCAGTGCATTGACGGAGCTATCAATTGTACTCAAGTGCCTCATGTGAAAAGGTATCCGACGTGATTATAGCCATATGACGGGAATCAACAGACTTTGAGCGCTGAATGGTAGTTCGAGCTAGAAGCATGCGACATTCCATTTCGAAAATCCTTAGGGAATTCAGTAGTCCGAGATCCACAGTGTCAAGAGTGTGCTGAGAATACCAAATTTCATGCATTACCTCTCACAATGGACAACACAGTGGTCGACGGCCTTTACCGCCGAGAGCTGCGGCTTTTGCGTAGAGTTGTCAGTGCTAACGGACAAGCAACACCACGTGAAACAAGTGCAGAAATCAGTGTGAAACGTAGAACGAACGTACCCGTTAGAACAGTGCGGCGAAATTAGGCGTTAATGGGCTATGATATCAGACCAACGCGAGTGAATTTACTATCAACACATCATCTCCTGCAGCGCCTCTCATAGGCTTTTGAGCATGCCCATTGAGCCCTAGACCACTGGAAAACCGTGGCCTGGTCAGATGAGATCCGATTTTAATCGATAAGAGCTGATGATAGAGTTCGACTGTATCGCAGACCCTACTAAGTCAGGACCCAAGCCAGGATCAACAAGGCACTGCGAAAGTGGTTGGTTCGATTCTCATTACCGTAACAATATTTTCAATTTTACGTTACTTACACAGCAAATAAACTGAAATAAAGCTGAGTATATTGTATTTATTAATATTTTCATAAAAGACATGAAAAGGAAAGAAGAAAGAAAATTTCGGATTGCAAATAAATTTCCAAGAAAGGACTGGACTTACATCGTCCACGAGTTGTAAGTAGGCTGTTTAGGTTTTTACGTTGGTAACACCACGTAGTGTTCTGTATGAAAATCACTGACTGTGCTGTGTGCAGTCTGTGGCTGGTTGGACTCATTGTTGGAATATTTGCTATTGTAGTGTAGGGCAGTTGGATGTGAACAGCACGTAGCGTTGTGCAGATGGAGATGAGTCACCAGCAGTGGTGGATGTGGGGAGAGAGATGGCCGAGTTTTGAGAGCGGACGATCTGGACGTGTGTCCGTCAGAAAAAGGAAATTTGAAAGACTGGTTGTCATGAACTGATATATATATATTTTATGAATTTTGAACACTATTAAGGTAAATACATTGTTTGTTCTCTATCAAAATCTTTCATTTGCTAACTGTGCCCATCAGTAGTTAGTGCCTCCAGTAGTTAGAATCTTTCATGTAGCTGGCAGTATTGGCGCTCTCTGTATTGCATTAGTTGGAGGATTGTTTTACTTGAAATAAATCAATTCTTGAATATTTAAAATTTGACTATTGTCCAAAAAAGTCTGTTAAACGTGAGAAGACGCTAACATTAACAGACATTTTAACAGACTGCGTCATTTGTGACACAATGAAAACAAAGAGGTCGTATTAACATAAATCATGAATATTGTTAATTTTCTGAGCGACAAAGATTTCCTTCAATTGATAGTTTTGACGAACAAAACTTTTCATTCTCGTGCGCACATGGTTTACCTTGGAATATGCCTCCAAAAATCTTCTCCATGAGTGTTATCAATAAAATAGCTTTATAAACAAATTTTCATCTCCGTAATAAAATATTCCAGATAAATTTTCTCAGACTCACAAATGCCTAATCTTCTTCTCTAAAACTCTATTGCTCGCTGCTATGGCTCTAACAAGGATGCCCCAGTGTTGCACGACTGACTGGCGACCAAGACCGCTACAGATTACATTAAACATTAAGTCAAAGATCTTATCCACCACCTGCGCAATGCGCTCATGCAGCTTTGTCCATGTACACTAATTGAGAAATATTTACAATGGCGCAAAACATATGAAAACCTCACATTCTGTTCTCTTTCGTGGCGCCCGTCGCTCTCTGAGTGCTTGGTACCTACGGTAATATAAATGACTGCTGCCTTGCTCGTCCCAAGCCAGAAATGCTATTCTTATCCAAACGCTTCTTCGTCTGATGCTCCCAGTTCCACAATTTCATTTCTGGCCAAGCTCTGCACTTACCACAAATTTGGATGAAATCGCTGATGACGAGTAGAACCGGTCCTTTTGTCAATCGCGAACGGGCTCGTTGTTGGTAGAATCGACAGAAACACTCTCCGAAACGTCTCCTCTCTAACACAGTCCATCTAGAAGAAACCTGTTCCACCACGGAAACCGCTGGTCATTCCTCTGCTGGGACGATTCTCCCACAGCAACGTATGTCAAATTTCATGGCGAGGTCGACTTTGCGCGACGCCTGTATTTAGCATTATCTCTGTCTTCTTCGCCTCTTTTGAACTTAACGTCCCCGCCCTCACTTCCTCCACGAGAAAGCGACCACTGCACTACGTACCCAACACCCACCCCCACATGCAATCGCCATCCTTGTGTCGCCAAATGAGCACCAAACACGTCACTCGCGTCGTCGATTGTGTTGAAAATATATCTATAGAACCATGTACCTTGCCGCTGGTGGGGAGGCTTGAGTGCCTCAGCGATACAGATAGCCGTACCATAAGTGCAACCAAAATGGAGGGGTATCTGTTGAGAGGCCAGACGAACGTGTGGTTCCTGAAGAGGGGCAGCAGCATTTTCAGTAGTTGCAAAGGCAACAGTCTGGATGGTTGGCTGATCTGGCCTTGTAACATTAACCAAAACGGCCTTGCTGTGCTGGTACTGCGAACGGCTGAAAGCATGGAGAAACTACAGCTATAATTTTTCCCCAGGGCATGCAGCTTTACCGTATGGTTTCCAAGATGGCAAGAACTATGCCCCTTACATGAAGTCCTTAAAGATCACCGAACTCATGTTGAGCGAACAGTAGGGCTGAACAAAAATGACTGACAAGGCACAATGCATGGACATATTGGAATAATTAATGTTGGGTGATGATTTTAAAGTAATTCACGTGACATGAAAACTCTGTGGAAATGCGTCGATTTACTGGAGGCTAGTTTATCCCACTGAAGTATTCAGAGTTGAACACGGCCGGTAGTGGCGTGTGGCTTGGGAGGTGCAAAGGGAAGCGACAATAGGCAGCTTAGGGCGGCTCAAACTCTGACAATGGGGTGCGGCCACCAGCTGCCTTAAGATGAGTGACAGTGAGAGGGTGGTTGACCCCATGCTGGTGTACCGGGAAGCAGACAGAGAACTTGTACACCTGCTGATAAATTTCCGTCGTCTTGTTTTCAGTGAAACGTGTGAGAAAGCCGCGCAAAGCTACAGTGTAGCAGTCAACACAGGCCGAAATATGCGTGTTCATGAATATAGCAACTTAACGCTGGGTTCATGGTTCACAGAGTCTGAAGTAAATCAGGTGAAGAGCGACAGACTTAAATACGCCGGCCTCTGATGGGAATGTAGGACCAAAGAATTTGAAGTACTCTCCTGGGAGTCACAATTTCGGAAAAATTGGTGTTCTATGCAGATGCTAACCTTCATGGGTGGCCTGGGAGGAGCTAAATAGCAGAAGTTTATGGAATCTGTTCACTTCCCAGATCTGGCATTGGTCGGCACTGGGAAGCGACGCATAATAAACGCGACTTGCGCTGCAATTGGCGTAAGTGATTTTGCTGGATGGGAAACCTAGGCGAAGGGCGGACTGGCAGAAGTCTCCATGGAGATCTTTTGTTCCCAACTTGCCTAGAGTGTGGATGTGGCGTTCTGTACTCAGTTTGCCTGAGAGAGAGTGAGCATCTCTGCAGTTTATGACTTAGCAAACGGAACGATTCAGCTTGGAGAAAGTTTTCATTCAGCTATGTGCTGAGCAAGGTAGCTTGGAGTGAATTGATGAGCACAGCCTTGCAGCACCACGAGGCCGGCCGACCGGCCGACGTCTGTACAATGACGCCACCCCGCCATGCTGAATTCGGTGATATTGCACCTGCTCCGGCTTGAGTTAGGCCACTGATTAATTTGTTGGATCACGCCGGCAAAGTTTCCACGAGAGTTTCATGGGCCGTGTATTGTAGAATTCTTCTCACAATTCGCATTATGCCTGGGTCAGTCGATAGGAATTAATTTTGATTTCTACATCTACATCTACATTTATACTCCGCAAGCCACCCAACGGTGTGTGGCGGAGGGCACTTTACGTGCCACTGTCATTACCTCCCTTTTCTGTTCCAGTCGCATATGGTTCGTGGGAAGAACGACTGTCTGAAAGCCTCCGTGCGCGCTCGAATCTCTCTAATTTTACATTCCTAATCTCCTCAGAAGGTATAAGTAGGGGGAAGCAATATATTCGATATCTCATCCAGAAACGCACCCTCTCGAAACCTGGCGAGCAAGCTACACCACGATGCAGAGCGCCTCTCTTGCAGAGTCTGCTGCTTGAGTTTGCTAAACATCTCCGTAACACTATCACGGTTACCAAATAACCCTGTGACGAAACGTGCCTCTCTTCTTTGGATCTTCTCCATCAACCCGATCTGGTACGGATCCCACACTGATGAGCAATACTCAAGTATAGGTCGAACGAGTGTTTTGAAAGCCACCTCCTTTGTTGATGGACTACATTTTCTAAGGACTCTCCCAATGAATCTCAACCCGGTACCCGCTTTACCAACAATTAATTTTATGTGATCATTCCACTTCAAATCGTTCCACACGCATATTCCCAGATATTTTACAGAAGTAATTGCTACCAGTGTTTGTTCCGCTATCATATAATCATACAATAAAGGATCCTTCTTTCTATGTATTCGCAATACATTACATTTATCTATGTTAAGGGTCAGTTGCCACTCCCTGCACCAAGTGCCTATCCGCTGCAGATCTTCCTGCATTTCGCTACAATTTTCTAATGCTGCAATTTCTCTGTATACTACAACATCATCCACGAAAAGCCGCATGGAACTTCCGACACTATTTACTAGGTCATTTACATATATTGTGAAAAGCAATGGTCCCATAACACTCCCTGTGGCACGCCAGAGGTTACCCTAACGTCTGTAGACGTCTTTCCATTGATAATAACATGCTGTGTTCTGTTTGCTAAAAACTCTTCAATCCAGCCACACAGCTGGTCTGATATTCCGTAGGCTCTTACTTTGTTTATCAGGCGACAGTGCGAAACTGTATCGAATGCCTTCCGGAAGTCAAGGAAAATAGCATCTACCTGGGAGTCTGTATCTAATATTTTCTGGGTCTCATGAACAAATAAAGCGAGTTGGGTCTCACACGATCGCTGTTTCCGGAATCCATGTTGATTTCTACAGAGTAGATTCTGGATTTCCAAAAAAGACATGATACGCGAGCAAAAAACATGTTCTAAAATTCTACAACAGATCGACGTCAGAGATATAGGTCTATAGTTCTGCGCATCTGCTCGACGACCCTTCTTGAAGACTGAGACTACCTGTGCTCTTTTCCAATCATTTGGAACCTTCCGTTCCTCTAGAGACTTGCGGTACACGGCTGTTAGAAGGGGGGGAAGTTCTTTTGCGTACTCTGTGTAGAATCGAATTGGTATCCCGTCAGGTCCAGTGGACTTTCCCCTGTTGAGTAATTCCAGTTGCTTTTCTATTCCTTGGACACTTATTTCGATGTCAGCCATTTTTTCGTTTGTGCGAGGATTTAGAGAAGGAACTGCCTTGCGGTCTTCCTCTGTGAAACAGCTTTGGAAAAAGGTGTTTAGTATTTCAGCTTTAAGCGTGTCATCCTCTGTTTCAATGCCATCATCATCCCGGAGTGTCTGGATATGCTGTTTCGAGCCACTTACTGATTTAACGTAAGACCAGAACTTCCTAGGATTTTCTGTCAAGTCGGTACACAGAATTTTACTTTCGAATTCACTGAACGCTTCATGCATAGACCTCCTTACGCTAACTTTCACATCGCTTAGCTTCTGTTTGTCTGAGAGGTTTTGGCTGCGTTTAATCTTGGAGTGAAGCTCTCTTTGCTTTCGCAGTAGTTTCCTAACTTTGTTGTTGAACCACGGTGGGTTTTTCCCGTCCCTTACAGTTTTACTCGGCACGTACATGTCTAAAACGCATTTTACGATTGCCTTGAACTTTTTCCATAAACACTCGACATTGTCAGTGTCGGAACAGAAATTTTATTTTTGATCTGCCTTCTATTGCTCTTGCTAAACAGATAAACCTTCCTCCCTTTTTTTATATTCCTATTAACTTCCATATTCAGGGATGCTACAACGGCCTTAAGATCACTGATTCCCTGTTCTACACTTACAGAGTCGAAAAGTTCGGGTCTGTTTGTTATCAGTAGTTCCAAGATGTTATCTCCACGAGTCGGTTCTCTGTTTAACTGCTCGAGGTAATTTTCGGATAGTGCACTCAGTATAATGTCACTCGATGCTCTGTCCCTACCATCCGTCCTAAACATCTGAGTGTCCCAGTCTATATCTGGTAAATTGAAATCTCCACCTAAGACTATAACATGCTGAGAAAATTTATGTGAAATGTATTCCAAATTTTCTCTCAGTTGTTCTGCCACTAATGCTGCTGAGTCGGGAGGTCGGTAAAAGGAGCCAACTATTAACCTAGCTCGGTTGTTGAGTGTAACCTCCACCCATAATAATTCTCAGGAACTATCCACTTCTACCTCACTACAGGATAAACTTCTACTAACAGCGACAAACACGCCACCACCGGTTGCATGCAATCTATCATTTCTAAACACCGTCTGTGCCTTTCTAAAAAATTTAGGAAGAATTTATCTCTGGCTTCAGCCAGCTTTCTGTACCTATAACGATTTCAGCTTCGGTGCTTTCTATCAGCGCTTGAAGTTCCGGTACTTTACCAATGCAGCTTCGACAGTTTACAATTACAATACCGATTGCTGCTTGGTCCCCGCATGTCCTGACTTTGCCCTGCACCCTTTGAGGCTGTTGCCCTTTCTGTACTTGCCCGAGGCCATCTAACCTAAAAAACCGCCCAGTCCACGCCACACAACCCCTGCTACCCGTGTAGCCGCTTGCTGCGTGTAGTGGACTCCTGACCTATCCAGCGGAACCCGAAACCCCACCACCCTATGGCGCAAGTCGACGAATCTGCAGCCCACACGGTCGCAGAACCGTCTCAGCCTCTGATTCAGACCCTCCACTCGGCTCTGTACCAAAGGTCCGCAGTCAGTCCTGTCAACGATGCTGCAGATGGTGAGCTCTGCTTTCATCCCGCTAGCGAGACTGGCAGTCTTCACCAAATCAGATAGCCGCCGGAAGCCAGAGAGGATTTCCTGCGATCCATAGCGACACACATCATTGTTGCCGACATGAGCGACCACCTGCAGATGGGTGCACCCTGTACCCTTCATGGCATCCGGAAGGACCCTTTCCACATCTGGAATGACTCCCCCCGGTATGCACACGGAGTGCACATTGGTTTTCTTCCCCTCTCTTGCTGCCATATCCCTAAGGGGCCCCATTACGCGCCTGACATTGGAGCTCCCAACTACCAGTAAGCCCATCCTCTGCGACCGCCCGGATCTTCCAGACTGAGGGAAAACCTCTGGAACAGGACATGCAGCCATGTCCGGCCGAAGATCAGTATCAGCCTGAGACAGAGCCTGAAACCGGTTCGTCAGACAAACTGGAGAGGCTTTCCGTTCAGCCCTCCGGAATGTCTTTCGCCCCCTGCCACACCTCGAGACGACCTCCCACTCTACCACATGTGAGGGATCAGCCTCAATGTGGGCAGTATCCCGGGCAGCCACAGTCGTAGTCCGATCGGGGGATGCGTGGAACGAGCTGGCCGTCCCCGAGTGATGCCCATTGGCAACAGCCTCAAGCTGTGTGACCAAAGTCGACACTGCCTGATGCTGGGAGCGAAGGGATGCCAACTCAGCCTGCATCCGAACACAGCAGTTGCAGTCCCAATCGCGTTTTACTCCACGTAAACGCAATTTTTTCCCACTGCCTGTTGGGAGAGTCATGTAATGTGATGACTGAAGGTCGTGAGTTAAAATAAATTTGAGCTGATCGACTGCATCTGTTTTCAATCAAGAAGTTGGAATCCCAAGTCACTTTCTTAATTAATTTTATGTTCAACATTTGCATCTGGTGTTCAATAGCTGAATATAACATCAATGTGCACCTCTTTTTAATTAAAAGGGATCAATTCTGAATCAATTAATGTCAACACTGCCACCGCAGTTCAATCAGGAGTCACAGGGCCTTATTACCTTCTTTGCGTTATCCGATATTGCGGTAGTTTTGCACTCTCTGTTGATCTGTTAGTCAATTAGCTGAGATGAACACACGCCAAAACCAGATAAGTGATGGGTGGGGGGTTACATTTGGCTGACCCATGCCAGGATACGATACTTCGGGATTTGCTAGGAAGTAGTCTTGAAAAAGGAAATTTTTCCACGTGATCCATTGCTTAGCCATTTTTAATTGAAAAACGGGTAGCATTAGTTACAATAAGTTACATAGTCTTCTTCATGTGCTGTCCTTTCAAATTGACATTTATAGGTGCCTCTGCATTGTATTTGTGAGTTGTTGGAGTTCTTATGATGTGCAGTCCCGTAATCAGCCGAAGCTGAGCACACAGAACACAATCATTGGTACTAGCCCTTTTGCGGGAATTCTTTATGAACTGTTTGTCGGGACACTGCTCACACCCAGTGTATCAATTTGTGTCCTGATATATGTTTTGCGTTATCTAATTATTGAGTGTAAGGGGTACCTGGGTTTTGAGTTTTCGCGTAACATAGAAGTGCAAATGATAACGAGGGGAAAAGCCAAGACAACGGCAGAATATAATCAGATTGTTACTCGGGAGAACATGATTGATAGTAGGGAAAGCTCTACCGATGAGCGTGACGAACGCGAGTTGGAACTTCGTGAAACTGGGTCTCACGACCGGTTTAGTCCGCTGAATAGCAAGGACGTTGATTCAGGCAGTGATACTGAGAGCTCGGGGGACGGAGGGAGTACAGGATTAATCCACAAGTATGGAAGATCCAGCCTAAGAAGCCAGAGTGTGTTGGAACAAAATGGTGTCCGACCATTATCAAACGATTCATTCACAAGTGATCCGACGGGGGCGCGGAGACGGTACTTGTCTAGATATCGAAGGGTTCCTCAGAACAGAGGAGAGAGTCGCATTTTCAACCACAAAAGAACGAGGATCAAAATGCGGCTACTCTCAAAATTATTACGGACCTGTTGCAACAGATGCAAACGGTGAACTTAGAGCAGAGCGCCAACCCTAAGGCCGAAATTAAAAAGGCGAATTCGGAGCTGAACTTTAGGCTCACAGAGGTTGATAGGGAAGTAAAAGAGGAGGCAAAGAATCTCGGCGTCAAAATAGGGAAAGAGATTGCCATCATCAAACGAACAGCAATTGAAGCCAAATTAATTGCGAAGGGTGCAAGGAAAATCGCGAGAGAAACTCGGGACTCCACGAAAAGCACGGCAAAAGTAGGAAAGGTCATGTTATCAAGGCTACAAATCCGGATAAAACGTGTCGAAGAAAAGCAAGAAGAGCAACAGGACATAGGGCCTAACGAGATGTTGAAAGAGGAGGTGGTGATATTGAAAAGAAATTTAGAGGACGAGGTACAACGTCTCATTACAGAGACATCAGGAAAGGAGATGGGTGTAATTACTGCGTCGACTGAACCGTCACTTGCCGGAACACAGATAACCGCTTCACGGTGTGACAAAGTTGACACTATAAGCAACGGGAGCCACGCCTTGATTCACAGCTCTGAGGCAATGACCGAGGTAAACACGGATGGCGCGCAGCAGTCCAGCGTGCACAATTGCTGTCGGCTGATTAGATGTACCGAACAACTGTCGAACATACAGAGGGGGAGAGATGACGATAGCGTGTTGGAACGAATTAGTCCACGTCCCGAAGTTCATACGAATCGTTAAGAACGGGCGAAATGAGAACTGGAATGATGTCTGGTTTGACTACAAGCATTTTATATCAGTCCGAAAGTTCCACCACTACAAGGACGAAGGTAATAGCTTGCATCCAAAAACTTTTATGGGACAATTCGAGTTATCTTTGCCCCCACACTGGCCATTGACGTACCAGGTGGATTTTGTGTACTCCCATATGGAGGGCGCGACCGCTGAGTACATGAGAGTCCGCAGCTCGTGGTCGTGCGGTAGCGTTCTCGCTTCCCGCGCCCGGGTTCCCGGGTTCGATGCCCGGCGGGGTCAGGGATTTTCTCTGCCACGTGATGACTGGGTGTTGTGTGATGTCCTTAGGTTAGTTAGGTTTAAGTAGTTCTGAGTTCTAGGGGACTGATGACCATAGATGTTAAGTCCCATAGTGCTCAGAGCCATTTGAACCAAGTACATGAGAAATGTAGCGAAGACGAGCGTCTCGTTCGAAGAATTCAAAAATGCCTTCTTGGGCAAGTATTGGTCTAAAGAAACCCAAGAAAGGATCAAACAAGAATTTATGATGTCCAGAGATATGGGAGGGGCAGGGTACCGGAGTCCGGTCAAATTTTTTGAAAATATGACAAAAGGGAACCAGTACCTAGACAACCCATGTAGCGGTGCGGAAATCATCAGATTATGCTACATGAAACATCCCATCTCGTATCAACAATCACTTGGCGGTCGTTGTGGGAGCGATATTGAGGTATTTAAGGGCATTTTGCGCGAACTGGAATTCTCATTTCAAGAGGAACAGGCGCGGGAGAAACGCCGACAGCGTGAACAAAATAACAACCGTCGCAATATTGGACGCCAGTGGGATAGTAGGCCAGTACCGAACTACAACGGCCACAATGAAGATAAGAGTAATGGCAGCTCGAAAAAAAGGTACTCATTAAGACACACCGGCTGTCAAACAAGCAAAGGATGTTGTACCACGAATTCTTCGCCGCGTATGGGCCTGTGCGCGTGCGGAGAATAGCACACGCCAACGCATTGGAAGTAGAATCCACAAAAACAGGGAAATCACTGGGAGTGCGTCCGATAGCACATGTAAAGGCATTTGTGGAATGATAAACTGCAGACTTTGAAAATATAGGCTTAGAATAAGGACTTTTGTTAAAGTGTTTGTGTATGTACTGATCTTAGTGGTAGAATGTCTCGTTTATACGTGCCTATATTTTGTGTTTTTATTATTAATAATAATATCTCGCCTCTCGATGTTGTGAAAGTGAAGTGCACTAGATTATTTCGTGAAAAACACATGATCAAAGAATGGAAACAAGTATTTCTGGGCGTACCCCTAGAAAAAGATAGATTGGGGACTCTGTAAGTTACAGGAAGATTCTCCGTAATTGTATCTCCGTCATTGGAGAACATATTTAAGGTGGCCAGTCCCGTAGGTCGTTACGAGGACGCACCGACGCATCTCGTATGCCCCTGAATACGTATGAGGTGGACAGCTATGCGCAGTTGCGTGAATTAGCGCACCCAGTACATGTTAAAATGAACCGGATGTAATCATCTACAGAGCGAACAGCAATATTAATACGCCAGAAATACTTGTTGACACCAAGATAGTGTAACAACTGCGAGCGTGAGGACTGAGCTATATTTGTGTTGTGCCATTGTGACGTTGCTAATCCGAAACATGTTCACAGGCCTTATGAAACAATTCGTGACAAAAGGAGAAAACAGGAAGAAAATAGAGGAGAGAAGAAGTGTCGCAATAGAACACGATAAAGGACGCTACCCAAACTTCCAACAAAAATCTTGGTAAGACTGACACATGTCTAAGTTTGTTGTGTTTTATACATGTTCGCAGGCACAATAAGAGGGACGCCTGCCACTTAGGGACTTCAGAAGAAAAAACAAGATTAGAGATAGAAAGTAGTAAATAGTTGGCCGACACCGTGTTAGTCGTAGGAATTGGTAGTTAGACATGGTGATGGGATCCTGTCCAGATAATCTTCGTTCCCTGTCCCTTGATTGTGTGAGTGTGAATGACTGTGAAGCAAGTTGTCTTGTACATTTTTTATGTTTATGTATAAAAAAGTTGTGTTACATACCTATTTTAATTGATCCTGAAGTTGATTTACAAACAAGAAAATCATTCCTGTTGTAATGAGACAATTTCATTGTCTTCAATCAAATGTAAAAAAAAAAAAGTATGGTACTGATGGTTAAACATGAGCACTTTCCGTGTACTGAAATTAGTTTTCTTAGTGTGTTAAGGTGGCGTAACTGAGCAAGAGGGAGATGAAGCTACGACACCTGGCACACCACACTCGAGCTGACAAGGAACGTGGAGGACAGCAATGTGGGGAGCACACAGCTGACGATGGTGATGGCATGCAAACCATGCCCTGAATCGACGGGGACGGTGGTCAACTCAGCAGCCAAGGAGAGGTGAGATCCAGCACCTCTGTGTACGACAAAGAGGGCGGTCCTGGTCTCTGTACACAGTACGGATCGGGGACAGCAATGAAGAGGTCCAAGAAGGTTTCTATATTTGTTGCTTGCCACGTCAGGTGGAGCGACAGCCCAGCTGACCTTTTGTGCCCAATGACACCAACTTTGAGGACCTGAGCTAAAAATAGGCTCTCGTCTGATCACGGTCCCTCCATTGCCCTAAAACGTCTATAGAATGAGCAATGACCTGTGGCTGCGCTGCGGGAGGTCAGCGATCATAGATACACCGATGGGGTCTTGTGACTGTCAGACAAGACGTCAACAACGAGCTCTTAGGTGAGAGCCATCCTGCCTCAAGAAGATGCGGGTGTCTGTGGCGCCATCTCGGTAATCGACGTTGCTCTCTTCTCAGCCGTTAGCCATCCCTCAACTTGCTAGTCAGAACTAATGTCAGTTCCGTTCCTGGAACAAACTTGTGCCGTGTGTGTGAATGTGTCAGTGTGGATTCAAATGAATAACATACGCCTCAACGAACGTAAAGTACTCATTCGTTCTGTTTATGATTTATGTTATAAGGAGGTTATGATTTTATAAATGTGTCATTTGTTAAAACGTCATATATTTGCATGCCACGTCTCTTTGTGTTCGAACAAGATTTCATACTTATACCTTATTACAAATATACAACAGTGGTTGCTCAGTACGGAATGATTCTTGTCATTTTGGTTGGGTTTTATTGGTTATGAACTGTAGATTAAAACTGAAGAAACAGCAGAAAGGTGGGAATTTAAGGGGATGGTTCCTGGATAAATTGAAGGAATCTGAGGTTGTACTGAGTTTCAGGGAGAGCATAAGGGAACAATTGACAGAAATTGGGGAAAGAAGTACAGTAGAAGAAGAATGAGTAGGTTTGAGGGATGAAATAGTGAAGGGAGCAGAGGATCAAGTAGGTAAAAAGACGAGAGCTAGTAGAAATCCTTGGGTAACAGAAGAGATACTGAATTTAATTGATGAAAGGAGAAAATACAAAAATGCAGTAAATGAAGCAGGCAAAAAGGAATACAAACGTCTCAAAAATGAGATCGACAGGAAGTGCAAAATGGCTACGCAGGGATGGCTAGAGGACAAATGTAAGGTTGTAGAGGCTTATTTCACGAGGGGTAAGGTAGATACTGCCTACAGGACAATTAAAGAGATCTTTGGAGAAAAGAGAACCACTTGCACGAATATCAAGAGCTCAAAGGGAAACCCAGTTCTAAGCAAAGAAGGGAAAGCAGAAAGGTGGAAGTAGTATATAGATGGTCTATACAGGTGCGACGTTCTTGAGGACAATATTATGGAAATGGAAGAGGAGGTAAATGAAGATGAAATGGAAGATATGATACTGCGTGAAGAGTTTGACAGAGCACTGAAACACCTAAGTCGAAACATTCCATTAGAACTACTGTCAGCCTTGGGAGAACCAGTCCTGACAAAACTCTACCATCTGGTGAGCAAGATGTATGAGACAGGCGAAATTATCTCAGACTTCAAGAAGAATATAATAATTACAATCCTAAAGAAAGCAGGTTTGACAGATGTGAAAATTACCGAACTATCAGTTTAATAAGTCACAGCTGCAAAACACTAACGCGAATTCTTTACAGACGAATGGAAAAACTGGTAGCAGCCGACCTCGGGGAAGATCAGATTGGATTCCGTAGAAATGTTGGAACACGTGAGGAAATACTGACCCTACTACTTATCTTAGAAAATAGATTAAGGAAAGGCAAACCTATGTTTCTATCATTTGTAGACTTAGAGAAAGCTTTTGACAATGTTGACTCGAATACTCTCTTTCAAGTTCTGAAGGTGACAGGGGTAAAATACAGGGAGCGAAAGGCTAGTTACAATTTGTACAGAAAGCAGATGGCAGTTATAAGAGTCGAGGAACATGAAAGGGAAGCAGCGGTTCGGTACGGAGTGAGACAGGGTTGTAGCCTCTCCCCGATGCTATTCAATCTGTATATTGAGCAAGCAGTAAAATCCACGGAGAAGAAATAAAAACTTTGTGGTTCGCCGATGACATTGTAACTCTGTCAGAGACCGCAAAGGATTTGCAAGAGCAGTTGAACGGAATGGAGAGTGTTTTGAAATGAGGGTATAAGATGAACATCAACAAAAGCAAAACGAGGATAATGGAATGTAGTCGAATAAAGTCGGGTGATGCTGAGGGAATTGGATTGGGAAATGAGACACTTAAAGTAGGAAAGGAGTTTTGCTATTTGGGGAGCAAAATAACTGATGATGGTCGAAGTAGAGAGGATATAAAATGTAGACTGGCAATGGCAAGGAAATCGTTTCTGCAGAAGAGAAATTTGTTAACATCGAGTATTGATTTAAGTGTCAGAAAGTCGTTTCTGAAAGTATGTGTATGGAGTGTAGCCATGTATGGAAGTGAAACATGGACGATAAATAGGTTAGACAAGAAGAGGATAGAAGCTTTCGAAATGTGGTGCTACAGCAGAATGCTGAAGATTAGATGGGTAGATCACATAACTAATGAGGAGCTATTGAATAGAATTGGGGAGAAGAGGAGTTTGTGGCACAACTTGACTAGAAGAAGGGATCGGTTGGTAGGACATGTTCTGAGGCATCAAGGGATCACCAATTTAGTACTGGAGGGCAGCGTGGAGGATAAAAATCGTAGAGGGAGACCAAGAGATGAATACACTACGGAGATTCAGAAGGATGTAGGCTGCAGTAGGTACTGCGAGATGAAGAAGCTTGCACAGGATAGAGTAGCGTGGAGAGCTGCATCAAACTAGTCTCAGCCTGAAGACCACAACAACAACAGCTTATCGTGTCTCCGGTAATAGGGTCTGGATTGAGACTAGCCTAATGAATACGCTATTCGAGACAGCGCTCACGAGTTCTGTGCCATAGACGCGGGCAACCATTTCTTGCGATAAGGTAGAATTTTCTTTAGTCGCTGAAGACCACAGCGCGTCATTTCGTCCTCCAGGTGTGACGGCATTATACGTGCACGTCGATGCCGTGATGGGACTAGAAGACAAGCTAGAGGTGTGCGTGCCGCTAGTCTTGCTACTAGTCAGCATTTCGCAGCAGGTCGTTTTGACACTTGTGGGGATGTAGGCTGCTGATATCTTGACTGCGATATTTGTTTCAACTGTCACTGCTGCCATTACAATACGACGACCTTGGCGGGCTTCTGTGCTACGTAAAGGTCCAGAACAGCACGTAAGAGTGTGAGAATGCTCACCTGTCCCATACTACCAGCATCGCTGAACGACCAACGTGGCACGTCTAACATGTGTGGCGATTCTCCAAAGCGACCATGCCGTCACTCTAAAAGTAACGATTTGACCCCAAGCAAACGTACTAAGTTTGCTGTAGGAAGCACGAGTGCGTCTCCGTGGCTCGAAGCCTGCTGGTTCTCCATGTTTACACTACATTGGGCCTTGTGACCTTGGACATTATCTTTTAAAGGATGTACACAGGTGTTGGTCTGGTAGCGACGTCACTATGCTGTCTGCTGGTGGCTAACGTTGAGATCTTTAAAAGTAGACCTGTGATCCCCAGTTGGCATATTCTGTCATCGGATCAAAGTCATCATCGTCTCTCAAAGTGTTTTAATCTTTTTCCTTGCTGTGTATTTGGAAACAGAAACGTCTTACTTGAGCCCCATTTAATTATAAATTCAATAGATTTTATACTTCCCACGCGAGTGATTACTGTGTTATAAAATTTAATAAGCAATATACTACATCCTTTTTCTGTATATTGGCGATTGAAGACCCATGAAGTCAAGATCTCACATGAAATATTTATTTTGACGAATTACTAATTTCGGGAATCTAATACATAAAACAGAGTTTTTCTCATGTTAGCAACGTAAAGTAGCTTACAGAACTGCATATAATACTGCAGCAAGGTTCAAAAGTACATACACGAATTTACTGCACGTAACATAAGGCCTTATTAATTAGTGTTGATGCGATTAAGGATTCACACATCGTTAAAATCCATGTCAACATGAAAAAAAAATTGTTTTATATCTTAGATCGGAAGGAGGCTATACTTTTAGGCGAAACTTATAATCAGTCCAAATAAACGTATCATGCGCGACCTTGACTCATTAGGTTTTCAGTCCCTAACATAAATAAAAATTGTTATTACATAAAAATTGTTACGTATCTCTTGGCTGGCAATGCCAACAAACATTACAATGCATCTACTTCTATTATTTCAGTACGAATTTCTACCTGCCACATTACAAATAACTATGAAAGTGCGTCATCAGCACATAGTGTTTCGTATACCGTTTGAAGGAAGAAAAGATCGTACCAATTGTTAGAGAACATAAGCAACATTAATATGCATGTAAGCTACTCCAGAAAATAAAACTGCTTCCAGAATGCAGTTATGACCAAACGTTCTATGCCTACTCAGACACGCACAAATGTGTAAAACTCTGTCGATGTCGCATCATACCGGACGCGAAGTCCCCCGCTAAATGAACTCCCTCGCAGAAGCTAAATTCGCTCTCAATTATAAAGAAGCGCTTCGTCATTGCAACGGAGCCCATTCCATGATCTGAAATTCAAGCTACGAAAACAATTTCAGTTAAAGTTAGGCAATTTGCATCGTAACTGTTATTATAAGCGTAATGTACGTTACTAATCGTGGGAGGGAGCAGTTGAGTTTCCCATTAGAGTTAAATACGCAATTTACATTAAAATGTCAGACTACCTTTTACAGTTTTCAACGTTTCCAAGTTCTGGATGTTAAGTAGAATTTATAGCTGGGACTTACAACTGAAATGCGCTGCGATTCAACACAGCAAAATTATGGAGCGTGTTCCAATAACTTTACACTGTTTGAAATATTCGACCGTGCATGTTAACATTTATTGCATCACTCGACGAAAAAAAATGGTTCGGTTCACGTGAGAGAACTGGGTTAATTAAACGGTGTGATAAAATGTATATTGTAGTACAAATGAACACTACGATACTCGTTTCGTAAATGTGCAACATGTCGCAGAAAAGCTGTGAGACACAGGAGTAAATTAAACGTATTTAAAATACTGGAGCGGATAATCGAAATGCAAAACTTGGTAGAAGCTTGCGTACGTATGTGTGTACAGTAATACCGTTCTTGACTTTTATTCAGAAGCAGAATATTCAGAAACTACGTAAGCTTTAGCAAGGTTGATCTTAGAAGTGCCCTGCAGTGGCACCGATACACTCTGCACTGCGTGTGGCTTAACTTCGTGCTACCATTCGAGTGTAGGCCCTACACTGTGTACTGGGCACATGCAGCGGTAATTGCGTGCGGTGTAGCGTGGAAGAAAACAGTCTGCAAGCTGTTCTATACCAAATGGAGGTGATTAGACCGAAGACCAGTCATGAAACATATGGTTTCAAATGCTAAAACTATAAACAGTCGAGGCCCAATCAAGCAGTCAGCAAGGAGACAATGAAAAATTTGGGTTGGAAGTTTCGGGGAAAAGCTGTTTGCGGTTCAAAAATGGTTCAAATGACTCTGACCAGTATGGGAATTAACATCTGAGGTCATCAGTTCAAAATGGCTCTGAGCACTATGGGACTTAACATCTATGGTCATCAGTCCCCTATAACTTAGAACTACTTAAACCTAACTAACCTAAGGACATCACATACGTCCATGCCCGAGGCAGGATTCGAACCTGCGACCGTAGCGGTCGCGCGGTTCCAGACTGAAGCGCCTAGAACCGTTCGGCCACACCGGCCGGCCATTGTTTGTGGTCTCGTGCGTGTGAGATGTAGGGAATAAATGTAGAAAAGCATCCCATACTTGGAAGTAACGTTTGTTGGTTCTGGGGCACATTTGAAAAATAACCGACTCACTAAGTAATTTTTTTTTTTTGAAAAAGGCAAAGGTGGAAAGACTAGAGATGGACGGTCTTATGCCTGCACAACTTGGGAGATGGATGCGCGTTTTGTCCATCCTCCACCCTACCATCTCGCTGGCAACCGTTACAAGATCTGACAACATTCTTGTACCCGTAACGTGATAGACTTGTCTATTCCTCGTTGCGGTAGCCATGCTTTCGCTCCGACTCGGAACCCGTTTGCGATTCACCTGTATGCTAATACTGTAACGACATAATTTTAAACAATTTCCACATTATGGATATTTGGACTTAGCCTTTTTTACAAATGACTTACGCCCCAGAGGTTTCACGAATTTTTAAATACTATGATTCCTATTTACGATTCTGTGTGGCCACACCTTCATTTCTGTTTCTCGTAGAATGTGACTCTTCTGCACAATCCAGAACGCTGTTCTGTATTTCGCACTTCACACATCACCGTGTGTAAAAGTTGTCACTTGCTCGAATAAGTGTTCAAGAGAGGGACGTAGAAGAGTGTGCAGGGTTATCACAAACTGTTTTACTGTAGCACATGTGTAAATAAATAACCACATGGACCTGTCACTGAAGATTCCTCAGAAAACCCATATGCGTATGGCAGATATTTAAAAAGGTTTTTATTCAGCCATCTGATGTTAGTGTTAGTGGCTGCCGGGCCAACAACAGACATACAAAACGATGATAATGATTCTTAAGTTGCGTCTGCAGCTACTGAATAAACGCAATTCATATTTTTGCATTCGAATTTTACCTCAGTTAAATAAGAAGAGTCTTGAATGGCAGTGTTTTTATTCAAAGCGAGCGCAGGTCTCAAAACGTGAAGGGATATGTGTGTGGACAGTAGGCTTGTCTACCAACTTCTGCAATGGACGATAGTTAACTGCAACCGCTGCCATTAAGAAAGTTTTGTCCACGGCAGTTAACTCTGGCAGAGATGGTTTCCTCGGATCGAGGAACACACAGCATATCCTTGATAGAACACAAAAGCAGCTGTCAAAAAGAGGAAGGTAATCACAGCCACTAAAACGGAAAGAAATAACACGGAGAGGAGATGAATCATCATAAGTCGGGAGCAAGGCAACACTATAGTACTTATTGAAAGGCAAAACACTGAAATCTTTATCTACCTCTACATCCATATGAATACCCTGGAAATCACGCTTAAGTGCCTGGCAGACGGTTAATCAAAACACCTTCACAAAAATTCTGTACTATCCCCCTCTCAAACAGCGCGCGGAAGAAACGAACAGCTATATCTTTCCGTTGGAGCTATGATTATCGTTGCTCCCTATGTAGGTCGGCGTCAACAAAATATTTTTTTTTGCTTTTAGAAGAGAAAGTTGAAATTTGGTAAGAAGATGCCGCCGCAACGAGAAACGCCTTTGTTTTTGTCAGTTCTACCCCATATCTTGTATCACGTCCGTGACGCTCTCTCCCCTATTTCTCGATAATACTAAACGTGCTGCTCTTCTTTGACCTTCTTCAATGTGCTTTGTTAATGCTCTCTGGCAAGGATCCCACAACGCGCAGCAGTACTCCAACAAAGGACGGACAAGCGTAATGTACGCAGATCGGTTGCATCTGTTCTGCCAAATAATCGCGGTTTTGGTTCGCCTTCCCTACAACATTTTCTGTGTTTCTTCCAATTTAAGTTGTGCGTAATTGTAATTCCTAGGTGTTTAGGTGAGATTACATCCATTAGGTTTAAATGATTCATCTTGTAACCGAAGATTAGCGGCTTCCTTTTAGCACTGATATGGTTAACCCCACACTTTTCCCAGAACATGGTTAAAAAATTGCTCAGTTGCGGATAGGACTAGCGTACTGAGGGCTCCTAACAAACTTAATTTTGTATATAAACAATTCACCCATTCCGGAATCGAGAATCACGACCGTTTTTGCCTGTTATCGACACTGATACTGGCAAGGTGTCGGTCTAAGGCTTTCGAGAGTGTTTTAATTTCAGTTATTATATTATACTGTTACAATAATCAGTACTGCATACAGGCTGACTAGGTTGCAGTTTAGAAGACAAATGTCAGCCAAGAAATGACTCTATTGCTCATATGACGCGTTTCGAAATTTATACGTCATCAGATATCCAGGAGTGACTGTTACAGGTAAATGTGCTGTTTCAGGTTGTATGTGAAACAAGCATTCACAGACTAGTCTTACCATAGTGACTCAGCCAGCCTGAACGCAGAACTATTGGCTGTTTTTATTTCAAGTTTGACATCGGATAAAAATACCAAAATAAAAAACATTTTTGTGTGGTTGTTGTTGTTGTTGTTGTTGTTGTGATCTTCAGTCCAGAGACTGGTTTGTTGCAGATCTCCATGCTACTCTATCTTGTGCAAGCTTCTTCATCTCCCAGTACTTACTGCAAACTAGATCCTTCTGAATCTGCTTAGTGTATTCATCTCTTGGTCTCCCTCTACGATTTTTACCCTCCACGCTGCCCTCCAACACTAAATTGCTGATCCCTTG
Source organism: Schistocerca piceifrons (assembly GCF_021461385.2). Lineage (NCBI taxonomy): Eukaryota > Metazoa > Arthropoda > Insecta > Orthoptera > Acrididae > Schistocerca > Schistocerca piceifrons. Next base: position 826,897,166 of record NC_060138.1, read on the forward strand.
ATGCCTCAGAACATATCCTACCAACTGATCCCTTCTTCTAGTCAAGTTGTGCCACAAATTTCTCTTCTCCTCAATTCTATTCAATACATCCTCATTACTTATGTGATTCACCCATCTAATCTTCAGCATTCTGCTGTAGCACCACATTTCGAAAGCTTCTATTCCCTTCTTGTCCAAGCTATTTATCGTCCACGTTTCACTACCATACATGGCTACACTCCATAGAAATAGTCTCAGAAACGACTTCCTGACATGTAAATCTATACTCTATGTTAACAAATTTCTCTTCTTCAGAAACGCTTTCCTTTTCATTGCCAGTCTACATTTTGTATCCTCTCTACTTCGAGCATCATCAGTTACTTTGCTTCCAAAATAGCAAAACTCATTTACTACTTTAAGTGCTAATCCAATTCCCACAGCATCACCTGATTTAATTAGAGTGCATCCCATTATCCTCGTTTTGCTTCATCTTATATGCGCGGTATAATTGTGAATTAACATATTTCCGATTTTTATTTATATGTACTGAGAAACCTTGTATCTTGCCAAATTTCATGATTCCAGGGGAACGGGAAGTACCCTATAGTTTTTGATGAGTCAGTTCGTGAGTATCAAAATATGTGTCGTAAGTGGCCGTATGTCTTGACAGCATTAACTTGCCAAGGGACCGTGGGCCTTACTACGCGACATAAATTTGAACTTGACACGTCTGTCCGTTCCCGAGAAAAAGGGTTTTTAACGGTCGGACAGGCCGACTGAGGAACAAATGGACGACAAAGTGATCCTATAACGGTTACGTTTTTACCGAATAAGGTACGGAACCACAACATAGTGAGTCTATAAGGATTCCATTTTTACGGGCTGAGGTACGGAACCCTATAAACTCCAATAAATTCTAAGAATATAATTAAGAAAATTAAAAGTTAATGAGTACACATTGGATGACGGTCAAGATATCGAACTTCACCTGTTTGTATCCCAGCATCTACATCTATAATTGCAAACCGCGTTAAATTGAATGGCACACGGTTCTTCCCTTTGACCACTAATAGGGCTTTTTCCCGTTCCATTTGCATATGAAACGAGAAAAGAATGATTACTTAAATGCATCTCTGGAGCTGTACTTAGCTTACTTCGGTCTTCGATGTTCACACGGGACAGAAATGGACAGTATGTTCCAAGATTCCTCACTGTTTCTTCAAACTTTCGAAGTCAATAATCGAAAAATAGTTAGAGTCTGTCTTAAAGCGTCTGTCAGTTAAATTTTTTTCGCCGTCTGAGAGACGTGCTCTCGAGGATCAGACAAACTTGTGTTGTGTGCTGTCCCTAGGTTAGTTAGGTTTAAGTAGTTCTAAGTTCTAGGGGGCTGATGACCTCAGATGTTAAGTCCCATAGTGCTCAGAGCCATTTGAACCATTTTGAACAAACTTGTGGTCCTTTTTCTTTATAAGTTGTAAGAGGTATGTGCTGCCTGCGATATGTAAGCTGTAAGAGAATCTGAGACCAAAGAGCAGTGTTGACTGCAGTACGAACTGTGTAGTAGTAGCAGTAAGTTGTTGCTAGCGAGCAGTCGCCTGTCTGCGCTTGTCAGTCCTGTCTGGTGTATCATGTTGGCTGGGCCGGTCGCGGTGCAGCGATGCCGGAGCCTGAGTATTATTGTGTAAGGTAAAAAGGCAGCCTCGCGCATATCTAGTAATATTATGTAAACTCACATGTAAATCTTTTAAAAATGTCCTAATAATAATCTTTGTCTAATTTCTAACAAGCATTCATTTCAATTTAAAGAATTTAATATTTTTTTAATGCATGATCATTCCGATTGTTGCAAAAAAAAAAAAAATCTGTTGCTTTCTTTCATAAATGACAAATCTATCGGCCAGCATTGCACAGAGCTGTCCCGGAAATATTTTATATAAGAGCAGATATATTCGCCGTTTTTATTGAGGTAAGAATTTTTCCGTTTTTTATTCAGAATGATCTTACAGGGCCATGACGCAGCGCTGCTGTCATCCAAATTCTACTAGGTTACTGAATTTATTTTTTATTACGAGGTTTAGGAATTTTTCTGTTTCGAGCTTACATTAAATGGGAAACAAATTTTGTGAGGAGGTTAAATGTGAATGAATTTCTGTAGGGAGGTTATAAATGGGAACCAGTTTTGTTCTGAGGTTACACTAAAATTAGAATCGCTATCCATAATAATTATTTTATTACAATTTTTTTGTGGGGAAGTTACAAAGTTTCTCTTTATAAGTTCAATATTCCCTGTCAGCCCTATGTGATATGGATGTCACATACTTGAGCAATACTATGGGGAGAGTCGCTCGAGTATTTTGTTAGCAACCGTCTTTGTATTTTCCCATTATCCTTACAATGAACCGAAGTCAACCACCTGCGCAAGCAAATTATTACATACAGGTGGTTGAATCAGTTAATTTATTCCACTTCTCTCATGATATTGTAGTAACAGGGTACTACGTTACTCATTTTGTGAAGTGCAAAAGTTTGCGTTTCTGAACATTTGAAGCAAGCTGCTAGTTTTCGCACCGCTTGGAAACCTTATAACGATCTGACTGAATATGTGTGAATGACGACTGAGTGATCGTGAATCAGAATTCCTCCTCAGAATTCATTACGTCTAATGCAGTCCACATCACAATGCTTCAGCACCAGGGGGCTCTACACGTCACTAACTCGATGCCTCTAATTAATCGGGTCATGAGCGTATTTTAAAACCGAATCATTCTCTACACACCACTGTCGATATTTTTGAAAGAAATGTAAGAACAAAAGATGTTTCAGAAAAAGAGGGGCTCTGTATATCAGGCTCTAAGAAGACTTTCATGTAATCGTTAAGACGGTCTTCATAAAATACACATAGTCCACTAAAGGTACAAGATACAACTAAATATTTCCACTTCGGATAGCATTGCCACTTTAATTCACCTACATCTGTTTATCCGAGTTACTGGTTGTTGAGCTCCTTGGCAATGGATTAAGTTGAATGAAAGAATAAAGTAAACAGTAATTTGGTAGGTAGTTAGCTAGTTACATGTGCCATGTATCATTTGAACGATTCTTATATCGAAATAATGTGGAACGACTTAGTTAGGAGGATATGTATCCACGATTACTGTTAACATTAATGAACGGATTATTTCATTATTTTTTGGTCTCACTCATTAACCACACTTAAAAACAATTTCCTTTTTTCCCTTATAGGTTATCAGTTGTTAAATAGAAATTCATCCATGAAATTCAAGGTATTTTCGAGGAGAAATATTTTAAAGTTAGATTCAATACTTGCTTTGGGACTGTCGGACATTTTAAGTTAAAGCTCTATTTGTGCTATGCCGCGTATTGGACTTTACCCATCTTAAAATGGAGTAATACGTAAAATGTATTAAACAAACTAAAAATGTATTACGGCAGATAAAGATATGCGTTAGCTCAAAAGGAGTCTAGGCATATGTAAAGCATAAAGGTGTGCAGAAACTGGGTGGTTGCTGTATCTCTTCAAGTAACTCATTCGCTTATTTTTCCAAATGAATATTTTTCAAACTCAGCTTCGCAGCACTGGAGTTCCATCACTCCATTTGCGTTCGTTTGCTTTAATGGTATAAGACTTCATGTTACTTTCAAAATGCAATAGATTCGAGAAGACGTATTGCTTTCAGTTCTCCGGTATCTAGATAGATAGAATGAAGTATTTCCATTGAGACGAACAGCGTGAGTGGAAATGGTTCTGAATTTCTTTAAATATTTTAAGGTTGTTAGGCTCAACAAGAAGAATTCAGTCTCCGATAGCTGACGCCAGTAATCGAAATGGAGAGGTAAAGCGAACTAAGAATACGCTGTAAGATGGAAAGAATGCCAGTGACTCGTTCGTACTACATTTTCTTAGCTGGAAAGAAACATTACGTCTGTTATTGTTATTTAGAAGATTGTTATCGGCAGTTATTTGGTTTTACGCAGAGTGTTACATCTTTGGATGGCAAACATGTGCTTTTCTGGAAGTTTTCGAGTCTTTAAAAATTACTTGTGCTACAGGTTCCTAGAAAAATACCAAAGAATTTAGTGAAAATTTAATACTCGTTTCCTTTAACATCACGTTCTGCGGAACAGGAGAAGGTTCCCGCTACAGCACTGTATCTGTGTACATAGCAAAATTTAGTCGTTACAGGCTATCGTGGTACTTAATGTTACGTTCAGTTTATGCACAGAGGAATGTGACACCAGCAAAAATTTCAATATCGTAGAGTCATTTGTAACTAACATGTGATATGCTAAATTTTTGTCTTCTTTTTTGGATAAGTAGTACTTTCTATTCAGTTGCCGGCCCTGTGGCCGAGCGGTTCAAGGCGCTTCAGTCTGGAACCATGCGGCTGCTACGGTCGCAGGTTCGAATCCTGCCTCTGGTATGGATGTGTGTGATGTTCTTAGGTTAGTTAGGTTTAAGTAGTTCTAAGTCTAGGGGACTGATGACCTCAGATGTTAAGTCCCACAGTGCTTAGAGACGTTTGAACCATTTTCTATTTAGTTAGCAAGCATCCGTGTTGAGAACTACGTGGACAGCTATCTGTGATTTTGGCTTTAAGTCAAAATTTTTTGTGCGAATTGTGCCTGAAGAGCGGCACGGTGATGAGGTACGCAGTGCAGCATTAGACTGCAGAGTTATCACCAGATGACTGGCTCCAGCTCTTTTATAATTAATCTCAATGTCTTGGTACAGTCACAGATGCATTGATCAGCCAGAACATTATTACCACCGAGCTACTATGGATATAAACCGGTCCAGGCGACAGCCGCGTCACCTGGCGAGGATTGATTGCTAGTCAGGCACACGCACGGTGCATGTAGTATCAGTGAGCGAGTTGTCCTTGTGAAAAATGGGGAAGAAGCGCGATCTAGCTGAGTCTGACAGAGGGCAGATTGTGATAGCCCGGGGGCTTTGGCACGAGCATTTCGTAAAGTGCACGACTTGTCAGGTGTTCGATGAATTTTCTGGTGAGCGTCTTCAACACGTGGTGAAACCCAGGTGAAACCATTTCCACCCCCAATTACAAATGTCGGACGTTGTATGCTGGACAGGCAGGTAAAACACGGCAGACGGCGAACTGTGGTGGTCTTAACATCAGACTTTAATGCTGGCCAAAGAAAAGATTGTCTGAACACACAGTGCACCGAACACTCTAAACGATGGGCCTCCGCAGCCGACGACCCATGCATGTTCCAATGTTAACACCACGACAACGGCAACTACGACAGAAATGGGTACATCTCCATCAGCACTGGACATTGACAAAGTAGCAGAGCGTAGCATGGTCTGGTGAATCGCGATATCTCCTTCATTATGCCGGTAGGAGGACGCAAAAAACAAAACGAAATGATCGTATGGCATTGGTGGTCGGGAGGTCCCACTCGGGGGAGTTCGGCCGTCGTATCAGCGACTTGCAAGTCAATGATGATGAAGAACACACAACACCCAGTCCCCTGCTGGGAATCGAACCCGGGCCACCTGCGTGGTAGGCGGTAAAGCTACCGCTACGCTACCGAGGAGGACGTAAATCCGTCGTCTTCCAGGGGAACAGCTCCTTGACACCTGCACTGTGGGACAAAGAGACCATGTACAGCTCGTCGCGATGCCAGTGGCATTTTTCAACAAGATAATGCGCCTTGTCACAAAACCAGGTGTGTGCTGAAGTGGCGGAGGCGAATTCCAGCTGATCTGATGGCCCGCCGTCTCACCGGACCTGAACCCGATCGAATACATCTGGGATGTGACTGCATGTTGCCTGAGGGTTCATGACCCCCCTCTCCAGAATTTATGGGAATTACGTGACTTGTGTGAGCTGGAGTGATGGCAACTACCTGCAGCGACCTACCAGTAATGTGTCATTGCTTCCATTCCAAGACGCGTCGCTACCGTTACGCGTGACAGAGGTGGACATACCGGCTATTAGGTAGGTGGTCATAACGGTATGGCTGGTTAGTGTATAATCTTGCAAATATGCATGCTAATTAATTGTTCTCGTACTCATATTAGTAGGCAGCAATACCGAGTTGAAATAATGCAACACTGTCATGTAGTAAATGCACTAAGAACAGAAAATCGTGCAATTGCAAGTCCATAGTGCGGTCGAGGCTGATTAGGTCCTAATAATGCTCATATAACTGCGACAAAGTCCGGAACGAATCGGTAGGCATTATCTTTCAAGGACACGCTTAGATTACATTTCAGTTTTGTTCTGCGGTTAATCACAACTTTTCATTGTGGTGTCACGAAAATATGTTGGTCGTCACTAAGCGAAGCGTCTTTGCCTGGACAAAACAACTGCTATTGTTATTACGTCACATGCATATGAATCGAAGTATTCGCAGAAGTATTGGCGGAAGTATTCTCTGATAGGGCCTCTAACCTGTATACATGCATCCACCTGCAGCCGATGTTGCGTACTGTCATTCAAATATAGGGTGGTGCACGAAGTGTGTCATCGTTTTGTTTTTGAATGAACAGTTTACCTGCAAGACACGTTCATGGGAACATGTACTGCCATGGAAAACACTGTGTGGAGAATTTTTCCAACTCAGCACCTGCTCAATATGTCCACCACTTTAATTCCTGACGTCCTACACGAATATTGATGTTAGCTATAACCTTACGGCACATGTCTTCCGCTATTTCAACGCAAACTTGAAGAATGAGACGTCTCAATTCCGTTAAATCATGTGGACGTTTTGCGAATATTGTTTTGTGTAGGCACGGTCAAAGAAGGAACACACTTGGACTGAGGCACGGATTGTAGACGGAAGCAGGAGGGCAAAATTGTCGGTCCGTGAAACGACCTGGAAGCCTGAGTGAAACGACCCACATGTCGAACCGCTCGTATAAGAAATCCCACACAGTATTGCAGTATGTAGCCTTGCTCCAGCTTGCATGAGCCACTGTGTGTTGGAGGGCAACGTAGTAGCTAGGAACTGTGGAACGAAGTTATTTCGGAGCATGCTCAGATAACGTGCATTGTTCACAGTTTTTTTAAACAGGAAAGGTTCAATAAACCCTTAACTGGAAATTGCGACCCGCACTGCAATCCTCGTAGCAGGACGTTGTCGTTCATGAAGCATTTGCGGATTTTCAGTAGCCCACAAGCGTACATTTTGTTTATTTACCACACCATCCAAATGAAAATGCACCTCGTACGAAAACCAAACGTTGCTGAGAGTTTGCTCCCTATCGTCCGCCAAACGGGCAAACGGTGGTCTCTGCCGCTTGTGTTCTGCACTGAGCTTCTGGCAGAGGTCATCTTTACAACTGGAGCTCACTTTTAAGAATCCGTTGAACGGAGCGACTGGATATGCCCCAGTTGTAGTGTTGCCTTTCTGCACGATTTGCCGGGGCTTCTTCTCTGTAGAGGAACTCTTACCGCTTCAATATTTTCCGGCGAGCAAACAGGCTTCGGCCGAGGTCGCTTCGCTTCCATTACTGATCTTTCCGATACAAACTGATCGTATAGCGTATGAATTCTGTTGCAAGGAGCCTACCGTGTGTAAAACCGTTGCTGAAAGCACCTCAGACTCGCAATAGTACTTTCAATATCGTGAAAAGTAACACTAGTATCGAGTGCTACTGCGTTGTTAGTCGTCCATTGTCGACCATGTTGTAAAAACTAGTACCGTAGCGACGTTATCGTGAATTATGCATTCCGTAAGTCATTCATTTCTCAAAGTTCTATTGATATTGCTGTTGAGATGCTTATCGGGGTGTCTAGTGCGACTCACAAATTACGTACGAAACAAATGGTGACACATACCCCGTACACCATCATGTGAGTAGCGTTCTTTCCTAAATTAAGATAACAAAACCGTACTACTGGTCTTTAAAATAGCAACACCATGGAGGGCAGAAAATATATTAATTTTATTTATTGTGCTCATACAACATAGCAAGAAGAACATATAATTAGGAGATTTGTTGGCGATTTTGAGACGCGAACTTCAGTCCACAGAGTTCCCATCTCTGGCAGCAACAGTAGCTCTATCACTGCTAATACTAACCTTGGATGACAGACACGGATGCGTCACGCCATACCGCTTCATCTCTGCACCCGAGTTCATAAAACACAGTGGCTGGCGAGTTAGGGCGTGCTAGTAGCGTGGCAATCCACGACAAGATGTTTTCAGCTGGTGAGATATTTGCCGAACGTGCTGGCCAAGTTGATAGTGGAATACATCTGAGTATCATGGTAGGTCATGATGACTCGGGCAACATACCATCTTGCGTTGTCTTTTAGAAATCTGATGTTTCAAAGTGCACAGCCATTGATTAACCTTAACGCGTCACAAATGTAACGGCTGCTATCTCAATTACTGGCTTTGAGAACTAGTGTTATGTATCTAATGGCAACCCACACCATCACTCCAAGAGCTGCACTCGTTTGATGACGACAAGTGTAATGCAGAAAGTTTGGTTTTCAAATGTTTCAAATGGCTCTGAGTACTATGGGACTCAACATCTATGGTCATCAGTCCCCTAGAACTTAGAACTACTTAAACCTAACTAACCTAAGGACATCACACACATCCATGCCCGGGGCAGGATTCGAACCTGCGACCGTAGCAGTCGCGCGGCTCCGGACTGAGCGCCTAGAACCACTAGACCACCGCGGCCGGCGTTTGGTTTTCCTCGGAGACTGTACATAAGGATGCGTCTGTCCATCCTGATGCTGGACACTGACCCAGGTCTCACCCAAAAAGACGACGTGGTGCCACTGTTGTGTTCAGTGTTGTCATTGGGAGCCTCCATCTGCTGCCGCATCATCGAAAGCTTGAATGTTGGTAGGTGATGTGGCTGTACGATCCTGCATGGCTGAGAAAACAGTTGGCGTATCCTCTCGGGGACTAGGCATGTGGTACTGCTGAGGTACCATACTCGCACGACAGTTGTGGTATACCCTCCAACGTGAACAGCAACATCGCAGAGCGGTAAACCGCAGTCTTGCTAGACGACGATACTCCCACTGTCGAATTTCGACACGTACCGGTAAACGTTCCACCTTTTTACCGAAGCTATAACATGGACATGCCAAACAAAATCATGTGATCTCTGAAGAAGAAAGCCACCGAGTAGTATTTCCTTGTTTACAGAATGTAGATGGCGTTACTCCTGCCTTCTTTATATGGTTGTACTGAAAAGCTAATCATTTGCATATCCAAGTATGCAGTTCACTTCAAATTTGTTTGGCGTTTGTTGCATGTCGCCTTAATGGTCGGCAGTTTTAATGGCCAGCAGTCTGTAAGGAGAAAAAGGCTGTCGTTTCACAAAGTACTTTAATATGAAAAGTCCCAATTCATGGTGGTGGAGAAGGAACAGGGTACATTCTCTAACAAGTTGAAACATCAGTACAGTGCTTTGTGAGTTTGGGTAAGTGCGTGAATCGCTATTGTGCAGGCCGAATGGCTGGTCCTGCTTTGGCCTAAGACAAGAAATACCTGCCAGACGTTGTCGTCCTGCTCTCCAGAACAATAGAAGGACGATTTTTTTTGTACGATTTCGATAAGAACTAAGTATGCATCCCCACAGAACGAGCGAGGCTGGAACCTCATAATCTGTATTGTCTTTCTACTTCAGGTGGATGGCGGAGAATGGACTTGCCATCTCAACAGTAACTGTCATATAGAGCACAAGCCTACTGCGCATTCACTGATAACTCCCCTCTTAGACGTGGTAGTAATAACGTGTTTTAAGTTCAGTGTTGTCCATCCTCATTTATACTGCACAATCCATCTTATGGTGTGTGGCGATGGGTACTTTGTATAGTACTTTCAGTCCATGTAGCTTCTTCCAGTTTTCAATGGCGTGCAGGACAACGATTGTTCGGAAGCCTCTGTTTGAATCTGAAACTATTTAATTATTTTTCTTCATGGTCATTTCGGGAGATACACGGAAAGCAATATGCACTGGCGTGCAAAACTGAAGGACGAAAGTCACTTCCACTGGATGTGTCACTGCCGACTAACAAAGCTCACTGAAACTTAGACCATACGTAGGAAAATCTGCAATAATATAGTACGGAAGGCAACTAAAAGAAATGCGCAATGTGACGAACAGAAATGACACATTTAATTTAAAGACAAAAATTAAAATCAACTCACCACAATAGTTGATGGTCTCCTGGACGTTAAAAAGACTGGAAATAGTTTTTAGTAGGTTAAGTGATCACCAAGGATGGCAATGCATGCTCTGCAACATGCTCTCATGCTGGTAACAAGGTTAGGAAGTAGTTCTTACGGTAGGGCGCCCCGTTAATGCACCAGCATGGTTGCCACCTGCTGGAAGCGCGGTGGCGCCGTGTGGACTTGCTGTAGTACGTTTCCACAGCGCACACCACATGTATTGAGGCTCTTTGAATAAGACGAAATTCGGCGTGCGGACTGCCTGCCCAATTCCCCGGCTTACATCTGATCGAGCACATGTGGGATGTGTCGGAACCACATATGGCAGAACATTCAAATGCATCAACGAACATCCAGTGGTTTCAACGCGAGAATACTCTAGCACAAGAACTCGTTCCCAACTTTGTGGCTAGCTTCAGAGGACAAGTAGTTATTGTGGGTGGGTTCCAGTGCAGTGTGTGTCACTGATGACGTCATCGATTCAGTCATTGGATCTCCGCACTTCCTCTATAGCCCCATCTGACAAAGGTCAATTGAAATATGTATAAACTGAAGGGGGAAATTGAAATGTTTGGAGGAAATTCAAATTTTGGAGAGAAATTTGAAAAAAAAAGGCCGAATTGCATTAGTATGCTACCTTTGGAAGCAGGGTTGTTTCGCTATGTACAAATGAGCAGAAATGCAAGACAGAGCATTGTGAAGCTCGCTGAGTAGGAAACTGAGACAGGTTCTATGACATCACATTACATCTCAGACTTTATGGGCTATTTATCACAGTGTAGAATTCTTGTATGCTGCCACAGAGCTGGAATACTGTCCCTGGCTCTATGACATCACAATCTAACACTTGGAATACTGGTGCAGCCTTAGCATGACATCAGAATCCAAGACTAGCACTGGCTTCGCAGTAGCCCGCTATGAGCCAGGTCGCCCTGGAGCAGTGCTACCACTTTACGCTGTACACATACTGCCAATTCGGTAACCTAATGCAAAATGGACTATGGAAGCTCCCTATCCCACCGATAGTATGCTGTTTGACAGCACTGCAGCCACAGCTTGCATGACTCGAGCTAAAATGATGGAAAACATGAAACATGCAGGAACCACATTTGAACTTTAACCCAAATGACAGGGAGTCAGAATTCGCAGATACTGAAATTACCTATAAAATAAATAAAAAATCTAGAGACACACATCCATCCTGGTGGTGGTGGTGGTGGTGGTGGCGGCGGCGGTGGCGCTGCTGATGCAGACCTGTATGGAGGATGTGAAACAGAGAAAAAAAGTTTTGAGATACTATGCTTATAAACTCTCACAAAAATTGTGTGTAGGAACGAGTACTTGTTATTTACCGATAGGAATGCAACCAGTCATCACAGAACCTCTTCTTTTTTCTTTATTGAATTTCAATTCATCATCTGGGTTGGGCTGGCAGCAGCATATGCGCTGCTCTTCAGCCAAAAGACAATAATGATACACCAAAAGACATCTAAAATTACAAAGGAGGAAATATGGCGGACAAAACTATAAATTAGGGGAACAAAATGGACGAGGACAGACAAAAATGGGGCGACTGTAAAATGGAGACAAAAACCTTAAAAAGTATTGAGCACAAAAATCCACACACTCGAACAATGAAAAGAACACAATGCAAAGTATGACTGGAGCACAAAAGTATCAAAGGATGGCATGACACAGAACAATCACTGACAGTAACACTATGTACAAGTCCAGCACACAATTAAAATCACACCTTTCGACGCAGATGAGAACAGCACCAAACACAACACTGACGTAGCACGCAGATGACAATGAGCAAATTGGAGGATCTGCCAGGCGCAAGGAGATGAGGAAGAAGGGAGGGAGGTGAAGAGAGGAGGGGAGATGGATGGGGAAGTGCACCAAAGAGGGATAGGAGTGAAGGACGTGGGAGCAAAAGAGTCGAGGATGGGGTGCAGGGACTCAGGGGGGGGGGGGGGGGAAAGGAGGAAAATACGCTCTGGGAGAAGGAGGGAAGAGGAAAAGAGGGCCCTGGGGAGGGGGGGGACAAGACCAGGTTACAGTTGGAAGGAAGGGTATACGTCACACTGAAGTTCAACATCTGGAAAAGGGATTTGCTGGAAATTGCCCCGATGAAGGAGATGGAGGGTGTGGAGGTGGAGATAGGGAGGGATACAGCGATGGAGGTGCGACAACGGGTGGGAGGTGGAGAGGAAGGAGGAAACCAAGGGGTGGGGGGGATGAAGCCTGCGGACATTGTAAAGGATGTGGAGATGTTGCAGGAAAAGGAGGAGGTTGGGGAAGGGGATGAGGCCCTGCAGGAGCCATGTGAGGAAAGGAAGGCAGATATGGAGGACAAGGCAGAGGGCATGACATTTGAGGATTTGGAGGCCTTGTAAAAGTGAGTGGGTGTGGAAATCCAGGTAAGACTGGCATAACAGAGGATAAGACAGATGAGGGATTTGAGGTGTGGGGGATGATGGGAGGATGGAATCTCCATGTCCGGCTTGACAAGAGTTGCAGGAGGTGGAGGTGGAATGGGGTTTCTGCTGGATGGTCTGGAGATGAGGGGTCCAGGTGAGGTGACGGACGAGGTTGAGGCCAAGGTATCTCAGGGTGGGGGTGAGCTGGATGGGACAACCATAAAGGGTGAGGTAGAAATCATGGAGATGGAAGGAGCAGGTGGTGCAGGCTATGATGAACAGAACCATGTTTTTACCGTCCCCTCGAAGCCGCTGTGACAGTTCTAGTCATTCAAAGAAAGCCTATGGTCAGTAGCACTTGTTAGATGCAACTTTAACCTAACGAGTATAGACTGGGATGTTTATGGATTCATTGTGAGTTGAGAGCGTGGGGAGGGGGAGGGGGAGGGAGGGAAGAGGCTACAGACAGACAGTCGTGCGAAGTACTTTTGAACGCGTTTTCTGAAAACTGTCTTGACCAACTACTTCGGCAGCCCACACGCAATAGAAATATCTTAGACGTTGTAGCTACAAATATGTCCGATGTCACCGATAACGTCTATGCAGAAACAGGGAATGGCGATCATGATATCATTATAGCGACTATGGTTACGAAAGTTAATAAATTAACCATAAATTTAGGAGAATGCTTCTGCTAGAAACATCAGATAAGCAGTTGTTAGCATCTCATTTAGATAGTGAACTGCCATCAGTTAGTTCCAGTAAGACGGACGTAGAGGAATTACGGACGAAGTCTAAGCAGACTGCAAATCGTGATCTGGAGAGTTATGTCCCTAGTAACTTGATTAAGGATGGAAAGACCCACCACGGCTTAATAACGGTATTTGGAAAATGCTGAAGATGCAGAGACTGTTGCATTCTCGGTTCAAAAGAGAATGCAGAAATGATGACCTGTAAAACTTAATAGAGATTCGTGCGTCTTTGAAAAGATCTATACGCGAAGCAAACGACAGCTGCGACCGTGATACTTCAGCAAATGGTCTAGCAGAGAACATGAAGAAATTCTACTCTTATGTAGAATCGCTCGGCGGACCTAAGGCTTCCATCCGGTCTTGTTTTGACCAGTCTGGTGTGGTAGTTGCAGATAGCAAAACTAAAGCCTAAGTTTTAATTTCGGTTCAAGAAATCGTTCATGCAGGAGAATCGTACAAACATAGCGTCATTTGACCATCAGACTTCCGTATAGACGACATAGTTATAAGGATCCCTGACGTAGAGAAACAACTGATATATTTGAAAGCAAAGAAGCCAGCAGGTCCAGATGGAACTCCAGTGCGGTTTTACAAAGAGTACTCTATGACAATGGCCCCTTATGTTGCTTGCATTTATCGCGAATGTCTCGCCCAATGCAAAGTCCGAAGCTACTGGAAAGAAGCGCAGTGACTCCTGTAAAAGAACAGACACGCAAAATTGCTGATCAATATCTGCTACGGAATCCTTGAACACATTCTCAGTTCCAATTTAATAAATGAGAAGCTTGTGCCCATGAATCGGCAAAGTTTTAGAGAACGTCGTTCGTGATAAATTCAGCTTGCCGTTTTCCCACATGATATAATGGGAGTTAGAGATGGAGGGCAACTGGCAGAGTCCATATTTCTAGATTTCCGAAAATCAGCTGACTCAGTGTCCCATTGCAGGCTGTTAACGAAGGTACGAGCATATGTAATAAGTTCACAGATGCCTGAGAGGTTCGAAGACCTTTTGAGTTCTGTCCTCGACGGCGAGTGTGTATCAGAGACAATGGTATCGTCTGGAGTGCCCCAGGGAACTGTGACAGGACCGCTGTTGTTCTCTGTGTGCATAAATGATTTGATGGACCGGGTGGGCAACAATTTGCGATTGTTTGCTTATGACGATGTGGTGTACGGTAAGGTGTCGAAGTTGACTGATTGTAGAAGGATACAAAATGTCCTAGACAATATTTATAGTCAGCATGTTAAATATCAGCTATCCCTAAATGTGGAAAATAATAGTGCCCTGCTTCACACAGTCACACCGTTTAAATACCTGGGCGTAACATTGAAAAGCGATATGAAATGAAACGAACATGTGAGGCTGTACGGTGGCTATAATTTCGCACCTTACATGCACTCATCTACATACTTTGCCGTGATTTAGAACCGGAATTAGGTATCATTTGATAGGTTGTACATTGTATATGTGAATATTTAAAGAAGACTGAGATCGTCACGTGCAACTTATAAATAGCTGTTAGTGTTTATTGCATGAAAGGTGACAGAGTGTCTTTATTATCAAAACGGAGTAATGAATGATTGCCTATACTACTAGAGGTTGGAACGCCAGTGGAAATGAAACGGCAGCTGTAACTTAAGCCCTGGGTGGAAAAGCTCGCACAGGTGTGTTGAACCTGCTTGACACAGGAAGTAGCCACGATGGACGGTTGGGGCACCTGAGCGCTGAAGCACAATAGAGTGACGACTGGCCGGTGTTGTAGCTAGCCCGAAAGGATAACCGGGAACTCTGAAAATCTTGGACGCAGCAGAGAGGAACAAGGAATCGTTACTTCAGAAATCATGCAGGCTGGGTTATTTCCGAGGATTTTTACTCTGAGGAGCGTACCACTGTGTGAATTAACGGGGATAGGTATTTCCTCGCAAACTTTCCGCACTGGACGACAAAAGACTAAAATATGGTTGGACTGCGTTCGGAAGAATCTTTAGAGAGGGAGAATATTCCGTGGTTTCGAGAATATGATTCGCTTTCTGCAGTTACAAGGGAGGGAATCCGAGCTTTGCTAGGAATCCAGCGGTGGATAGAAAGTGGTATTCCGTTTAGAGCGCCCGTGTTTGACGGTCGCTCTGTATCAGCTTTTGTTGGTACAGACGGACTTGCTGTCTCTGCTCTCAGGAGATTTTATAGTTAGAACGGTTAGGCACTGTACTGTTGCAAACTTATACGATTCTGGACTTCGCCTCCTGGTAGGGGGTCGTCATAGAGTACGCAGCGTTCAGTGATTGAGAGCACTTCTTCTACCTACACTCAGGTAGGGACATTGCCTGATTTCCGTCCTTGTGGCTGGGAGTTCGCGTTTCTTGTCTGTAGAACACAGAGAGGAGAAGGCAGTATTAGAGCACACTAGTCAGAGGACCGCCTTCCGCCGTCCTAGTGTTTGAGTTTATTTTGTGGCTGGAGTTCTTCTATCGTCGCTGACGTGTACGAGAACCATCACTCCGATGCACCGGACGCAGTACATATGGTGATATTGCTAATTGCTTCGGCTCATTAGGGCTATAAGGCTAAACAGCTGTGATCGCGTAAGTTTTCTTTCCACTGAGGTTGCACACCATTGTAGATCATCTTTGAAAGTAGTGTCTTCTACCGTTTTTGTACGTAGATGATGTGAGTCATTTCGCGTTATTTATATGAGATCGCGTAGCCATAAAAAGGGACAGATTTGGGCAATTGATCAGTAATATTAGTTAGGAAATATAAACATTTGTAATGTACAGGATTTTTTTAATCTACAGTGAATGTATAAGCAGAAACAACATTTATCATTTAGTAGTTACTAGTTCCCTTAATCATTCATTTACGTTTAGGTTGTAATTTATATCTTAAAGAGCAAGAAGGAGAAAATAATATCACAACTAAGATATCCTAAGATCTGTTTCAGTGGGTAGTCAGACAGGGCCAAATATTGATTTTCGCGTTCAGTATTTTCCGTTGCGCACATTCATTTTACACCCACCTAGAGTAGCATCTTGGAAGGTCTGTGGTAGAGGAGGTGAATGGTCGACTTCGGTTTATTGAGAGAATTTTAAGAAAGTGTGGTTCACCTGTAGGAGGCCGCATATAGGACGCTGGTACAACCTGTTCTTGAGTACTGTTCGATGTTTAGGAGCCGTACCAGGTCACATTAAAGGGAGACATCGAAGGAAGTCAGAGGCTAGTTGCTACATTTGTTACTGGTAGGTTCGAGCAATACGTAAGTGTTACGGAGATGCTTCGGGAACTCAAGGGAATCCCTTTAGGGAAGGCGACGTTCTGTTTGAGGAACACTATTGAGAAAATTTGGAGAATGGGCATTTGAAGGTGAAACTGACTTAAGAACGATTCTACAGGCGCCAACATGCGTTGCGCGTAAGGACCACGAAGATAAGATAAATAAATTAGGGCTCATACAGAGGAACATATACAGTCGTTTCCCTTCGCTCTGTTTGCATGTGGAACAGGAAAGAAAATGACTAATAGTGGTACAAATCACTCTCAGCCAAGCACAATACGGTGGCTTGCGGAGTACCTGTGTGGATGTAGACATGTCAATGGAACGTTCGGCTTCCAACTTGTGGTGGTTTCAGGTCTACAGTAGAAATAGAAACACTTTAACGTGATATTTGAATATGTCATAACTACAGCTGTTCTTCGAATTTGAAGTTATTGCAGAAATGTGAAATGTATGGTGCAAAGTACATCCATCTGATGCATACTACCAAAGGTCTATATCACTAGCGCTAGTCGGCACTTAATTTTGGAAAACGTCTTATGCGCTTTCTGGAAACAGAGTAACAACAACGTGTATTCCATTGCTTACAACGTATCAATAGCTGGTCAAATCTGTCTAAAACAGAAACGCGACACTGTAGTAGGAGCAAGAACAGGTGGATAAAAATATCAAAATTTTGTGTAGCCATTACAACATTCGTTTCAAAAGTATCTGCATGGGGAGGGCTACACTTCCTTAGGTACAAAGTTTCATTGGGTTTGGTACTATATTCGATCATTTGATTTTTTTTTTTTTATTTCATCTTACCTAAACCGCGTATGGGCGGGGAGGTGGGGGGTCAGTGGTACATTATTCCACTCTTCAGGCAAGGGTGAGAAAATAAGAAAGATGATAACACCATCTGAACAGGAAATGAAGACCGAACAGTTCCGACCGGCTACTGTATCATCCTCAGCCCTTAGGCATCACTGGATGAGGATATGGAGGGCATGTGGTCAGCTCACTGCTCTACTGGCCATTGTCAGTTTTAGTGAATGGTGCCACTACTTCTCAATGAATAGCTCCACAACTGGTCTCACAAGGACTGAAAGCTTCCCACTTGCCAAGAGCACTTGGCAGACCTGGATGGTGACCCAACTAAACAAAGGTGACAGAAAAATAAAAATGTGAGGACTGGTTACATTTTAAGTCAAAAAGATTAATGATGGACACCTAAACGAATGAAGATTATATACAATTTAAAAGCACAGTTGTGATGACATTAAATTATTATATGGAAAAAAACACTGGAGCACAGCACTTTCACTTAACATCTGAAAAGGACCTGCAATGTGTGAAAAAGTATTCTGCAAGGAGAGAATTCGTTCCCTAGAGGTTCACGGGGGGAGGGGTGGGGGGCGGATAAGCAGGTAGGGGTCTGTTAGGTGGGGAAAGTATGGACATGACACGTAGGAGGCGAAGCAGATAATGGGAAGACAGACAATAGGAAGTACGGGGGGTTAGGAGGAGTAGTGGTGTTAGGGGAGAGTAGTGGTACAAGAAGGATGGGAGACAGGTGAGTTTAGACAGTAACAGAGGAGCCCTGATGTGGAGCGGGATAGATGGTGAAGAATTGAAGTTGGTAGGAGAGATAAATGTTAGGTAGGATATAATTGTCTGGGAGAGAGAGTTAATTGAAGTTGATTTTGGGTAGTATATGGAGTGTGTGGAGGTGTAGGAATCGAGGGATGTGTTGGTGAAAGTGCAGCAGCATACCAGGGCTGGGTATCAGAGGGGAGACAATGGTGTTATTAGAAACTAGTTAGCAGACAATATAGGAGACATGTAGGTGTTCGATGAGGGTGATTAAGGGTGGGAGTTTGATGAGATGGTAGAGGATAGGTGGGGGAAGGTAAACGAATACGAAAAGCGAGGCAGAGTGCATGATGTTTGAGGATATGGAGGGATTTATAGAACTTTGGTGGGATGCAGATCCATGCAACATTCGCGTAACAAAGCATGGGGTAGATCAAGGTTTTGTAGTTGTGGAGAGTAGTGTAGGACTGTAATCTCCAAGTTCAGCCACTTAGTAGTTTTACTCTGTTTTGGCTTTCTGATAGATGGTTAGTAGGTGGGGATTGCACATTAGTTGCCAGTCGAGTGTTATTCCAAGATATTTTAGTGTGTTAGCTAGCTCGATAGAATGGTTGTAAATGTTAAGGTAGAAGTCGTGGAGGTGCAGGTGTTTCGTCCTATAATTATTACCTGGGATTTGGAGGGATTGACCTTGAGGAGCCATTGTTTACACCATGAAGTAAACTGACTGAGGTGAATTTGGAGGGATCGTTGGGATATCTGGAGTGTAGGGTAGAGGCATGAAAAGTGGTATCAGTGTACTGAAGGAGGTGGATTCGCGGGGGTGGTTTGCGCACATCAGCGGTGTAGCATAGATAAAGGAGTGGAGTGAGGACAAACCCTTGGATCATTCCTGCAGTGGGATGGAAGGTGTGGTAATTATTATCGTTAACAGTGACAAAGGGTGGGCGATTAAACAGGAAGGATGCAATGAAGTAGACATAGTTAACTGGAAGTGCGTTATGTCTGGAGTTTGAAATGGAGACCGGAATACCATACATGGTCTAAGGCTTTTTCTAGGTCGAGAGAAACAAAAATAGTGGATTTATGGGATTTGAGTTGGTGGGATAGGAGGTGAGTGAGGTGCAGGAGTTGGTCATCAGAGGAGAAATTGCGATCGAAGCCACACTGGTTAATGACAAGAAGGAGGTGTTGGTTCAAGCGTTAATGGATGCGCTGGGAGAGGATGGATTCGGAGACCTTGCTAAACACAGAGATGAGGGATAAGGCACGATAGGAGGAGGTGTCAGTAGGAGGTTTTTGGGATTTGAGGAAACGTACGATTTTGGATGTTTTCCAGTGTTGAGGGTAATAACCTATGGAGAGGAGAG
This sequence comes from Schistocerca piceifrons, assembly GCF_021461385.2. Lineage (NCBI taxonomy): Eukaryota > Metazoa > Arthropoda > Insecta > Orthoptera > Acrididae > Schistocerca > Schistocerca piceifrons. The sequence continues at coordinate 826,916,731 of NC_060138.1, forward strand.
AAGTGCAAATGGTTGCAAGAGTGATTAGATAAGAGAGGGGGCATTCTTATAAGCATTGATAAGTAATGTAGTCATGACTGGGGGAAATGTTGCGTTTTTTTTTTTTTTTGTGGAGTCTTGTCTTATATCGTCTGCTGTAATTGGTGTATTTATTTCTGTGTGTGGTATATTGTACAAGTACTGAAAGCTGGGAGGCATGGATGGGACAGCGACATTTGTACGTTCATGGACGGTAGGGAAAAGAGAGTAATCAAAATGTGGGTCATAAGGCATGGAGAACATGTCGGACAGATATGGTGCGTAGTGGTTAGCTTTCCTCAGGTTGTCAGGTAAGGAATCATTATCATGGAGAAGCGGGTAGTAAGGTATGGGGTTATAGCCAGTGAGTCGATGGAATGGTTTCCAGTACTTAGAAGAGTTAATGGGGAGTGTAGCATTGAGTTTGGTGCATGTCTGGCGCCGGTGCCGGCGTTTTTTTGCATTTCATAAATTCCTGATATGTCTCTGATTTGCCGGTGGTGTGTGAGTGTATCATGGTCACAAGTCTTCAAAAGCGTGCGGTAGATATGACGAGATTCTCAGAGGAGTAGTGGGGCTTTTGGGAGGAGGAAGGTGCGGCGGGGATATATGGTCTTGGTAGGAACGTGGGCGTTCAAAATTGCTTTGATGTCTTCACAAATTATGTGAAGTTGGGCAGTATTCTGTACTGAAACCGCTGCCAGCTGTGATTGGCAAGAGACGTGAGTTGTTGGCAGTGAACTGTCAGCAGTCTAGGTGGAGGTGATGCTGGTTGGAAAACTGCATATTTATGGCGACGTGTCAGTTTGTGCTGGTTTCTCCCATGCTTCTCATAGATGCACAATACCCTGTTAGGTCTCTGTTTGCACACTTGGAGTATAGCGTTCAAATTTCTTTCACCAATTGGAGGTAGCTGTCTGCACTGTGTTGGTAGCATAACTGCAGTCATCTGCCGTCAGTTGACGCTGCACTCTTTTGTGAAGGTGGTTTAGGTTTCCATCCTGAAATGTGGTGTAGAAGTATGTTATTGGCCGCTATTCTCACAGAAAATGTCATACTTCGCGTCAAACGTATTTTCCGAGTTTTAATGGCTAAAATTCGACTTGTAAATACGAAGTTGCCCAGAAAGTAGAGCACCAGGTTTTTTTCTCAGCCGGAAACAATGCTACGAATGCGAAACGTTACATATGTGTTATTTGAAGTCTTCTGAGTGAGCGCGCCATGTTTTCGTCCGTTCTGACAGAGAGCGTAGCTGCAAGGCAGTTTCAAAATGGCGTATGTAGGTTATGTGCGTTACAAGCAATGTGCCGTCATTGAATTTCTCACTCCAGAGAAAGAAACTGTGAGGAATACTTACAAACGCTTGTGCTGTCGTCAGAAGTACAGTTAGTCACTGCATACGGAGGGTGAGGTCATTAGAAGGCGGTTCGGCGAAGTTCAACGATTTGTAGCGATAGGGGAGACCATCCACGGCTATCACACTTGACATGTTGCAGCGAGGTGATGTTATCATTCGCGAGAATAAACGCATTCGTGGAAGACATTTTGAGGACGATGAGGAGATGATTCACACACTGAAACAAGCACTGGCTCCGCCACCAGGACAAGGACTGGTACCAACAGGGCGTGCACGCCCTTGTTTCGCTCTGATGGAAGGCCATAGAATGGGACGGAGATTACGTGGAAAAATAGGGTGTGTGGGTAATTTTCATTATTTTCAATAAAGAATTGTTGAAGAAATAAACGCGGTGCAGTACTTTCTGGGCAACCCTCGTAGGTATAAATGTTTTCATTCTCAAATGTTGTTGCTGGATGTCTAATACATGTAAGTTCGCGATTTGGACGGTTCTCTGCTGTCGGTTATGTTGCTGTCGGTAAATAGCCAGCATCCGTTCCCCACCTGTCACCAGCCACCCGCCATCCGCCGCCCGTCATAGGCCAGCCCAAGCATCAGGATAATGAATGTACGAGGGGGTACCCAAAACAAACCGGAATAGTATTGCCCTGGGTGGAGTTTGTGAAGTACGCATTTCTGCAGCTAGGCGTGTATTGTGCAACTCATTGCTAGTTCAGTGCGCCTGTGTTGTCGACCTGGCTTTTTCTGTTTATCTGCAGTTTTGTTCTTGTTACGTTTTTAATGATGGTAGGTTTGGTGAACAATGTGCAGCTGCGACATTTTGTTTTCTACTCATTAAAAATGCTGCTGAAACCGTTTTAATGTTGAAAGCACCTTACCGAGATGACGCTTTGAGAAAAACTCAAGTGTACAAATGGTTTGCTCGATTTAAAAATGGTAACATGCCGTTTGATGACAAATCTCGTTCTGGACATCAATTAACAGCTTGTGCTCACAGACCGTCGGCAGGATATTGATCAACTGTCAGAAATAAGTGGTTTGTCATCGAGGTCGGTTCAGCGTAAAAAAAAGATCCGATTTATGGCAGACAGGAGACTGGTTCCTGAATCATAACAACGCACGGCTATTTGTGTTAGACAGTTTTTGGCTAAAAATTTCATTGTTCTTCTGTCCCATGCACCTTACTCGCCTGTCCTGGCTCCGTGCGACTTTTTCGTATTTCTACAAAGGCATGAAAGGGCACAGCTTTGGCAACATTGAAGAAGTCAGGAAAAAAACTAAGGAGGAGCTGTCTGCCATTTCTAAAGATGACTACAAAAAAATATTTCAAACTGTGGAGGAATCTGTCAGACAGATGAATTAATTTCAATGGAGAGTATTTTGAAGGGGATAAGGTTGTTATGTAGACAGTTTGAAAACAAATTGTTTTTAAAAAATAATTCCGGTTTTTTTGGATAGCCCCTAGACTTTTTAATGCCTATGCACAATACATGTCTGAGCTATTGGTAATTTCAACGTATGGGAATTATAAGTCCGTGTCATTTGTGTTGATGCACAAGTGTGTTTTTCTGCATCTTTGGTGTTTCTCTTCATTTTAACTGGTGTAATGCAGGCTGTGGCTGCAGTGCTGTCACAACAGCATCCTAGCGTTGGTAATCGGAACTTCTGTAGCCCATTTCACATTAGGTTACTGAATTGGTAATATGTGACTGAGCTGTAATTGGTGCATGGTGACGGTGTGACTCCAGGGGGCTTGGCTTTTTAGTGGGTAAACCACAGTTAGAGTGGTGGTTATGAACTTCGCTACCGCAACAAGGAGAGCTCCTCCTGACAAGGTATTTCTTTAAATAAAGGCTCAAGTGTTCTTACGACACTGCATACAGTTTCGACTTTAACTTGTTTAAACAGTCCTTCCCTGTGTTTGTTTAAATAAAGACGCAAGTGGAGAGATAGAGAATACAGTGACCATACACCTCTCAGTGAATAGGGGGGTGAGGTGGAAAATATCTCAAATAGATCAGAAGCCAGGTATGGACCTGCCTAACCATTCTTTGTCTCTAACGTCATAGAGCACTGTTCCATAACTATGATTCTGACAACAAATAGCCTGTCCCACTATGCGCTGATCGTCATATTCGATCGCCATCTTATATTCCAAGTTACCCGTCTCGGATTCTGACGTAATAGTAGAGCAGCGACAGTATCTCGATTCTGGGCCAATTATACACTGTTAAAATTCGCCCGAGAAATCTGAGGTTTAGTGTTTTCGTGAGAATGTTCCTTAAACATGCTAGGATCACCAGATGGGAGCGATGAATCCAGTCGAACGTGTCTGGGATCGATTGAAACGAGCTGTTTTTGAACGTTGACAACAGCCACTTACTCAGCACGACCTACGCACAAAATTTGGACAAGAGCTTCTGTGGTATACCAAGATGGATTCAAGCTTGTATCCGCGAATGGAACATTCCATTACGTATTTACGTTGTCCATTGGCGTTGTAAAAAACGTCCCATAGGCAATAAACGATTTTATTGTTGCGCAAATGTTCGTTTTTTTTTTTAATTTGGTGATCTGGAAACATTGCAAATCAATATATACGCAAGCCTTACAACAATTTTTATGTATTCTGTGCCACGAATTTCGAAATAAAGTAATAATGCAAAACTTTTGTTGATGTGTGTATGTGTCTCCCAGGCGAGAGATGAAGACGGGAATTATATGCCATCAGTTCCTCTGTAAAGCAGTAATTCTGGGCCAGCGTAATTTTAAAGCAACGCATTTCAAAGTCTTAGTTATTGGTGGTCAACAAGATTGCGTTGACCGTTAGAGAAGCTCCTTGGTGCTGAAGCGCACCAGGAGGGCAGGAATACGTTAGAGAGACTCCTTGGATTGAAACGCACCAAAAGGGCAGCAATTCCTCCCCGGGAAGGATGGTAATTAGGAGTAGCAAGGTAAGGCAACCTAACTGATCTGTAGAGTTCCTTCTGAACTCGCTTGTAAGACGGACATATCTTTCTGTATCTATGGGCATTTAGGATGACAATATAAAATAGTCCTCATCTTAACAGTGACCGTTTCCTGGACCGAATTCTGAAATAGGTCTCAGTACGGTCACTCAGCATCACTTTTGTCGGTGTCTTGATGAAGTCAGCACAGCCTCCATGTAGTCAGTGACCGTGAAAGAGTATCTCCTAGTGGGGATCATGTTGGCGAAGTTCTCTCGCTAAGGCCTCACACCCTTGTAGAATTATCGAGAGCCATTGAAAATAAAGTGAGACGTAAGAGATTCTAAGACAACCACGAACCAGCGTCCTCATAACACAGTGAGATAGTACGGCCTACAGACTAGATAACAGTCAATGTAGTTCCATTATTGCTAGTACTGAATTTCTCTCTCTCTCTCTCTCTCTCTCTCTCTCTCTCTCTCTCTCTCTCTCTCTCTCTCTCTATCCCAGTCGTTTCAACCATACAGTAGCTTCATTCACATACTTTTATAAGTTTTAATTTTAACTGATGACTACTCATAGACAAGATTGGGGGTAAACTGCCGGTCGGGCACACAGTTTTAATCTGCCAGAATGTTGAAAACAGTGCTCAGTTTGCAGGAGAGAAAGATTCATTATGTGTAGTCACACGAAATTTGGAAATTTGTGGTAAGGTCTTATGGGACCAAACTGCTGAGGTCATCGGTCCCTAAGCTTTCTCATTACTTAATCTAACTTAAACTAACGGCAACACACACGCTCATGCGCGAGGGAGGACTCGAACCTCCGTCCGCCTTTGGAGGTTCGAGTCTTCCCTCGCGCATGGGTGCACGCGCTCATCAGAACCTGACAGTTGGCTCTACAGTTGTTGGTTAGCATTGGAAGTCCGTCGGCAATGATGGGGACTCTCGGATATTCAAAGAGGTGCTCTCTGTGGGTTCGCTCACAGCGGACAACAAGATTCAAAGAAAGGCCATTTCATCTGAATTGTTGGACCTTAAGGATTCTCTACGGGGAACACACTTTGAAAATGACAAGAATGCCAGTCATGCAGTGAAAACATGGCTACGCCTACAGCATAAAAGCTTTCAGCAATAGGGAATACATGCTCTTCTACGACGTTGGCGTGCGGCCATAGAACATGATGGGCACTACGTAGAAAAATAGGAAATGGGCAAGACATGTTAATGTATATTATCACCAAATTCTGACTTTTAACAATAAACATGGTCTGAGAAAAAACGATCCTCGTACATTTGTTGCATACGTTGTCTTGACTGTAGCAGTACTCAGTTATTAATGTATTGATTAATTAGGTTACAACGTGCTTCCAACTTAAGGTAACAGTGGAGAGTGGGAATCGATTTAATATGTCATTGTCAGCTGCATCAGGTGAGAGGACTCAGTAAAGCTTCGTGCCTTTCACACCTGATGCAGCGAAAGAAGAAGAAATGTCACATCTTCAGATTGCGTTACATGGTAGGAAGTTGTACAACAGCCTACTACATAGGTAGTTACATTTTCAGATTGATTCAGTTTGGTGTTGGAGAACCTTAGCTTACTTTTGTACACCGAAGACCCAAAGAAACTGGAACACCTGCCCAATATCATGTAGGGCCTCCGAGAGCACGCAGAAGTGCCGCAACACGACATGGCATGGACTCTACTAATGCCTGATGTAGTGCTGCAGGGAATTAACATCATGAATCCTGCAGGCTGTCCATAAAACCGTAAGAGTACGAAGGGGTGGAGATATCTTCTGAACAGCATGTTGCAAGGCATCCTAGATCTGCTCAATAATGTTCATGTCTGGGGAGTCTTGTGGCCAGCGGAAGTGTTTAAACTCAGAAGAGTGTTCCTGGGTTAACTATGTAGCAATTCTGGACAGTGAAGTGTCCTACTGAAATTGCCCAAATCCGTCGAGATGCATAATCGACATAAATGGATGCAGGTGATCAGATAGGATGCTTACGTGTGTGTCACCAGTCAGAGTCGTGTCTAGATGTATCAGGGGTCCCATATGACTCCAATTGTTTACGTCCCACACCTTTGCAGTCCCCTGCTGACATGCAAGGTCTATGTATTCACGAGGTTGCCTCCATACCCGTAGACGTCCATCCACGCGATACAATTTGAAACGAGACTCGTCCGACCAGGCAACTGGTTTCGAGTCATCAACAATCCAATGTCGGAGTTAACGGACCCAGGCGAGGCGCAAAGCTTTGTGTCGTGCAGCCATCAACGGTACACGAGTGGGCCTTCGGCTCGGAAAGCCCATATCGATGATGTTTCGTTCACGCTGACACTCGCTGATGGACGAGCATTGAAACCGGCAGCAATTTGTTTAAGGGCTGCACTTCGGGCACGTTGAACGATTCTCTTCAGTCGTCGTCGGTCCCGTTCTTGGAGGATCTTTTTTCGGCCACATCGATGTCGGAGATTTGATGTTTTACCGGATTCCTGATTCTCACGGTACGGTCGTAAAATGGTCGTACGGGAAAGTCCCCTCTTCATAGCTACCTCGCAGATGCTGTCTCCCATCTCTCTTGCGCCGACTATGACACTACGTTCCAACTCACTTAAATCTTGATAATCTGCCAGTTCAGCAGCTGTAACCCATCTAACAACTGCGTCAGACACTTGTCTCATTTTGGCTTTGCCGACCGCAGCGCCGTATTCTGCCTGTTACATATCCTTGTATTTGAATATGCATGCTTATGCCAGTTTCTTTGGCGCTTCAGTGCATGTGTATCTCGTCTTCAAATGTGTGACATAGCATCCGAGTCAATGTGTGTATCTGTATCTGTGTCGTCTACTATGTGCTGCTGATCTGACTAATGTGGAGCCTACATGTGGAGCGTATGGTCTCTCATGTTTGTATGCCACATGAAATGTAGTGTTCGCGATACTCCGTCTGTGATGTTGTTTATAGAGTTTCAGCCATCTTCTCTGTGTATTAACTGTCCTATGTCCTCGTGTTGACAGATGTGAAAATTACCGAACTATCAGTTTAATAAGCCACAGCTGCAAAATACTAACGCGAATTCTTTAGAGACGAATGGAAAAACTGATAGAAGCCGACCTCGGGGAAGATCAGTTTGGATTCCGTAGAAATGTTGGAACACGTGAGGCAATACTGACTCTACGACTTATCTTAGAAGAAAGATTAAGGAAAGGTAAACCCATGTTTCTAGCATTTGTAGACTTAGAGAAAGCTTTTGACAATGTAGACTGGAATACTCTCGTTCAAATTCTGAAGGTGGCATGGGTAAAATACAGGGAGCGGAAGGCTATTTACAATTTGTACAGAAAGCAGATGGCAGATATAAGAGTCGAGGGACGTGAAAGGGAAGCAGTGGTTGGGAAGGGAGTGAGACAGCGTTGTAGCCTCTCCCCGATGCTATGCAATCTGTATACTGAGCAAGCAGTAAAGGAAACAAAAGAAAAGTTCGGAGCAGGCATTAAAATCCATGGAGAGGTTCGCCGATGACATTGTAATTCTGTCAGAGACAGCAAAGGACTTGGAAGAGCAGTTGAACGGAATGGACAGTGTCTTGAAAGGAGGGTATAAGATGAACATCAACAAAGCAAAACGAGGATAATGGAATGTAGTCGAATTAAGTCAGGTGGTGCTGAGGGAATTAGATTAGGAAATGAGACACTTAAAGTAGTAGATGAGTTTTGCTGTTTGGGGAGGAAAATAACTGACGATGGTCGAAGTAGAGAGGATATAAAATGTAGACTGACAATGGCAAGGAATGCGTTTCTGAAGAAGAGAAATTTGTTAACATCGAGTATAGATTTAAGTCTCAGGAAGTCGTTTCTGAAAGTATTTGTATGGAGCGTAGCCATGATTGGAAGTGAAACATGTGTTGTGGCTTGGCAAGACAGCCAAGCCACTATGAGGAAGCCGATTTGCACGCGTTTAACCTCACGCAGGATGGCGTGAGGTCTGGAAAAGGACAAGGTCTTTATAGTAGCAAAACTAGTACGTAGCTACTGGAATACTTAACTTTAATCCATAATTGGTGAACATCGGTCTGACGGTACATGCATCACAAGATAAATAGCAATTGATAATGGCGCCTTGCTAGGTCGTAGCAAATGACGTAGCTGAAAGCTATGCTAACTATCGTCTCGGCAAATGAGAGCGTAATTTGTCAGTGAACCAGCGCTAGCAGAGTCGGCTGTACAACTGGGGCGAGTGCTAGGACGTCTCTCTAGACCTGCCGTGTGGCGGCGCTCGGTCTGCAATCACTGATAGTGGCGACACGCGGGTCCGACGTATACTACCGGACCGCGGCCGATTTAAAGGCTACCACCTAGCAAGTGTGGTATCTGGCGGTTACACCACAACATGGACGATAAATAGCTTTCGAAATGTGGTGCTACAGAAGAATGCTGAAGATTAGATGGATGGATCACATAACTAATGAGGAGGTATTGAATAGAATTGGGGAGAAGAGGAGTTTGTGGCACAACTTGACTAGAAGGAGGGATCGGTTGGTAGGGCATGTTCTGAGGCATCAAGGGATCACCAATTTAGTACTGGAGGGCTGCGTGGAGGGTAAAAATCGTAGCGGGAGACCAAGAGATGAATACACTAAGCAGATTCAGAAGGATGTAGGGTGCAGTAGGTACTGGGACATGAAGAAGCTTGCACAGGATAGAGTAGCACGGAGAGTTGCATCAAACCAGTCTCAGGACTGAAGACCACATCAACAACAACAATGTCCTGATTCCCTAAACTCGGTCTTATAACAATAAAAACAACCGGCGTCGACCTTATACAGTAAGAATGCTTACTAGACGCAGCTGAGAGACGGCGCTGCTGGACAAGCCAGGGGTCGCCAGTGGGCGGCAGGAGGGGGCGGTTCCAGAAGAGCACGCCGGAGGAGCGAGGCGCGTCTCTGAGGTCCGGCGCCCCGCCCCTTAGGACATGAAAGGCGGGGCGGTGTGGGCGCTCAGCCAAGGAGTGCGAGACGCGCACGTGATGCGCCGTAATGCGGCTTGTGATCGGTGGGCCCGAAGGCCGCGGCTGGCCGGCGCCGTGTGCGCGCCGCGCCTCCGCCCTGAAATAGACGCTCCGCCGTCGGCGTCGGTGTCGTCAGCGCCTTGAGCCGCCGCCGGCGCCACCCCCTGGCACGCGAAAATAAGGGAAGGGAAGGCGCGGCCGAGCAGATGACCGCGTAATTACCGCGCAAGGCCAAGGATGCCGCCCGAGCCTTAGCGCGGCACTCTCTTTGACAGGCGACGCGCTCTGATGCGCTTTGTGCGAAAGGAGGAGTGCCAGCTATGAAGCCGCCTCACAGGACTTATCTGGGGTCCGCCGCCGGTGAAAAGAGGCGGAAGGAATACTGCTCCCGAGGAGCGATGGAGGAGCCGGGCACCGCGCTAAAAACTGCTCTCGTCGACCAGGAAAGAATGAAGACGGCCTACAGCAATGTACTGCTACAAGACAGCATTTTTCCATTATCCTCGTCTTGTAACCTGGAAGTAATTCATTAGATCACCTTGAATTCGCGTGTTGTCGTTGATGTGCTCTTCGGTCTCAAGACTTGTTTGATGTACATCATTGATGGTTACAATGCTCTGTTTATGCAGTGCTTGTGTCCTTACAGTATAATGTCCTACAGGCATGCATGCATGTATGAAGGAACAGACACTGTCACGGACAATTAGCCGGCCGCGGTGGTCTAGCGGTTCTGGCGCTGCAGTCCGGAACCGCGGGACTGCTACGGTCGCAGGTTCGAATCCTGCCTCGGGCATGGGTGTGTGTGATGTCCTTAGTTTAGTTAGGTTTAAGTAGTTCTAAGTTCTAGGGGACTTATGACCTCAGATGTTGAGTCCCATAGTGCTCAGAGCCATTTGAACCATTTGAGCGGACAATTACAGAAGCGGTAAACATTAAGGAATGCAGTGACGGAAAAAAATCCCATCGGTAATAAGAATTTGTTTAAGATCAAGGAAAGTTGGTAGGCCTATTTCTATACCTTTAAGATGTCACCTTTCCAAATTTCGCTTAAGAGTGGCGCCACTGTCAGTAGCTCCCTGTGTTTGGATGAGATCGTTTAATAGGGTTACGAGAAGCTGGGTATTCACATGGTTCACATGGCTCTGAGCACTGTGGGACTCAACTTCTGAGGTCATCAGTCCCCTAGACCTTAGAACCACTTAAACCTAACTAACCTAAGGACATCACACACACCCATGCCCGAGGCGGGATGCGAACCTGCGACCGTAGCGGTCGCGCGGTTCCAGACTGAAGCGCCTAGAACCGCTCGGCCACAACGGCCGGCGCTGGATATTCCTTCTGCGATATTGCAGAGAGGCTTGGCAGGAATGTAGCCACTGTATATGACTACAGCGGTTGTCATGGGCAGGTACGGTCACAAGGAGACCAGGTTCCGAACGGCCACATGGTACTACCGAGAGGGAAGATAGTCGTCTTTGTCAGTATCAATGAAATCCACCAACAACCGTGCAACAGAGAAGTTACTTTATTTTATTTTATTTGACTGTCACTTTCGGCATTCCACTTCGCCATCTTCAGTCCCTATATGCGTCCTCAAAATAAAGAATACAGTCAAACAGTGCCATATCTGAAACTTCCTGGGAGATTAAAACTGTGTGCCGGACCGAGACTCGAACTCGGGCAGAAGTAAAGTTGTGTGGACGGGGCGTGAGTCGTGCTTGGGTAGCTCAGTTGGAAGAGCACTTGCCCGCAGAAGGCAAAGGTCCCGAGTTCGAGTCTCGGTCCGGCACACAGTTTAAATCTGCCAGGAAGCTTCATATCAGCGCACACTCCGTTGCAGAGTGAAAATCTCATTCTAGTGCCATAGCTTCCTGGATGTCGTGAATTCAAACGGTTTCACAAATGCTCATTCGAAGACTTCAGAGTAACAACTGCTGTGAAGTCTTCGAATGAAGTACTTGTGAAACTTTTCTGAAACGCCTGTGCTAGCAGGACAGAGCGGATTAGGTTGTGGAAAGGGGCCAAAATGAGTTCCTGTCAATTGTACTCAACATACAAACTTTATTTATTAGTACACAATATTACAACAAGGATGCAAAACACTTAAAACTTTAATCGACCTCCCTTGATTAACTTTAGATCGGCTGTAGGCCACTCTCAAAATCCAAGACACAAGGCCTAAGCAAGAAATTGAAATACAAGGTTCTTCTTGAACTTTCACCATAAATATTTTCTAAATCTTCAATCTCAACAGGCTGAAGGCCTTAGCAATTTAATTTTAATGGAACTTAGCTGGAGGTCGCGTATCAGGCAATAAGAAGAGTTACAATCAAAAAGCAAAAGGGCTTATCTTAAAACAATTCATGAAAAAGGGCAAGACAAGAAAATTAATCTAAGAAATATTAAAACTCGGCTGAAGACTGCACATCAATCATACAACTAAAACCCATACAGGGAAATTACTATGTAGCACAAAAGGAACGACGCTCAGAAGTTTCCAAAGGTCAGCCTGGGATTGTAACACTAGCGCCCGTTTAGGTGAGACAGGTAGGCTGTTCAGTGACTTCTTAATCCGAAGGCAACCCAACCAACAGACAGCCGCCCGAGCAGTGAACAAGATCAATTCCGCTCCAGGGAGCCAGAAAAACGACCACAAGATTTCAATACAACGAGACACAGAATATTGGCGCCCACAACGACCAACAACACCTCAGCTGTCGAACTACACGCTGCGCTAGACAGCAACAAAAATATGGTTCAATTGGCTCTGAGCACTATGGGACTTAACATCTATGGTCATCAGTCCCCTAGAACTTAGAACTACTTAAACCTAACTAACCTAAGGACATCACACAACACCCAGTGATCACGAGGCAGAGAAAATCCCTGCCCCCACCGGGAATCGAACCCAGGAACCCGGGCGCAGGAAGCGAGAACGCTACCGCACGACCACGAGCTGCAGACAGACAGCAACAATACGACGAGGAAAATACAGCGCCGAAAACTACGTCAGGGGCCAGGGCAGGTAACCAGAACGTCAACGGCCACAAGGCAGAAGATAACGCTGGACAACTTCAATAACTGGGAATAAATTAAGTTAAACTCCACAGGATGACGGCTGGAATCTTAGCCGACTTAAATACACACACGCTGTTGCTCACGGGAATGTCCCAAAATGACAAGCAGGATCAAACGAGGCTCGATAGTAGGTTAAGTGAGGACTCAACTTTCATGTCCAGGATCGGTGGGCGACGAATTTCGTAGCACTCGCAAGCAGCACCTCACACTCCAACCGCGCGTGCACGTTGCCAGCGGCTCCGACCCGACTGTGTGCGACGGGGACTTGGCTTGCTGCTCCACGCCAACTGACCGACTGCCCAGGCCTGGAAACTGTGATAGGACGAAATATACGTCGGCCGATGAGACGACCAACCGAACGACCAACCAACGGTCATCCCGCTCCAATCTCCCTCCGTCGGGCAATTCATGTGTGTCGCCAGCGGCCGGTGAGTACTGGCTGTCCGCTACTCAGCGGCGCTCCGTTCCCGACTTCACTGCTGCTGCATCCTGACTGCACTGCTGGTCCGTCTCCAACTGACTGCCAGACACACGATGACCCGGAAATACTGTCAGTTGCTCCAGAGATGGTACGACTGTGCAATTATCGATACGCGCTGCTGCTGCCGCTCATGGGCAAGTAAGGCAAAAAGTTAGTGACGCCAGTAAATGGAATAAGAAAATGAGGCGGCAGTACTTAATAGAAAATGTTAAACAATAAACGGCATGAACACAATCTGTGCACTGCTCAGGTTTGAATTCACGATATCCAGGAATATATGGAACTGTATGTCAATATTTATTTTGAGGATGCATACAGGACCTGACGATGGCATAGTGATAGTCAAAATAAAATAAAATGAAATAACATCTCAGTTACACGACTGTTGACAAATTTATTTGATATTGACAGTTACCTGACCAGCTGATGTTCCCTGTTCATGATGGATCAACAGAGACAGCCGTGTTTGGTGTATGGCTGTGGCACATCGTATTGCGTCTGCAGCAGCAGTTGGCACCACAGTGGCACAAATAACTGTCAGCAGTCGATTACTTCAAGGACAGCTGCAAGCCAGATGCCGCGCGGGATTAGCCGAGCGATCTCAGGCGTTGCAGCCATGGGCTGTGCGGCTGGTCGCGGCGGAGGTTCGAGTCCTCCCTCGGATATGGGTGTGTGTGTTTGTCCTTAGGATAATTTAGGTTAAGTAGTGTGTAAGCTTAGGGACTGATGACCTTAGCAGTTAAGTCCCATAAGATTTCACACACATTTGAACATTTTACAAGCCAGACACCCTGTAGAGTGCTTTCCACTGACCACAAACGACCTTAGTTTTAAATTTCAGCGCCGTCAAGAGAGAGCTCATCGGAGAGCTGAATAGAGGTCTGTTGTTTTTCTGATGAAAGCTGGTACTGCCTCAGTGCCAGTGATTGCCGTATGTTGGTTAGAAGTAGACCAGGTGAACGCTTGCCACCAACCTGTCTGCAGCCAAGACATGCTGGACCTACATCTGGAGTTATGGTCTGGAGTGCGACTTGGTGCGACAAGAGGGCAACTTTCGTCGTTACCCCACGTACCCTGACTGCCAATTTGTATATAAATCTAGGGTTTCAAACTGTTGTGCTGCTGTCATTCATGAACAGCGTTCCAGGGCGTGGTTCCCAAAAGGATAATGCTCATCCACATACCGCTATTGTAATCCAATAGGCTCTGTTGAGCGTCGACACATTGCCTTGACCTGCTGCCTCACCAGATCTATGATGACTATTCGGCTATTCGGAGAGTAAGGCCCGATAGGGTGTGAAATTGATACCACAGTTCTTTCTTTCTTTCTTGCTTTCGCTTACGCCAGAGTCCGGCAGCGATCGCAGGGTCGGCGTGGTTACAACAGATTTGACAGTGTTAGAGTTAGGGATGGCCAGATGCCTTTCCTGCCACCACCCCGTACCCCCCAGGACGGAATAGTGTACCCCAACTGTCTGCGTCTAGTGTAAAGTGTGAAACAGTGCGGACGTGTTTCAAATGTCTGCGACGCGTGTAACTGATGCGGAAAGTGGGGACCAGCCCGATATTCACCTAGCAGGATGTGGAAAACCGCCTAAAAACCACATCCAGGCTGACCGGCACCCTGGCCCTCGTCGTTAATCCGCTGGGCAGATTCGATCCAGGGCCAGCGCGCCAACCGAGTCCAGGAAGCAGCACGTTAGCGCACTCGGCTACCGTGGCATGTCAAAATGATACCACAGTGACAATCAGATAAAGCTTTTCACAGATGCGTTGGGCAGTGCCTGTAGTATGCGCGTCGATCGCGTCACGTCGCTCTTTTCAGTTCTGAGCACACAGTGAGGACGTAAAGATGCTTAGAACAATAGTGTCTCTCTCCAAGTGTAAGGGCATGGTGTGAGATTTCGCCCGATGCCATGCAGCCCACATAACATAGCTGGTATGCGTTTCCTTCTGCATGACAATCCTGGCCCGCGCTCTACACAGGCAATGAAGATGATTCCGCATCGTTTTCGATGAGAAGTGTTTGATAACCCACAAAAGAGCCCATAACTGACTCTCGCTGAGTTTCATCTCTGCTCACATCTCTGGCTATAAAGACAATGTTCTGACACAGACAACGAGCTGTACACCAGCGTAGAGAATTGGCAGGGAGTACAGGCAGCTGTATTCTATGATGAGGGCATTGGAAAGTTGGTCAAACGCTACGATAAATGTCTGCTTCGGAGCGGCGACTATGAAGAGAAGTAGCTGGAAGGTGTAACTAGCTGCTGCAAATAAAACATTTCTGATTTTCACAGTGGTTTCCATTTTGCGAAGGTGGGACCTTACTTTCTGAATAGGCCTCGTATCTCCAATCGAGCACATCCGGGACATCATCGGACGAAAACTCCATGGCCATCCACAATAAGCATTAACTGTCTCTGTATTGACCGACCAAATGCAACAGGCATGGGACTCCAGCTCACAAATTGACATCTGACACCTTTACGATACAATTCATGCACGTTTGCATGCTTGCATTCAACATTCCGGGGGTTACACCAATTATTAATATAACAGCGTGTCACATTTACAAGGGCTTTCCTCGCGCTTACATTAACCTGTGATCTTGCATTATTAATCGCTTAAATATGTTACCAAGACAGATATATTACTGAAATTTCATTACTCAACATTAATTATTTCTTGGTGCTAGAATTTCTTTTTCCGTCAGTGTAGATATGCTTTGTACGACTATGCATACACGTCAGTAATTTGTGGCGTATGAAACTTTGTGCCGAATTGGGTCGCGAACTCGGATTTCCCACTTCTCGCGAGTGGTCACCTTAACAACTTCGGCTATTCGAGCATGCCTCTATGAACAATCCAAACATCCAATGTCACGTATTCACAACCCTAACGCTCGCACAATTCGTGAATTTAGCACAGGAAACGATAAGCGGGAAGTCCGGATTCCAGTCCCCGTCCAGCACAAATATTCACGAATTTAATAAAATAGAACACCTACAGCCGTCCTTACGATGTTATTTATTATATGGCTCCAAGTTTCGGTGCTAGTGCTGGTGTCATACAGTAAATAACATCGTAAAAACGACTTTAGGTGTTCCATTTTACCACATAAGTGAACGGCCGAAGTACCTCAAACCTCCATGCAGTGGGGTGGACGTTCAAATTTCCTTGTGTCACACGCAACTGACGTCAGTGCGAAGTCACAGAATACGAATCTATTTCGTATTGTTTCATGTAGATCTGCACACCAGACAACCCTGTGAAAGCCTCTCTGCTTTACAAATGTGACTAATTTTGTAAGTAGGCTGTTTAGGTTTTTATGTTGGTAACGCCACGTAGCGCTCTATATGAAAATCACTGACTGTGCTGTGTGAAGGCTGGGGTTGGTTGGCATTGTTGTTGGAATATTCGCCATTGTAGTGTTGGGCAGTTGGCTGTTAACAGCGCGTAGCGTTGCGCAGTTGGAGGCGAGCCGCCAGCAGTGGTGGATGTGGGGAGAGAGATGGCGGAGTTTTGAGAGCGGATGATCTGGACGTGTAAATTTGTAAAAATTTGTAATTTGTAATACTGGATATCATGAACTGATATATATATATATTTATTATGACTTTTGAACACGATTAAGGTAAATACATTGTTTGTTCTCTATCAAAATCTTTCATTTGCTAACTATGCCTATCAGTAGTTAGTGCCTTCAGTAGTTAGAATCTTTTATTTAGCTGGCAGTAGTGGCGCTCGCTGCATTGCAGTAGTTCGAGTAATGAAGATTTTTGTGAGGTAAGTGATTCATGAAAGGTGTACATTATTGTTAGTCAGGGCCATTCTTTTCTAGGGATTATTAAAAGTCAGATTGCGTTGCGCTAAAAATATTGTGTGTCATTTAAGTGTTGAGAGCGAAATGTCTGAGTTCGTTCAGTTCTGATCAGCTGTTTGAAAATCAAATAATGTAAGAGGTTTATCAGCACAGTAATTCATTAATTTTTCTAAGGGGACGTTTCACTTTCAATTTCAACCTGTTTGCTGTCATCAGGTCTTGGCTCCCTCAAAAATATTTACCTTCCTTACTTCCCTTTATTATACAACTTACGATTCTTTGATGTCTCACGATCCGTCCTATTAACCGATAATTACTTTTCTTCAAGTTGCGCCATAAACTTCGTTTCTCACTGGTTCCATTCAGAACTTCTTTATTACATAGCTGATCTGCTCATCTAATCTTGAGCGTTCTATTACAGCACGGTATTTCAGTCTTCTTGTCTCACCTATTTATTGCCCAGTTCCTACTTCCTTACAGAGGTACACTCCAGATCAATACCTTCAAATAGATTTCGTGACGCATTTGTATCCGATGTGAAAAAATTCTCTTAATGAGGAGCTCCTATGTTGCTGTTGCCGCTATGTAATTTATATCTTCCCTACTTCAGCTGTTTGAATACCTGCAACAAAAGTTAGGGAGAAGAAATGAAAATCAAATGACACTGTAATCTTGTCAGAAATTTTAGGATCAGTTTAACGGAGTGTCTAATGTGCTGAAAAAAGTTACTACATAAATGTCAACGGAAGTAAAAGAAAAGGGTAGCAGGGAATAGTATAATGAAACCAGGTGAACTTGATGTAGTCGACACTTGAGATGCTGCTAACTGTTGATCAGTTTTGTTTCTCGACAGAAGTATAACTGACAGTGGTAGAAACAAAGCGAACATTAAGCACATACTGGAAATGTAAGAGAAGCCTTTCTCAAGAAGAAGGAATACGTTAACACCTGATATAAACGTAGCCGTTAGGAAGTCTTTCCTGAAGGCATTTGTCTGCAGCGTGGCCTTAGATGTAAACGAAATGTGGACGATAAACCGCCGAGAATAAGTTTTGGAAATGCGGTGCCACGTAAGACTTCTAAAGAGTTGACGGGTGCCAGATAATTCATGAGGAGGTACTGTATCCAATCAGGGAGAACAGGAAGTAATGGCAATACTTGGAAACGTAAGGCACAAGCTAATCTTGCGATACCAAGGAACAGTTGATTTAATGGTGGATGGAAGTGTAGGGGTAAAAATTGCAGAGCGAAACGAACATCTAACTACAATAAACAGCTGCACAGATATGAAATATATTTCACAGCGTGGAGAGCTGCATCAAACCAGTCTTTGGACGAAGGACCACGACGACAGTCTAATACGATCAGGGTATTGAGAACTAGTGTTACTCAGTACCCAGTCATAAAATTGTGAGCTACCAGTTCTGTATTAAAAGTCCATTATGACCAATAAAGTGAGAGTGATTAATCTGTTTGTCGGACTCAAATTCTGTGCTTGGTGTTCTGATTGTGGCTAGATGACCGAGGTAAGCTTTGAAATGATAGTATCTTGTGTCAAGTTCCTTCATTTTATTTCTGTACTCATTGCAGACAATTTTCGCTATCATGCATTAAGGTCAACGTTTTTGTTTGCCCAATAGCGCGTTCTCAGTTTATATTTGGCACCTCAAAGAGTTTTTTCTTGTCGAAGGAGTGATACTCGGTTTATGCAGCACTGACACAACAACCGAATAGCTATTTGTAGCAGACGTTGCGACTGTGGATTCGAACAGCGATGCTAAAACTGGAAGAGTCGTGCGCATAGCAGTGACATGCTGGACAGACGATGAAACTTCGAATAATCACCAAGTCAGAATCTCAATGAACGATACTGAATGGACGTTTGGTTTTTTCCCGTACTTCATTCGCAACAGTACAAACAATACACTTGAAAAATAGTCATTACAATTATATAAAACCCCAGTTATGCATTTGCTCCATTATATTCGTTGGATGGAGGAAGGGAGGCAACGAAAATACCGTTCCCACTAAAATCTTCTCGTAAGTGTATTGCGGGCGTGACGACAACGTTACTGCATTGGTTACAAAAACTAGCTATCCAAAGTTCTCACAAATTACATCATCTTTACTTAATACAAACAATACATTTTTCTGTCCACTAGGGGGTGGACAGATTGTCCGTGGGGACCACAGAAGCTACAACACTAACTGAAATCTCGTTGATTTTATAATACGATGTAGAAGAAAGCGTCCAAGAGAAGATTATGTTTTGTGTTTATTACAGCACCAGACAAATTATTCCACTGTTACCGCTTTCATTTGTCATATATTAATTATAACCAATAACCATAAGCTAAAATGTTTACGGAGCTCTCCTGAACACTCAGCAACGGTGTCAATTAGGAAGACTTAGAACTGTGCAGTTGTGAAAACTTTCATTAGTCTCAAGACTTTCGTTATTGGAATAAAAGCCATAATACAGTTGACTCAAATCCACTCGGGCCTCCAGACTTCCACGAGCTTCCAGTTGAGTGTCTTTTGCCCTTTGTCAAGCTGTAACTCACTGCCCTGTCCCTAACATACTCGTGGGTACCGCCAGCTGTGTTCTCAGCTGCAAGCTGTTATACTTATTGATGGTGTTACTAAATATTTTGATTTCTACAGCTTCCTTAATTACGTCAACCCAGGAACTGTCAGTCTTATTGATGACAGAAGTATCATAGAAACCACCGATTTATTTCGGTAGCGTAGTAGTAGACATCTTTCATGTTGAATCTGGTGTTTTATTACGTACATTGTCTGCTCGACATAATACCATCTGTAATGACGATCTGAGGCCTATATTATGTTTCAAAGAGTTAAAATCTTTTAGCTGGAGGCGTGAAGATTGCGTGGCAATCTCTTTGTGAAGGTGTTACACTATTTGTTTTCTTTCTCTGGCGCCTTATATATGGAACTCATTAACATTGTGAAAGTGTGTGGATTATGTAAAGGGACAGTCGAAAGTTGTTGCTGCAGTAACGCTCAACCTGATCAACCTGTCGCAGATAGAAAAAGAATATCACTGAAATATGTATCACGCAATAATAACGCTCATACCAAAAATTTTTTTTATCAAAGAAGTGAAAAGATGTATATATTTTGCCAATATCTGTACAAGAATATCAGTTTTATACAAATACGTAATACCTTCTGAACCCTAATGTGGTGTTTTACTTTTTATTGGTAATATGTCAAAGCATGAAACTCTGATGAACCATTTTAGTACTTTAAACTTGATAACGTTGACAGACATGCTGGAACTTCTTTACCATGACGGATAAACCTTTGCAAATTGATTGTTAACGACCAGTCTCAATTATGTTTCAGAAAGTAATTGAGTTACACGCGACTGTCGTTCACCACAAATTTCAAACAGCAGTTTCAAGAATAGAAACTCTCAGTTGCTATTCAATGAGCCACACCATCATCTTTTCCCCTGTATTCTAAAATTGTGTGTTCTCACATTCCTCTTTCCCTCCCTCCTCCACACATTTCGCTCGTAATGAGTGGTGCTAGCACTCATAACGAAAACCCCCTTAACGTAATTTTTAACTATTACTGTGCATATCATGCAGAAATGCAAACAGTGCTGTGTTTTTTTACCTGCACCACTGTAATATTTTGTTTCTAAATGTAGTATAACATACTTACTGAAATACATGTAATCTAAAATGTGTACAATTCCTGGTTAGGTGTACAAGAGGACCTGTGGGTCCCAGTATTGCTGTAGTTAACTTTGTCAGACTGTATGTAAGTGTTAATTTATGTCTGGGATCTTCTCTGTAACCCCTTGTAACCCCTGGGTCGATTTCAACCAAAAAGGCATACAAACAGGAAACAGTAGGAGCATCAGCACTGTGGGGGTTAGAATCTCAGCTACCATATGAGCAGAGATATGAGCAAAAACGTATTTTATTAGCCACTGCTTTGTTGACTGCCCTGCAGGGCAGGTGTGTTATGTGGATGTAGTATCAGACTGCTTTACACATTGGGGCAAAAATGTTTTTCCAGCTGCCAAATTGTTGACTGTCCTGCATGACAGGCAGACTGTGTTGGAGTAGTATCCACCTTTGTGATCGATCTGTCTTGCATGGGCTGCACATGCGGATGGACATTGCCTGCAGAAGGCTGAGATGGATATAGGAGGGGATGTGCAGACAGAGGGACCATGAAGGAATGGATGGGGGAACAGGGGGCAGAGTACAATGGACAGAGAAAGGGACAAGGAAGGGATGGACAGTGATTGGGGGGGGGGGGGGCGGAAGAGATGGATAGGGGATGTGGGGAGGAGAAGATAGATAGAGGTGGACAGTAGTTGATAAATGGGAAGGGGGGCAGGAGGATATGGACTGAGAGGGTAGGAGCAAGAGGAGATGCAATGGAAGAGAGATGGAGGAGGAGATAGGAAGAGAAATGGGGGAGGGTGAGATGGACAGAAGCAGAGGGAGGAGGGGTACATGGACAGAGAGGGAAGGACAAGATGTACAGACATAGGTGAGAGGAGGAGATGGGCCAGGAGAGAGTGGAAGGAGGGGATGGAGAGGGGGAGGAGGAGATAGAGGAAAGAAGAGAAGACTGGTACTGATGTGGGGGAGAAGGAGATAGACCGAGAGGAACAGAGGAGGGGTAGCTGATCTTAAAAAAAGGGGAGGATGAGATGAAGAGACAGAGAGAAGATAAGGAGGATATGGGGAGAGAGATAAGGCAAGGTTGATGGACTGAGAGAGAGGAAGGAGTAGTAGATGGAGAAACGGATACAATGAGATAGAGGAAAGGGGGAAGGAGATAGACAGAGAGAGAGGGCAAGAGGAGATGAATAGGGAGAGAGGGGTAAGAAGAATTCCATAGAGAGGAGAGGGAGATGGGCAGAGAGATGGGGAAAAAGGAGGTAGTGAGAGGGTGGGGGAGTGCATAGGCAGAGGGTGGAGGAGATGTGGAGAGAATGAGGAGAGCGAGAGAGAGAAAAAGTGGAAGAGAAGATGAACTGTAAGAGAAGTACCAGGATATATGGACAGAGAGGAGAAGACAAGATGGACTGAGAAGAAGGGGAGAAGGAGACAGACACAGAGAGAGGGAGTATATGGGCAGAGAGGCGAGGAGGAGATGTACAGAGAATGGGAAGGAGTAGATGGGGAGACAAATAGAAGAAGAGGAGTAGAGAGACAGTGTGAGGAGGAGATGAAATGAGACAGGGGGAGAAGGAGACAGACAGAGGGAGGACAAGTAAATCAGCAGACAGGGAGGGACAAGATGAACGGAGAGAGGGAAGAGGGGGAGATGGACATAGGGGGAGAGAGGAAAATAATGTCTGAGACAGAAAAAATGGTTCAAATGGCTGTGAGCACTGTGGGACTTAACAGCTGAGGTCATCAGTTCAAAAATGGTTCAAATGGCTCTGAGCACTATGGGACTTAACTACTGAGGTCATCAGTCCCCTAGAACTTAGAACTACTTAAACCTAACTAACCTAAGGACATCACACACATCCATGCCCGAGGCAGGATTCGAACCTGCGACCGTAGCGGTCACGCGGTTCCAAACTGACGCGCTTAGAACCGCACGGCCACACCGGCCGGCCGGTCATCAGTGCCCTAGAACTTAGAACTACTTAAACCTAACTAACCTAAGGACGTCACACACATCCATGCCTGAGGCAGGATTCGAACCTGCGACCGTAGCGGTCACAGTGTTCCAGACTGAAGCGCCTGGAACCTCTCGTCCACTACCGTCTGCGTCTGAGTCAGAGGGAGGAGGAAGTGGACAGAGAAAGGAGGCATGAGGAGATAAAGAGGCAAAGAAAGTCGGGAGAAGGACATGTGCAGATAGAACTGGGAGATTGAGATGGCTAAAGAGATGGGGGAGGAAGAGGTGAACACAGAAAGGACGAAGCCGCGGGGAAAATGCTAGTAAATAAATAAGCATTTATTAGGAAACTCACAGTCTTGGGGGCCTTATACTCATCTCTGACATGCTGCCAGGCGTATCTCTGTATGTGTATTAATGTATAAACACAAGGCAAAGTAACAACGTCTTTGCTGGATTCCGTCGATGAAAAACGAAAAGATAAATACAATAACATGGCTTTAAGAGTGATTTTAAATCAGCTAAAAACAGCTAAAATCATGGAGCTAAACTGCCACCTTAATGATGGTTTTACCAGTGGACTCACAAACGTTAAAGGTACAGAAAAATTTTAAATTTAGTTGGCTAGGGTAGTAAGAAAATGACAGGTACCGTCTTTACTTATACATTTGTAAATTTCAGAAGCAGTTAGCTAGGTATCACTCTGTGACTCGCAGTCCCTCGAGCATTGTCCACACGGCCATTCAGCATCCAGAGCCCGTGTCGCCCTGAGGTAGACCTACACAGTGTTCCGGGCCATTAGGACACGGCGGGGCCCTGAGTGGAATCCTTTTACTCCTGAGCGCGCTTGTTACCCCAGCTGCGAGTGCTCCTTTTGTTCGCCCTTCTTTTCTTGCGCAGTCCCTTTGCTCTCTGATCGCTTCCACAGTGGCTGTTCTACTACATTTGCATCGACTCTGCACTGCTGATATTCCAGCATAACACGTATTATGACTCTTACGTAATTTAATTGCTAATTAAAACATAGCAGTTTTAAATATGTTTCTGAAATTAAATGGTGCCGTTTCCTCTGCAGCAGGTAAAAAGGGTGACGTAATTTCTGAGGTTTTTCAAAATTGCACCCTTACGCAAATTCATTACGTATTCAAATTGAAGAATAAACTGAACAAAAGCAAAATGGGAAGGACGATTAGGGTAGCGTCCCTACAACGAGGACATTAAAGACTGAACACAAGCTCGGATTGGTTCAAGTATTGTGGAAGAAAATCGGTCTTGTCTTCTTAAAGGAATCATTCTGGCATTTGGATGGAGCGATCTAGGGAAATCAGGAATGGTCACACGCTGATCTGAAACCGTCGTCCTCCCGAAGGCAAGTCCAGTATTCTCCGATGCACCACCTCACTCGGTAAAACTGAAAACACATAAAGACGATATAATGTTGTTTTTTAGCGTCGTGCATGCTTTGATGATTATTTGTGATGGAATAAAACCAAGTGCTACACTGGGACTCTAAACCACATTCCTGCGTTTCGCGTGCAGTGTGCTAATAGCTTTACTCTTAGTAAAACAACTCTAATTGAAAACACGAAACCGGCTAGAAGCCATACAAGTACCAACAACAAGAAATTTTTTTAAAAAAAGGCAGTACACACAAGGGCGCCCAGATGTTTGAGGGTCCTGTACTACAAACACTAACGTTCGTCTAGGTGAGACAGGCGGTCGGGCCAACCATTCACCATCCGACGACAACTCAACCTACTGACAGTCAGCGGAGCCACCGACAAGATAACTTCCACTTCACCCGACCAGGGCACAACAGGGATTTCAACGGAACAACGTAGAAGATATTGGCGCCAACAATCAATCATTCACGGAGCTGTCAAACTACACACCGTGCTGGACAGCAACAACACGACGAGGAAACTACACTGCCTGAAATTTACATCAACGCCCAGGGCAGGTAACCGGAACGTTATCGGCCACAAGCAGAAGATTCAGCTGGTGAAACTCCACCGGAGGGTGGATAGAATTTTCCAACTTGAAACCCACGTTGTTGCTCGCGGGAACATCCCAACAGCCGACAACGAACTCCAATCGACACGATGTGAACAGTCCTGACTTGCTGGTAGGTTAAATCAAAACTCAACTTTCGTGTCCAGGGTCGGTGAGCCACGGACCTCGTAGGAATGGGAACAGCGCCACACTGTCCGACACCGCGCAGAGACCGCCAGCGGGCCCCGGCCAAACTACGCCCCGGCGAGAATTCCTCACTGCTCCACGCCAACCGACCGACTCCTCGCACACCGCCCTGAAGGTCAAAGATAGTCCAAGGTGCGAATATCGATACACCCCGCTGCTGCCACTCGCGGAAGGAGAGGATAACAGCATAATCGCGATAACCGCGAGAGACTAAAGACAGAATCGCAATGAAGGTTTAATCCAGCGCATAGCTCAAACACATCAGTCTGAGCGACGATTTTTACGCTGTTCTGGATGTCACTTACGAACAGAGTGAGCCGAATTTCGAAAGAACTCTGCTTGCAGAATCCATGTTGATTTTTTTGCGAAGATTTTCGTTCTTCAAAAACGTGATAATTCGAGCCACCACGGCAAGTATTAGCAACACTCTGCCTCGTCGGGATACGTCTGAGCTGTATCCCGGCCTAAGTTGAGTCGGCGCAGTTCGTTATCCGGCAGACGGTTCTGCCTATCGTTAACGGCAACACGTCAGAAGCTCGTGGAGCCGCCAGTTCACACGGCCGGTTCCCAGCCACCTGGCCGTGCGCCGCATGGTTAGCAATCATTACGTCTGTGCGCCACGCCGCAGCAATGCATCCCGATTTTCCGGTCGGGAGTCGTGATTTCATAATCCGGGCTATCGCGCGTCGCGGGAAGGCGCCGGGCGGCGGCTTAGTGCAAACAATAACAGTGATCGGCCGGCGTGATGACAGGCTGCGGCTGGCAACGCGGCAATAGCGGAGGCTGTCGCGGACGTGTCCGGCGACAAAAAGCGGCCTATCGCCGCACCCATCGCGCCCTCTCCCTAATAAATAACGCCTCGCACAGTGTTTACCTTGCCATTACGGCCAGCTCGTCGCCCGCGCTAATTTTCTCCGCTACGTGTTAAGGTGTTAAACAACTGGCAATCTGCAGCCAGTTTTGCTCTTCCCGTCTCCTTGCGGCGCAGTTTACTGCGCCCGCGAACGGGGGGGTGTTTAGGCGGAAAGACAGTGTGATTACATTATAACTTAATACGGCCGCGGAGCGTGTCGACTGTCCCGCCTAAACGTCTTCGATTCGGTCTTTTTTATCTCCTGTGCCGGCAGGTGAACTTCTTCGTTCGCCAATATAATGTGCCGTCGGGGTGTAATATCGTTTCCTGCTGTTGTTGCCAAGCGGAAGACGAATATTGCATTCCCAGTGCTCTGCTCGAATCCTACGTAGGAAATTTTGTGTCATCAATAACACAGGGTCTAAGGGTTGCATTGTGTACGACTAAACTATGGAGAAAGGTTATGAACCCATGCACAGTTCTTCCTTGTATTCCAATAAAATTACCAGACGACGATCAGAGTGAAATTGCATTCCGAAATACGAGGGTAAGCCAAAATTATCCACATTGTAGCTATACCTTTTATTGCAATACAAGTAGAATAGGTACGTTAACATTATTTCTTTAATATACACTCGTAATGGTTCTTTATTTACGTGACCATTACGGCATTTCAACCCCGATTCTCGATACCAGTAACATCGTACTACTTTTCTGCGAAGTAACAGACATATTTTTGTGACAATATTCACATTTGGTTTTATTAATGTATCGATATATTATAGTGATATGGTTCTTGTGTGTATTCATTTCTGTGAGACTGTCATAATCTTTGACTTTCTTGTAATCGTTTTGGGCCGTCCGTGGTGGCCGAGCGGTTCTAGCGCTTCAGACCGGAACCGCGCGACTGCAACGGTTGCGGGTTCGAATCCTGCTTCGGTCATGGATGTGTGTGATGTCCTTAGGTTAGTTAGGTTTAAGTAGTTCTAAGTTCTAGGGGACTGATGACCTCAGATGTTAAGTCCCATAGTGCTCAGAGCCATTTGAACCATTTTAATCGTTTTGGCGCGAATGCGCACAGAGCAGACTTTGTTTCACTTTGAGAAGTTAAGTTGTTATTTCGGTTTGTAAAAGAACGGTCATGTCTTGTGTTTGGTTAAAGTGGAAATTAAATATATGAAGAATGATACGAAACTGTTTTCTTGATGATGTGACAATTAAAAAGTATATGTGAATCTACAAGAAGTTTAATAAAAATGTGGATCGTGAATACCAAGTCAAAAATTATTTCTACCATACCATTGCTCTGATCTGGGATTGTTTGATCATTAAGAATTTCCTGAAAAACGCATTTGTTAGGTCTTCAAATATTGCTAAAATACTGATCTGGACCTTCTAGCAGTCAAAGTCGAATCACCCTAGAACAACAAGATGAGCCATAACATCTTCGGCGAAATCTAGGTGGGAATCGATTCAAGATAAGTGCCAAAATTAATGACTTTTTTTACAGTGACTTCAATATTTCCATTCTGACGATACCAACCACAGTCCATAACTGTGTTGCTGCCCAACAAAGCGAACATATGCTGTGTGAGCAACATTTTTAATCTGATTCCTAACCTACTTTGCAAGTGGTGGTATTGTTGGACACTGCAGCGCCAAAGAAACTGGTATAGGCAGGCGTATTCAAATACAGAGATATGTAAACAGGCAGAATACAGCGCTGCGGTCGCGAACGCCTATATTAAGACAAGTGTTGGGCACAGTTGTTAGATCACTTATTCCTGCTACTGCCCGCATCTCGTGGTCGTGCGGTAGCGTTCTCGCTTCCCACGCCCGGGTTCCCGGGTTCGATTCCCAGCGGGGTCAGGGATTTTCTCTGCCTCGTGATGGCTGGGTGTTATGTGGTGTCCTTAGGTTAGTTAGATTTAAGTAGTTCTAAGTTCTACGGGACTGATGATCATAGATGTTAAGTCCCATAGTGCTCAGAGCCATTTGAACCATTTTTTATTCCTGCTACAGTGGCAGGTTTTCAAGATTTAAGTGGGTCTGATCGTGGTGTTATAGCGGCGCACGAGCGATGGGACGCAGCGTCTCCGAGGCAGCGATGAAGTGGGGATTTTGCCGAACGACCGTTTCACGAGTGTACCGCGAATATCAACAATCAGGTAAAACATCGAATCTCCGACATCTCCGCGGCCGGGAAAAGATCTTGCAAGAACGGGACCAACGACGACTGAAGAGAATCGTGCAACGTGACAGAAGTCCAACCCTTCCCCACGTGGTTTCATTTTAATATTAATGTGCAAAAACCGGTGAAAACAGAGTATCACACCAATTCCACCTGCTGTGACTAGCATCAAGGTTTGTTTCCTCTTCTTCTTCCTTACCTTTACCCGTTTCTCTGCGGTGTCGACGTTGTTATTGAGTTACGACAATGTTAGTGACTGTGGGTGGCCGAATGCTCTTCCTGACGGCCGGCCGGAGCGGCAGAGCGGTTCTAGGCGCTTCAGTCTGGAACCGCGCGACCGCTACGGTCGTAGGTTCGAATCCTGCCTCGGACATGGATCTGAGTGATGTCATTAGGTTGGTTAGTTTGAAGTAGTTCTAAGTTCTAGGGGACTGATGACCTTAGAAGTTAAGTCCCAGAGTGATCAGAGCCATTTGAACCAGTTTTTTTTCCTGACGCCAGCACTCCTCATCCCCAGCCCCCCCCCCCACGCCACCCCATCTTCCGGGACAGCATCATGTGCCCCATGTGTCTGCGTCCAGAGTAAATCTCATGTTCAAGTGTAAGAACGGTTGCCAAGTTGTTGTGTAGCGTGTATCTGGAGTGGGACATGGTTACCAGCTCGGCATTCACCTTGTTGGATGTGGGAAACAGCCTTAAAACGACGTACAGCCTGGCCAGCTTGCCAGCCTTCGACCTTAAACCACGGGGCGTACTGGAACCAGGGCACGCTCGCTCCCCGAATCCTGGAAACGGCGGGATAACGCACTCGGCTATCTGGACGGCTGACTGTCGCCAACATTTATTCGTATAAATACTGTTCGTGTGGCAAACGTTATTTCTACATTCGCACACGAGAGTATTATATCGTTTACTGTGCTTCCTCACTAGATAAAATCGTCTTCCACTGCTGGAACGTGGTTCTTGTGTTAATTGGTTTCTGCGCGGCATCACGATATGAGGAGAGTCCTGCCGCCGCTCTGCCAACTGCTGTTTCAGCGACCTTTGTATCTGAGTTACACTTGAGATCTTCTCAATACTTGCCAGTAATGTCCATCGGGTGAACTAAGACGGTTTAGACATCGGTGGTACCATCCTTGATGCTTAGCTTCCCCCCACATTATTTCACATTCAGAGTCTGTAATAAGCCACTAGACATTATAGAATTCGTTACGGCAATAAATTCGCTGCTACCATTTGCATCTAGACTATTTGTTCCAGTCTGAATTTCAGGTTCCTCTGCTATTCACTTACAGTTCCAGCCAACTTTCTTTACTACACTACCTTTAACAAGCGATACTAATTGTGGAACCTCGCTGCCCATGCTCATGCAGTTTAGAAACACCGATTTAACAGCTTATTCTTGCTGTTTATAAAGACGAAAGTCCATAACTGGTCCTAAGGTGGGGTTTCTATAACATAAAAAAGCTACACCTACTCTGCCACCCGAGTTTCCGCTTGTATAGTGCAGAGCACACTTGGCCTATTTAGAAAGGCCTTAATCATGTGCGATGCCTTAGTACGCCGTTAGTAACATGAATGTGTGCTTAAGTATTCTAGTTCACTAGCATGCTACCGAATCGAGAAAGAATTAAAATGATAACAAGCGTATTTTCATTTCATCTTCTTTTATGATCCGAAACACTTGTGTGTTGAGCTCTTGGAACCAGCACGTCAGTTGAAGATTTCGTTTTATATTTAGTTCTACAGTTTACAAATAGGATTCAATTTCCTTATACAATTTTTCTTGTTATCTTACTACACTCGATATTCAAACACAGTTTTTCAGATGGCTCGTTCTTCTGCCATTTCATAGCGTCCTAATCAAAACACAAAAAGATTTTTGCTGTTTGATTCAGGAAATTGCGTACCAATGGGCAGCAACACTTACTACGGTAAAAGCGTAATGAATCGATGTTAGTAAAGAAAAGTCTTACATCAGTTGATGGGCAAGATTTGGACGTTATCAAAATAAAATCTCAAACACGCAGTCATCGCACGGCCTATTTTGTCTGAAAATGCAATTATTTTCTTCTTCTTTGAGACCAAACTGTTAGAAACACAATGAAATTAATCCAAGATTGAAAAGCCTTAACGAAAGGAAATTTTATTGAGTGAAGGCGTCAAGACATGGCGGAGCTCGAACGAAACAAATAATTGTCAAAGAGAGAAAAATCTTCTATACGCCACTTTAAGACTTCGACTGTAAGGCGCGGCTTCTACAAAACCAGATAATTTCTTGTGGTAAGTGGTATAAGAGAAGTATTCGAGCAGGATAATGGTCATCCGTTTCAATGTATTAGAAACTACAGCTTTTGTTACCGTATTCCATAATGCCATTAATTGCAGCTTCTTGACATATTGTGTGTTTCACAGCAGTAAAGACAAAAAAACATCTTTTCCGAATAAAAAAAAACGAAAAAGGTGGTACAAGTTACACGTTGTAGAAACACATTGCTGGCACCTCTCTTACAATGAGTTCAATGCAGATGTAGCAATATTCTTCTGGGTGAGTGTAATCGGAAGATGGTATAAAAGTTGGAAGCAGTATTGGAGATGGTTTTAGTGACAATACCAAAGTATCCAGCTGATTAGTGCATACAGTGAATTTCCAATATGTATTACTTAATCTCCGTTAGCCATTAACAAATGACAGCCTAGTTACAAAAATTAAAACACTGGCCAACAAAATCGAAGAAAATGGACAACGCGTCTCTAGCTACAGGCCTAAGCAAGGAATAAAATTACAGCAATAGTGTAGCCTTCCTGGAGCGACGAGAAACTGCGCAATATTGAAGATACACAACACATAAGTTGATTCAAAATCATGGGGTAGCTCGTACCAGAAATCAGAAAGGACAGTTTTGGTACATGAACCAATGGAAAATAAACAGAAAATGCATATGGCAGCTGAAAGAAACTTAAAGAAAATGATTTGGTAGTTACGAGGATAGCAGTAACACCGATTTTACTTACACAGACACTGAACGTTGTTTTTCAGGTTCTAGCCTTTAGTCTGATGATAGCAGTAGTCGAAACGGCATTATAAATGAAGATATGTCTTACATAAGATGGACATTTTTATTTTCGCAGTACGCTGTAACGCTGTTTCGTTAAGAGTTTTCGCATTCGAGAAACATTTCAGCAAACGGTAACAAAGATATTTAACGTCGCCACGGAATAAAGAAAACAGCTGGAGCGTCGGAACTTTGAAACTCCTGGTGCCGTCCGTGCCCACGCGAATGAGATCAGGTTGCTCAGCTGTCGACAAAAGAGGGAAAATTATTAAATTTGGTTTTCTTTCCAAATTAGCCGGGTAACTAGAAGGACATTATATTATAGACGCACTTCTGACGAGCGCGATAAAGGAGGAGGAGACGCGAGGGGAACGGGAAGGAAGAGATAATATATAAAAGAGAGACTCTCGGAGTAGATTACAGTTGACACAAAGCTGAGAAAGGAATTGTAAATTAAAATCGATTTTTCGTTACAAAAGACGGAAAGATCCTCCTTTCCTTGCCTTTCGTTCCGTTTCCTTCGCGGCGCGCCGGCGAGGCCTTCGGGAACGGTGCTGCCTGGGCAAGGGGGGGGGGGGGGGGGCAGTACAGTCGCGTGGAATCGCATTAGCCGCCGCCCGCGGCGCGCAGACAGGCGAGCAGGGGGGAGAATCTGCATCGCAATTTTGGTATCGAGCAGAGGCGATTTGCTAGCAACGGAACCGACTGTCCACGAGACGAGGTGGCGGGCGCCACTGCAGCACAGTGGTTCCTCGCGGAACAACAGCCCACTTTTCACTTTCTGAAGACTTTACTTCAAGTCTCAAGGAGTTCTGAAACGACAAAGTGTTGGCAAGCAACTACCCACATCTCCATCTATAATCAGGCCACTTCTTTCACTAACCTAGTAAAGTACTTAGGACTAACCTTTGACAGAAAAACTAACATGGAATGCACACCTTCTTACCACTGAACACAATTCCCGAAACCGACTAAAACTATTAATAGCTAATAGAGCTATATTTAATAGCTGCCCCATCTTAAATTATGCCACTGTTGTCTGGAACTCCCCCAGCCCCGCCATTCTGATCACAAAAATTTACAAGCAAAATTTTACAAGCATTAAGTAACGAAACAGTTCCGGTTGATACTTTCTGCAGCCTATCGAAGGCATTTGATTGTGTGAATCACAATATTCCCATAGATAAACTGAGGTTTTATGTGATTGATGGTATAGCCAACCAATGGATAATGTAATGCCTAAACAAAAGGAAGAAAGAAGTTGTACTTGGTCATCCAACCAATGTAGCCCGGAGAAATTATTCTGACTGGAGGGAAATCACATATGGGGCTCCCCTACGCTCAATCTTAGGTCGATTGCTGTTCCTCATATTTGTAAATGATCTTCTGTCTATTATACAACAACTAGCATTAGTTCATTTTCCACACTAGTATTTTAATCAATTCAAGCCTATGTACAGCAATAGAAGAAATTGTAAACAAAGTTCTTTAAAGTATCATTGATTAGTTTTTCTGCAAGTGCTCTCATCCTAAACTTTAAAAAGACACAACATATCTTAGTCCTGCACATCTAGGGGTACTAAACCAATGGCGACTATAACACATGGTGAGGAAATAATAAATAGGGAGGAAAAGTCCTAACTTTTAATGTGTCTGTATTGGTGAGAATTAAAATTGGAATCAAAACGTTTTGGAACTCCTGAAACAACTTAGTGCAGCCACATTTGCACTTAGAGTCATTGCACATTGTGGGGAGAGACAAATCGATAAGTTGACAAATTTTGTTTATTTTCATTCAGTACTGTCACATGGAATAATGTTCTGGGGTAACTCATCTTTAAGTCTTCAATGCTCAAAAATGTGCTGTAAATATAATTTGTTGTGCTCACCCATGATCATCTTGTAGACATCTGTTGGACTTGACATGCTCATATGCAGACAGGCACAACGAAAAGACTGTTAGATGTGTAGCTTTCAGCCAAAGTCTTCTTCAGCATACTTTTATTCATACAAACAAGAAACCTTATGCACGCATGACTACCATCTCTGACAGCTCAGTTTGTGAGATCCCTGTAATTGTTTCTCTGCGATGCATCACTATCATTGAAGTACATATGTTTTTTAATTTGGCCATCTGAAGTCTGCAGTTTGACATTGCTGACAAAATGCCTGAGGAAAACATGCAGAACTGTGGTATTGTGCTGCACGTTATCAGGTACACAGCAATGGATCAGAGATCTTACAGAATCATTAAATTTGTAATATAGTGTAAATGGGTGCAGGGTTGACAGAGAATTAATCCAGTATATCTCTGCACCTATGAAGAAAATATAATTTTCAGTGAAGTCTAAAATTACAGGATTTCGAAACAGGCCAAGTTTTCCTGGCAACACGTAATGATGCTGTTGAATCAACCACCTCACCTATATTTTCACCACAGAATTCAGTCACAGGCAGCTAGAGTGTGACTGCGGAAGTCTGTCTGCATGCATCCGCTTACCAATGCATACGATGTCATCATTATTGACATGTGTCACACATTTCTCTGTGCACTGAATTCTTGTAGTGTTATTCCCTGGGTACGGGATACACACATGTACAACCAGAAGCCTCGATATCAATAGGTATGCACCACTTTGGCCTCAACCCAGAATTCAGAAAAGCCGATCTTATATTGATGTTGCTTGGAAAATACACTATATAATTCTCTCAGATTAAACAGAATCGGATCCATCAGCTAATGACACAGCCACTTGGATGCACGGTGGAAGAGCTTGGGATGAGCACACCGCTCTCCCAAGAAAACTTACTCTCAGCATCAAATGTCATACTGAGCGAAGTGGCACAGTGGTTAGCACACGGGACTCGCATTCGGGAGGACGACGGACGGTTCAATCCCGTCTCCAGCCATCCTGATTTAGGTTTTCCGTGATTTCCCTAAATCGTTTCAGGCAAATGCCGGGATGGTTCCTTTGAAAGGGCACGGCCGATTTCCTTCCCAATCCCTCCCTAACCCGAACTTACGCTCCGTCTCTAATGACCTCGTTGTCGACGGGACGTTAAACAC
The DNA here is from genome assembly GCF_021461385.2 of Schistocerca piceifrons. Lineage (NCBI taxonomy): Eukaryota > Metazoa > Arthropoda > Insecta > Orthoptera > Acrididae > Schistocerca > Schistocerca piceifrons. The sequence goes on from NC_060138.1 coordinate 826,950,444, forward strand.
TAACCACTACCACCACCACGGTTCAAAACCGTGTCCGACCGTCCTGATTTAGGTTTTCCGTGATTTCCGTAAATCGCTTCAGGCAAATGCTGAGATGATTGCTTTGAAATGGGACGTCCGACTTCCTTCCCCATCCTTTCTTAATCCGATGGCGCCGACGCCGATATCCTCGCTGTTTGTCCCATCCCACAAATCAGCCAAACAACCAACCAAATGTCATACTCACTGGTCAACTATCCAGGTACCCTGCTGTGCCACTATATTCATATTCTATCCTCCATGCACTTCTGTGACTTATCCATCCTTTCCCACCTGAACTGCAAGTGGCTACCAATCCGACGATAAAATCCGGCCCGAAACATACCCTTCTTTCCCGCCCTAGCCAATACGGCACCATCTCACGCCACGCTTCGGATTTCCCCCTCCACCATCCTTCCCAGTCAAAACTATTAGTTGCTACCTAAGATAGAATGGGGACCAATTGTGGTACTCATCATTCGATCTCCATCACAAACATGATTGTGTTCATCCACCACTAGCATCATCGTTATAACATAGCAGCATCAAGATCATCTCTGATTACACTTTAGCTATTATGTAAATGATTCTGCTTCTTTTTCAGTCGGCGTGCTGCGTGACCGAACGGTTTGCGGCGCCTTGTCAAGGATTGCGCGTCCCCTCCCGCCTCGGGCATGGGTGTGTGTATTGTTCTTAGAATAAGTTAGTTTAAGTAGTGTGTAAATCTATGGACCGATGACCTCAGCAGTTCGGTCCCTTAGAAATTGACACACACACGCTCTTTTCTTTTTCAGTCAAGAAATTTTTCACCAATAAATGTATTTTTAAGGGTTTAATTTATTTCATCGGTTTTAGAAAATTAAAGAGAACGTGCAACATACGAAACCTTTGGCTAAAGAGAAAGAACAAATGCTGTGTTACGAGAGTCCTCCACAGACCGGAGACAGTGAACCATCTAGAAACTGAGTGATGATTTGAAAATGGCCTGGTAACCTGAGGAATATTTTTGCTTTACACAGTTATTCCCCAATCTGTTACTTACGAGTAAACAGTATTTATAGCAAAACTTAAACTGTCAGTGTTACGTTAGGTTTTATTCGAAAATTGTTGAGTGCTAACGTGAAGCAGGAGAATGTGGTAGTAAAAATAAAGAAAACAATACAGATTTATCATAGAGCACTTTCTTCAACAACAAGGTAAAATAAAAATCGTTAAACCAAATTGTATTATGAAATGTATTTGCAGTTGCGAATGTGGACAACCATCAGCTGTACAATGTAATGACAACAAAGAAAATGTGTGCCTGATCAGGACTCGAAACAGGACTTCCCGCTGATTGCGAGCGGTTGCTTTAGCATTTTTTTTGTTGTTGTTTTTCTTTTGTTGATCGCATTTTGTTCTATATTGTTCGTTTAATTTGTTCGTGGTGGGCGTCCGATGACACTCGCTAAGATAGTTCGTTGATCCGTTAACTCAGTCTCTCTATGTTTTATTACAGAGGGTAACCAAACCCTCTGACCGAACACGCTGAGCTACCGTGCCGGCGATGCAAAATTCGTTCGGACATTCCTGCATGCAGGAAAGAGCCATGCATCGTAATTCGGAATAACACAGAACACAGACACTGCAATATCGAAAATTATATCAAATATCGCTTCAATGCCTTGTCGAGCTTACATATGTTTAAAACATGTTTCTGTTACATATTAACAACTCTCGCATTCTTCAAAAATAACAGGGAAGTCTTGCTTTGATAATGACAAAGAACGTTCTATTGAGTGCAGAATAACAACAATAATTGCATATATTTTTATGTTTGTGCATGCGAACTGTACTTGCATCAAAATGAATTGCTTTGGTTCCATAAAAGCGCAGAAGTTTTGCCATTAACTGATTTTTATTACTTACAAAATGCAATTATTATTCTGTACGAATATAAAATACGTATGGACTAACAACGATTGATGTGTGGTTCTAATTGAGTGCAAAACAAAGAACCAACCAAAAAAATAAACAAAAAGAGAAGTCGTCGGCTCCCATTTTCTTTCTCGCACATTCAATTACGTAATCCTACCATTAAGTTCGTCATTTATGTAGCGTACCAAAACGACCGAACCATAGTTCTGGCAGAGCGCGACTCTAGTCTCAAGCATACTGCAAACTGAAAGTCTCTTTCGTCAGACACGTTGGACTTTCAACGGCGAAGCATCTTCAGAAGTTATATTGTAGGAACTATGGCTACATAACAGTTTCCACTATTTTGTTGCTTGTTGACTGAGAGGCTGTTTTGGAACACTGTTAAAATTATATTTGTCATTTCATATAGTGAAATTTGTCTGCCTGAAGATAACTCAGTATCAAAAAGAATAGTCTTTTATTTCCACGGGATAATAGTAGCACAGGAGGAGCTAGGGCGGTATTCAGACCGGCATCCCGCGATATTTATTCAAATTTCCAGAGGTATCATTTGACCTTCTTTCGCTTTCTAAATTACTGCTCGTTTGGAAACATCATTTCCCTCCAGTGAGCAATTGATTAGCGCCGTTTTCGACAGCATTCTAGACGTAAACATCGAGCTGGTTGACGCAATGTCAGACAGCCGACTGGCATTCGCTAGGACGGCATTTAAAATTCGCGTCCCGCCATTCAGAATTAGATTTTCCTTCGTGTCCTTATACCACTTAAGGCAGATGACGGTATTGATTTCTTTGTGAGGGACACGGACCAATGCATTCCTCATCCTTCCCCAATCCGAACTGAAGTTCCATCTCTCAATACCTCATCCTCGACGCGGCACACAAACGTAATTTCATCAACGACTCCTACGAGAGACACTCCACCCTGGAATGATCTCTTGCCATTACTCATTCTTCAGCTGATTGCGGTGCCCTGCTATCGTTAAGACAGGGCGAGCTAGCGAATGTAGCAAAGCAGTGATCTCAGTCTCAGGGAGAATAAAGATTAGCCACAAGAGGGCATTTCTCGTTTAAGTTTTACGTGATTTCTCTGTGTCAGTGCAGGTGAACGCGATGTGCTTCCTTAAAGGGGACACCACTGTTTACTCCCTTGAGCCTTCTCTTTCTCAGCAACTGTTCCTAAAAGTGAAGACGTGAACGTATCTTCGAGGACAAAGCCATTACAAACGGAGCAAAAGTTCAGTTACAGAAGGAAACAGACTTAAGACTGATGCCGGGATAGTACAGAGAAATATCTTTCTCTGTGGGCATACTGAAAATAGCTTTGCAAGTCAGAACGATATTGTATTGTATGGTATGTTAACCGGGGACCTAGAAACGACGGAGAGGCTCCGTCCCCGCCGCAGCCGCAGTGGTCCACAGCCCCACGACGACTACCGCAGTCCACTTCACCCCTCCGCCGCCCCACACCGAACTCAGGGTTATTGTGCGGTTCGGCCCCCAGTGGACCGCCCTCCCCCCCCCCCCCCCCCCCCCCAGGGAACGTCTCACACCATACGAGTGTAACCCTTATGTTTGCGTTGTAGAGTAATGGTGGCGTACGCGTACGTGGAGAACTTGTTTGCGCAGCAATCGCCGACATAGTGTAACTGAGGCGGAATAAGGGGAACCAGCCCGCATTCGCCGAGGCAGATGGAAAACCGCCTAGAAACCATCCACACACTGGCCGGTTCACCGGACCTCGACACAAATCCGCGCCGGCCGGTGTGGCTGAGCGGTTCTAGGCGCTTCAGTCTGGAACCGCGCGACAGCTACGGTCGAAGGTTCGAATCCTGCCTCGGGCATGGATGTGTGTGATGTCCTTAGGTTAGTTAGGTTTAAGTAGTTCTAAGTTCAAGGGGACTGATGACCTCAGATGTTAAGTCCCATAGTGCTCAGAGCCATTTAAACCATTTTTGAACAAATCCGCCGGGCGGATTCGTGCCGGGGACCAGGCGCTCCTTCCCGCCCTGAACACAATCATATTACATTTCCTCACTCCTACTGAAACATTATTATTTTCTGGAGCCTTACCTTTCTTAATTTATCCAATGAACACACTTACCTCCCATGACATTACTTTCTTAGCCCTTCATTTCTAATATTAATTGTTGGTATTTCTAATTGATCTCTCTGTTGATCTTTCGTGTGTCATCTCCCAATCTTAATTCACGAAATGAGATGTTTTATGAACATAAGTTTCTTATTTGTTTTCATAATATCCTTATTTTATTTCAGTTGCTTCTCTTACCAAATTTTAATAGGATCTTTATAGCACAACCAGTGACAACTAAAGTTTGTGTTTGGTTCCTTGGAGGATAAGTGCTGTCGGACTTGTTTAGCAGTTGAATTGTTTGCCGGATGGTGGGAAAATATGTACTCACTGTGTCTCACTGTTCATCTAGATGCGACCACACAGTGTAGTGGTCGCTCCCTGGTGTTCAGTCGATAAATCCTTGCAGGAATATGGCAGGATGAATTGCAGCCCCAAACATACAAGGCTCAAATTATGATTGACGATACACCTGCATCTGAAGTTCAATATCTGCTTACTCAAATTGTGTATGTTCATCACAAGCTACGTTTGTGGAAATGCTGTGTAGACTTAAGATAGCGTCTAATTTGCTGTTAGACAAAACAAGAAGTCACCATTAAGCACTGGCTTGAATGGGAAATATGTAATCATGAAAATTTATGCACCGTGACTGAATTCAACCTGTGCAAGTTCAATAAAAATTTCGTGAATTATTCTTAAAATTCCTGTATGATTTCACACACATGGACAATTTCAAAACTTAACAAGAGGCCATGTTAAACAGAAATAAAATTCTGGCGTTCAAGTCTTATTGACGTAAAGTTCAAAACCCAAAACCAATTCTACCTACAAAAATAATCAATCCTCTGATTACTTTTTGATTTATCGTAAGTCTCTACTGCTCCTGAGTAAAATCTTCAGTGTCTTAATGTGCTGTCCACCAAAAATGTCACAGTCATATTACCACCTAGAATTCAAAGTCCATACAAGTTCACACAAAACAGATCTCCTAACCAACAGAAGTTATGTGTCATTTTGTATTCAGAATCGTACCGTTAAACTTGTCTGAAATCTTTTTTATGTCACACAGCCGCAAGACTGTGTCCATCAGACTTCTACTCCACATTGAAGAGGCTTTAAACATGGCCGTTTTAAAAGATCTCAGTGATTTTGTATGTGTGGCTCTCATCTGAAGTTTCTTATATGCTAAATAGTCTCTTGAGAGCGGAGATATGTCGTTTCATTGAATCGTCAGGAATTGTATATCTATAGGAACCTTTTTGCACTTGGTACTTAGGCGACCCAAAAAAGTGCATAAGGGCCAGAAGCTATACAGCTCTGTTACCCACGATATCACAAGCCATGGCCTTCTTATCAATGACATTATCACTATAACTTGACACACCCCACCCCCTTTCTGTAATGTTATTTGTCCCGCAGTCACCACCCTTCCACCCCTTCCGCATCCCCCACCCTCTACAGCTAATAAAGGTGTAGTGTTTTAGACGATATTAAAATCAGACAGCCAATCAAAATGTAGCTGTCTGATTACACAAACTTTTTTTGATTTTGTAAAAATGGTGCCATTACCCTCCATATACTACCTGTTGGGGCAACGATGGTCATTTTACAGGGTGCGACAATGATGATAAATTTACAGGGGTGACTTCCATTACCACACATAATATTGAGGGGGGGGGGGGGAATGATGATCTTACATATATTCTTTCCCCCCGTCCCCTCTCTCTCTCTCTCTCTCTCTCTCTCTTACAAAAGATTTTGTTTTTGACTACGTATGTGAGCGGTTCTATGCTGTAGGAACCTCTAGCTAAATGTCACAATATGTAACCTTCCAGCGGAAAGGTCTCCTAAACTGTTCAAATTTTGAATGCCTCAGTGGACCAGTTGGGAGTGGAGCCATTTTCGAAAAAGTTTCTATGTTCACTAATTCTGACAACATCGTTGTCTCTAAATTTGCCTAACTGTGGATCTATCATCTTGATCCTATTACTGCGCCAGTGTTTTTAGCGACGAAATTTAGGTTGCATCTCATTCAGTATGTCGCCGTATCGTCGGCGTACAGGGTAATTTGCACGCCCTCCAACTTTGGCACTGACCCCCCCCCCCCCCACTCCTCATGCCCTGGCGGGGTGGCATCTTGCTTTTCACGCACGATCCACCACCAGTATCTGTATGATGATAGCCCACCCAAATATGGTGTTGAAATGATGCTCTTATGAGACATTAATATGAGTTTGCACATTTTACCTGACAGCTATTCAAGACGAATTAAATGTGTATAACTGCAAACTCCCGGTTGAGGCAAAAATCGTCTTAAAATTTTATTGTTGACTCTTCATGAGTCTACGTCACGAATACTAATAAAAATTATCCCACGTTACATAGTGTTTCATGGAGTGGACGCCGTTAGTGATAACGTCCTATTATTGGCTGTGGCGGTGGTACGTGAAGTGCGCTCAACAGAGAGGTCATCGGCGCCTGTGCTCAACTGATGGGAGACGAATGTGGTTTCTGGTTTTGTTTTGTGAAAACTATAAAACAGATTATAAAACACACACATCAAAAAAAGTTTTGCATCACCTCGGTTCTGAGAGTTCCGGAACCTGTACAGAAAATTGTAATAGGGATCAACATAAACATCATTTCAGCCCTTTTTATTGCTCAATAAAACCACACATTGCATTTTCTACCACCATACAGCGAGACCTTCAGAGGTTGTGGTCCAGATTGCGATACACACCGCTACCTCTAATACCCAGTGGCACGTCCTCTTGCATTGAAGCATGCCTGTATTCTTCGTGGCATACACATGTTCCTCAACGGAGATTTGGCGTAGATCCCTCAGAGTGGTTGGTGGATCACGTCGTCCATAAACAGCCCTTTTCAATCTATCCCAGGAATGTTCGATAGGGTTCATGTCTGGAAAACATGCTGGTTACTCTAGTCGACCGATGTCGTTATCCGGAAGGAAGTCATTCACAAGATGTGCACGATGAAGGTGTGAATTATCGTCCATAAAGAAGAATGCATCGCCAATATGCTGCCGATATGGTTGTGCTAACGGTCGGAGGATGGCAGTCACGTATCGTACAGCTGTTACGGCGTAGCCCATGACCAACAGCGGTGTACGTCGGCCTCACATTATGCCACCCCAAAACAACAGCGAACTTTCACCTTGCTGCATTCACTGAACAGTGTATCTAACGCGCTCAGCCTGACCGGGTTGCCTCCAAAAACGTCTCCAACGACTGTCTGGTTGAAGGCATATGCGTCACTCATTGGCGAAGAGAACGTGACGCCAATCTTTTATCGAAGTAATTGCTTCCCATGGTCGTTCTGCAATCGCACAATCAGTTAGTAATGGGTCATACTATCTGTATGTACACTATACGTTACATTGTTTTTTTTGTGTTGAGTGTCAATTACCAGTGCCTGCACCAAACACGCCTCTCTGCATTTCGCTACAATTTTTGAGTGTTGCGACTTCTCTCTGCACAACAGTAACTTCTCGAAAAGCCTCATGGAGCTTCTGACGCTGTCCACTTGGTAGTTTTTTAAGGGTGTCAGAGAAACTGTATGGCCCAAATTTCAGGACACATTCCTCACAAATAGACGAAGGAATTATGTTATATGGACATGGGTCTGGACACTCTGTGTTTCCATGTTACTACTCATTTTTTCCTACCCATTAATCATGGGAAACACTCACGAACAGACTTACCAGCATACGACATGGAACTATTTCTCACAGGAGATGTTCAATATGCCCTCTGTAGGCATTGATACATGCATCAACATGCTGCCGTAGTGAATCTCATATGCGCTGAGGTATCCCTGGAGTATTGCATATGTTTTCACAGCCTTCCATAATACCGGCATGGAGACTCTGAATATCTTGTACTGGGGTTCCATACTCAAGAACTTTCAAATGCCCTTACAAATAAAAGTCCGGTGGGTTTAAGTCCGGAGAGCGTGAAGGTCAGGCAGTTCCCCCATCTCTGCCTATGCATTTGTTACCAAATCTGTTATTTCCTGGCCTCCATGCTTGCCGGACCTAAACTCACTGGACTTTTATTTATTGGGACATTTGAAAGCTATTGTGTTTAGAACCCCAGTACGAGATATTTAGAGTCCCCGTGCCCGTCTTATGGAAGTCTGCGAAACTGCATTCAATACCCTGGGATACATTAGCGCATCCGAAATTCACTAAAAAGGCGGGTTGATGTACGTACCAAGGCCCGCAGAGAGCATGTTGAACATCTGCTCTGAGAGAGAGTGTCCGGGACCGCGCTGCTGCTACGGTCACAGGTTCGAATCCAGCCTCGGGCATGGATGTGTGTGATGTCCTTAGGTTAGTTAGGTTTAAATAGTTCTACGTCGAGGGGACTAATGACCTCAGATGTTCAGTCCCATAGTGATTAGAGCCATATGAACCATTTTTTGAGAAAGAGTGGCATGCTGTACGCTGGTGCCTTCTGTTCGTGTGTATTTCCCACGATTAACGATTTAGAGGAAATGAACTGTAGTGTGGAAGCAAACCGTTCGTAGATCCATATTCATATAACATAATTTGTTCGTCCGTGTGTGAAGAATATGTCCTGTAATTTGTACCGTAAACTTCTGTTACACCCTGAATGTAATGTGCAAAGTAATGGTCCAGTTACACGACTGCAGACTTCTCTCCGTTAAGAACTGTACTATGTTGGTAGAAACTCTTCAGTCCAATCACACCGCTGGTCTAATGTCATCACGTTCGTCTTTCGTTCATTCGGCGGCAATGGGGAACTGCGTCGAACTCCTTCCGGAAATCAAGTACTCGTCGTCAACCTGGACACCGTTACTACTGCTTTCTGGATCTCGTAGACGAAAAGGTTAATCTGGGCTACACACGGTAGGTGTGTCCTGAACCCAAGTTGGTTCGTACAGAGGAGATTTTCCGGTCTCCAGAAATATTATTATATGAAAGCATAAAACACATTCCATAGTTACTTGTAATAAACTATAGATTGCTTTGACGTAGATTCGCACTCTGCTTGTAGCTTATCAGGTCACACTACATTTATTGAAACGTCCCTCATCTTGATATATATCGGTCAGTGTTGAGTACTTTGAACCAGCCGGTGGCGATTCGAAGTATTCGCGTACTTTTATTACTTTTTTTTCATTCATGATTCTGCCATGCTATGTAACAAAGTGGTTTAAACACTCTACTTGCACTCAGGTTCCAATCCCCTTCTGTCACACAGATTTAGATTTTCCGTGTTTTTCCTGCGACGCTGAAGCCAAATACTAGGATCGCCCGTTTGATGTCTACGACTCCTTTCCAAATCACAGCTTGGGCTCCGTGTGTAACTACTTCGTCGTCAGCAAGGCGTAAGACCCTACATTTTCTTTCCCGTGATAGCTAGTTTCAAATGTTTGTTAGTCTGCAACCATTAATAATTTCAAATATTTTTGCCTACGAGGAAGATGCAACAATAATGCGATAAATCAGTCTACAACAGGATTAATTCGCAGTTTATGGGGCCGTTGTTCTCTAAAGATATGCGTATTTGTTCTGCAGAGCGGCACTGAAAATGAAATTAGCGCAGGAGAACGGAACGCTGGCTCGTGTTGTTCAGGCCTTTGCTACGTAAATGAGCTGCACTGTGGTGTCAATTATGCGTATCCATTAACGACAGAGAATCCCAGTTAAATCACATCTGTCAGTGTTGTCCACCCTCAAAGAGCATCACATCATCACAAATTGTGCAGCAACTCTTCTAAATCAGCCAGCTTTGCTATTTTCTCTCTACCAGACGTAAAACTGTCTACTGCGAGCGATTGCTGTAGGCCGTGGTGATGCCTAGTTTATGTATAATCACCTGACCATACATGTAGATTTTTTCATTAACTGTTGCATATTATCATCATCAGTGGTGCAGAAAATACTCTCAACGCTAGATAAATAACTGAAGCTGTAAGAATAACATAATAGTATCCTTATACTATAGTTCGAATAGCACATATATAGAGTTCAAACGCAAAAAGGGAAGGAGGAGGGAGGAAGATAAGGATTAAACGTCTCGTCGATCTCGAAGTAATTACACTCCTGGAAATGGAAAAAAGAACACATTGACACCGGTGTGTCAGACCCACCATACTTGCTCCGGACACTGCGAGAGGGCTGTACAAGCAATGATCACACGCACGGCACAGCGGACACACCAGGAACCGCGGTGTTGGCCGTCGAATGGCGCTAGCTGCGCAGCATTTGTGCACCGCCGCCGTCAGTGTCAGCCAGTTTGCCGTGGCATACGGAGCTCCATCGCAGTCTTTAACACTGGTAGCATGCCGCGACAGCGTGTACGTGAACCGTATGTGCAGTTGACGGACTTTGAGCGAGGGCGTATAGTGGGCATGCGGGAGGCCGGGTGGACGTACCGCCGAATTGCTCAACACGTGGGGCGTGAGGTCTCCACAGTACATCGATGTTGTCGCCAGTGGTCGGCGGAAGGTGCACGTGCCCGTCGACCTGGGACCGGACCGCAGCGACGCACGGATGCACGCCAAGACCGTAGAATCCTACGCAGTGCCGTAGGGGACCGCACCGCCACTTCCCACCAAATTAGGGACACTGTTGGTCCTGGGGTATCGGCGAGGACCATTCGCAACCGTCTCCATGAAGCTGGGCTACGGTCCCGCACACCGTTAGGCCGTCTTCCGCTCACGCCCCAACATCGTGCAGCCCGCCTCCAGTGGTGTCGCGACAGGCGTGAATGGAGGAACGAATGGAGACGTGTCGTCTTCAGCGATGAGAGTCGCTTCTGCCTTGGTGCTAATGATGGTCGTATGCGTGTTTGGCGCCGTGCAGGTGAGCGCCACAATCATGACTGCATACGACCGAGGCACACAGGGCCAACATCCGGCATCATGGTGTGGGGAGCGATCTCCTACACTGGCCGTACACCACTGGTGATCGTCGAGGGGACACTGAATAGTGCACGGTACATCCAAACCGTCATCGAACCCATCGTTCTACCATTCCTAGACCGGCAAGGGAACTTGCTGTTCCAACAGGACAATGCACGTCCGCATGTATCCCGTGCCACCCAACGTGCTCTAGATGGTGTAAGTCAACTACCCTGGCCAGCAAGATCTCCGGATCTGTCCCCCATTGAGCATGTTTGGGACTGGATGAAGCGTCGTCTCACGCGGTCTGCACGTCCAGCACGAACGCTGGTCCAACTGAGGCGCCAGGTGGAAATGGCATGGCAAGCCGTTCCACAGGACTACATCCAGCATCTCTACGATCGTCTCCATGGGAGAATAGCAGCCTGCATTGCTGCGAAAGGTGGATACACACTGTACTAGTGCCGACATTGTGCATGCTCTGTTGCCTGTGTCTATGTGCCTGTGGTTCTGTCAGTGTGATCATGTGATGTATCTGACCCCAGGAATGTGTCAATAAAGTTTCCCCTTCGTGGGACAATGAATTCACGGTGTTCTTATTTCAATTTCCAGGAGTGTAGATATTAGATATGGAGCAGCTCGGATCAGGGAGGATGGAGAAATATATCCGGACGTGCCCTTTTCATAGGAAAACGACGGATGTCATAATTCTGGGTGGCCAGACGGGGATTTGATCAGTAGTTGTAGTAATAAATCCGAAGACCAATTAGAAAGCCTCACAAGGGGCTTTACTGGAGTTTTTATTCGTCAGCTTGATTATTTTTATTCAAGCAACAAAGTTTTCTTAGCACAAAAGTGTGTAATCAGGGGAACAGGCAGTACTTAAAGTAACCGTCTTATGAGTATCTATTTAACGAGCTGTACACGTTAACTAGAGCTTCGTAATGAATATGTTGTCTCATGATATTTGTTTTATATTTTCTACTGCAGTGTAAAATCAATAACATCTTCCTTAAATACAATACTAAAAAAAAAGAACCTTGATTATTCTTTGCCAAAATTCGCTTTTGCTCAGAGGAAGTATGAATAACGCTACTGTTAAAATCTTTTCCCAGTTATGTTATAATATAAAGTGCTTAGCCTATACCATAGCTAAATTTAAAGCTCAGCTGAAAGGATTTTCCGAGGGCTGACTTCTATATTCCATAGACTGATTTTTATTTAGTGACTCACCTTTTTGTAGTAGAAATAACTATGCATTCGTTGTTAAACTGAATATTTATTTCACATATTTACTATCCAAGAGATCATCAGCATATACTTGTACTTAAATATGAATAGTGTTAAATAACCTATCAACTAATCCATTCAACCCGAAGATGTAGTATGGTGCAATTAAATCAACAAAAATTTAATGTACATGCCACATTAAATTTGATTTTTCGTTTGACATGGAATGCCAGCAACGTAACTTTTTCTGTTTCTTTTTCTGTCATTTATTCAGAAAGGTGTTATGAAGCTGCACCGGTAACTGGTTATATGCAGGTTTAATAGGCAGATATTAACACATTCATTTAGAGCATTTATATTTGTCTTAATCTTCCTATTGTGGTGCCTCATATGGGGGACGTCCCTGATTAACACCTCTGAAAATGCACTCATAGTTTCTTCGGTACTTACATGAGATAGCAATTGACGTGTTAACAGATCAACACAGGTGCATTTTCCTTCTGAAACGCTGTTTGGCTAAAACATGGATAAGTTGAAAGCGGCCTGCTAGTTTGGATACAGCAGTTCTAAAATTGTCAGCCAATTATCGAGGAGGACATAAACTGAGGCTACAATTATAAAGCGGTGCTCCACACATACAGTTTTAAAGAATAAAGTTGTAAAGAAGCCTTTTGTATCGTTCTCTGAACCGGCTGCATCGTAGTTGTGTAGTTTTTTCTGGGAAATGTGCTAATTCACCGAGGAAGTTAAAATAAATGGAGATTTTATTACCTTAGCTGAGAACAACCGTTACCTGAAGCCAGAGGATGTGGCAGTCAGCCATCTTAGTGAGAGCAAGACGAGGGTTTCTCTGTTAACACACTGTGTGAAACTTAGCTTCTCTACTTTAAGTCATCGAATTGACAGGCACTTCCAACTGTATTTATAGATACGACGTACTTTCATGGAGGATTACTCACATTCAGACAGTTGCCACCCCAATTGCTGATACGATATTTCATTCATAAAGCGTCTGCTACATGGTGACACAGAAGCAGTTGTTTAAATTTAAGACAAACTAGTTCTTCACAGTACAAACGGCACAATACCCTTCTTATCATTTCAGTTACAAAATGTACGATTTACAGAAATGCTGCTTTTTAGTCAGCGGAATACGTCAACATCATACGAAAATTATTGGTTGATTTAGGTGCATTCAAGCATTTCCTCCAAAAGGAAAAATTTACATCTAGTGCCAGGTATAGACATTTTTTGTATGTTTCATACATTTTTCCCCTTCTAAGAGCGTTTAGGTCAGCCTACACAGTACCAATTTCGTTTGATAATTTTGTCATTAGGATACATATTTCAGTGATGATTTTATCTTACCATTACAATCATTGGTATTCATATAGTCAATTACGATATATGTAAAAGCGCTTTTCAGCAAAAAATGGGTATGGCGCTTAAATAATCATTTTCTTTACTGCAAAAAATAGTATAGTGCTTTGTAAAATTGAATATTTATTTCACTTTCACAAACAAAACAAGCTTGCAGTTATAAACTAATGTGCTTCATCACAGATCTAATTCACTGTCCTTCAAAGATACTTAGATTAGTGTATTTGCTTACAGTTTTGTTTTCAGGCAAAGAAATTCAGCATTCTCGCATTTCCACGACGATACTTACTCTAAATCTGTTAGAAAATCCAAAGAGATTGTGATCGTATGTGGAGTACGCCAGTGAAGTTACACATTCAGTTCCTTTACTGCACCATTGCATTGGTAATGTTACCGACCACAGTGCCTCTAAAGCGTAATTATTAACGACGATTTTTCAAAATTTCTTCAACAAAGAAGACGAAGCAAATATTCCAAAATTAGAATCGAGAACAGCTCCCAACATTAGTAATTTAGAAGAAGATATTCTCAGTGTAGCGAAGCAGCTTAAATCTCAGGCAAGGCCTCTGATTCATATTTTATTTCAGTTAGATTCTTTTGAGGGTACGCTGATGCAATACCTCCACACCTCGCAAGCTCGCCCTTCGAAAGACCTTACCTGACGAATGGAAAGTTGCCCCGATAGTCAAGAAAGAAGACAGAGTAATCCGCCGAATTATAGACCCATATCACTAACGTAAGATTTTGGAACATATACCAAGTTCGAAGAAAACGATTTCTTAATAGAGAGGCAACACGCATTCAGAAAACGTCATTCTTGTGAAGCTTAATTACCTCTTTATTCGCACGAAGTAATACGAACTATCGACAGGGAAAATAAGATTTATTCCATATACTTAGATTTCCGTAAGGATTTAGACACGCTTCTTCACAAGCGCCTTCAAACCAAATTACGTGCCTGAGGTGCATCGTCTGAGTTGTGGGAACGGATTCACGATTTCCCGTCAGGAAGGCTCTGAGCACTATGGGACTCAACATCTGAGGTTATCAGTCCCCTAGAACTTAGAACTACCCAAACCTAACTACCCTAAGGACATCACACACATCCATGCCCGAGGCAGGACTCGAACCTGCGACCGTAGCAGTCACGCGGTTCCGGACTGAAGTGCCTAGAACCGCACGGCCACCGTGGCCGGCCCCGTCAGGAAGGCAACAGTCCATAATAACTGATGGAAAGACACCGAATGAGACGGAAGTAATTATCGGGCGCTTCCAAAGGAAGTGTTATAAGCCCTCTGCTGTTTATAATCTGTATAAACCACTTCTAAGTCAATTTGAGCAGCCACCTTAAACTGTTTGCAGATGATGCTGCCATTTACCATCTGGTAAAGTCGTCAGATGATCGAAACAAATTGCCAAATGATTTAGACGAGACATCCGTATGGCGAAAAATGGCAGCACTAAAAAATACGTAAATCTAAGTGCTGCGAATTCAGTTAAATACTTATGGATTACAGTTACAAATAATTTGAATAGGAACGATCACATAGGTAATGTTGTGGAAAAAAGCGAATCAAAGGCTGCGATTTATTGGCAGAACAGTTAGTAAACGCATCAGACCTACTAAAGAGACAGCCTACACTAAAGCTGTTCATTCTCTTTTGGATTATTGTTCCGCAGTATGGGATCCGCATTAGATTAGATTGATGCAGGGTATCGAAAGAGTTCAAAGAAGGGCAGCTCGTTTCTATTATCGCGTAATAGGGGAGAGAGCACTTCAAATATGATACGCAAACTGGAGTGGCAGTCACTGAAACAAAGGCGTTTTTCATTGCGGCAGAATCTTCTCATGAAGTTGCAATCAACAGCTTTCTCCTGTGGATGCTAAAATATTTTTTTGCGCCCACCTGCTTATGGAGAAATGATCATTGTAATAAAATAGCAGACATCAGTGCTCACACGAAAAGACAAAAGTGTTTATCTATGCCGCGCTCTGATCGAGAGTGGAACGGTAGGGAAATAGCTTGAAGGTGGTTCGATGAACCTTCTGTCAGGCACGTAATTGTGAATTGCAGAGTAGTCGTGTAAATTCAGGTGTAATTGTAGATGAAGGTTGTTTAGTATTATAATTCTTGATCGTCCGTCTCATTAAGAATCAATGTTTTGTTTGACATTTTATTGCCAAAAATTCCAGAACATCGAAGCATATACAAGATGAGATGTCGAGTACAACCGTACGCGGCAGCAGTTAGATGATGTTATAACTGACTTCGGTATGACCTTACTAATAGTCAACCTTGTTCGAAAAATATTTTCAATATTACGGTCATGATCATTAATTAAAAGAGTGCACAAAACCAATTTCCATCAGTGTTCATTGTAAATGGAAACATAACTCAATGGACAACAGATGCCCTAAGGATAAGAAATAAACGAAAAACAGTTTTCTGCTAAGTTCGCTATTTGATACTTTGATGGCCATTAAGACTGCAGCACCCTGAAGACAGCAAGAAACCAGTATGACATTGGCACAAAGTGCAATTCGTGGTTCGATATCCACGTGTACAGTGCTGTGGCTTCCCCTGATACGGCAGTGCAGAGGCGCTCAGGCGCTGGTTTGCCCAGTGACAACACTAGTCAGATGAGTCTTGGTGCTACGTACAGGAGCACTATGGATGTATTGGTGTGTGAGGGCTCTGAGGAGATGGAACGCTAAAGGTGGCATTCGTCGTCAACATACAGGCGCAGCAGGTGATGTGAAGCTGCACAGTGCTTTTGGGTACACAGTACTGTCTCCTGCGTTTCCCACAGCCAAAAATTCTGAAAAGCGACAAAACGTTTTACTGGTCGCTTTTCATTTATTTATGATGAATAATTCGGCTGAATGGGGGCTGTGACAGTCTCTGACTATACAAAGTTTAGATGGCTTAAGGAGGCTTCTGTGTTTATATGCACTGATTTCATTTTCTCTTTTTAAACGTTCTTTAATTTAACCTGATGCTGGTTATATTCATTGGTTTTCTAGGTAAGTTTCAAAATTGAGTATCTCTGTGGAGATATGGGATAGGAGTCGCAAGTGGCACGGCAAAAGCAGCCCTCTGCGGAGCGAGAGAATATCGCCTTCGCAGAACTACATATGGGGGAGTGGGATGTGTAGTAGCCCTCGCATTACCTTGATAAAGTCGCGTCATACTGGCGCCAGGAATATTGTGCAGTTGACTGAATGTAGCCAGTTTGGATGGCCGAGCTGAAAGCAGTTGTTCTGGATGACGGAACTCAGCCGGCAGGAGACAGGAGTGTGGACCATGTTATGAAAAGTGTATTCAGCTGATTAACATCTCCGAACTATCCAAAAAAGAAACACTGCGAAACAGCTTTGACATACTCCAGGTTCAGAAACAGAGCAGAGTTGGCAGCAAGCCTCGAGCACAGTTTTTTAACCTTTCCCAGGGCCTCTGATGCAGGACTTGGTGCCATTTGAGGGAGAACCAATTGTTGAAAATGATGTGACATCAGGAGAACATAACAAGTAGCGTGAAGGGTTTTAGAAAAGCGAGTTATAGTCAACATTGTTTGTTTTTAACGTTTCACCTCTTCTTGGTGGCATAGTTTGTTAAGGACGCAATCATGTCATTACATGAACACCACAGATACGTCCGTCCCCCGTAGCTGAGTGATGCCGGCACGGTAGCTCAGAGTGTTCGGTCAGAGGGTTAGCTGCTCTCTGTAATAAAAAAACTAAGTTAATGGATAAACGACGAACTGAAATGGGCGTCTTGCGACGTCCGCCCCGAGCAGATGCAAAAAAAAAAAAAAAAAAAAAAAAAAAAAAAAAAAAAAAAAAAAAAAAGGTGTTCAGCGTGACAGAATGTCAACCCTAAGGGCCCGGGTTAGATTCCCGGCTGGGTGTGTCGGAGATTTTCTTCCCTCAGGGACTGGGTGTTGCGTTGTCCTAATCATCATCATTTTATCCCCATCGACGCGCAAGTCGCCGAAGTGGCGTCAAATCGAAAGACTTGCTCCCGGCAAACGGTCTACCCGACGGGAGGCCCTAGTCACACGACATTACCACAGATACGAATGTGGACTATCATGAGCTGTATAATGGAATAACGACAATGAAAATTCGTGCCGGACTGGGACTCAAACCTGGATTTCTCGCTTATCACAAGTGGTCGCCTTACCATTAGGCTACCCGAGTCCAAGTCACGACCAGACCCAAACTACTATATCGTACGCCATGTTATCTACAGCCTCTACTCGTCCATCCATTATGTACATTCCCATACAAAGGAAACATTTTACTTGGAAGTCGCTTGCCTGGTGTCGGCAAATAAATACGATATTGCAGTGCCTCTGCTATTCCTAATTACGATGCATGCATGTCCAGAGGAACACTGCTTCGTAATTCGAAATAACACAGGCACAGCGATATCGTATCATGCCACTCGCGGGACAATAAAAATTTAAGGAGGACTAGCAGCTGAGATTCTTGTCTGAAATAAGCATGCAGTCAGTTTTTTACTGACTAAAAAGAAAAGACTTGGTCTCTGGGCTTGGTGCTGAACACGTCAGTTCTCTGCAGGCTGCGCTCTGAGATGGAAAAACAGACTCCATCAGCAAAGTGGCATCCAATGTTTGAGTCCTTGGCAGACCGGTTCTAGCGACGTACTTGATGGCAGCCAGCCACAGTGTCGCCGTCCTGTTCACTTCCCACCGAGGGTAACAGCGAGCGCAGTTAGCATGTCTAGCACGTTAAGACCTTATACACTATAAATTCAGATTCAGGGTCGCTTCTCTTTTCCCACGTGCGTCAGAACATTCCTATTTGCAGAGGTTCCTTCTGCTTTCCACACAGACAAACAATAGCTTAACTGATGAGTCGACTTTTAAACATAAACTTCACAAGAAACAAGATTATTAACTGATTATAGCCCCCACCGAGTAACTGCACCAGCCGATAGTTTGCTTTTCTGGTTCACATAGTTAATATTGTAGCCTTGTAATTCTCTTAATTTCATGATTTATTTAGATGCTTGTCCATTCTTACGCTGTTCGTAGTAAACACTTCAGTCATATCTTTGATTTGAGTAAATGTTGCCTCCCTAATAATACAAGATATTCCTCAATGTTAAAATGCAAATTCCCCACTTTGAGATTCACTGCTAGAGCCACGATCTCTCGTAGCATTAATTAATACATTGCGTACATTTATCCGAGCACTGAGTCTCAGGGGTGTGTCTGTATCACGATTAATTCCGATTCAGTGAAATTAGCACACACTCACACATGGGGTTTGCAAGATGGAGAGCAGATGCTGCATTTCTGACTTGTTCAGGAGCTGGTTGTAGCCGGTCTTTAAGGTTTTGGCATTTTGCAACAAGACAACGCAAGACCGCATGTTGCACGTGCTGTTCCGAGCAAATTCTATAAGACGATGTTTGAGTCTTGCCATAGCCAGCACGTTCTCCATAGCTCTCACCAGTTGAAAACATGTGGTCAAGGGTTGCCGACAAAGTGGCAAACCATCACTCGCTGGCTACTAAGATTAATGGGCACATTTCAGTTCAAACAACATGGCAAGACGAATCAATGTCTGTCATCCGAACGCAGTTCTGTTCAATGACCGGCCGGATTAGTACAATTATTGATGTCAGAAGTGTAAGCGCTATCTATTAAATTTTTCATCCTGTATGGTCTCAAATCAGACATACATTTAATTTTAGAATCGTAAGCATGGCTGCAGCAGCAATTGTGGAAATGTAATACAGGGAGTAAAAAAAAGGCATCAGTTCCGGAAGGTAGTACTCAAAAGCTCTTGGCCTAGTTTTCAACCCATATAAGTTGGCCTTCTTCAGAAGTCGTATTACGTTTTACATGTTCATCATGATGAAACACCAATGGGTTTAGTCCTAATTAAAACCGACAAATCGTAAAACCAGCCGTCTGGCCTTGTCATACATAAGAGAATACACACATTATATGTGACGCGAGTGACCAGTAACGGATAAGTTGCAGGTTTATCCATTACTGGTCACACACGTCACATCTAATACACTCCTGGAAATGGAAAAAAGAACACATTGACACCAGTGTGTCAGACGCACCATACTTGCTCCGGACACTGCGAGAGGGCTGTACAAGAAATGATCACACGCACGGCACAGCGGACACACCAGGAACCGCGGTGTTGGCAGTCGAATGGCGCTAGCTGCACAGCATTTGTGCACCGCCGCCGTCAGTGTCAGCCAGTTTGCCGTGGCATACGGAGCTCCATCGCAGTCTTTAACACTGGTAGCATGCCGCGACAGCGTGGACGTGAACCGTATGTGCAGTTGACGGACTTTGAGCTTGGACGTATAGTGGGCATGCGGGAGGCCGGGTGGACGTACCGCCGAATTGCTTAACACGTGGGGTGTGAGGTCTCCACAGTACATCGATGTTGTCGCCAGTGGTCGGCGGAAGGTGCACGTGCCCGTCGGCCTGGGACCGGACCGCAGCGACGCACGGATGCACGCCAAGATCGTAGGATCCTACGCAGTGCCGTAGGGGACCGCACCGCCACTTCCCAGCAAATTAGGGACACTGTTGCTCCTGGGGTATCGGCGAGGACCATTCGCAACCGTCTCCATGAAGCTGGGCTACGGTCCCGCACACCGTTAGGCCGTCTTCCGCTCACGCCCCAACATCGTGCAGCCTGCCTCCAGTGGTGTCGCGACAGGCGTGAATGGAGGGACGAATGGAGACGTGTCGTCTTCAGCGATGAGAGTCGCTTCTGCCTTGGTGCCAATGATGGTCGTATGCGTGTTTGGCGCCGTGCAGGTGAGCGCCACAATCAGGACTGCATACGACCGAGGCACACAGGGCCAACACACGGCATCATGGTGTGGGGAGCGATCTCCTACACTGGCCGTACACCACTGGTGATCGTCGAGGGGACACTGAATAGTGCACGGTACATCCAAACCGTCATCGAACCCATCGTTCCACCAATCCTAGACCGGCAAGGGAACTTGCTGTTCCAACAGGACAATGGACGTCCGCATGTATCCCGTGCCACTCAACGTGCTCTAGAAGGTGTAAGTCAACTACCCTGGCCAGCAAGATCTCCGGATCTGTCCCCCATTGAGCAAGTTTGGGACTGGATGAAGCGTCGTCTCACGCGGTCTGCACGTCCAGCACGAACGCTGGTCCAACTGAGGCGCCAGGTGGAAATGGCATGGCAAGCCGTTCCACAGGACTACATCCAGCATCTCTACGATCGTCTCCATGGGAAAATAGCAGCCTGCATTGCTGCGAAAGGTGGATATACACTGTACTAGTGCCGACATTGTGCATGCTCTGTTGCCTGTGTCTATGTGCCTGTGGTTCTGTCAGTGTGATCATGTGATGTATGTGACCCCAGGAATGTGTCAATAAAGTTTCCCCTTCCTGGGACAATGAATTCACGGTGTTCTTATTTCAATTTCCAGGAGTGTATATGTATTATTTTATGTATGACAAAGCCGGATGGATGGTTGTTTTTACGATTTTTCAGTTGCAGTCATGACTAAGCCCACTGGCGGCGCATCATGATCGACATGTAAAATGTAATAATATTTCTGATGAAGGCTCATTTATATAGGTAGAAACCTAAGTCAAGAGCTTTGACTGCAACCTTTCTCAACTGTTAGCTATTTTTATTCCATACACTACACATTTAATTATTTATTCTTTCTACTGTACTGCAAATGCGCAGCAAGGAAAATTTCGTTATTTGCTATGGCTTCTGGTGCTGTAGTTACAACGCTAGTAGTGAATGTTCAGTGTGTGTGTAGTGTGGTGTAATGTTTGTGTTGTACAATGGGGAGAGAGGGTGAAACCAGTTGCTCACACGTAGTCCAGACTTCTCGAGAAGTACCAAGGGGACCGGAAGGTTCACTCCAACATGGGGATCATCGCATTAGTGTCACACACTTTCCTAGAGTGAAGCAGACGAAAAACCGCGAGAATCTGTAAGAACTATAGCAATAGTCCTTACATAAACATGATTTATTTATATCAGTTATTCTCAAGCGTTTTGCTACCTGGAAACTTAGAAATCGGGCGATACTGTAGCAGCATACTGTGCTACAGTCTTCAAGCTCTCTGATTATATCAGTGGTGCTGAAATAACGTGCAATGTTAGTGATTCCATCTGACAGGACACCCTTTTAATTAGCCAGACCTGTAACATTCCAGCAGAGTAGTGTATCACATACTAAAATTTATTCCTCAGACATTTAAGGAGTGCAATGCACCACTTGATTAGATTTCAAGGGGTGCAGCCCGCATCTCGTGGTCGTGCGGTAGCATTCTCGCTTCCCACGCTCGGGTTCCCGGGTTCGATTCCCGGCGGGGTCAGGGATTTTCTCTGCTTCGTGATGGCTGGGTGTTGTGTGATGTCCTTAGGTTAGTTAGGTTTAAGTAGTTCTAAGTTATAGGGGACTGATGACCGTAGATGTTAAGTCCCATAGTGCTCAGAGCCATTTGAACCAAGGGGTGCACGAGTAAGTTACGAACATTAGTGCAGTGAACACGCAGAAATGATTCAAGTGTGCAATTCTGTATGCTTATAAAATATTGGAGCTACAGTAATAATCTGTTTCTTGATGGCTTGTCTTTCTAGCCTGAAAGTAGTTATATTCTCTACTTCAGAGTTTACGGCCAAAGTAGAACCGTTACAGAATTCACAATTCTAAGGTATGAAGAGTTTTCTTGTTTGGGATGATACAGGATATGAGTGTCTATGACATGATGTATCTTCACACTGGCCGGTTGCGTCACTCATGGATGAAGGAGGAAATAAATTTGATGCGGGACATACCTCCACCTTCCAACTTGATCCTGGTTCGAACAAGCACAGAACACAAGAGAATACCTCAGATATTATGCCTAGTGTTAGCTTCCACTGATAAAATTCCTAGTGGGAAACTTAGTAAATCTTCAGAACAATCATCATTGCACATGTTCTGAGTGTGAGACATTAATTGCTTGTGAATTGGTACTAATTCTGAAGAGCATGGCAAACGAAAACTGCATGATTACACGTTTTGAGTGATTTGTGTAACTTGTCATTTGCCTCAACGCGGAACCTTTTACTGCTAGCAAATAATGCCACACGAAATAAATAAGGTGATTGTACGACAAACTATTATGGGCTTCCTGCCAGCAGGGACTAAAACTTGGAATACAACATGATAAAAGATATGGGAAGTTATAAACACCCTCTGTTGAACAAAAATAAAGCATAAATTCATTTGAGACTTGACACCCTCGGTGCGAAACTTAAGCTCACTATCGTATTTTAAGTAAAGCCTTTGACTCGAAAATAGCAAAGTAGAGGATCGCGAATCGGTGCAAAACATATCCTTCTTTGAATTAAAGATTATAAAGTTTACTTATGGAGTTAGTTAATTTCAGCGCAAAATTTATGATTGGTTAAACCTATAGTCGGTATCTTCCAATCATAGAGGTTATTAAAAAAGCAAATCCTTTCGAGGCTAAAAAAAGGACAGCAACACATGCTGGTAACCAATGCCCACGTTATTTCACTAGTATTTCGCTAAATAAACAACAAATTCCATTTCTTACACCAAATCTCTCTTTCACCACAAACGTCACAAACGTTAGAGTTCACAACATAAAATGCTCCAAGAAAACATCTAAGTGTCACACTGACTTCTCTCGAAAAATTGTTTCGATTATGTCGCTGTATACCGGGTAGAAATTAAGAACAACAACTTGGCTATACTGTCCTCACACGAAGTCTTCACTCAATCGTCTGCCAACACGAATTCTTCACAGCGCTATCTTCCACGATAAAGTGACCACTACACAGTCTTCCAGTATGTAGTGCCCTTTTTCATCCTGGCAACTTTCTGGGAAGGGCAACCACAGCTCAGAGTCGTTATGAGTAACAACAACACTCAACACTCAATAACCGCTCACACATCATAAAATTGTAACTATTAAAAAGTCAAGAATGGTGTGTTTCCAGAAGACGCATAGCCTTATAGAGGTGCTTCATCCGCAACCAGGGTTTCACGTGTGTTCAAATGGTTCAAATGGCTCTGAGCACTATGGGACTTAATATCTGAGGTCATCAGTCCCCTAGACGTAGAACTACTTAAACCTGACTAACCTAAGAACAACACACACATCCATGACCGAGGCAGGATTCGAACCCGCGACCGTAGCAGCAGCGCGGTTCCGGACTGAAGCGCCTACAACCGCTAGGCCACAGCGGCCGGCTCACGTCAGTATAGACACATCTTTAGGTTTATAAATGTCATATTTGCATAACGTAGATGGACAATTATGGAACCTCAGATTCCGGAAAGATGTCCAAGAGGCAAAGCACGATGGTGGGTTGTCACAACAGAACTGAATACACCCAAAAGATGCTTTTCAAAATGTACAACGCCTGACTGCTGAATGAGCCAGGCCGGATAACAGCTCGTACGATGTAAGATTCAGTACAGCTGTCTAAAATCAGTAAAGCTTAAAATTTCGTGTAATGTCCGTACTTGCGCCGTATTGCTAACAGGCCGATGTGTTTTGAGCAGCCGGTGGAGGCTAGCAGTATACTAGAAGGCAGAAGACCACGGTGCCCGATGTTGTAGAAAATGGTCAGTGACTGACTGGTTTGGGCACCGGGGCCTTCTGTCTTCCAGGGTTCTTCTAGTCTCCACGGGCAGCTTACACCACATCGGCCAGTTAGCAACATGGCGCTAGTACGGACATTACTCGCTATTTTAAGTTTTACTTTACTGATTTTAGACAGTCTTATCTTAGAATATATCCTACTGGCTGAAGATGCGCTTATACTGTCGTGAAACTGCAGTTCCAAATTAAGCACCTGCGCCTTTGAAACACCTCATCATTCTTGACATTTTGGTTGCTGTTATTTATGATAATTTGAATGCTTATTGAATGCTGAGTGTTGTTATTGTTATTCCTTTTTTTATCCTCAGACAACAGCTCTCGTCCAATCCTTCCATCGTGTGTGTTTCCCCTCTACCACAGCTGCCTAGCCCTGGTCGAGACCAACCATATGCGACTTATCTATGTGGAATAAAAATAAAAATGAAGATATGCCGGTTTAAACTGTTCATTGGTTTCAGAATGCGTGGTTAGTTTTAACTATTTGGCTACGTTTAACGTCTAGCAGCCAACCAACGATTTAGTCGCAATACCCTCATGACAGCCACACAATAGTTCAATTAAAAAAAGAAATGCCGACAAGATTTTTCTGTGCGGTGAAAAATGAACAATGTTCACAATTTACGAAAGTTTGTTAGATACATCAGAGTCCACTGATTCCATTTTAAGTCGAACTAACGCAGCTATAGCACTGAGGCTTTCAAAATAAACTAGCAGAGCAGTATACCACGTCATCTAACGGGTAGTTCGAATAAACCACTGTAAACTAGTTTTACATTAATTGCGTTTCTTTTTAGAACCGGCCAATCAGTGCAAATTACAAGCCCAAAACTCTCGAAAATATTTCAGAGTTCAGCTTCAAATGCTGGTTCTCTAAATTTTCTCAGTAGTGTTCCTCGAAAAGAACGTTGTCTTCCCTAAAGGGATTTTCATTTCCGTTTGCGAAGAAACCCCGTAATACTTGCGTGTTGTTCGAACCAGCCGGTAACAAATCTAGCAACCCGCCTATGCATTGCTTCGATGTCTCCCTTTAAACCGACCTGGTATGGATCTCAAACACTGAGCATTATTCAAGAAAAGGTTGCACTAGCGTCCTATATGCGATCTCACTTACAGGTGAACCACACTTCTCCGAAATTCTCGCAATAAACCGAAGTCGACTATTCGCCTTCACTACCATCTTACATGCTCGTTCCATGTCGTATCACTTTGCAACGTTACGCCCAGACATTTAAACGGCGTGACTGTGTCAGAAAAGGCGCTACTAAAACTGTATCCAATGTTATGGGGTTGTTTTCCCAACTCATCCCCATTAGCTTACATTTTTCTACAATTTGAGCCAGCTGCCATTCATCACAGCTACTACAGACTTTGTCTAAGATATCTTGTATGCTCCTACAGTCACTCAACTTCGACACCTTCCTGCACATCAGAGCAACATCAACAAACAACCGCAGACTGCTGCCTACCCTATCCGCCAGATGATTTATGTAATAGCGTTCGTATCGCACTTCCCTGGCTCATGACGTTACTCTTGTGTCTGATGAACAATCGCCGATGTGGACAACGCGTTGGTTTCTATTACTTATGAGGTCTTCGAGCCACTGGGAACCTGTTCCATATGCTCGTACCTGCGTTTAACAGTCTGCAGTGAAGCACCTTGTCAAATGGTTTCCGCAAATCTAGAAATATGGAATCTGCCTGTTGCCCTTCATTCACAGTTCGCCGTACATGGTGTGTGGAAAGGGCAAGCTGAGTTTCGCCCGAGCGATGTTTCCTACACTGAAGCGTAAAACAAAATGGTATAGGCATGCGTATTCAAATACAAAGATATGTAAACAGGCTTAATATGGAGCTGCGGTCGGCAAAGCCTATATAAGACAACATGTGTCTGGCGCAGTTGTAAGATCGGTTACTGCTTCTACAGTGGCAAGTTATCAAGATTTAAATGTGTTTGAATATGGTGTTATAGTCGGCGCACGAGCAGTGGGACACAGCATCTCCGAGGTAGCGATGAAGTAGAGATCTTCCCACACGACCATGTTACGAGTGTACCGTGAGTATCAGGAATCCGGTAAAACTTCGAAACTTCGACATCGCCGTGGCCGGAAAAAATCCTGCAAGAATGGGACCAACGACGAACCAGCCGCGGTGGTCTCGCGGCTCTAGGCGCGCAGTCCGGAACCGCGGGACTGCTACGGTCGCAGGTTCGAATCCTGCCTCGGGCATGGATGTGTGTGATGTCCTTAGGTTAGTTAGGTTTAAGTAGTTCTAAGTTCTAGGGGACTGATGACCACAGCTGTTAAGTCCCATAGTGCTCAGAGCCATTTGAACCATTTGAACCAACGACGACTGAAGGGAATCGTTCAACGTGACAAAAGAGCAATCCTTCCACAAATTGCTGCAGATTTCAGTGCTGGGCCATCAACAAGTGTCAGCGTGCGAACCATTCAACGAAACATCATCGATATGGGCTTTCGGAGCCGAAGACCAATTCGTGTACTCTTGATAACTGGACGACACAAAGCTTTACGCCTCGCCTGGGTCCGTCAACACCGACATTGGACTGTTGATGATTGGAAACATGTTGCCTGGCCACACGAGTCTGGTTTAAAATTGTATCGAGCGGGTATAGTGACAACCTCATGAACCCATGGGCCTTGCATGTCAGAAGGGGACTGTTCAAGCTGGTGGAGGCTCTGTAATGGTGTGGGGCGTGTGCTGTTGGAGTGATATGGGACCCATGATACGTCTGGATACGACTCTGGCAGGTGATACGTACGCAAGCATCCTGTCTGATCACCTGCATCCATTAATGTCCGTTGTGCATTATGATGGACTTAGGCAATTGCAGCAGGACAATGCGACACCCCACACGTGCAGAACTACTACAGAGCAGCTTCAGAAACACTCTTGTGAATTTAAACACTTCCACTGCCCACAAAACTCCCCAAATACCAACATTATTGATCATATTTGGGATATTTTGCAACGTACTGTTCAGAAGAGACCTCCACCCTCTCTTACTCTTACGGATTTATGGACAGCCCTGCAGAATTCACGGTGTCAGTTCCCTCCAGCACAACGTCAGACATTAGTCTAGTCCAAGTCACGTCGTGTTGCGGCACCATTGCATGTCGCTGGGGCTCTACATGGTATCAGGCCGGCGTACCAATTTCTTTGGTTCATCAGTGTTAAACCGTACTGATGCGTCGTCAAGACAATGAATATTTTTACAACCAAAAACTGGTTTCAAGATAAAGGTATCGATGTCTCGCTCTGGCCTGCTTGTCTTCGTGATCTGCACCCCGTGGCAAAACCTTTGGGCCTGTTTAGCGCAATGAAAGGCAATTTGAGGACGTATGTGAGCTGCAAAGAGCGATACGACAATTTCACTTCGAAAACTACAAACCCAAACAAAATCAACGCCGTGCAGCCCCTCCCGGCGGAGGTTCCAGTTCTCCCTCGGGCATGGGTGTGTGTGTTTGTCCTTAGGATAATTTAGGTTAAGTAGTGTGTAAGCTTAGGGACTGATGACCTTAGCAGTTAAGTCCCACAAGATTTCATACCCATTTCAACATTTTTGATTGGAAACGCCTTATTTTGTTACTCGTGTTATGAAAGAAACTATGTCATTCCGTCATGATAGTGTATGCCTTATATGTATTTGCTTCGACAATAAATTCCATGCATCTATGCTTTAGACATTGCACGCTGCTGCCCTGGCGTGCCACGCCAGTGTTTCCGGCCTAGTGCGGGCGGCACTCCCCTTCAGCTGTCAACCACACTCCTCCTCCACACGCCTCCTTCTTCCATTAAACAAGATTTGCGCACACAGCCGCGTCTACTGTTTAAAGTTTTCGCCTCAAGCCGTGTCGGACTCTAGCCTCAGAAGCTAACTAATAATGTGCAACGTATTGTAGCACAGATCATTAATTTCGTACGTATCATTTCCTTAACTTAGAAATAAAGTCAGACATTTACGCAGGTCCCTAATTTTAGACGCAGTGGTGTGGTTTCGTTGTAGTTTGTCTCTATACGTGGGCGGAATTTCCACCTCACTTTCGGTAACTTTGAATCTCAAGTTTAGCTGTGCTGTGTAAGTCTCCAGTATGTGTCTGTGTGTGTTTCCACACATACCTGCGCCGTTGACAGCTAAATTAGTCCCTTCCGCAGCTCAGGGCAGCAAGCAGCGCTAATCCGTCGCTTGCTCAACGTCCCTGTTTCCAGTCAAAATCCAGCAGGCAACTTTTTGATATCCTTTCCTACATGGAAAGCACTTTGCTCGCAATGGTAAGTTCCCTCTAGCTAGTCTGGGCGCTCACAGCTCTGTTACACTGAGATAATATGTGAG
Organism: Schistocerca piceifrons; assembly: GCF_021461385.2. Classification (NCBI taxonomy): domain Eukaryota; kingdom Metazoa; phylum Arthropoda; class Insecta; order Orthoptera; family Acrididae; genus Schistocerca; species Schistocerca piceifrons. Next base: position 826,979,011 of record NC_060138.1, read on the forward strand.
TGCAACTTCTCTTACTGCAAATTCACAGCACTCTCAAAGCCAAGTACATGTATCGACACAGGTAAATTTTCTCACAGGAAAAACTTTCCGTCAGAAGGCTATAAAATTGCATATCCCTTAGGTTTTAAACTTTAGGAAACTGCCCCTTACTTAAGAAAATTCTAGTCGCAATACTATCACCTCACAAGCATAATGGCAACTGTAGTGCACCTAGCTTGTCGCTTAGTGGCTAGGACATCGTGTTACTGGCTAAGGCACCGTGGAATTGCATCTAGCCGTTACATATGCTCTGATAGAATTACGCAGAAACAGTTCAAGCGTATCTAGAATATGTTGCAACATAGTATCTCCCACGGCTGGGTGCGAACCTGAAACTTCCGTCACCAAGACGCACCGCTAGCGGCCGATCAACCAGCCGACCACTGGCGGCAGGAGTTGCTCCTGACCAACCTACGGATCAGGATCTTCTGCCTCTGGCTGAATGTCGTTCGATGCCGTCAGCCACCGGCTCTCAGCAGCCGTTGATGGCAACCGTGGTGAGATTTTTCCCTTTTCTGTCTACCCTACGTCAATTATCCATTGGAATATCAGCGGAATTCGCTCCAATCGCGATGAATTGTCCATCCTCTTACGATCCTACTCCCCGGTCATCTTCTGTCTTCAGGAAACAAAGCTACATCCCCATGATCGCTTTGTCTTACCTCATTTCCAACGAGTCCACTTTGATCTCCCCTCTGGTGATGGTGCTCCGGCATACAGGGGACTTATGATCCTTCTCCATGATACTATCCATTATCACACAATCCCCTTGCATAATTCCTTCCAAGCTGTCGCTATACGTCTTTCTCTTTATGGATACACCTCCTCTCTTTGTACTATAAGCAACCCATCGTCCACATCTCCCTGGTCAGCTCCCTCCCTCCTATTTCCTGGTTCGGAATTTCGACGCCCATCATCCATTTTGGGGATCTCCGCGTCCACGTCCGAGAGGCTCCATGTTGATTGACCTCTTTCACCAAGCAGATGCTTTTTGCCCCAACACTAGGGAACCTATATTTTTGTCTGCCTCCTCGTCAACCTACTCTCATTTGGACCTTTCGGTAGGTACTGTTCAGGTAGCTCGGCTAGATCGGCGCTTTGAATGGTATGCTCTTTCTGATACACACTCGAGTGGCCATTTTCCCTGTGTCCTTCGATTACAGCCACAACTGCCATCTATGTGCCCAAAACGCCGGACGTTTTCCAAAGCCGATTGGACACTTTTCTCCTCTCTAGCAACATTCGATGACCGTAAATTACGGAAGTTATTCTTACAGCCGTGGAACGTTCAATACCTCGTACCTCCCCTTTACTCCGGCGCCCCCCAGTTTCTTGTTCTTGGTGGAATGGGGTGTGCCGCGACTCAATAGTGAGCGGAGACGTGCTCTTCGCGTTTTCCGCGATGATCTTGCGTTGGCCAACTGTATCCGCTATAAGCAGTTACGTGCGCGATGCCGTTGAATCACACGCGATAGCAAGAAGGCAAACTTGGACTTCTTTACCAGCTCATTTAACACCTTCACTCCCTCATCTGTAGTTTAGAGTCGAATTCGACGGTCATACGGCGCGTCTAGTTTCTCCATGATCTCTGGGCTAACTGTCGCCCAAGATGCCTTAGTGGACCCAGTCGCAATTTCTAACTCATTCGGTCAACACTTTGCTGAGATTTCGAGCTCTTCAGATTACCCACCAGCCTTTCTCCCGAAGAAACGAGCAGCGGAAGTGCGACCTCTTGCATTCTCCTCTCAAAATCGCGAAAGCTGTAACACCGTGTTTCCTGTGCAAGAACTCCAACACGCACTCTCTTTCTCTCTCTCTTCCGCCCCAGGACCGGATGGCATCCATGTCCAAATGTTGCTGCATTTATCATACCGTAGTCTGCGTTACTTCCTTCGTCTTTATAGTCGAATTTGGACCGACAGTACCTCTCCCAGAAGATTCCTGTTCCGAAACCAGGAAAGAACAAACGCCTCTCCTCTAGCTGTCGCCCAATGTCTTCTACGAGTAGTGTATGTAAAGTTTTGGAGCGTATGGTATTTTGCCGTTCAGGCTGGTGGCTGGAGTTCCGAAACATTTTAACACCTGCCCAATGCGATTTCCGAAAGCATCGTTCCGCAAGTGACCATCTTGTTGTTCTCTCTTCTTATATCATGAACAATTTTCTCAGGAAACCCCAAACGGCAGCAATATTTTTTGACCTGGAGAGGGCATACGATACCTGTTAGAGGAAGGCATCATCCGCACACTGTTCTCTTGGGGCTTTCACAGTCGACTATCCATTTTTGTCCGTGAATTTATGACAGGGCGCGCTTTTAAGGTGTGGGTGAGCTCTACTCTATCCTGTACTTTCTCCAAACTGTTGTACTGTTTGTTATCGCCATATATCCGATTATGGATTATTCCATTCCCTACATCTCGAGCTCCCTCTCTGTCGACGATTTTGCAATGTACTGCAGCTCTCAACGGATCAGCCTTCTTGAACGGCGTCTACAGGCAACAGGGATGTCTCGATCGCCTCTGCTCATGGAGTATCTAAACCGTTTTCCGATTTTCTCCCAGTAAGACTGTCTGTATAAATTTTTGGCGTCGTACGGAGTTTTATCTGCCTTTCCTTCATCTAGGCCCTGCTAACTTTCCGTTCGCGGACGTCGCTAAATGCTTGGGGCATATGTTTCACAGAAACTGTGCTGGTCTTTCTACGTTTCGTATCTTTCGGCTCACTGTCTGTGATTCCTCAACACCCTCCATGTTCTGAGTGGTACCTCCTGGGGATTGGATCGAGTGGTTCTCCTCTGCCTATATCGCGCCTTAGTGTGCTCTAAATTGGACTCTGGAAGCATAGTTTTCTCCTCTGCACATCCGTCTATTCTTCGGCGCCTAGACTGTCTACCACCGTGGACTGTGTATATCGTCTGGAGCTTTTTACACCAGCTCCGTGGAGAGCCTTTACGCTGAGACTGCTGAACCTCCGCTGTCCAGTCGGCGAGCTGTCCTGAGTCGTTACGTTAGTCATCTTTCATGCCTGCTCATCCACCTCATGCCTTTTACTCAGCGCCTCGTTGGAATTAGGGCATGCAGGCCGCCCTTCCTCTCTACTACCACCGGGAGTCTTCTTCCATCAATTGCTACATTCGCTTTCCTTCCAGTTGCCTAAAACTTTCTTGGCAAATGGGGTATGGCGCCACCTTGGCTTCGCCCCTGAACCTGCCTTCTCCGTGACCTTTTTCAGCTTCCCAAGGATCGTACCCACCCTGTAGTTTATCTTTGGGCATTTGCACACAAACGGAGGTTGCCACATTTATTTACAATGACGGCTCAAGACCAACTTTGGTGTTGGGAGAGGCTATATTGTTGGCGACACGCCTATTAGATTTCGGCTTCCCGAGCAGTGTTTGGTTTTTACTGCGGAACTTTACGCTGTCCTCCAGGCTGTCCAATACATCCGTCGCCATAAGCGGATACAGTATATTCTATACTCTGATTCACTCAGCTCTCTTTTCAACCTCCACGCCCTTTATCCTGTCCACCCTCTGGTCCACGGGATTCGGGACTGCCTCCACATGGTCCACTTTGGGAGGGGGGGGGGGATCTCTGTGGCATTCATATGGATCCCAGGGCATGTTGATATCCGCGGAAACGAGGCAGCCGATATAGCGACAAAGGCCGCTGTCTCTCTTCCTAGGCCCGCATTTCGCATGGTTCCCTTTGCCGATCTAAGAGAGTTTTATGTCGTCGTGTTGCTCTTTCACGCCACACACATTACGGTACATAAAACCTCTTCACTGTGCTTGGACCTCTTCGTCCTGGCCTCGTTGTCGGGAGGAGGTAATTTTAACTAGAATCCGTATAGGACACTGTCTTTTTAGCCATCGACATCTTTTAAGTGACTGTCCTCCCCCGCTTTGTGTCCCCACAGCTCTCAACCGTGGACTGTGAGACACCTTTTACTTCAGTGCCCCTATTTTAATCCGCTACTCGTCCGTCTACAGCTGTCGCCTGATATATCTTCCGTTTTAGCAGATGACAAGGGCTCAGGCGATCGCTCCTTGAGTTTATAAGGTTTAGTGAGATGACATCGGTCATTTGAAGCACTTTTCGGTAAAACAACTCCACTTCAATAGCAATTTTCTAAAATTTCCTTCCGTTTTTAGTTTACCTTCTTCTTGAGATCCGCTCCCATTGCTGCTGATTTAAATTTCCGTTTTTTACCCTTCACTAAACCACAGAATGGGCGCTTATGACCGTCACAGTTTTGCGCCCTAAAACCACAAAAAACAGCACTCCCTATGGCAAAAGTGTTGAATGAGACACTATTGTACAGAAACTTCATGGGTTCCCTAATAGATCTCTAACAATAAACAAATGTTATCATCTTAAATGTAATTAATATTTAATCTTGGAATCGGAGTAAACATTTATGAACACTTGTGTGTTTCTGGGCTATTCGGCTGAGTGGCGTCGTCTAGAATGCGCGGTATTTCGTCAAACCGACTTTTTGCCATCTTCAGGCGTTGCTGACGACTGGCGGACGTCTACTGAGGGCTCCGATACAGCTCATTCTCCCCTGCCACTCCCCCTTCCCGCCAGCGGCCCTTAGGCAACCGATCGCGAGCGCGGACCTGTCGCGATGGCGAGGGAAGCCCGTTGCCGAGTCTCGACGCTCTTCTCCAGTCCCGTTGCCGCCACCGCCGGACACGGGTGTTTACCGGCGGGGCCAGTTTCCATGACGTCAGTGGTTCTCACCTAGATTGTCGTTCTGCTGTGTCCCAGGCCTTGCTTAATTGAAAACCTCTGTCTTCGTTTATAAGTCCCTCGCGCAGCCTCTTTTGGAATGTAATCCCAGAAGGTGTTTGTCTGTTGCAACAAGTTGGTGCCGTCGTAATTCATGACATGTCGGTGAGAGACGCATTGCTCGGTCACAGCTAGCTTTGTCGGCTGTTCGTTGTCTGTTTAGCGTTTATGCTCAGTGCGTCTCTCCTGTACCGTCCAGATAGTTTAGCCTACCTACATTTTCCCATTGTGGTTGGGAATGTGGTAAATTTCCGGTTTCTGGAGCATCAGGTCGTCTTTGTCTGATCCCAAAAACGCTGTTGTCTTGGCTGGTAGGTGGAACACACACTTGACATAAAGCAGCAGGAGTATTCTTCTGGTTTTTGCTAACGTGTTCCCCACGTGTGGGATAACGGCCCTAGTAACAGGTTTCTCTTCATCCTCAACGACTATAGCCTCCGCCTCTTTTGTGTCATGGCACGTTGTATCTAGCGATTGCTGTAACCGTTCGTACAGAACACAGTAGGTGCTGTATTTCGGCTGTTAGACTGTATTGGTCCGAGTTCTGGGAGTGCCCTGTGCACTAGTGTGCTTATGTCTCCTCGCTTAGATGCTGTGTTCTACTGTGCCATCTAGGCTACGCTTGAAAAGCGTATCTAGACATGGAAGTTGATCATTTTCTTCTACGTCCGTCGTAAGTTTGAAGTTTTACTGCAGCGAATTCAGGTATTGCAGGAAGTCTTGTAAGTCATGCCGTCCATGCTGTCAGCTTATGAATGTATCATCGACATATCGAATAAAGCATGACGGCTTGTAGATTCCTGCCTCCAGTACTTCTTCTTCGATTGGATGCATAAACATATTGAGTATTACTGGTGGCAGTGGGCAGTCCACCCCCTTTCCATCATATTATTCATAGCAATTTCCGTCAGATAGAAAATAGATCACATAAGAAAGTATTCCAATAGTTTCGTTAGCTCTGGACCAAACATTTTTCTATGCCGCTTAGGGGTCTGTTAGAGGTAAACTTGTAAAGCGGGACACAACGTTACTCAGTTATGGTACCAGCTGACAATTATGAAGCTAGTGGATGAAATGTGCGCCATTTCTGTATGCAGTGCTGGCAGCTGCCCACAGAGGGGCTGAGCGTAGCTGTCAGACGTTTTGCTAATTCATATGTTGGTGCACCTATGTTGCTGATAACGGAGCAGAGTGGCATTCTTTCCTTGTTGAGTTTACGTAATCTGTAAAGCTTTGGTGGCGCGGTTGCATGTGAGCGAAATCTCTTTACCGTCTTCTTGTCTTGGAAAGCGCGTTGGAGAAGCTCGATCGTTTTCCTCTTCACTCGGCCGGTATGATCGTCTTTTGCCCTCTTGCAGGTGTCGTCCTCTAATAGGCCGCAGATTTTTTGTTTGTATACTTGATGCAGTAGCAGCACTGTAGAATTTCCTTTGTCTGCTGGAATGATTTCAGTCTCAGAGTCTTTTCTGATGCGCTTAAGCGTTTCCTCTCCTCCTTGGAGACATATGGCGTTGGTGGAACAGCTCTAGTATGTCTATAGGATGTTTTACGTCTTATTCCCTCCGTAGCTTCCCGTGTAAGTGCAAAAGCAACCTGTTCCACGGCGCTGGTAAATTCCGTTGTTTGTACGTTAAATTTCGCATCGACACTGATGACCCTACTGCTTCACTATAATGACACACGTCGGTGGTCGAGAATCACAGCCTCCCCTGGTTTTAGTTCTAAATCATCTCTAAGGCACCACTGCGACCAGTGCATCTATTTTAAACGGTTAACTAAGCTGGACAAACAATTCATTACTATCATCACATGCGCTGATGGGCTGACTACCGATAGGGGAATACGCGATTTATATGTACATGCCCCTGTGGGGCACGATCTTAACTGTTTAATCCGTGGCTCATGCCTGGAGCGTGTCTAGTGGTCCATACTTGGTCCACCCCTGCACTGAAATGAAATGATCGTATGACAGCGTTGGCCGGGAGGTCCCATTCAGGATCAGGTCGCCAAGGGCATGTCTTATTTCATTCGGCGCCACATTGGGCGACTTGCGGCCGATGATGAGAATGAAATGATGCTGAGGACAACACAACACCCAGTCCACGAGCGGAGAAAATCTCGAACCCGGCCGGGAATCGAACCCGGACCCAGTGCATGGCAAGCAAGCAAGCACGTTAGCACCCAGATAAGCATGCGTACAAGCCTGCATTCACGCACTAATATTTCTTTACAGAGATTGTCCCACAAAGCTATGGGACTAGTACTCTAGTCGCCACACTCATCGCTGAACTTCCACCACTGAAGTTTAGTACCGAGGAGGATCGTGGTTCGTTTCACGGGTTTCACCGTTTGAAACACCTCATGCGAAATTGGAAGACTGCGAAGACAACAACGGATGACTCCTAACTTCCTAGAACATTAAAACTGGTGTGCCGGACCGACATTCTCACTTGCAACCTTCGCAGGAGAACTTCTGAAGTTTGAAAGGTAGGAGACAAGGTACTGGCGGCCGTAAAGCTGTGAGGACGGGTTTTGAGTCGTGCTTCGGTAGCTCAGTCGGTAGAGCACCCTCCCGCAGAAGAGAAAGGTCCCGAGTTCGAGTATCGGTCCGGCACACTTTTAATCTGCCAGGAAATTTCATATCAGCACACATTACGCTGCAGAGTTGAAAACTACGTTCTGGAAACTCGTTTAAAATAAAAATAAGTTCGTCAACGAAGAGTTAATCTGAGATAAAAGTAAGAAAAAAAAGAATGGTGATTGTATTTTCATTCTTCAGCGAAGCGTATGCTGATTTGAAACTTCCTGGCAGATTAAAGCTATGGGCCGGATCGGGAATCGACCCAGGAGTCGCTCTCCTCCACAAAGTTTTAACATGCCAGAAATATTCAAAGAAGAGCCGTATTTTGCAAGTAGTGCAATCACATACACACAAGAAGCGAAGAAATGGTGCTCGGGAAAAACAAGGAACAGGAATATGAATGCAGTCTGTGTTTTATAATCTCGAACTGTCCGATTTCCCATTCGTCTTTCGTATAATAAACTCATCGTACAGGCCTCCCCCTAGCCTTCACACAATCGCCATTTACACGAAATGAATATGCGTAGAAAATGTGTCGGCCATCTGCTGTTTTATGAGATGTTGCTGCCTCACGTCACATTCCTTTCATCCTGCCGGCAAAAACCTCTGTTATTAGTGGTTTTTCCGGACGGCAGAGCTTCGTACGTCTCTGTCGGTGAGCACGCGCCGAATGCCTGTGCAAAATGGACCGCGTTCCGACGCCGTATAAGGGTAGGCGCGGGGCGAGGTATGCGACATGTTATTTCTGCCGGAGCGCCTCGTCTTTCTTTGCAGGCGTGTCTCTTTTGTCAGACAGATGCTGTCCGTGTCCCGTTCACGCTTCAACTTTAGTGCTGAACCATGGGGACTGTAGGGAAACTAAGGCTGGCAAGATGCAGTGAGGAGTCTCGAGTGCACGTAGAATTTTCTCTGGTGTCAAAGTCTCGGTGTAGCACATCGTCACTATTGGGTTAACGCTCGTACCGCCTACTCTATTTTCGGGCGTCACGGTTACTTGATATTGCGTTGTACGTAACTTGGACGTCAGTTATATTCCTTAGACAAGTACATTCCGAGGAGGGCTCAAGGTATAGGAAAGGCACACCATGGTTTAATAGCTGTGTTAGAAGACTGCTCCGAAAATGAAGAGAAGTCAAAAACTAACTGCGAAACAAAAGCTGAACGAAGTGAAAATGAGCGTAAGAAGGGCAATGAGAGAAGCGTTCTAAGACTTTGAAAGTAAAACTTTGCCAGTCGATCTGAGCAGATACCCTAGAGGCTTTAATACTATGTATAACCAGTAAGCGGTTCGAAATCGTCTATTCATTCGCCTAGAGACAATTCTGGCACCAAAACGAAAGATAACACTGAGGAAGCCAAAATACTGATTTCGGTCTTCTGAAATTGTTTCATTGCGGAAGATCGTAACACGGTACCTCCTTTCAGTCATCATACGAACGTCGAATTCGTAGATATTGAGACAGCCGATGGCGGAACAGAAAAGAAACTACAATGGTTTAATAGTGAAAAGGCATCAGGACCAGATGAGATACCTATACGATTCTGCAAATATTATGTAGAAGTACTTGTTCCACTTCTAGCAGTATTATTATCGAAGATCGATGGAGCAAGGAAGTGTATCTAGCGACTGGAATAAGGACAAGTCATTCTGGTTTTCAAGAAGAGCCGTAGGACAGATTCACACAATTATAGATCTACATCGTTGACATCAGTCTGCTGTAGAATTGTATAACATGTTTTATGTTCAAGAATTATGACGCTCTTGGAGAACGAAAATCGCTTCTACAAAAATCAACATGGATTCCGCAAACAGGTCTTGCGAAACTCAGCTTAGTCTGTTCCTCCCAGAGATCCGTTGCACTGTAGGAAACGGCGCTGTGGTTTGTGTCGTGTTCCTTGACTTCAGGAAGACAGATAAAACCATCACGCACTGCCGTTTACTGAAAAAAAAACGAACTTATCGAGTATCGGACCAGATATGCGACTGCATTCAAGAGGTCCTTGCAGATAGAAATCAGCACGTCGCTCGTAACGAAACAAAATCAACAGATGTAAAGGTAATTTCCCAAGTACCTCAAGTAAGTGTGACAGGACCGTTGCTGTTCACGATGTACATAAATGGTCTATTATAAAGTGTCGGGTGCTATTTAAGACAATTCGCAGATGATGCAGTTGTCTATAAGAAAGTAGCAAAGCCAGAAGACAGCATCAAATTGAAAAATGACCTACATAGGATTAATTAATGATGCAGGCTCTGGCAGTTGACCCTGAACGGCAATAAATGTAACACACTGCGCATACACAGGAAAAGAAAGCCACTTCCGTACAACTAAACTGTTGAGGAGAAACTGATGAAAACAGTATCCACCGTAAAACACTAGGAGTAACTATCCAGAGAGACCATAAGTGGAATGACTACACAAAAAATAGTAGAAAAATCAGATACCAGACTGTGATTCAAAAGAAGAATCTTAAGGAAATGTAACTCATCCACGGAGTAAGTGGCTTATAAGGCGCTTGTTAGACAGATTCTTCAGTATTCTTCGTCAGTCTGGGGCCCTTACCAGGTACGACTGATAGAAGATAGAAAAGGTCCAACGAAGAGCTGCGCGTTTCGTCACGGGATCGTTTAGTCGGCGCAAGAGCGTTACGAAAATGCTCAACAAACTCCATTGCCAGACGTTACAGGAGAGGCGTGGTGCGATGTTCACTATTGAAATTTCGTGAGAGTACTTACCGGGAAGAGTCAGACAACATTTATTACTTCCTCCCACATAGAACTCACGAAATTACCACAGTGAGAAAGTTAGAGAAATTAAGCTTATACAAAGGCTTACTGACATCCATTCTTCCCACGCGTTATCCCCGAGTGGAATGGAGTTGGAGGGCTCAGCCAGTGATGCGAGAAGTACCCTCCGCCACACACCTTTGGGTGGCTTGCAGAGTATGACACAGATGTTGATGTCACCCGAATGGTCCTGTGTTTGAGTCTGCTAATTGGGTTGTTGGCTGATGTGGTACAGAAATTAATGAATTGGTGTAATGGCACTTGCTAAATATTTGAAAGACGTATACGAAAGATAATAAAAAGAGACAGTACATCTCTTTCATCTAACAGCATCTCTGCTGCAGCGCATCGCTTCCTTTTTTAAGTCGACAGAAAGAGAGGAGTCTGTAGTGTGTCTCGATAACAAGAGAACGTAAATATTTTTATCCTGTTGTAACGGTTTTCTGATCCAGATTGTATTCTGAGTTAATATAAAAGTGAAGTGAGACACAGTACCTGTCTATTTATTTGACAAACGGTTCATCTTACCACGTCGAAACAGAAGTTTCTTCATCAGGCGACTCGGTCAACAATCAGTAACTTCTATGACGGCTGTATTCTAGACGACCATCGAAGCAGAAGGAAGAGGTAAATTTCCCACTGACAAGAAAATACAACTAAAAACATTTACTATTAAATTTCCTAGAAAGTTTGTTTCGGATTTGTTTGAGGTGTCTGTTCGACAACCGGCTGTAAAAGCGTTTCATTAACTTCCATTTATGACTACACAGTTAAGTCATAAAATTCAAAAACTCTAATTCATTATCCAGCCAGCTAGTAGCAGCAGTAAAATATAGAGTAGAATACACTGAAAATTGTTGAAAGGACAGAGATTTGGAGAGTACGGATGCGATGTACTTGAAGCTAGCGAGCGTAAGCCTCTAAACACGTTGTGAAGGAAATAACAATGACTGTCACGTATAAGTGTCTTAATTTGTCTTTTATAATATAAACAGTAGCTGTTTCTCAATAACAGTTCACCATGTGTGAAACAGCTATTATTGCACTACAGGGATACGAAAAGGAAGGTTGTGGAGCTTCTGATGATGGAGATGAGAAATTCCTCAGACGTTTGTGCAGTGGTGCAAGAGCCTAAAGAAATGATCGTTCACTTTCAGCAGAGGCCTCATACGGTAGACATTACAAGTAAGATCCGGGATTTCTCTTAGGTCAAACTATTTTATACGTACATCTTAAGCCTACAGGTAACGTTCCCTGTGTACCATCTTAGAGTGGAATAATAAGGGGATACTGGGGGTACGGTAATTTGGTATTTTATTTATGGTCTGCCATTTACCTGAAAGAGTTATTTAAAGTTTGATAAACTTGCACAAAATCGTTGAGGAAATGATTTGCAAAATAAACTCTGATCCTACAAGAACACGGCGACAGAACGAATTTCAGCAGTCCATTTCATTTTTTATTAATAATAATATTTATTAATATTAATAATATTCCTTCCTAATTGTTACGCCGGCCGGTGTGGCCGAGCGGTTCGAGGCACTTCAGTCTGGAATCGCACGACCGCTACGGTCGCAGGTTCGAATCCTGCCTCGGGAATGGATGTGTGTGATGTCCTTAGGTTAGTTAGGTTTAAGTAGTTCTAAGTTCTAGGGGACTGATGACCTCAGAAGTTAAGTCCCATAGTGCTCAGAGCCATTTGAACCATTTGAACCTAATTATTACAACTTGGGTAATGAATGGATGGTAACTGCTACGTACGGAAAGAGATCGTGTAATTACACAAATTTTTCATGCCGAGCGACTTTTAGCACGAGAAGGCTTCACCATGAACATTTGAGCTAAACACACGGGACATTATCGCGAGTGTCTGGTTCAAATGGCTCTGAGCACTATGGGACTTAACATCTGATGTCATAAGTCCCCTAGGACTTAGAAGTGCTTAAACGTAACTGACCCAAGGACATCACACACATCCATGCCCGAGGCAGGATTCGAACCTGCGACCGTAGCAGTCGTGCAGTTCCGGACTGAAGCGTCTAGAACCGCTCGCCCACTATCGCGAGTGAAAACATTTAATACGGGCTGGAGGTTACTTATTGCGATGTCTGAATTAGTATACCTGCTGTAAGCTAAGGCACGTAGCACTTCTACGTTGCTAACCGGTACAACCATGCTACTTTACTGCTTGTGTTGTATGTGCTACGATTATTCCATTCTATCACATGATCATTCCAGCGCAGAACAATGTAAACACAGTTACTTCTAATGAGTTGATGTTTTCACAGTGCAGGTACAGAGACTGTGGTCAATATACATGCCATTAACACCTTCATTTTTCTATTTTTAGGCCTATGTTATTCTAGTTTAATGGTTTTTTTCTTTTTTGCCTTTTCTTTGACGATTTCTGCTATATATCAGATAGATACGAAAAGATGAAATGATAACAATAAAATAAAACACTTTGTCTCTGAGTTCGGTTCTCCTTACGCAGCGGTTTCAGTGCCGTAGATAATGTATTTCACTTTACTGAGAAATACTGCAGTGTTCTGTGCTATTTAGTGTATCAATATTAAAGTGTGTGCATAGGTTGACTCGTCTGACGATTTAATAACACATAAGGTAATATTAAACAGCACTGCCACCTGTCAGTAAGCACACATTAAGTTTTGTCTCTGAGCATAATTGTTCGTCTCGAAGATAAACAGCTTGTCGTTTGTTCACCGGCTCCTCATCGTGCAAAAATAAAAGAAAAACTACACTCTTTATCTATATTTCTAGATGCGCTTTGCTGCATGGATGCATTAGAACTGTAAAGCGAGCTGCAATCAATTAGTTTTATTTGCAGAATAAACATCCTATGAAAACGGGTTTGAGAACCATTGTCATCGCTTTTAGCGAATTATTCGTTTGCCTCTTTTAACATACATACACAAAAAAATTATACATCCTAGTCCACAAAGTATTTTCACCACGAAGAACAAAAGCGTTAAAAACAAAACAAAGAAAACAAAATTAAAAAAAACTGAGGCTGGCAAACTGCAGTATCGGAATAACTCCTGGATCACTCGGTATAATGTTTCTACTGGAAATACATTTTTCATTACTTTCTGTTTCAATTCATTTCGCATTTTAATCAACAGAACCTTTACATTAATGAGGCTGCACTTGTGATTAATTTGACAGTCAGAAACAAATGTGTAGGGTGCAGGGGGTGCAGGGTTTTGTAACGCACTCCACAGCCTCTGCAAGCATCGATTTACGGCTCTTTGTGCGTCTGGCTGCGGGGAAAAAGGGAACAGAAGGTAACGTATGGTCGGCTGCGCATTGGCTTCGCCTCTCCCGTTCGCCGCTGTTGAGAGCTGAACGCGGTACAGGCTCCATGGAAACCGAAGCAACACCCTGGTCCATCCGATGGAGAAACATCATCGCGTTCGGAATTCAGTACTGCAATGTGTACAAGATTTCCGTTAACGTACGCATTATTCTTACGCATTAATGTATGTCGCGAGTTGAGGCGCTTACGAAAGAAACTATATTGATACTCTGAAGGCTTAAATGATTAAAATTAGAAGGTTTGAATATTACTATTAACTAAGTAACTAAGCTTGATTTGAACAACACGCAAGTGGATGGTCTAAATTAACTAGCAGTGAATAATAGGAAGAAAAATAAGAGCAAATAAATAAGTCAACACTATGATGAAAATGACACAGCAAAGTAAGAAATACTACTGAAAATGCTTGACAGCTGAACATCAGATAGCCATAAATCTATTTGCAGGATGAGCCAGGTACTTTGGCAGTTAATACACTTGGCTTGTATTCTGTAGCAGCGGAATTTATGATCTGGAGCGATTTCAGTTGGTGCCGGTTTCAAAATGTCAGGGAAGTCTTTAATTCATATCGCCATCGTTTCCATTCACCTTAGATGTTCAGTTAATATGTTGCACAATGTCATATGACATCGGAGCCTGCTAAATGTTTATTGAAACAAACAGATATATAACCGTATGTGTCAGTAGTTGATAAGAATGCACACTACGTCAAATGGAACTGTAGTCCGATTAAAATTACTCGACAGTTGACGTCTGTCACTTGCCGCTACAGTGTTGCCACATCGGCAGACGGCTACTGCTCGGTTATTAGTCCAGTGAAACTGTCAGAAAAAAAGCCTGTACCTTGCAAAAGGTGGGGTAGAAGATTTTATTTTTTTAACTCGTTCATATTGTTGGAAAGGTTAGAAAACCAAGTTTTACCAACAAAATTTCTCTTGGGAAAACTTTCTGCAGTCAAAAAACTTCGAAAATTTCGGACTTTTTTCAGTTTTTCAAAATATCTCAGATTCATTTGTTCCTATCGCTTTGAAGTCTATTTTCTTTTTTAAAGAGCACAAAATTCTCTACCAATTAGATTTTTACCATTTTTTTCTGCTCCCAATATCTAAGGCGCTACAGCGCCTCAAAAAAAAAACCAATTTTTCAAATTTCGAGAATAGTGGCAAGATACCTTATTTTTGAACACTTATTTCAGTTTCTGTTTGTGTAATATAAACATATTACTCATCATGTTATTCTTTGGAATTTACCATCTCACTCTGCTGCAGGGCCAGGACAAACAGCATCATATTCAATGACTACGAACACATTCACGTCGGATTGCGTGAAGTTTATTTGTGTTACAATATGTAATACGATTGCATGCAGGTGCCGTACATTTTCTACAGTTGATTGACGTTAATTATTAGTTATAAGAAAAAGTATGTAGGAATTGTCCTTTAGCGGACAAAAGAGTATTTCTTCTTTGGCAGGCGGAAGGCGATTATGTCTGGTGATTGTTCACAGCGCGCTGACAGCTATTAGCACACAACAATAAGGGTCCTGCAGTTTGGAGTCGCTTCCATTCAGTGTATGTTGTGGTGCTGAAAATGAGTATGTCTGACATGAACTTGTGTTTCATTTCCGAAAAAACTTTGGTGAGTGATGGACGCAATGTGAAAAAGAAAGGACTGAGCACATTTATCGACTGTAGTGCTAAACGCAGGGAGTCTGCCCACACCCATTTTTGAGAACGCTCAGTGAAGTGATGGTGCATGAAGCATGCTACAAGAAGTACATTAATGAGAGAATGATAGCAGCTAGCCTTCAACATACTCAGGAACCAAGAGGCGTGGTACGTCGGTCGCAGGAAAAAGGTCAGTTCAATTTCAAAGAGAAATGCTTCTTATGTGCAAAAGGGAATTCTGATGACTTTTTAACCAAGCAGTTAAGATTGCCATATGCCAAACGAAATTTTGTTTACAAAGTTATGAAATTCGAAGTGCAATCGACAGTATTAGAACAGGCTAAACGACGTGGTGATGAATTTGGTCAACAAGTGTTAGAGCGGATTCAAAATGTAAATGATTTGGTTGGTGCAGATGGGTGGTACCACAGATTTTGCTACAGAAAGTTCTTTCACCGTGTTTCAGCTACTGGACAGAAACGAGGTTACCGACCTGCAACACAAGTAGGTCAAGGAAAAATTAAGTGCTGCAATATTGTTGCGAAAAATGAATACCTAACCTCAGCGCTTTACACGTTCAATAAACCACATGCTACCCGTGAAGAAATAATAACAGCAGGTGAACAGGTTACTATCGCATTGTATAGTGGAGGTGTCAGCAGTTCCCACACACTAGACCATTTGTGGTACCAGCTATTCGCCAAGTCTGCCACAAAAAGCAAACTGAATCTTGCACGGTTGCCACCTACACAAGATGCTGCACAACATCATTCGTTGCGGACTTACCAACAAGTCCAAAGTTGGATGGGAAACTGGAAACCTCCTGAGATATGGGGCTGGAATCACAGTGACCACGATCCAATACCCGTTATAATGAGCCAAGATCCAGCACCTGAAGCACTTCTTCACATTGTTTCATGCTCATGCAAGCTGAACTGTGGCGGAGAGTGCCCCTGCAGAAAAGCGGGTTTGAAATGTTCTTTAATTTGCAAGAAATGTATTGGGGTCAACTGTGAAAACATGCCAAAATTTTTATATGAAGACAGTGAAGAAGATGTTATGGAGGATGTTGAGGAAACCGCTGACGAAATCAACGAACTTGCTGAGGCTGACTCGCTGTTTAAAGAAGAGGTAATCTGGGATCAACTCTATGTACAGACTCTGAATCCGCAACTCAAGGTATTTCTGGTGACACTGAGGAACCTGGCCCATCATAACGTTTAAAGTGATGCTCATATCTGTCTCAAGAGCGCTAAAGTGCGATATTACCCAGAACTGTCAACATTTTTAGTAACTGACAATGCATTTCAATTGTAATAAAGCTACTTATTTTTAATGTCAACTGTGTGACTTTCATACACAAGAATAATTACCTACCTAATTAGGTTGCCTATTGCAGCTAATAGTAGTTAAGGTTCTTGAGACAATTTATTTTCTGTGCGTGTGTATGTGTGTGTGTGTGTGTGTGTGTGTGTGTGTGTGTGCGTGTGTGTCTATGTCTCTTAAAGACGTATTTTTATATTTATAGTTTTACAAATACCAGGGCTGAGGTGGCCCATAGTGAACTTCAGGTAGTGATGTAAGAATCACAATAGTTGGGTGCCCAGCAATCCTCATGTTGCATACAGAGAAATTGAATACCTGAAAGTGAGGTGGTAAATTTCAACATATAACATGATGTATAATGTATTTATACTACACAAACAGAAACTGAAGAATTAGTGTTCAAAAATAAGGTATCTTGCCACTTTGCTCAAAATTTGAAAAATTGGTATTTTTTGAGGGGCTGTAACGCCTTAGATATTCGGAGTAGAAAAAATGGCAAGAATCAAATTTGTAGAGAATTTTGTGCTCTTTAAAAAAGAAAGTAGACTTCAAAGCGATAGGAGAAAATGAAACTGAGATATTTTGAAAAAACTGAAAAAAGGCCGAAATTTTCCAAGTTTTTCGACTGCAGAAAGTTTTCCCAAGCGAAATTTTGTTGGCAAAACTCGTTTTCTGATCTCTCCAAGCATATGAATGAGTTGAAAAATAAACCCTTCTACCCCACCTTTTGCAAGGTATATCTGCTATTTGACTGGACTATATAGCCGACACACAAGCACGGCGGGTCGTTTCACAAATGCGGATTATGACGGAAACGGAAGGTGCTTGTCGCCAGCTGATTTTTAGTGACTCGTGACTGAACTGCGCCAGGCGATGCGTTTTGTACCCCTGAATTAAAACTCATGTCCTAACGCCTAACCTATCTACAACCTCGAGATGTGCGATGTATCCTAGAAAACGGCCCTCAACAATCTGTGGCAGAACTAAAATCACAATCGCTTTGTACACGGCGATCAAACCTATCCCCTACGAGCAAACTCGAGACAGACAAATTTCAGATTCGGCGCTGAAACCAGGCTGTAATTTCTCGTTATCATTGGTTACCTGAAACTATATGTCCGCCCCCGGTAGCTGAATGGTCAACGTGACGGATTGTCAATCCTCTGGCCCCGGGTCCGGTTCCCAGCTGGGTCGGGGACCGCCCTGGGAGTGGTTGTTGTGCTGTCCTCACCATCATTCTATCATCCTCATCGACTGCAACGCAGCCAAAGTGGCGTCAGATTGAAAGACCGGCACCCGGCGAACGGTCTGCCCGACGGGGGGCCCTAGCCATACGATTAAATGAATACCTGAAACTATCATCACACTGGCTACGCGAGCTGCCGCGTTACAAATCGATGAGCAATCCTGGTTGGCGCCTGCTATGCAGACAAATTGCCAACGAAAACAGAATAATACGAAGAAAAATAAGAGCAAATAAAAAAGTCAACACTATGATGAAAATGACACAGCAAAGTAAGAGAAATAAAAAAATTACATTTAAACTAATTAATTGAACGACGATAATAGTCAGTCTTTTGATTAGATTTAGAAATATAAAAAGTCGGTGCATTTGACGAGATTCAAACTTATGTATTTACTGTGTGTGAGTGCTATATTGTGCGGCTGGTCCCTCGGGCATGGGTGTGTGTCTTTGCCCTTAGGATAATTTAGGTTAAGTAGTGTGTAGGCTTAGGGACGGATGACCTCAGCAGTTAGGTCCCGTAAGATTTCACACACATTTGAACATTTTTTTGGTGTTATATTAATGACTCTGGTGACCCAGTCGCAACGACGAACTGTAGTTTTCTAAAATTCTGCTTCGTGCTAACGTTGTGCGAAGCTTTGTAATACGAAAGCCGATCTCTTTGATTATAATAAGTGTGTATGTGACGTTGAATCGCGTCTTATGCGAAAGGCTCAAGTAGTGTTTGGCTAATGCTGTCTGTGAAACGTGTGTATTTCGTTAGCATTACTGTGTGTGTTTTGTTTTTTGTATTGTTATCATGAGTAATGAAATACGAAATAAAAGGGCCAGACTCAGGATTCGGAATCCAAAAACACAAAGGAATTAGAAATGAACTGACCTATTGTGGCGGTTTGCCAATGACGAACAGTTCGAATATGACGTTGGGCACTCTGACTGTAAGAAACCAGCTATAATGCCTGAAGTGTCAACCATCAAATAATTTTAAACGGATTATATTTCCTTTCATAAAGGGATATGTGCCGATACCATAGATTTTAGAAGTACATTTAGTGCACACAGTTATTCGGATGGTACTGAACTCCGCAACCTGGTAATTTCTTAACCTAGTAATATGAGAACTCCGTATAATGAAATTTCGAACACAACGCTTCGATATGAATGTTTTACTCTCCTTCTTACAAGTCATATGGAAACGTCAAGCCAGCCGTTGCGGCCGAGCGGTTCTAGGCGCTTCTGTCCAGAACCACGCTGCTGCTACGGTTGCAGATTCGAATCCTGCCTCGGGCATGGATGTGTGTGCTGTCTTTAGGTTAGTTAGGTTTAAGTAGTTCTAAGTCTAGGGGACTGATGACCTCAGAAGTTAAGTCCCATAGTGTTTAGAGCCATTTTTTAAAATAAAATAAACATGAAGAGAAAAATTCAACGATCGAGTGGCATTATAAATCTGATTGGCGGCGTTTGTATAACAGTTTAAGAAAACAACGAAATATAAAAGTAATCAGTTTATTTGATAACTAGAACAAGACAATATGGAAAAGTCAGCGGAAAAATAAACACCGCTTACGTAAAAGCGGATGTCAAGGAATTCAGGTCATCTCATGAAGTGACAAATCAAGAAAAAAGTAGATAAAGGGATATACTTCAGACGACTAGGGAGAAGTTCCGACGCTGTCATTGCAAGGGGCCCAGCTAAATCGAAATTTGCCTGTGGCCAGAAAGTAAATACAAAATGGTTCAAATGGCTCTGAGCACTATGGGACTTAACTGATAAGGTCATCAGTCACCTAGAACTTAGAACTACTTAAACCTAACTGACCTAAGGACATCACACACATCCATGCCCGAGGCAGGATTCAAACCTGCGACTGTAGCAGACCCACGGTTCCAGACCGTAGCGTCTAGAACCGCTCGGCCAGCCCGGCCGGCCAAAGTAAATACACTGGCTAACAAAAAAAGTGAAGCCTCAAAAGACATGGTCGGACGTCACTGTAATTTCTTACATGTACACACTACCGGCGCATACGTTAATCATTAAAGTGGCAATTCTCTGCTTCAGGTAGAGCGGGCAGCAGAGTGAATCTGCGTTGTTCCTGTTTTCCGTTGTTACCTGCCCTGGCAGCGTATATAAGGTGCGTGAACTGCGTCATATGTTGGATAATCACTGCGAAGGACACAGACGTACCGCGTAGTAGTGTGAGACAGCGCTATCAGCAACTGACAGGGTTTGTAAATGGTCTCATTGTGGGTCTCCACTCGGCTGACTGGTCGAGTTGTACAATACTTAGATTTGCGGGGCATTCTGGCATGAGAGCGGCCCTATTTTGGATCACGTGGGAATCTGGGGGCAGCCATACTCCTCATCAAAGTTATGGTCGTCTACGTCCGAATACCACAAGGTAGGATTCCCATATTATGCATCAAGCTGTTATAACCCTTAAACATCTGGGCTGCCATTCGAGCATCAGATGGACTAAGGAATTACCGCCCCATGCGTAGGCTTCCGTTCACAACACGAACTGGGTGCGTTTAGATTGGTGCCATGACTGGGAAGCATGGACTATATGGCGCTGCACTGTGTTCAGCGACTCATCACGGTTCTGTACTACCCTAGATGACCATCGCCCGCAAGAGTGGCGGCGACATGGGGAGAGATGCTATTCTTCCCATGTTTTGAGAAGGCACAGAGGTGTTACTCTTTGCGACATGGTGCGGGAAGCCATCGGGTATGACCTGCGGTCACGGATGAGAAAACTCTGACGGCAAAACGGTGCTTCACGGACATCCTGCGTCCCCATGTGTCACCTCTCGTGGAACAGTACCGTGGTACCACTTTTGTACAGGACAATGCTCGACCACACGCGTCACGTGTGTCATTGAGCTGTAGGCGCTACGTTGTGCTAATCACCTGTCCACCTATATCCCCAGCTCTATCCACGTTGGAACCCGTATGGGACTAGCTATGACATCAACTTCTTCCCAGGACATCAGGGATTAGATAAAGAAGTTATGGGTCAGTGAAAAAAATCGAAAAATAAATAGTAGTCGGAAGAACCGGCTCAGAATACAGAAAAGTGAAAACGATCGTTTGTGAAATTACAAGCAAGAGCGGTTACGTTAGGAATGCAGTGGGCAGTCTACTGTTACATGCAGAGGAGAGACTGGGTAGGTGGAAAGAGTACACTGAACACCCCCATAAGGGAGATGACTTGTCTCATGACGCGATGGAATAAGAAACAGGAGTCGACAGACAAGATATAGGGGATTCAGTGTTAGAATTTAAAAGAGCTTTGCAAGACTTATGATCAAATAACGCACGAGGGATGCATAACATTCCACCGCAATTTCTAAAATCGTTGCGGGAGTGTCAACAAAACGACTGTTCACGTTGGCGTGTACAGCGTTTGAGACTGGTGATATAAAATCAGACTTTCGAAAAGTATCATCCACACAATTCAGAAGATAGCAAGAGCCGACAAGTGCGAGAATTATCGCAAAATCAACCATGTTACTGACAGGAATAATATACGGAAGAATGGAAAAGAAAATTGAGGATCTGTTAGACGCTTGTGCCGGCCAGAGTGGCCGAGCGGTTCTAGGCGCTTCAGTCTGGAACCGCGCGACTGCTACGGTCGCAGGTTCGAATCCTGCCTCGGGCATGGATGTGTGTGATGTCCTTAGGTTAGTTAGGTTTAAGTAGTTCTCAGTTCTAGGGGACTGATGACCTCAGAAGTTAAGTCATAGTGCTCAGAGCCATTTGAACGATTTTTAGACGTTTGTCAGTTTGGCTTTAGGAAAGATAGAGGCACCAGAGAGGTAGTTCTGACGTTTCGGATGGTAATGGAAAGAAGACTGAAGAAAAATCAAGTCACTTTCAAGGGAATTGTCGATCTGCAAATAGAGTTGCACAAGTTAAAATGTTGCAAGATGTTCGAAATTCTGAGAAAAGTGAGGGTAAGATATAGAGAAAGACGGGTAACGTTCAGTATGTAGAAGAACCAGGAGGAAACAAGGCTGGAAGACCAAGAACGAAGTGCTCAGATTAAAGAGATGTAATACACGGATGTGTAGAAAGGCCTATGTACAACAGATGACATCATTTGCTTGTACTTCTGGAATGCTGATGCTCGGTTTAGTACTGGAAAATCTATTCCAAGTACCTATGCAGGAATTGTACTGTCACCTATTTTATTTAATGTGTACACTAACGATCAACCACAGCCTCAAGGACGCAAAAGCTTCATATATGCTGATGGCCTTGCTCTTGCTGCCCAGGGCAATCGGTTTGAAGATGTAGAGATAATGCTTACACACGGTTTACAACAGCTTGGTACTTACTATGAAAAGAGTCAACTCGCACCCAATCCTAAGAAAACGCAAGTGTTTTCATTCCATCTGAAAAACAAACAAGCTGACAGGAAACTTGAAATATTCCGGAATGGAGTTGCACTAGAATATTGTTCCCATCCCAGGTATTTGGGTGTCACTCTCGACCGTACTCTGACCTACAAGGAACATTGAAGCTGAAGCAGAAAGTATCCTCCAAAAACTGCCTTCTTCTGAAGCTGGCGGGATCGAACTGGATTACACATATACAAACATAAAGAACAACAGCTCTTGCCTTATGCTATTCTGCAGGAGAGTATGCTACCCCAGTGTGGTACAATTCAGTACATGCAAAGCAGTTTGATGTAGCCTTAAGTAACAGCTGTAGGATTGTTACAGGCTACCAATGGCCAACCTCCATGGACAAGTTCAATGTCTCGCTGGGATTTCTCCACGTGACATCAGAAAAGAGGTCGCCGATAACATCGAGAGGCATAAATCAAATACAGTAACTTCACATCCACTCTTTGGACATCAACCTTCCAAGCCAAGACTGACGTCCAGGAAGAGTTTCGTAACAACCTCACAGCCATTAGAAAGATCAGCTGCGGCTACCCGACTCACCAAGTGCAAAGAAAGATGCCGAACCAGCTGTAGCATGAAGGACTTAACTTCTGTAGCATCCAGTGCTATCAAAGTTGCCCAGTTCTAGGTGAATACTGTATAGTTTTCTTTGTATGTATTGTATATGTGTTCATTTTAGTGTACCTCTGACACGAATAAAGAAGGAACGAATGTAGTGTTCGCCCCTACTACTCAATCTCGGCATCGAAAAAGCAATATTGGAAATACAAGAAAGAGTAAAGAGTGGAATTAAAAGTAAAGGTGAAATGATATCAACGATAAGATTCGCTGATGACGTTGTTATCGTCAGTGAAGGTGAAGCAGAATTACGGGATTTGTTGAATGGAATGAACAGGCTAATAATTACAGAATGTGAACTGAGAGTAAATCGAAGAAAAGCGATAGTAATGAAAAGTAGCAGAAATGAAAACAGCAAAATCTTAACGTCAGAAATGGTGATTACAAAGTAGATGCAGTTAAAGAATTCTGCGACCTAGGTAGCAAAACACCCCATGGCGTATGTAGCAAGGAGGACGTAAAAAACAAAATAGCTCTGGCAAAAAGGGCACGCCTGGACAAGAGAAGTCTACTAGTATCAAATATAGGCCATAATTTGAGGAAGATATTTTTGAGAATGTGCTTATGGAGCACAGCATTGTACAGTAGTGAAACACGGACTGTGGGAAAAGCGGAGCACAAGGGAATCGAAGCATTTGAGATGTGGTGCTACAAACGAAATTAGGTGGGTTGTTAAGGTACGGAATGTGGTGGTTTTCCGAAGAATCGACGAGGAAAAGAACATGAAGAAAACACTGACAAGAAGGAGGCAAAGGATGAGGGGACATCTGTTAAGACATCGGGTAATAGCTTCCAAGGTACTAGAGATATCGGCCGGGGGTAAAAACTGTAGTGGAAGACAGAGATTCTAGTACATATAGGAAATAATTGAGGATGTAGTTTGCAATTGCTACTCTGTGATGAAAAGATCGGCGCAGAAGAGGAACTGAGGAATCTGTGGCGGGCCACATCAAGCCAGTTAGAAGGTTGATGACATAAAAAAGAGGATGGGGTGTCAGATTTCCTCAGGAGAAGATACAACGGCTCTATGGCTCACTTCTTAGTGGGAGCATGAGTCCAGGCCAAGTTCTTTGTAAACATGACGCTGTTTTGTAATCACTGAAATCACATAACACAACCTCTCAATCGTGAAGTTTCGTTTCCTCTTCTCCTTCTGTTCCTATTATTTTATACTTCCACACATGTCGCTTTACGCGATTAATTGTGATATAGAATGTAGTTCCTTAATGCGCTCTCCTCATGCCCGATATAAGCTGGCCGCGCGTGTCGTGGATGAATCATGTGATAACAGATAGCTAGACTGACGAAGTGATATGCACCTAACTGAAAACTGCACCGTTTTATAACAAACACACATGTTTAATCAGTATAGGAAAAGAAAACTTAAAATTATCTGTTACTTCCAAGAGCGGTTCGAGAACTGTTTTCCACAAAAGTGACACGATTTGGCGTCCTGCGTCCACTCCTCCCTCTTTTTCACTTGTGCACTTAACACGCGTGTCAGTTTTTGCTGCTTACTGTGATACGCACTGTGTACATATATTGCACTTGGGCGTCTCTGGCACTCCTCACAGTTTGGCCCCCCAAGCGGCGGGCGACTCGTGTCGCCTGGGCTCTAAGCCGAGCCTGGTTACTTCTCAGAAGATTTGGCCTGAGTGGATGATTACTCGAGCCACAATTGCTTCATGTAGGAGTGCTGAAGTCAGCTGCACCGCCAAAAGCACGGGTCACGTAGCGGACGGCGACTGGGGTGACACCAGTGTCTTGGTGCCACACTGTCCGCTGCTACTGGAGGCAGCGTGTCGGTACGTAGGCTCGAGTACCGCTGTGCGACGCCAACACCGTCATTGGTGGACTACATAACGCAGCTGAACTGCCCACTGCCCACTAACGGCACTAATCTCGCTGGCGACATCTTTCAAGGGCTTCCCCAACGAGTCCGGAATGTCTCGTTTGTGCTGTGAAGCGGTGCAGCACGCTACACATACATAATCAATGGTCGATTTCAGCGGCACTTTCTGTTACGTGTCCAGTGATGTTAAGCCGCTGGTGACTACCCCATTAGGTGACTCCGACCAGAATTTTTATCAACTAATAATACTCACATGGCAAACTTTTTTCTCCAGCGCTTAACCCGTCAGCAACCAAACAAATTAAACTTTCTTTTCAGCAGGCACAGATTTTAATCTTCTGTTTCCCCTCTGCCACAACTTCTCAGTCATTCTTGTACGACAGGTCAGATGTACACTACTGGCCATTAAAATTGCTACAGCAAGAAGAAATGTAGATGATAAACGGGTATTCATTGGACATATATGTTATACTAGAACTGACATGTGATTACATTTTCACGCAATGTGGGTGCATAGATCCTGAGAAATCAGTACCCAGAACAACCACCTCTAGCCGTAATAACGACCTTGACACGCTTGGGCATTGAGCCAAACAGAGCTTGGATGGTGTGTAAAGGTACAGCTGCTCATGCAGCTTCAACACGATACCACAGTTCATCAAGAGTAGTGACTGGCGTATTGTGACGAGCCAGTTGCTCGGCCACCATTGACCAGACGTTTTCAATTGGTCAGAGAACTGGAGAATGTGCTGGCCAGGGCAGCAGTCGAACATTTTCTGTATCCAGAAAGGCGCGTACAGGACCTGCCACATGCAGTCGTGCATTATCCTGCTGAAATGTAGGGTTTCGCAGGGATCGAATGAAGGGTAGAGCCACGGGTCGTAGCACGTCTGAAATGTAACGTCCACTGGTCAAAGTGCAGTCAATCCGAACAAGAGGAGACCGAGACGTGTAACCAGTGGCACCCCATACCATCACGCCGGATGATACGCCAGTATGGCGATGACAAATACACGCTTCCAATGTGCGTTCAACGCGATGTCGCCAAACACGGATGCGACCATCATGATGCTGTAAACAAAACCTGGATTCATCCGAGAAAATGACGTTTTGCCATTCGTGCACCCAGATTCGTCGTTCAGTACACCATCGAAGGGGCTCCTGTCTGTGATGCAGCGGTAAGGGTAACCGCAGCCATGGTCTCCGAGCTGATCCCCCATGCTGCTGCAAACGTTTTCGAACTGTTCGTGCAGATGGTTGTTGTCTTGCAAACGTCCCCATCTGTTGACTCAGGGATCGAGACGTGGCTGCACGATCCGTTACAGCCATGCGTATAAGATGACATTCATCTCGACTGCTAGTGATACAAGGCCGTTGGGGTCCAGCACGGCGGTCCGTATTACCCTCCTGAACCCACCGATTCCACATTCTGCTAACAGTCACTGGATCTCGACCAACGCGAGCAGCAATGTCGCGATACCATAAACCGCAATTGCGATAGGCTACAATCCGACCTTTTTCAAAGTCGGAAACGTGGTGGTACGCATTTCCCCTCCTTACACGAGGCATCACAACAACTTTTCACCAGGCAACGCTGTTTGTGTATGAGAAATCGGTTAGAATTTTTCCTCATGTCAGCACGTTTTAGGTGTCGCCACCGGCGCCAACCTTGTGTGAATGCTCTGAAAAGCTAATCATTTTCATATCACAGCATCTTCTTCCTGTCTGTTAAATTTCACGTCTGTAGCACGTCATCTTCATGCTGTTGCAATTTTAATGGCCAGTAGTGTATATTGCCAGTAGCCGACTCTGTTACTAAACCTTCATACTGTCCTCTTCACCTCACGGTTCTTTGTAATCCCCACCGGTTTGTAACTTTCACCTTGTTGTCTATAATATCACTAGGCAACTGTCATACCTGCAGAGAAAAGTCAGTCTCTTAACCAGACGTCCGAATTTCGCATTACCTGACAGCATTCGAAGCTCGGATGAACTGGCTAGTTTCTTAATCTCTCTTGGAAGCAATGGTCAGTTTCGAAGTGTGTTCTTTGATTGCAGCAGAGTGTGTACAAGAACCTGCTAGACGTAACTGGACCGTTCACTATCCATATGGCCACTGATCCCAAAGGACAACTCGTTATACTGTCCATCCATGCATCCCGAATGTACTGGGTCAAAATGAGTTAAATTTTAAAGTGACGCTACGTAATTTGCGATCAGAAATCAAAGAATAGCAAAGTCTCTTTTTGGTCGCACTTGGTCAGGAACAGAGAGTCCTTGTGGATTTCATTCCGAAACATGCTTGATGCAGCTCTCCATGCTACTCTATTCTGTACAAGCTCCTTCATATCCGATTAACTTCTGCAAACTACATCCTTCTGAATCTGTTTACTCTATTCATCTCTTGGTCTCCTACGATTTTTACCCCTCCCCACTTCTTTCCAGTACTAAACTGGCGACCCTTTGATGTCTCACAATATGTGCTATCAACCGGTCCCTTCTTTTAGTCAAGCTGTGCCACAAATTTCTTTTCTCCGCAAATGTATTCACTACCTCCTCATTCGTTACGTGGTGTACCCATTTAATCTTCAGTATTCTTCTGTAGCACCTCATTTCGATAGTTTCTGTTTTCTTCTTGTTTAAGCAGTTTTTCATCCATGTTTCACTTTCATACGTGGCTATACTCCAGCTAAATACTTACAGATAAGACTTCTCATCTTCAGAAATGCGTTTATTGCCATTGCCAGTGTACATTTTACATCCTCCATGTTTCGACCATCATCAGTTATTTTGCTGCCTAAGTAACAAAACTCATTTAGTAAGTGTCTCGTTTCGTAATATAATTCATTCGGCATCGCATGATTCAATTCGACTATATTCAATTATCCTTGCTTTGCTTTTGTTGATGTCTATCTTACATCCTACTTTCGAGACAATCTCCATTCCGTTCAACTGCTCTTTCAAGTCCTTTGCTACCTCTGACAGAATTATAATGTCGTCGGCAAAACTCGAAGTTTTTATTTCTTCCCTACAAATTTTGATTCCTACTCCAAATTTTTCTTTGATTTCCTTTACTACTCGCTCAGTGCACATTTGAATGAGATCGGGGATAGGCTGCAACGCTGTCTCACACCTTTCTCAGCCACTCCTTCCCTGCCATTCCCTGCCTCCAGGTTCCTGTAAAAGTTGTAAATAGCCTTTCGCTCTCTGTATTTTACACTGCTACCTTCAGAATTTCAAAGAGAATATTCCAGTCAGCATTGTCAAAAGCTTCCCCTAAGTTTACAAATGCTATGAACGTAGGCCTACCTTTTCCTAACCTCTTTTCTAAGATAAGTCGTAGGGTCAGTATTGCCTCTTGTGTTCCTATATTTCTCCGGAATCCAAACTGATCTTCCCCGAGGGCGGCTTCTACCAGTTTTTCCATCCTTCCGTACAGAATTCGTGGCAGTATTTTGCAACTATGATGTATTAAACTGTTAGTCTGCTAACATTCACACCTGCCAGCACCTGCTTTCTTTTTAATTGAAATTATTGCATTTTTTGAAAGGTGAGGTTACCTCGACGGTCTCGTACATGTTTCACACCAGATGAAATAGGTCCGTCTTGGTTGGCTCTGCCAAGGCTGTCAGTAGTTCTGGCGGAATGTCGTCTACTCCAGAGGCCTTCTTTCTGCATAGGTCTTTCAGTGCTCTGTATCAAATTCTTCTCGCAGTATCATGTCTCCCATCTCATATCCTTCTACAATTCCTTTCTATAAATTACCTTTAAGTTCATTTTCCTTACAGAGGCTCCATGTAAAGTGCTCCACCCACATTGCAGATTTCCTTTCTGTGCGTAATACTGGTTTTACATCTGAATTGTTGATATTCGTCCAGCTGCTTCTCCTTTCTCCAAAGGTGATATGTATCTTTCCCTTAGGAAATACGCTTCTAAAACCTTGCATTTATTCTCTAGCCAATTCTGCTTTGCCATTTTGAACTTCCTCTCACTCTTCTTTATTAGACGTTTTTATTGTCTTTCGCTTGCTTTAGGTTAGTTGCTCCTTATGTTAGTTAGGTTTAAGTAGTTCTAAGTTCTAGGGGACTGATGACCACAGTAGTAAAGTCCCATAGTGCTCAGAGCCATTTGAACCATTTTTGATCCTCTACTGTCTTCACTATTTCAAGGCTACCCGTTCGTCTTCTCCTGTGTTCCTATACGCTGCTCTAGTCAATCGTTGCCTAAAGCTCCCTCTGAAACTCTCAGCAACCTCTCGTTCTTTCAACGTATCCAGACCCCATTTCGTTAACTTCCTACATTTAGTAGTTTTTTCTGTGACTGTTCAGACTGTGCAAATTAATAAACTTTACACTTCATAGTAAACAGCAAAGGTGATTCGTTAAACCGACAGTATCAGTGCCACAAACAAAATAGTTTTCAAATCTCAAGCGCATATAGTCATTGTCACTATGTTCGCCTTAGGTTGCTAATGTAGCCTAGTGCGGAGACGTGCGATCAGGAAAAAGCGGCGAAAGAAATGTTGATCACTGGGACACAGTCAGCAAGGAGGGTTGAGGTGCTTGCGGCAACATGCCGAGTTTCTGTGATGCGACTCACTTCTCCATAGTGTCGCGTAGTGCGCGTCCTTGGTGCAGTACGAGAGGAGTCAAATCCACTGTCACTTGTGAGACCACTGCTCTGCCTTAGCACTTCTCGCAGTCGTCCGCACGATACGATTACATATTTCAGTTATCAACCACAGTCCAGAAATATCAATCAAAGTGCAATTCAACTACACACGATGAGTCAATCGATGACTTTATACTGTATGTTCATAACTTGATGCACTTGCGTATAAACGGTTTTAATTTCTTGTCCGATACATTGTCCCAGAAATAAATAAGAAAAGTTGTATCTCCTGGTTCTCACCACGATTTTCCGGAGGTTTCCTTTGATACAAGTCAAATGTAGTAACTGAAATCCTCTCTCATATATTCCCAATTGGAGCTCCTTCTCCTCCACTACCAAATCACCCGGTAGATATTTGGCTGGTAAGACTGTGACTACGCGCATCATTACTTGAGCACTCCCTTTATATAGAGAATGAGAAGCAAGGTGGGACATGAAATGTGTACATAGATACATCAAATATGTCGAGTAAGTCATCGTCGTAACAAAAAATGGTTCAAATGGCTCTGAGCACTATGGGACTTAACATCTATGGTCATCAGTCCCCTAGAACTTAGAACTACTTCAACCGAACTAACCTAAGGACATCACACAACACCCAGTCATCACGAGGCAGAGAAAATCCCTGACCCTGCCGGGAATCGAACCCGGGAACCCGGGCCATCGTCGTAACACTCTGTGAACATAAAGAAATACAGTTTTATGTTTATGATGTTTTTTTGTTATGTACATATTTCTCCAGATCTGAATTAAAAATAAATCTTTTACTCTGTTCAGGCGGTGGTTTCCGGGAGGTTTCCCTTGGACCTAAGCCAAATGCCGAAAACTCGGAATCCCCTCACAAAATTTCCCAGTCAGGACACCTCCTACGATCTCGCTTCGTATTTGGTTGACAAGTTTCATACTCTACAAAGTGTCATTTCCCCCTCAACTGGCCGCGTGGTTAGAGGCGCCATGTCAGGGATTGCGCGGCCCGTCCCGCCGAGGTTCGAGCCCTCCCTCAGCCATGGGTGTATTTGTTGTTCTTAGCATAAGTTAGTTTAAGTAGTGTGTCAGTCTAGGGACCGATGACCTCAGCAGTTTTTGTCCCTTACGATTTCACACACATTTGAACATTTTTTCCTTACAACCGCTTTACCTACATAAATAACATTAAGGAAAAGGACACGTCGGCCAAAGGCACATGCACCACTATCTTGCAGACTGAATAACATAGAATTTACAGCAACGCCAACACTTTTAGCAAAGCTTAGATGCATCCTTTCGTACTCTACTGAATTGTAAGACAAGAGTCGACGTGTATGTTAAAATGTCAAGAACCGCCGTCATCAGTAATATCCTCTCTCACTATTGGCTACATGATTCGGCGTTACAATATTCGATTCTCAGGCCCTTAAACAGCAAAATTACCAGCCATATAACTATCAAGAATTACATCAGACAGAGTTAAAAACAATATATCCGAGCAAGTCTGAAAATAAGGTCACCATATGTGGATATCAGCGTAGTGAACGCATTACTGTGGCCAAGATGGATACGAAGCCCACGCCTACCACAGCAGTACAAGTTTACATGCCAACTAGCTCCGCAGATGACGAAGAGATTGATGAAATGTATGATGAGATAAAAGAAATTATTCCGATAGTGAAGGGAGACGAAAACTTAATTGTCATGGGTGAGTGGAACTCGATAGTAGGAAAAGGAAGAGAAGGAAACGTAGTAGGTGAATATGGAATGGGATTAAGGAATGAAAGAGGAAGCCGCCTGGTAGAATTTTGCGCAGAGCATAACTTAATCATAGCTAACACTTGGTTCAAGAATCATGAAAGAAGGCTGTATCCATGGAAGAAGCCTGGAGATAGTGGAAGGTCTCAGATAGATTATATAATGGTAAGACAGAGATTCAGGAACCAGGTTTTAAATTGTAAGAAATGTCCAGGGGCAGATGTGGACTCTGACCACAATCTATTGGTTATGAACTGTAGATCAAAACTGAAGAAACTGCAAAATGGTGAGAATTTAAGGAGATGGGACCTGGATAAACTGACTAAACCAGAGGTTGTAGAGAGCTTCAGGGAAAGTATTAGGGAACCATTGACAAGAATGGGGGAAAGAAATACAGTAGAAGAAGAATGGGTAGCTTTGAGAGATGAAATAGTGAAGGCAGCAGAGGATCAAGTAGATAAAAAGACGAGGGCTAATAGAAATCCTTGGGTAACAGAAGAGATATTGAAATTAATTGATGAAAGGAGAGAATATAAAAATGCAGTAAATGAAGCAGGCAAAAAGGAATACAAACGTCTTAAAAATGAGATCGACAGGAAGTGCAAAATGGCTAAGCAGGCATGGCTAGAGGACAAATGTAAGGGTGTAGAGGCTTATCTCACTAGGGGTAAGATAGATACTGCCTATTGGAAAATTAAAGAGACCTTTGGAGAAAAGAGAACCACTTGTATGAATATCAAGAGCTCAGATGGAAACCCAGTTCTAAGCAAAGAAGGGATAGCAGCAAGGTGCAAGGAGTATATAGAGGGTCTATACAAGGGCGATTTTCTTGAGGACAATATTACAGGAATGGAAGAGAATTTAGATGAAGATGAAATAGGAGATGTGATACTGCGTGAAGAGTTTGACAGAGCACTGAAAGACAACATTGCATTAGAAATACTGACAGCGTTGGGAGAGCCAGTCCTGACAAAACTCTACCATCTAGTGAGCAAGGTGAATGAGACAGGCGAAATACCCTCAGACTTAGAGAGGAATATAATAACTCCAATCCCAAAGTAAGCAGGTGTTGACAGATGTAAAAATCACCGAACTGTCAGTTTAATAAGCCACGGCTGCAAAATGCTAACACGAATTCTTTACAGACGAATGGAAAAACTGGTAGAAGCCGACCTCGGGGAAGATCAGTTTGGATTCCGTAGAAACGTTGGAACACGTGAGGCAATACTGACCCTACGACTTATCTTAGAAAACAGATTAAGGAAAGGCAAACCTACGTTTCTATCATTTGTAGACTTAGAGAAAGCTTTTGACAACGTTGACTGGACTACTCTCTTTCAAATTCTGAAGCTGGCAGGGGTAAAATACAGGGAACGAAAGGCTATTTACAATTTGTACAGAAACCAGATGGCAGTTATAAAAGTCGAGGGGCATGAAAGGGAAGCAGTCGTTGTAAAGGGAGTGAGACAGGGTTGTAGCCTATCCCCGATGTTATTCAATCTGTATAATGAGCAAGGAGTGAAGGAAACAAAAGAAAAATTCGGAGTATGAATTAAAATGCATGGAGAAGGAATAAAAACTTAGTGGTTCACCGATGACATTGTAATTCTGTCAGAGACAGCAAAGGACCTGGAAGAGCAGCTGAACGGAATTGAAAGTGTCTTGAAAGTAGGTATAAGATGAACATCAACAAAAGCAAAACGAGGGTAATGAAATGTAGTCGAATTAAGTCGGGTGATGCTGTGGGAATTAGATCAGGAAATGAGACGCTTAAAGTAGTAAATGAGTTTTGCTATTTGGGGAGCAAAATGACTGATGATGGTCGAAGCAGAGAGGATATAAAATGTAGACTGGCAATGGCAAGGAAAGCGTTTCTGAAGAAGAGAAATTTGGTAACATCGAGTATAGATTTAAGTGTCAGGACGCCGTTTCTGAAAGTATGTGTATGGAGTGTAGCCTTCTATGGAAGTGAAACGTGGACGATAAATAGTTTAGACAAGAAGAGAATAGAAGCTTTCGAAATGTGGTGTTACAGAAGAACGCTGAAGATTATATGGGTATATCACATAACTAATGAGGAGGTATTGAATAGAATTGGAGAGGAGAGGAGTTTGTGGCACAACTTGAGTAGAAGAAGGGATCGGTTGGTTGGGCATATTCTGAGACATCAAGGGATTACCAATTTTGTATTGGAGGGAAGCGTGGAGGGTGAAAATCGTAGAGGGAGACCAAGAGATGAATACACTAAACAGATTCAGCAGGATGTAGGTTACAGTAGGCACTGGAAGATGAAGAAGCTTGCACAGGATAGAGTAGCATGGAGAGCTGCATCAAACCAGTCTCTGGACTGAAGACCACAACACATGTGGATATCCACAAGCTATGGTCCATACGTAAAAAGGACGATACGAATAAGAACTGTCAGAATGTGAATTACCGAACGTGGATAAGCTGATAACGAAGTATATGTTCATTGTACACTGATCAGTTAGAACATTGTGACCACCTAATAGACGGTATGTTCACCTTTCGCACGGATAACAACGGCGAGGCGTCATGGCATAGAGCCAAGAACGCCTTGGTATGTCGCTGGAGGGGAATCTGGCACCACATCTGCAAAAAAAGTCACGTAACTCCCGTAAATTCCGGGGAGGGGGACGACGAGCTCTGACGCCACGTTCAATCACATCCCAGATGTGTTCGATCGTCTTCAGATCTGGTGAGTTGGGGGAGGGTGTGGAGCAGCTCGATACTGTGTTCCTCGAACCACTCCATCAGACTCCTTGGCCTTGTGGCATGGCGCATGATCTTGTTCAATACTGCCACTGCCGGCAGGAAGCATGATCATCATGAAGGGATGTACGTGGTCTGCAACCAGTGCATGATACTCTTTGGGTGTTATGGTGCCTTGCACGAGCTCCACTTGCCCCATGGATGCCGACGTAAATGCTCCCAGAGCATGATGGAGCCACCGCCAGCTAGTCTTCGTCCCACAGTACAGGTGTCAAGGAGCTGCTCCCCTGAAAGACGACGGATTGACATGGCGTTATGTTTGACTCTGGTCCCTGCTAGTTAGGATCTGTTTACTGCCACGTTGGACAGTCCACATCGATACACTAAAAGATCAGGAATCTTCACTGTCATGGGTACATTGGAACAGGACAGCACCTTCTTGATATATTGTTACGTCACTATTTCGACCCACCTTACTGAGCTGATTCCGTACAAGTGACTGGCACACACACACACACACACACACACACACACAAAACACATAGTTCACTGCCAAGACACTCAGCAATGGTGGAGGATCATATGACCGCCTGGTAAGACCTCTGCACCAACTACAGCGTTCCCAAATGATTTGTGTGCTCCTTCAAGGGGGAGACGAGTACTTTCTCCAGTCACATTATATCGCCTGTCTTTCCCTGTGAGCATATATCTACACTACTGGCCATTAAAATTGCTACACCAAGAAGAAATGCAGATGATAAACGGCTAGTCATTGAACACATATATTATACTACAACTAACATGTGATTACATTTTCACGCAATTTAGGTGCATAGATCTTGAGAAATCAGCACACAGAACAACCACCTCTGGCTGTAATAACGGCCTTGATACGCCTGGGCATAGACTCAAACAGAGCTTGGATGACGTGCACAGGTACAGCTGTCCATGCACTATCAACACGATACCACAGTTCATCAAGAGTAGTGACTGGCGTTTTGTGACGAGCCAGTTGCTCGGACACCATTGACCAGATATTTTCAATTCGTGATAGGGCAGCAGTCGAACATTTTCTGTATCCAGAAAGGCCCGTACAGGACTTGCAATATGCAGTAGTGCATTGTCCTGCTGAAATGTGGGGTTTCGCAGGGATCGAATGAAGGGTAGAGCCACGGCTCGTAACACATCTGAAATGTAGCGTCCACTGTTGAAAGTGCCGTCAATGCGAACTAGAGGTGACCGAGACGTGTAACCAATGGCACCCCATACCATCACGCTGGGTGATACGCCAGTATGGTGATGACGAATACTCGCTTCCAATGTGCGTTCACCGCGATGTCGCCAAACACGGATGCGACCATCATGATGCTGTAAACAGACCCTGGATTCATCCGGAAAAATGACGTTTTGCCATTCGTGCACCCAAGTTCGTCGTTGAGTACACCATCGCAGGCGCTCCTGTCTGTGATGCAGCGGTAAGGGTAACCGCAGCCATGGTCTCCGAGCTGATACTCCATGGTGCTGCAAACGTCGTCGAACTGTTCGTGCAGATGGTTGTTGTCTTGCAAACGTCCCCATCTGTTGACTCAGGAATCGAAACGTGGCTGCACAGTCCGTTACAGTCATGCGGATAAGATGCCTGTGATCTCGACTGCTAGTGATACGAGGCCGTTGGG
Organism: Schistocerca piceifrons; assembly: GCF_021461385.2. NCBI lineage: Eukaryota > Metazoa > Arthropoda > Insecta > Orthoptera > Acrididae > Schistocerca > Schistocerca piceifrons. Next base: position 827,014,470 of record NC_060138.1, read on the forward strand.
ATCCAGCACGGTGTTCTGTATTACCCTCCTGAACCCACCGATTCCATATTCTGGTAACAGTCATTGGATCTCGAACAACGCGAGCAGCAATGTCGCGATACGATAAACCGCAACCGCGATAGGCTAAAATCCGACCTTTAACAAAGTCGGAAACGTGATGGTACGCATTTCTCCTCCTTACACGAGGCATCACAACGACGTTTCACCAGGCAACTGCTGTTTGTGTATGAGAAATCGACTGGAAACTTTCCTCGTGTCAGCACGTTGTAGGTGTCGCCAGCGGCGCCAACCCTGCGTGAATGCTCAGAAAAGCTAATCATTTGCATATCCCAGCGTCTTCTTCCTGACGTTTAAATCTCCCGTCTGTAGCACGTCATCTTCGTGGTGTAGCAATTTTAATGGCCTGTAGTGTATTTTCCTGAGGATTTCTAACATGTTGCACTTCTTTACGAGGTCTGAAGCTGCCGCAGTCAACCCTTTACGCGGTAAGCAACATGCGACAGAGTCAGTAAGCGTCAGGCGGGGGGTGTAGCGTATTATCTTACGGCCTGGTTTGCGCGCTCAGCCCTCTCGCCCGCCGGTCGCCAGTCGGCGCCCGCGGCGCGGAATGTCGGCTATGCGGCGGCCGCACGCCGCTGGCCCCGTGAGAGGTCTCTACAAATGCACCGGCCGGCCTCGGAATGTCTTTCCATCAAATCGGCACCGCCAGGCCGGACTGCTCGCATCAGACGTCGTGCACGCATTCCGAGTGCGGCGGCCACGCCCCTGCGGCCAGTAAACAGCATGCCACGCGTTCTCCGGCAAAGGCACGAGCCCGAATGAAATAGGGACAGCAAATGGTGCCTGTGAAGCTGGATGATTGAGTTACGCTCGGAAACCAGGTGGTGGAGTCCGCCGCTGAGCATCAGAGTAAAGAGGCGGCGGCGCGAAGCCGACCAGATACTGGGCTCTATTGGCAATTCCACAGCGCAGGCCGGTCATGTGCGGAGGCGAGAGCGTTTATTGGCTCGGTAGCACGTTCCCGTGTCCTGTGGCCCTGTACTAGCGGGCGAATGTACACTCCCGGAAAAAAATTCGTACGCCCTTTTAGTGGTTTCTAATTCATTCAAGATTAATTTTTTCAACAGTGCATGTGGAGTTCTCGAAATTATTACATTTACAGCTTTACAGATCAATAGCACAAGCAGTTCTGACGTACCCATATCACTGCACTGCGTAGCCTCCAAGAGCGGCAATGCAGGCGCTGACTCTGGCATCCGGTCGATCGTTTAGATGGATTGCGGTGTCCTGGTATATGTTATGCCACGCCTGCACGACCTGTCCATGTAGTTTTGTAAGAGTTATTGACTGACGAGTGGTACCATCACTTCTTGTCCCATCTGTAACACTTCTGACACTAAATGTAACTGGGTTTTCTCTTTTGATGCTAGTCAATTGTCAGGATGAGCACTACTGCAAAGGGAATTTGAGTCTAAAGCATTATGTCAGGGTGAAAAAACACTAAATAAATTACTTTTTCTCTCTTAACAACATGTTGGCAGGGTGGGCTCTTCCTTGGCTCGGGTATGAGGTAGAAAGAAACAACAGTTTTACAAAAGATAACTTTTATTGAAATTTTTGTACAACTGTTTCCTTACTGGATGTTCTGGCTGGGAGAGCGGCAGCTGTGTCGTTTGCGAAGCCTTCTTCTGCTGCGGCAGCGGCGGTGTGTATCTCGTGTCACCGTCTCGCCCAGTTGACTGGAGGCACGCATCGTGAAGCAGCCCGTTTAATTATTGAGAACGAAGTCGTGCATCGGATGGTGATACCTTGGTTGTGGCGCCCCAGTCCTTCTCTTCTCTAAGCGACCGCGTGTGTCAGTGTTGTGCGTCGGCCAGCGGAGCGGCGCGGCAGGGGAAGACCACTGTCCCGGACTCGAACAACAGACTCCAGCTTGCCAGTCTTCGGCTGTCCGATCTTCATCCCAGCTCACAGGTGACTGCTGATGTGAGGCCATCTCCTTCCCGTCCTCACGAGTCACCCGGGTACGCACATATCAGTCTTCGAATACTTTCTAACTTCTGTCTTCTGGCGGTGAGGCTGCTGCTTGCTATTCCATTAAAGCGGCGGACTTGGTGCTTCTGTGTAAGATGTACTCTCTTCCTGCATGACGGTCTTCAGCACCGAAACTGAACTGAAAACTACTACCTTCCGGGCCCACTGCGTCTCGCATATTTATTCACTTCAGTTCACTGGAGGTGAAAGACTTCACGGTCATTGCCTCGTCTGTCACGTTGAAAAGCTTCTCGAAGAATCTTCTTAACGTCGGTCATTGGCTCTTGGAATGTAGGCGAGGACCTTTGCTCACATGTGACAACTGAGAAACACGTGAGCCGGTCGGGCGATGCCCTGACGGCTGAATCGACAGCATCCGCTTATGTGAGGAGGGCGATGGCTTCTCCTAACGTGCTGACTACACAGTCATTGGCTCTTCTGTCACTGCTGCTCTGCCTGCTGTTTGCCAGTGTGTAATTCTTCTAAACTAAACTAAGTTTTTCATTTATTTTCTAATTACTACTTCACTTCACATTCGTTTCACTAATTTATTTACCTATCTTAAGTAGCACTGAACACATCATATCCAATGCGTACTCCATTGGAGACAAGTCCAGAGACAGTGCTGGCGAGGGTTCAAATGGTTCAAATGGCTCTGAGCACTATGGGACTTAACATCTGAGGTCATCAGTCCCCTAGAACTTAGAACTACTTAAACCTAACTAACCTAAGCACATCACACACGTCCATGCCAGAGAAAGGATTCGAACCTGCGACCGTAGCGGTCTCGCAGTTCCAGACTGAAGCGCCTAGAACAGCTCGGTCACAGCGGCCGGCACTGGCGAGGGAAGTTGCTGCATGTCTTACAGAGCACATTGGGTTTCAGGGACAGTATGTGGGCGAGCATTATCCCGTTGGAACAATACATCGCCTTCCTGTTGCAAGAATTGGTCTAATAACATTCTGCACGTACTGAGCGCTGCCTAGGATTCCCTCCAGAAACGCTGAAGGTGAACGAGAGTTGTAGCTTATCGCACCCCAGACCGTAAGGCCTGGGTGGAGCCAGTGTGTCTTGGATGGATGCACTCTACAACACAGTGCTCTCCCGGTCTACATTGTACGTGCAAACTACAATCACTTGTGTCCAGGTACGAGGTGCATTCAAGTTCTAAGGCCTCCGATTTTTTTTCTAATTAACTACTCACCCAAAATCGATGAAACTGGCGTTACTTCTCGACGTAATCGCCCTGCAGACGTACACATTTTTCACAACGCTGACGCCATGATTCCATGGCAGCGGCGAAGGCTTCTTTAGGAGTCTGTTTTGACCACTGGAAAATCGCTGAGGCAATAGCATCACGGCTGGTGAATGTGCGGCCACGGAGAGTGTCTTTCATTGTTGGAAAAAGCCAAAAGTCACTAGGAGCCAGGTCAGGTGAGTAGGGAGCATGAGGAATCACTTCAAAGTTTTTATCACGAAGAAACTGTTGCGTAACGTTAGCTAGATGTGCAGGTGCGTTGTCTTGGTGAAACAGCACACGCGCAGCCCTTCCCGGTCGTTTTTGTTGCAGTGCAGGAAGGAATTTGTTGTTCAAAACATTTTCGTAGGATGCACCTGTTACCGTAGTGCCCTTTGGAACGCAATGGGTAAGGATTACGCCCTCGCTGTCCCAGAACATCGGTTACCCGAAATTTTTTTGGTGGCGGTGAATCTGTGTGCTTCCATTGAGCTGACTGGCGATTTGTTTCTGGATTGAAAAATGGCATCCACGTCTCATTTATTGTCACAACCGACGAAAAGAAAGTCCCATTAATGCTGTCGTTGTGCATCAACATTGCTTGGCAACATGCCACACGGGCAGCAATGTGGTCGTCTGACAGCATTCGTGGCACCCACCTGGATGACACTTTTCGCATTTTCAGGTCGTCATGCAGGATTGTGTGCACAGAGCCCACAGAAACGCCAACTCTGGAGGCAATCTGTTCAACAGTCATTCGGCGATCCCCCAAAACAATTCTCTCCACTTTCTCGATCATGTCGTCAGACCGGCTTGTGCGAGCCCGAGGTTGTTTCAGTTTGTTGTCACACGATGTTCTGCCTTCATTAAACTGTCGCACCCACGAACGCACTTTCGACACATCCATAACTCCATCACCACATGTCTCCTTCAACTGTCGATGAATTTCAATTGGTTTCACACCACGCAAATTCAGAAAACGAATGATTGCACGCTGTTCAAGTAAGGAAAACGTCGCCATTTTAAGTATTTAAAACAGTTCTCATTCTCGCCGCTGGCGGTAAAATTCCATCTGCCATGTGGTGCTGCCATCTCTGGGACGTATTGACAATGAACGCGGCCTCATTTTAAAACAATGCGCATGTTTCTATCTCTTTCCAGTCCGGAGAAAAAAAATCAGAGGCCTTAGAACTTGAATGCACCTCGTAGAACCGCTTTCTTTGCTGAAGACCAAGGTGCGCCATTCCATCTTCGAAGTGATCGTCTGAAGGCACTAGTCGAGCAACGCACTTTGATGCTCTCTCGTGAGTTGAATGCTGGCAAGAGGTGTGCGTGCCAATAATCGCACTACTAACAACCTACTTGCAACTGCGTTGACACGACTGGGCTCACAAGCTCTCTTACACTTGCCGTGGCTGCTGTGAGGTCTGCCACTGCTGCCTTTACAATACGACGATCCTGGTGGGCTTCGTGCTCCGCGGACGTCCAGAACCTCCTCTTCTACCGGTGTGGGAAAGTTCTCGTGACCACTGATACCAGCATCGTTGAACAACTGACGCAGCACGTCCCACTTGCGAGGCAGTTCTCCGAAACGACAATCCCGCCACTCGGAATGCCATACTGTAACCCTTTTCAAATTCGTTCACTTGGGTGTAGGAAGCACTTCCACGAAAAGAAAAGAAGAAAGATGCAGAGGTTTCTTTTTATTTTGTCCTCAGCAGCTGGACGTGGCGGACGTCATATGACATCAGTTCTAGTTGATCGTTGAATATTTCACAATTTTTTTTTTTTGTTTTTACAGCGGGCAGCCAGCCCTCTGACCGAACACACTGATCTACCGTGCCGGTAAGTCACTGAGCTACCAATGCACTTTCTTCAACATCGGCGAGTAGCCTGACGAAGCTGCGTCGAAACTTTGACCGTCATTTCCTCGGAAGTTATTGCATGTTGGCACCTAAGCCAAAATGGATGTCCCTTTGTTTTCATCCTTCTATCACTTTACCAAGTTTCGACTGTGTCAGACAGCGACTTATGGTGGTTATCCTTGTAAGCGTATTCATCTCCTTCTTGGCATCTTGCGCAGCATCTCGTGAGTTACGCTGCGAAAGGCTTCCTGAATTCTTCGCGCAAGTTTTCCATGGCATTTGTACCAAATTAGCCTCTCTCTCTCAAAATCACATATAAAATTGTACCGTATACCACATACTAGTAATGTATATCATCTTTTAAATCATTTAGTTTTTCATTTTTTAAAATAACTGAGGCACAATACATCTCGTGCTCTTCATCATTTTTCTTACGTCTTGCACCATGTAAGCACGTTGTTTTTCTTGCTTTCTGTAATTTTAGTATAAGAATAAGATTAATTAAGTCAACAGATGTTTTTCTTCTTAGTAAAGGTACCAATAACCTTTACTAATAACATGTAAAGCCTCCGTACATGTTTCAGCATCTCAGTAACGTTGGGAAGTGATTGGTTTCGTGACGTGTCGATCAAGAACCATCCCGGCGCCATTATATGTACATTTGTATTTGCATTGTTTCCTAAGTCTAGCCTTGCAATCTAAATTTCTCGTCAGGATGTCTGATTATTGCTTTTGTGTAATCCAAAGGGTTCTGTTGCATTGTACATCATATTGTCACGGTCCACCTTCACCAAACAGTTTCATTCCCCAATGAAGGCTCTACACCAGATTCAAAGAAAAAAAATCAGAATAACAGGTAGCAGAGGCGTATTGGCCAACTATGACGTTTTATATTAATGAATATTTATAATTTAATGACATAATTTTTTATTGTACTTCTAACAACCCTACCACAACATAGGTCAAAATTTTAATAGCGATTGTGGTGTTGCTCACGCTGCTAAATACTGCATTTTCGGGCAAAAACAGTCATATTATGTGGCAGGTGTCATTAGAGCACAGTTAATAGTCATTTCATGTAATAATCAAAAAAACTAGGCACTCATCTTTTTGTGCTTCCCACGCTGGTCTCGTCGTAAAATCATGGCTCAGTCGCTGAAAATCTAGGTGGTTATGATCCTAAGCTCGGATGCAAAGAGGCCTAGGTTTTATTCTGCTGTATTGAAAAGTTTTGTAGATGCGCTTCTCCAACCATTCTTGGAGATAACACTTTTGCTGGACAATGGTGATGTAAAAAAATAATCAGCACTCCGAATTTAAGTTACACTTCCTTTTAATTGCTTTTATTGCAATATCACGTAAACACAAAACATCACTTCACAATACAAAACATACTTGAAAACATCTTCCTCACAGTCACTGTTAAAGTTCACATTTTATAAGCGGACTACAATACGCGTCTTTCCAACATGACGTCCAAGACTTGACTTTCTCAAGGTCCGACTCTCTAACAACTTAACAACTAACTCTTTAACAACTAACTAATAATCGCTTGCGCGCCCAAAAATCAGAGTTACAAATACGTCAAAGATCATAGTGACAAAAGAAAGAAAACACATAAGAATAATATCATTGCAATATAAACATATCACAAATGAAATCAAATATGAATGTTGTCTCAGAAATATGTTAAGTAGTTAACAGAAACACAGTAGAATATCGTTGGTATCGAGAGGTTCAGGTGAGGTAGCATAACGGTTACGTAATTCAAGTACCATTACATACTCCTGCTGTGGTCACTGTGATACACCAACACTCAGAACAATTAGCTATCGAAGGATTGAATTTTAATCATTTTCACTCAAAATAACTTCTTTTCGAAGGATACATTACTAGTTGTACCAACGCTGAGCAGGAAGGTACTTGATTATTCCCCGCAACGAGTGATCTAGCGTTAGGCTAGGTGGTTCTTTCATGACGAAAGCTCGCTAGTCGACACGCAGAGAGAGAAAGCAGATAGCGTACATAATAAAGAAATTTCGACTGTCAAAATTTTAATAGTAAAATTGTAGAAGCATGCGTAACAAAGTTCCTAGATTTACTGCCCTCCAGAAAACTTGTCGCACTTAAATTATTCTCGTAACCGAGAACTTGTTGAAACTCGAAGCAGAAAGATCCGGAATATTTAGCGACGCATGGAACGTATATATAAAAGACTGATTACACCCCGCAGAAGGGGGTGGGTTCATTGCAGTCGGCAAAATATTGTGTGTAACGAGGTCTAAACTGAGAGTAACTGTGAAGTTATCAGCGCGCTAATAATGGCCCAGGTGAACTCAAGTTACTACCGGCCACTCGATCCGGCCGTGATAGTTTTAGTATCATTCAAGGGATGTCTATGCTCAGTAGTACGGAAATACCCAGACTAGACAACAAAAGGAAAGCTGAAGTTTTAAATTTCATGTTTAAGAAATCACTAACGCTGGAGGATTCTACAAGAATACACTCGCTTTGACGGTCGTATAGCATCCTGTGTGAAATATATTAGTAATAGCATCTCCGGCGTAGAAGCAACTGAAGGAATTGAAAACAAATAAGGTCCACATGGAATCCGAATTCAGTTTTGCTGAGAGTACTCTATGGCACTGGTCCGTTACTTAGATCACATTTATCGCGAACATTTCGCCCAGCGCAAACTCCCAAGAGACTAGAAAAAAACGCTGGCGTTTCCTGTATATAAGTAGGGTAAAAGAACGGATCCGCAAAATTACAGGTCAATATCATTAAACACCGGATTGCTGCTGAATTATTTAACATATTATGAGTTCAAATGGCTCTGAACACTATGGGACTCATCATCTGAGGTCATCAGTCCCCTAGAACTTAGAACTACTTAAGGGGCTCCGGAACGCCCTATACTTGCAATGTTAAAATAACGCTTATAAATTACATCTTTCCTCACAAAGTATTTGAGGTAGGAAGTTGAACTTTTTACAGATTATTTATTGAAATATGGGCTACAACTTAACACAGGGATTTTACAGAATTTTAGTTCAGTTATTAAAGATGATTTTTTTTCAATTGTAATGAAAATTCACAACATTTTTTTGCAATTTTTTATTTATATATTCAAAAATATACAGTTTTTTGGAAAAAGGCTGTGTTAAATTATGCAGAAGGTACTGTGTAACATTTACTGAAAGTTTGAAACAAATATGTTTGGAAGATCCTTAGAAAACATGTAATTAGTATGAGAAAATAAAAGTTTTGGGAATCGAGCGACAAAGATTGAATTAACTTTTTAGTGCATTCCAGGTCCATAGGATGGATTATCTTCTTCCTCTGCAAACTCCTCCTCCAGCTTCCTCTTGTTCCTCCTCCTGTTTACTCTTGCTTGTATTTCTAGACTCTTTACAGCCCTGTCTGCAGCCCGAAGGCGTTCCTTGTCTAAAGCAAGCATCGCTCGTTGTTGTGTTCGTAGATTTTGCTACCATTTTCTTCAGTTGCAGTTACTGCAACACTGTTCCGAAAGGTGGTCATGTATGAACACTTATCACATTTCAGTTGTATTTCACTAGCAAGTCCTACGTGCTTTATTATGGAGAGTTCCAGACCAACTTCACTACAATGAATACATCTTACACAGTTTGAAAAAATTCCTTTGAGAACCGACATATCAAATATTTCATTCACATCCGATTCGCCCATAAAACATTCATAGTTTTCACTAATTGAACCAAGCTGCTTCTGTGAAGTATTTTCTTTCCCACTTTGACTGCTATGGGCAGGTGTACTTGAGAGGTTAGGTTCACTCACTTGGTTATCGTCTTTATTGTTTACAGTAATAACACATACCTTTGGCTTTCCAACATTTCTCCTTTTCTTAAAAGCCTTCAGAGGATTTCTAATAACTTTACTTTTACTCATTATTATACTTCAACAAAACAGAGACTCAAGTAACAGAATTAATTACGAATATTTTCGAGATAACGACAGAGTAAATAAACATGAAACAATCGACAATCACACCAGCGATATATATTGAACCATCACAGGTTAGCCACAACACATACTTTATCTCACATCACTTAAATGTACCTGATGAACACGGACGTTGATAACAACGCCATTTGACAGCAGTTTAACAGCGCCACAGTGGGTCACACCCATGTAGAACACATTTCAAAAAAAATTTAAAAATAGTTGTAGCCTTCGGAATTGAATAAATTATATATCTATTAAAAGATAATAGTCTGCAGATTCAGAAAACGCAAAAAAGTAAAAATTGAACTTTTCATGATTTTGAGCCTTTCCGGAGCCCCTTAAACCTAACTAACCTAAGGACATCACACACATCCATGCCCAAGGCAGGATTCGAACCTGCGATCGTAGCGGTCGCGCGGTTCCAGACTGAAACGCCTAGAACTGCTCCGCCACTGCGGCCGCAAGGTTGTTGAGCTCATTAACCTTCCGTCCACAAATAAGCACGGATTTCGAAAGCCTATCCCTCGAACCATAGATGAAGGGAACAGGCAAATTTTGGACAAAAGCTGCAAAGAAACTAGTGTAGTCATTCGTATTCAAATAAAGATATGTAAAGAAGCAGAATACGGCGCTGCGGTCAGCAACGCCTACATAAGACAACAAATGTCTGGCTCAGTTATTAGACCCATTGCTGTTGATACAATGGCAGGTTATCAGGATTTCAGTGACTCTGAACGTGGTTTTAGAGTAGGCGCACGAGCAGTGGGACACGGCATCCCCGAGGTAGCGATGAAGTGGGAATTGTCTCGTACAACCATTTCGCAAGTGTACCATGAATATCAGGAATCTGGTAAAACATCAAATCTCCGACATCGCTGCGGCCGGAAAAGTATACTGCAAGAACGGGACCAACGACGACTGAAGAGAATCGTTCAACGTGATCAAAGTGCAACCCTTTTGCAAATTGCTGCAGATTTAAATGCTGGGCCATCAGCAAGTGTCAGCGTGCGAACCATTCCCCGAAACATCTTCGATACGGGCTTTCGGAGCAGAAGGCCCTCTCGTGTACCCTTGACGACTGCACGACTCAAAGCTTTACGCCTCGCCTGGGCCCGTCAACACCGACATTGGACTGTTGATGACTGGAACATGTTGCCTGGGCGGACGAGTATGGAGACAACCTCACGAATCCATGGACCCTGCATGTCAGCTGGGGCCTCTTCAAGCTGGTGGAGTGTCTGTAATGGCGTGGGGCGTGTGCAGTTGGAGTGTTATGGAATCCCGGATAAGTCTAGCTACGACTCTGACAGGAGACACATACGTAAGCATCCTGTCTGATCACCTGTATCCATTCATGTGCATTGTGCATTCCGACGGACTTTGACAATTCAGGCAGGACAATTCGACACTCCACAAGTCCAGAATTGCTACAGAGTGGCGCCAGGAAAACTCCTCTGCGTTTAAAAAATTCCGCTGGCCACCAAACTTCCCAGACATGAACATTATTGAGCATATCTGGGATGCCTTGAAACGTGCTGTTCAGAAGAGTTCTCCACCCCCTCGTACTCTTATGGATTTATGGACAGCCCTGCAAAGATCATGGTATCAGTTCCTTCCAGTACTTCTTCAGACATTAGTCGAGTCCATGCCCTGTCTGTTGCGGCCCCGCACGATCTTAGGCAGGTGTACCAATGTCTTTGGCTCTTCACTGTATACTCCTGTATTTCCGGAAAGTGTTTCACTTGGTGCCCCGCTGCAGATTGTAACCAACTTCCAAGCATATGGGTTATGTTTCCAGACATGCGAAGGGCTGGAAGACTTCTTAGGTAATAGAGCCTAGTATCTTTCCTCCGACGACGTGTTTTCATCAGAGACAAAGTACCCTCAGGAAGAACGAGGCTCTTTTTCTCAGTATACACAAATGATGTCGGAAAGGGCGAGCAGCAATGTGCGGCTGTTTGATGATGACGCTGTGGTGCACGGGAAAGTCACGCAGTTGAGTGGCAATAGGGGAATACTGGATGGGTTACACAAATATCTAGTTGTGTTGAATGTTAGCCTAATCTAAATGCAGAAAATTCTATGTTAATGCAAATAAGTAGGAAAACGAAATGTTTGAATAAAGCATTCGTTGTGTGCTGCTTGATACAGTCATGTCGATTAAATATACAGACGTAACGTTGCAAAGCAATATGAAATGAAACGAGCATTTAACGACCGTAGTTGAGCAGGCGAATGGTGGACTACAGTTTATTCAGAGAATTTTAGGAAAATGTAGTTCATCTGCAAAGGAGACCGCATATAGAATGCTAGTGCGAGCCATTCTTGAGTTCTGCTAGAATGGTAAGGACCCGAACCACTTTGTTTTAAAGGCAGGCGCGCTGCTACATTTGGTACCGGTAGGTTCGATAAAGACACGAGTATTACGAAAATGTTTGGTAAGCTCGCATGGGAATCTCTGCAGGGAAGACTACGTTCTTTTCGCGAAACACTACTGAAATAGTTTAGGGAAACTGTATTGGAAGCTGGCTGTAGAACTGTTCCAATGGCGCCAACATACATTTCGAGTAAGGACCACAAAGACAAGAGAAATAAGGGCTGGTTCTGAGGTCCATTGACATTCATTTTTCCTTTGCCCTGTTTGCGAGTGAAACAGGAAACGTATTGACCCGTAGTGATACATGGTACCCTCTTCCATGCAAAAAAATGGCTCTGAGCACTATGGGACTCAACATCTGAGGTCATCAGTCCCCTAGAACGTAGAACTACTTAAACCTAACTAACCTAAGGACGTCACACACATCCATGCCCGAAGCATGGCCATGCATCTTAGGATGGTATCTGGAGTATGAATATATAGATGTAGACGTCATGTCCGGTCTTCATCGTGGCCACTTCAATGAGGTTGGCAATTTTTTGAACCTCGCCAAATCCAGTGACCTGAAAATTGTTCATCAGGGAACTCATGCTCCTACATAACAAAATATGCTACAGCTTTGTCCTTCTATAGCCAAACATGATCGATAATTCTCCTGTTCTCGAACTCAGGTTCACTTTTGCAAAATGACCAGACAGATTTAACGTACCCTTCAAAATAAAATATGATTCGAACAGGTTTGGTTCAAATGGTTCAAATGGCTCTGAGCACTATGGGACTTAACTTCTGAGGTCATCAGTCCCCTAGAACTTAGAACTACTTAAACCTAACTAACATAAAGACATCACACACATCCACGCCCGCGGCAGGATTCGAACCTGCAACCGTAGCGGTCGCGCAGTTCCAGACTGAAGCGCCGAGAACTGCTCGGCCACACCAGCCGGCAGCACATTGCAGCTCGTTGCTCCATGTCGTTGTCAAATAATTCATTCACAAATATTGGTCTAAATCCTTTTATTATCGAAGCTTTTTAATGCGGCCACGTATCGACGAAAATGGTACTTGTTGTTCTGGTGCTGTTTTGGGAAAGCTTCTCATTGGATACTGCTCGACTGAGTGGGCGCCGACGTACACATTTGCTCTCGCGTTTCCTTGCGTCGGATACGAAGCCCGTCTATGACGCAGTCCGAAACAAAAACACGTTTCTCCTAATCAAGCAAGGTTGCTTTACGGTATGGGGCCGTAACACAACGATCTCCAGACTCAGTCACTATTTTTGTCACTGTTTGCCCCGTCTGTGGACGTTCGTGCGTTCGTACATCTGTCACTAACCGCTTCTCAACACAGTAACTTTGACTCCTCACATCAGCCGTGGCTTCACGATAGAGGAATTCAATACTGTAGAAAGCAACAAAATACTGACAAAAGTGTTTACGTCTCCTTGAAAGCAAGGATGCGAATAAAACAATTACTTATTTCTCCAGTTGAACAACGTCAACAGTGATTTGAGGACAAAGCGGACACCCTGTAGAAACATACTGTTAATATAACTTTTTATGTAAACCCTGGTGATGTTTGTAACATTTAGTGTGTGTATGTGTAGTTGCCAAATACTGTCAGCACAGTGGAATTCTCACAATTACAACGTGGATGTCGTAAATGATTTATTCCCAAAAACATGTAGAGTGCAAATAATTGTGCTAATACGAAGGATGCAATTTCAGATTCTACCTTAAATGTAATTTCTAGATCACTGATGCTGTTTAGTGTTGAGAAACAGAAGATGTACACCCTGACTGGCCCGTTAATGAAAAGCTCAGTGGACAAGCAAATGAAACCTAACACGTTTCCTGTGAGTGTTTCCTCTATCTGCTGAACCGAAGTGCACATGTCGCCATTTGAAATACTGACAGCAGTTATTCTGCACCGATGATCCACCCCTTGCGGCATTGGCTGCTGTGCAGGTGATGTATGTGGTGTACCTGTAATTCTCTGCCTGCAAGCAATAGGCCGTCTGCTAATTCCTAGGGCTGAAATTACGTCAGTGCAACACAGAATACATGTCCAGATTTCTGTTTGCTCACTAGCCAGGAACAGAAGTTGGACGCAAGTATTCTTCTATAAAGAAGCACTCCAGTGTTTGTCAGACTCCATAAAGAGGTAAAGAATCGACACTCCAGTAAACACAACTCTGTTCACAAAGAAATGACTTCATATGCTCCTTTCGGCAAAAGCAACACTTCTCAGAATCTAACCAGCAGATCCTCCATTATGGCTCTCACCGGCGAAGTGTCTAGGTGCTCCCCACAGGGAAGTGTCTTCCGTCGATTCCAACAGGGAACTGTCTCTCTCCTGGACAAGCGGCGTCTGCATTTGCGCTTGGGCAATGAATCGCAGCAACCGTTACAAAGACATTCAAATGGTTCAAATGGCTCTGAGTGCTATGGGACTTAACATCTGAGGTCATCAGTCCCATAGAACATAGAACTACTTAAACCTAACTAACCTTAAGGACATCACACACATCCATGCCCGAGGCAGGATTCCAACCTGCGGCCGTAGCAGTCGCGCGGTTCCGGGCTGCAGCGCCTAGAACCGCTCGACCACACCGGCCGGCACAAAGACATTGTCTCCCACTGCACAGGTCATCAATCTACCAGCTCATACTCCTTTCAGGAGATTTTGTGGAAGTTTCCATTTCTCCTCCAACATCCTTAGAACTCTACCAATCAAAATCTTGTCTTGGCTTTAAAGTGTGAAGTGTACCCTGGTGTTTTCTGTGAGAAGTTCCCCTGGAGGTCAGCTCGTGAAAATCATTTGTGGTCCTGGCCATTCCTTCACACTAAGAGGATATTCTTTTGCCTCGTTCCACCATATTGCTCTTCAGCCAGATACGGTATTCTGAAAATTTTTTGGCCCACCAGAGTACAAGCTCCCTCCCGCATTGTCCACAGTTCAGGAGTTCTGTGGCCGTCTCCAGCATTGTAAACTGCTTCCTCTTTTCTCTCTCTCAGGCCAGTAAATGTCTACCTTGCAGAACAAGACTACTCTCTTTCGAACCCCTCTCTAGCTCACAGCGGCTTCTGAGGAACACGGCGCCCATGTCGCCCTTTCTGCCAGCATTCATCACTAATTAAGTCCAGACGTGCAGTACTACACAAATAGCTAGCACATAATGCTAGCCAGTGTCATTCGAAGAAATGATTAGTAATCCAACTGTGCCTCATAATCAGTGAACTAATTCAAATGTAAACTGAACAGAGTTTAGAGAATATTAAATGTTTGGTGGCAAAATCTTGACACCTTACATGATAAATCTTGAGATTTAAAACGACACCTCTGTCACAAAATTCAGTAAGAATACAAAATAAGTTGTCTAGCAATGTTCGATAATGGCTGTACTGATGTTCTTTGCACTCACAGGAAACCTTTAATGATATAAATTGTCTATTATATTATTTTGTCTGTTATTGCAGGCAATGAACGTCATTAAGGTGCATGTAATTAAGACAGTGAGATTCTAAGTATATGAATAAGATGCATCACAGACATTCACAGATTAATTTTTTCTTTAACTTGAGATTCATCATCTACACGACTGTATGAAGACAAGATGGTTATATTGTTTTATTATTTATTTTTATGAGTACAGTAATGTTTATAAGTATTTTTGTAATCAGGCGCCTACCCATGGAATGTTTTGTGACTGGCTGAAAAATGATCAAACATGGAAAACAATGGGAACTAAAAATTCTATCAAACTTACAGCAGTTTTTCAGTGTTACAAAATATGTTAGTATAAACAGTTTCTTACTCGACTGACCACAAATAATGCATTGTTCATGCTACAGTTTGGATTTATGTCGGCTTTCAATATTGCTAGAGTGGTTTGTTATTTCTATTACAATTAATATATTAATTACAGAATACTTGTATTTTGTATGAGATGTTGTAAGTTTTGATAATGTATAAGGGGCAGTTAAATGGATGCGAGTCATAGTAATGAGTAGATGTACTTAAAACTATTGAAGGTGAATTCATTAATCTAGAATGTGGCCATTAAGCTAGAAGAAACTCATTGTCAGTAAGTTGCCAGCAACAGCCATCGAAAGCTAAGGTACCAACACATTACATTAGAAAACATCCTGAAATACTCACGGGCAGCTAAATCCTACCCTACCGACAACTTTCTTAAGAAAAAATTGATCTAAGTTATTAAAAATGTTACCGAACAGTAATTATATATATTATCTACTTTTTGCGCATCATTAGTTCAGTACCGTGATTGATACATGGAAACACTAGAACTCTTTTTGTTGTAGGATGTATGGCCACAATAGCCGAGAAATCACTTTTTACATTTTTGTATGCAAACTTTCAGTTATATATGTCAACTGTTATATTAATTTATAAATGAAAGGTAATAATATTTTTTACTTGTTCCACATTCGTGAGCGCGATTGTTTATAGGGCTACGGAATGAAAAATAAATCTAAAAGTGTTCATTACTTTATCAAAAATATACATCCATGTCCGTGAGTTAACGGATGTTCGAGAACCACAAAACAAGAGTGACGATAATTTTGATGCTTAAAAGTACCAACAACTGTGGTAACCAAGACAAGAAGGAGAAAAAGATGCACTGGATAACCGGTAGTTGGCTACGGCTCCAGTAGTGGTACAGAAACAATCAGTATGGCTATACAGGCAGTGTGCCTTTCCTCGTCGTGTTGATGCTGTCCGCTACGGCGTGTAGTTCGACAGCCTATTAAGTTGTTTAGTTCACGTTTTGCTTAGAGTGGTTAATGTTACCCTTGGCTGTTCTTAGACGCCAATTTCTCAAGACGCAGTGCTGTTCGTATCCTTAATCTCAGCCTATATTTTCATTGTTGTGCCGTTGGTCGGACGGAAGGGAATTGGCTGAATTGTTGGTCGGTCCTTGGGCCGTCCCTTGTTTGGGTTGCCATGCGATTACTGAAGTTCAGCTCTTGGTTACCTGACTCACCTCACCTTACGTTTGAGCTAACTTTCTCATGCCGATCCTTGGAACATTTCTGAGCACCACTTCATCTGTTAGTTTTATATTGTGATTTTCATTTTATTTAGAAGTATTGTGCGAGGCCTTCGGCCGTGTATTAATTGAGTTCTTTTAAATTTTACATAAAGGCCTTCAGCCGTGTTAAATTAAAATTCTGATGATTGTTTTTATTTTTAAAAAATTTTGCTCCTTAAAATTTGTTCTATCTGAAGTTGTTTGTAATCCAGGCCCTAAGCCGTTAATTGTTCGATGTGTTATGTGTGTCCTTCAGCTGAGGATTTACATAAACGCCTTTTAATTAGGCCTTCAGCCGTGTGTGTTCTTTAAAGGAAAATTTTTTATAAGAAGGAAGGGGTTTATTTTAAATTGTTTGTCTGATTTGTTGTTCTGGCCTTCAGCCGTTGTTTCTAATTAGCATGTGGCCTTCAGCCATGCAATTAGTAATATTTAATTAATTAGGCTTTCGGCCATTCTGTTGTAAGTTTAAAAAGAAATTTCTTGGTTAGCAAAGTTGTTTATTAATGTGTTAATTATAGTTGTCCCTCAGACGTGTATTGTAGACCTTCAGCCGCTAATTGTTTTCAATTGCATGTTTTTTTTTAACTTACCTTCCATTTTCATTGCTTTTGATTTATAAGCCAGACCTTCAGCCGTTTTTGTTTTGGGTGTGGTTTAGGGCCTTCAGCCCAGAAAGCATCTCAAGTTTCTTTAACTTGGCCTTCAGCCGTATTGTCTAATTGTGATCTTTTAAAGCAATGTGAAAATAAGTGGTTCGTAGAAAAATAAAGTCGTGAGTTTGATTGTGCAACTCACAGTAACTGTTTACGGGCCCATCCACAATCATCACCTTGTTCTGTGCGCTCTCTGAGTACCTACCAACCAGGTTTCAGTTTCCTTCCCTTTCATTTTTTTCCCACAACAGGTAAATGAACCTATAATGACATAATATTGCAGGAAAACGCTCTGCCTCTAGCTGGCTCGCAAGTACAGGGCATAATATGACCCAAATTGGCCCATTGTACCATCCTACTTCTGTATGATTCGACTACTGTGCCAAACGTAAAAAAAAAAGTTATAAGCACTGCACTTTCAATCTCCTCCCAGGCAAACAACTACAGGCATACTAAGCGGTCTCATTCTGCCATGTGTTTCCGTGTTATCCCGGCACAGTTCAGACAGCACACTGGCGCCATGACACGTTGCTCTTTTGTGGATATATTTGATCCTTCAACTTACAGACGTAAGTGCACTCTACATTTTATTTACTGATAAGTTCGATATCTACGACCAACAGCTTGATATCGGAGTTTATGGAAGGAACGATAAATCTAATCTACTCTCATGGATAGACACCAGTGGAAAGCTAGTGATACCACTGAAAAGTTAGGGGGACAAACAAAGAAAAGCTACGGACACCACTGAAAAGTTAGGGGAACAAACATCAGCGTTTATTGTAAGGGATTGTAATATGTTGAGAAGTCTAAAAGGGGTACTGATCCAATCCAGCAATAGGTGAAAAATGAGGCTCATAAAGGCAATAACGATCACGAGTATTATTTGTGAAGTATTAGCGCTTCGGAAATACAGTTTTACATTTTTAATAACATTTAATTGTAAACGCAACAAATAACAATAATGTTCTAGCACACTGCACCAAGAACGTCATAACAGATACGAATATGGATGGTGGGACATGAAATATTCTTCCTGTAATACAAGCAATGTAACGCATTCTAGCAGTTTATAAAAAATTACTTAAATTAAACATAATATTATTTTAAACAAAATATTTATCTGAATCACAATAATAAAGGCAAAACGCAACGTTTTACCAGCAGTCTCTACGATTTATTCATGAGTCTGTTTACGGTACATTTGGAACATTAATATACGCTCAGTTTGTTTATAGTGAATTCCGATTGCAGGTGACATCGAACATATACCGGTCGACACGCGGCTTATTAAGTACGTGGCTCGCGGTTGGGTAGCAAGCGGTGAAAGGATTTACATCCACACAGTTCAAATTAACATTTTAAAACAGGTTTGTTGCGGCCTACCACGAGTGTAGAAGTCGTTTGACTAACAAAACAGAGCTTTGATCATAGCATTATAGTCGAAAATGGGTTTCAGTCATAATACTCTCCATTTCAAAAAAGATAATCGTGCTAATGTGAGATTCATTAAATAATTTACAAACACAAAAAATCAATTAAACTCTTTCCCTGAATTGGCTATGATCGATCGTGAGTTGAGAATGGCATGGCACAGCAATATTTATTCCGGTTTTCATCGTACCGTTATTATGATCTCCAGTTCCAGAGAATATTTCGAATTCTCCGAGGGTTCCGTAGTTTTGTTGTATTCAGTCACGAAACTTTCAGAGGGACAAGGCTTGCAGAAGATGAAAAATTTGAAATCTGTACATTTGGCACCATAGCCGAGCAGAAAGACACACATACACTGATACCAAACTAAATACGACTGCAGATTTTCCAGGCCATTAGCATCAGCTCTCTGTTCCTGTAAAGCTGAATCAATGTTGTCACCGTCATCCCACAGAGGAAAATTGCTTTCTGTTAACGGACATCGAACTCACATCCATGTGGTAGTCAGCCACGTGCTTAGCGTTGGGGAAAATGCAGGATTGGAACTTTGCTAACGTAGTCATCATCCTAGCGACGGAAACTAATCATTGCTTTCCTCCATCTGTCATGAAATGTAAAATCTATATCGAGTGTATGAATGCTGGTGTGGCGTATCGTCATCATTATATTGTCATAGAAGGTCATGGAAATGAATGGAAAGGAGAGCTTGAAAACCTGTGCATGCACATAATGTACTCATTGTGAGTTGTAGAAAAGAGGTTATCTTATTTTACAAAACCATCCGATGGGCAGTACAATAACAATAGTGTCGCATGGCCTCACTGTATGGAACAGCGATCAGTAACTGCACTTCACCACCTCTCCGATTACCGACCCAATTGTAGTAAGAACGAAGTTTATTTTACCACCACGATTGAAACCGACTACCTCCTCGCCATGTGCCAATGTACTACTCTGCGTTAGTAACGTTAGATTTTCAGGCAGAGCCGGCCGCGTGGGCCGAGCGGTTCTAGGCGCTTCAGTTCGGTACCGCGCGACTCCTACGGTCGCAGGCTCGAATCCTGCTTCGGGCATGGATGTGTGTGATGTCCTTAGGTTAGTTAGGTTTAAGTAGTTCCAAGTTTTAGGGGACTGATGACCTCAAATCTTAAGTCCCGTAGTGCTCAGAGCCATTTGAACCATTTTTTCGCAGGCGGAAACAGATATCCTGGCGAAATTCATAGTCGAACTAAATGAAACTACTCGTTATCAACCTCTTTTGTTCAACCACATCCTTTTTGGGAGAAAAATTGACTAAGCACCATTTTTTGGCAGAAAAAATTCCTGTTCTTGAAACTGATAACGCAGACCTTCTTGCGTGATGGATACTGCATCATACCGCAAAAATAACATATTGTTAAAATTACCCTGTTAAATGTTTAGAGAGAGAACTAAGCTAAGTGTAACAATAATGACCTTTCTGTATATGGTGGAATTTTCCCCATCACCAAGCTTAAAATTCTGCGTTCTACAACATGAAATCTGTTTCTTTCTTACTTAGTAAATTTCTGAGTACGGTAAATCCTCTTTCAGATAATTATGAAGACATAAATCCAAAGAAGATACTGATAATCGGTTCTTAATTTCAGATTTAACTTATTATTTGTTAACGATTCTGTCAACTTCTTTCGCAGAGATAATGCATTTTACGAAGCCATCCAATGGGCGGTACACCAGCAATAGTACCACAATCCTGTAATCTACTTGCGAAATCTTCTTCCAACTGCTGGAAAAATACCAGAATGTCAGCATCTACTGTCAAGTGGTAAGGTACCGGCCATTGTGGCCGAGCGGTTCTAGGCGCTTCAGTCTGGAACCACACAGGTTCGAATCCTGCCTCAGGCATGGATGAGTGTGATGTCCTTAGGTTAGTTAGGTTTAAGTAGTTTATGCTCTAGGGGACTGATGACCGCACAAGTTAAGTCCCATAGTGCTTAGAGCCATCTGAACCATTCTGTTAACTGATAATAATCTATCCTACCCAAATTTGGTCTGTAGAACGTAGATTGTCTTCTGGCTACTGTGCATGCAATCAAGTGACCTGAATAACCCCCCTCCCCCCCTTCCCCTATGATTCGATTTTTACATTTTCCACCAGCGATTACTGCTTAAACACTTTTTAGGCTGCAATGCATCAGTTTCAACATTTCACAAACCATACTCAACAGACAGGAGCTCATTTGCTTATAAAATGGCGTTAGTAACCTCTAAATTGGCTCACAGATGAAGCACGTGTCGGTAGCTAAAAGCTGCCCGTATTTACAGTAATATTTAATGAATCTTTTGCACACGTACAGATTTGATATTCTGCAGTTGTGTTAGATGATTGCAAATTCCAACATAAAGTCTTTATTGGTCGATCCATAACACAGACGCCTCTCCGACAACGGATACAAGGGGACCGGCGCATCCTATATAACTGCTATAGCCTAGCTCCAAAATCCGACGATGTGCCTATTACCTGACGGATTTTCTACAACTGACGAAGTCCCGTTGAATGTCTAGTTTGTTCTTTGTTTCCTGAAAAACATTATGAGAGGACGT
The DNA here is from genome assembly GCF_021461385.2 of Schistocerca piceifrons. Classification (NCBI taxonomy): domain Eukaryota; kingdom Metazoa; phylum Arthropoda; class Insecta; order Orthoptera; family Acrididae; genus Schistocerca; species Schistocerca piceifrons. The sequence continues at coordinate 827,035,694 of NC_060138.1, forward strand.
GTGACTGTGTCCTACGCAGAATGAGCTGAGCCTTGTTGTCGAGAAAAATCACCTCCTTGCACGTCTGCCCGCGGCACTTGAGATTAACAACCTCCGGCAACCTCGTCAGAAGATTCCGGCAGCGTGTTCCTGCTACGGTTTGCCCCATATGAGCATAACCTGTTCGCTCCACTTTATGAAGTTCCAGACAACACTCAAGGGGGAGGGAGGGGGGGGAGGGGCTCACGCCTTTTTCGGCTCTTGTGAAGCCACATGTTTTCCACTGCTTGCTTTTCTCATTTTGTCTCTGGGTCATAGCGACACATACGTCACTTGTCTACATCTACATTTATACCCCGCAAGCCACCCAACGGTGTGTGGCGGATAGCACTTTACGTGCCACTGTCATTATCTCCCTTTCCTGTTCCAGTCGCGTATGGTTCGCGAGAAGAACGACTGCCGGAAAGCCTCCGTGCGCGCTCGAATCTCTCTAATTTTACAATCGTGATCCCCTCTGGAGGTATAAGTAGGGGGAAGCAATATATTCGATACCTCACCCAGAAACGCACCCTCTCGAAACCTGGACAGCAAGCTACACCGCGATGCAGAGCGCCTCTCTTGCAGAGTCTGCCACTTGAGTTTGCTAAACATCTCCGTTACGCTATCACGCTTACCAAATAACCCTGTGACGAAACGCGCCGCTCTTCTGTGGATCTTCTCTATCTCCTCTGTCAACCCGACCTGGTACGGATCCCACACTGATGATGCAATACTCAAGTATAGGTCGAACGAGTATTTTGTAAGCCACCTCCTTTGTTGATGGACTACATTTTCTAAGGTTTCTCCCAATGAATCTCAACCTGGTACTCGCCTTACCTACAATTAATTTTATATGATCATTCCACTTCAAATCGTTCCGTACGCATACTCCCAGATATTTTACAGAAGTAACTGCTACCAGTGTTTGTTTCGCTGTCATATACAATATATACAATATACATATACAATAAAGGATCCTTCTTTCTATGTATTCGCAATACATTGAATTTGTCTGTGTTAAGGGTCAGTTGCCACTCCCTGCACCAAGTGCCTATCCGCTGCAGATCTTCCTGCATTTCGCTGCAATTTTCTAATGCTGCAATCGTTCAATGTACCAACTCGTCCATGGTTATTACGCTGCTTAAGAAGCCATCCGGACTGGCCTGACACAACGTTAACACTTCCGCTGCTGTCTCACGGCTAAGAGCTTTTTGAAAGTGTGTGAGCTGTCGCGGAACTCGATGGGTGGCTGTCAAGTTCAAAATTTCGGGAATATGTTGCAATCTGATTCGTGACCGATTTTCACTTTCTCCACTATCACCTCGATTGAGACTCGCCGGTCGTCGAGCGCCAGGACATTCACGTCTATTGCGATTCCAGGTTCTCTGCAGAGAGAATATCTTTCACTACATTCTTTGTCATTCAGAGTCGTTTGATCACAATGGAAGCGTCGTGAAAGCTAAACACTGAGTCATATGACGATGCTTTGCTGTCGTACACCTCACCAACACAGTCTGGATTGTTTCAGCTTTTGTTTCTCTTAAAATAAACTGAATTCCGAACTTCCAGCGTGCTGGAATAGCTGTGGGTCAGCAACTTCTGTTAATCAGTACAAAGAGAAACCAATCAAAAGTTGGGAGTTTTCCTTTTTTCATTCACACGTTGACTTGTTTCGGGCCGAAACCTTTTTTCAAATCATCGTCAAATGTAAAACACATGTCAAAAATGTGTAACGAACAGTTCAAAAAATGGTTCAAATGGCTCTGAGCACTATGAGACTTAACATCTGTGGTCATCAGTCCCCTAGAACTTAGAACTACTTAAGCCTAACTAACCTAATGACGTCACACACATCCATGCCATTCGAACCTGCGACCGTAGCAGTCCCGCGGTTCCGGACTGAGTGCCTAGAACCGCTAGACCACCGCGGCCGGCTAACGAACAGTTATCTGTATGCTTTGAAACTGTTCGTTGCACATTTTTGACGTGGTTTTCACATCTTCGGAATATCATTTTTGACTATGTTACGATGATTTGAAAATGGATCTCCGTCCGAAACTAGTCTTGAAGTGAATAAAAAAAAAATTTGCAATTTTAGACTGGTTTCTCGTTGTACTAATCAACTAAATTCCATCCGAACAGATCTCGGAACGCCCAATGGTACCGACCGACCGCCGTGTCTTCCTCATCCGATAGACGACACTGGATGCGGATATGGAGCTGCGTGTCGTCAGCAGGCGGCTCTCCCGGCCTTTGTCAGCTTTCGTGACCGGAACCACTACTTCTCAATCACGTATCTCCTCAATTGGCCTGAAAAGGGCTGAGTGCACCCCGCTTGCCAACAGCGGTCGGCAGGCTCGGAAGGTCACCCATCCAAGCTCCAGTCAGGCGCGACAGAGCTTAACTTCGGTCATCTGACGAGATACGGTGTTACCAATGCGGCAAGGTTGCTACTGTTTCTCTTAAAATGCAGAAATGGAATTACGACACGGTGTGTTATTTTAGTTTGGCTCTCTTACCGGCGAGATGCGGTACAGTGGCGCGGGGATTATATTGTGTACCAGGACAGAAAACAAAGAAGTAATTATGTAACCTTATTTCTTTGAGGTGAAAGTAAAAACGGTGCAACTACCACTCGTAATGTAGTACGAGGGTCACTCCTAAAGAAATGCACACTATTTTTTCTAATCCATCTAATATTCTACATGTTTGAAAGTTTTACAGTGTGTAGATACATCCTTTAGGAACAATATTTTCATTTCTCCACATAATTTCCATCCCTCTCAACTGCCTTACGCCATCTTGGAACCAGCGCCTGTATACCCTCACGGTAAAATTATGGACCAACCTGTTGGAGCCACTGTTTGGCAGCGAGCATAAGGGAGTCATCATCTTGAAACCTTGTTCCACGAAGATAGTCTTTCAGTTTCCCAAAGAGATGATGGTCACATGGAGCCAGGTCAGGACAGTAAGGCGGGTGTTTCAGTGTTGTCCATCAGAGTTTTGTGATCGCTTCCATGGTTTTTTGACTGACATCTCCACCGTTCTCGTACTGTTCCAAAATTTCGCTGCATACCGTTTTTCTTGTTTCTTTGTGAGCCACTGTCAACGTCCTGGGAACCCACCTGGTACAAACCTTTTTTAACGCCATCATTTTCAGTATTCTGCAAACACATCGTTCCCCTACCCCAACGTAGTGTGACAATTCGCTCACTGTGATGTGTCTGTCAGCAGTCACCAATTCGTTAACTCTCTGCACATTGTCTGGAGTATGTGCAGTACGAGACCTGCCGCTGCGAGGACAATCCTCAATATTGCCGTGCCCGCTTTCGTCACGTAACCTGCTTGCCCACCGACTTACTGTACTGCGATCGACAGCAGCATCTCGATACACCTTTTTCAACCTCTTGTGGATGTTTCCCACTGTCTCGTTTTCACAGCACAGGAATTCTATGACAGCACGTCGCTTCTCACGAACGTCAAGTGTAGCAGCCATCTTGAAGACATGCTGTGACGGCGCCACTCACGGGAACCGGTTGAACTAAGTTTGAAAACAAGCAGGAAGAATGTATCTACACACTGTAAAACTTTCACAAATGCAGAATGAAAACTGTATTTTTACAAAAATAGTGTGCATTTCTTTTGGAGTGACCCTTGTAATATCTACTTTTAATAAAAACTGATCGCGTCTACAAGATACTCACACAAAATATTTGAAACACTTATTCGATAATTTTTAGTATTAATCGTTTCAGCACATTATTGCTCAGTGCAGCTGGGGATAGGGAATAAGCGTGGGAAGCAGCGGATGATCCTCAAAGCCCTGTACTTTTTCCTGGACCTAACAAGCCCCCAACGTTTTTTCAGGGCATGCATGTGGGTGGTGCCGTTACCGTTGGGATCGACTGGTCGAGTCTGCAGTGTTGACAGCGAAGAACGGCCAGCGACTATATATGACGCGAACCTACAAATACGTCTGTGGTACACGACGCAGTATTGCAAACGCTTCCGTTCCTGGAATGGCTGCCTGACAGCAATTCCCGATGTTTTTCCAGTAGCATTTCCCAGAAAGCGCAACGCCTCGTACTGTCTGTCGTCCCACTGTCACAGCGAATTATTGTCTCTCTGCAAAAAATTGTACAAACTGTGTGTGTTGCAGACAATAGTCCCGTTATACTCCTTTGTAGGAAATAACAGTGCCCGCGTAACAGCGTTTCTGTGAAATTATCTTCATTTAAACAGCGTCAGGAATCAGCAGATAAAACCGAACAATCTGGTGACAAGTTCACTAACTTTCGAAAAACCAACACTTAACCGTATTGTCTCATACACACACACACACACACACACACACACACACGCGCGCGCGCGCGCGCGCACACACACACACACAAAGCCTTATGATCTAGAATTAACGGAAACAGTATTCGTAGTGGTTTTCACATAAATGTACAGAAAGACAATTTGATTTATGTAATATGATGGTAGTCTGGTAAAAAGTTACTTCAAGACATTGTCTCCTTTGAGGGAAATACATATGGTCCAGCTATCCTCCTGCTTTTTTATCCCATTGGAAAAATAGTTTATGTCAAACTCTGCAAAATATTCGTTGACTGCAACCGTCACTTTCTCATTGGATGATTATTTCTCCCCAATAAGCCATGGTTCCGAGTTACGAAAGAGGAAGAAGTCACTTGTGGCTAAGTTTGGTGAACAGGCAGTAATTCGAGGCCCAATGCACATTCGTCATTCTTATCGTTGATGTGTGGGATGGTGTGTTATCCTGGCGACAGAACACTTGGTCTTTTTTCAGTCAAGACAGGATTCAAGAGAGTCAATAAAGAAGCATAATAGTGTCCAGTTATAGTTTCCAAGCATTCTATGAGGATTATCCTTTAGAAATCACAACAAAACAGTGGCCGTCACCTTGCCAGCTGACAAAATGGTCTTCGTCTTCTTTGATGCACTTCCACCTGCAGTTGTTCATTGTTTTGATGCTGTTTTGACTTTCGTGTGAAATGATGCATCCAAAATTCGTCAACAGTCTCCAATAGGCGCAAAAAGTTTGCCGTTAGCCATTAACCATCGCCAGACATTGTATTAAAACGCGGTGTCGGATGCGCTTTTGGTCGGCTGTGAGCAGTCACGGCACCCTTCTCGCACACAAGGCTTCTTCATAGCCAGTTTTCCGTATGGGATTTCATGCACGTCCACAGTTGAGATGACTACCGTCTCAGCGAAAAGCTTCGTTTTTGGTGCTTGTCCGATCACGTTTAAATTCATTAATTCAAAAGTAAATGGTCTTCAATGAAGGCGCAGACTCCGCGTGAACTTCATCCACTTCTGTTTTCGATCTGTACTCCAGTCCAACCTTTCAAATGAAAATGTTTGATACCAATACGGAACTCGTTTTTGTCCGTTTTGAATAGCAGTCGATATACTGACCAATCCAGACTACTATAAACTACGAAGTGTACGCTGTAAGCTGTAGAAATCCTTTATACAATCTTTGAAATAATCAAGCTTACCAACCGCCCCTCTCAGAATAGTTACATTTTTCATGGTCTAATGCCCGTTATTATTTGAGGAGTATACGTACTTGGTAAAACTGGAAAGTAATGTGAAATGGCTGTTAAATGTCCTGTGGACAGACGAGAGAAGTGCGGCCGATTGAAGCGGAAATCGACTACTTTGTAGATAGTTTCCTCCCGTTCTAAAATATACGGTGTCGTTTCACCCAACACCAGTTCTGAAGTCAATCATGTATACTGGTTTGTAACTGACGTTTTATCATATGTGCAAAAATCAAAATAAATTAGTATCAAACCTATTTGGTGACAAAGTTATTAAGGTAGTTTTATATGTAATTGATTTTTTGTTCACAGGTATTCAGAGAAGAAATATTGCGGAAAAGTTCACAGGAGAAATATCTGAGCCGTTTATGATTAAAATGAGGTTAAGTCAGGAAGATGGTTTATTGCTATTCAACTGTGCTCTGGAGTGCGTGATGAGGGAATGGTGCGTGGAAAATCCTAAAACCATAATAACAGTAACCGACATAGATGAAATAAACTTTAAGTGCTTGGGTTTCGCAGATGGCTTAGTGGTACAAGCTAATAACAATCAAGAAGCCAGAAATCAAACAACAGGTCTATAAACTATAATGCAAAAAATAGGACCCCGGATATTATTCGAAAAGAAAGGAGATCTACTAGTATTTAACCACATAACGCTAAATAACTGGAGATTAAAAATAGTGAAACAATTTAAACACCTATGAGAAACTTTAGTATACGAATTGGACGAGAAACCTGCATGGTAATGAAGAACTAGCAAGGTGATAAAAGCTAAAACGTTAACGTGGTCTACATTCATTAAAAATATCTATCAATCAAAACTAAATTAAGAGATTAAAAGACTGTCGTTATACCAGAAGTGACGCACAGAAATGAAACTGTTTTTCAGAGTGACTCAGAAAAGTAGAACCGACAAAGTCCTAAAAGCAGAGAGGAGGGTAGCTACAACAGGCACGAAAAAGAAATGCCAAACAGATGGACAGTTGCGGAAAGGACCAAATGAAGTGACGTACAGCGATCTGATGCCAATTACAGATACTTTAAGGAAAAAAATATTTCGTTTTTGATCACAAACGAGGACACCCGAAAAACTATACAGAATCTTTGGAACATAAAGCAAAAAGTAGGATGGATAAAGGAACTCAGAGAGGATAGGAAAGAGCCGGAATTAACCCTTTACAGTTTACGACACAAAACAGAAAACTTAGAGAAACTGAAAAACGTAAAAATAAGATGTAAACTGAAAACAGACAAACGACAAACAATAAGAAGGGCATTTACGAATAAGGACCGACGGAGAAGAGCAGAACGAATGGAGAGATACTGGACAGTTCGGAAAGAAAACCCACTGAAGAAGACGACTAGAAAATAATTGAGTGATGTGGTTCAATGAGGTCGTAAAATTTCAAAAAAGATGAAGAAGACGAAGGATATATAGAACTCAGCGACCGTCTATTGAACTTTTTGTGAGCTATAAAACATCGCTGAGGTTCTTTCTCGTCAACACTTTTTTTAATATCAACTTGTTTTGGGACAAGGCTCTGTGTTCTTCGGCGTAAATTTTGTACCCATGATTTCAACGATGTGGAGTAGCGCGTATTAGTCTTGTTTCATGCAGTACTGAGTAATGTCACCGTTCTGTGTAGAGATTGCTCAACTTCAGGAAAGAAGACGACTACTCATATGGCAACTACTTATATACTGAGTGCTTTCATTCCCGTGACAACTTATGAATACGCAGCACATAACGCACTCTGGCAATACTTCATTGGTTGTTCTCCGCTTTGCGTACAAGTAATTTTGACAAGACAACAAATATGTGATATGAAGCAAGCCTACAGATATGACAAAAGCAGCCAAAGGTTATTCTGATGTAGCTTGTTGAAGGAGCTATCATGAGTAATATTCAGAGGACGCATGCTGCCCGTAAACACAATATGCTTCCGTATTATTAAAATATCATTGTAAATCTAAGTGATAATTTCCATGTGGATGTAGTGGAAAGGATCAGAGAAAAGGTATTGCCGGCCGGAGTGGCCGTGCGGTTATAGGCGCTACAGTCGCAGGTTCGAATCCTGCCTCGGGCATGGATGTGTGTGATGTCCTTAGGTTAGTTAGGTTTAAGTAGTTCTAAGTTCTAGGGGACTAATGACCACAGTAGTTAAGTCCCATAGTGCTCAGAGCCATTTGAACCATTTTTGAAAAGGTATTATGGGATTTATTTTACTGCAGATGACTATCTTGTGTTACCTCAAATATGTTAGGCCAAACACTTTGTGATAATTTCTTGACATTGTCTTAAAATGGAAGGCACTGGCTTCATCTACGAGGGTTGTAACTTGAATAGTGGCATATTTATTTACAGCTCTTAAAAAATAGATACGTGTTTCCAAGTTTTACTGACTTTCAAAGTAGTCACCAGCATTGTGTATAACCCGTTGCCAGCGATGTGGAAGTCGTAGGATACTCTTAGCAGTGCCAGTTGTGTTGACAGAGCGGCGCGGTCTATTGCCATACTGCGACCAACACTCTCTGACGAGTACGTAACTGCACGAGTTTGAGTAAGCATCCTAAAATAAGATACTCAAAATCGCTTTAATTCATACCAAATCGGTTAATGTCGTTCGTCGACGTCTTGCGTGGGGAGATTCACCTATGTTATCAGATATTTAATATTTCTGTTTCTGATAACGATCTAAACAGTATTTTATAAGGCAGAAGTATATGCCGAGACAGATTATCAACGATTTGGTGTAATTTATTAATCAGCATTACATATCACTTAACTTTAGTACACAGATCACCAAGAACATATGGCCACCTATCTAACACATTTGGCACGGTAAGAGCGGCGACACGTCGTGGTCTGGAAGTAATGAGGCTATTGTAGGTCGCTGGAGAGAGCTGGCACCACAACTGCAGATACAAGTCACCTAATTCCAGTAAATTCCGGGAGGAGGTCGATGATCTCTGACGCCACGTTCAATCATATCCCAGATGTGTTCGATAGGTTTCAGATCTGGCAACTTTGGGGGGTAGTATACCGACTGGAACTCGCCACTGTGTTCGTCGAACCATTCCTTCACACTACTGGCCCTGTGACATGGCGCATTATCTTGTTGAAAAACGCCACTGACGTCGGGAAACATAATCATCAAGAAGGGGTGTATGTGGTTCACAACCAATGTACGATCTCCTTGGTTGTGAAGGTGCCTTGCACGAGCGCCACTGGACACATCGATGCCCACGCGAATGAGCCCCAGAGCATGATGGAGCCACCGCCAGCTGGTCTCCGTCCGCAGTACAGGTGTCAAGGAGCTGTTCCCCTGGAAGACCTCGGATTCGCGGCTTCTCATCGCGTTTATGAAGGAGGTATCGGGATTCATCAGACCATACAACGCTCAGCCACTGCGCCAGCGTCCAGCGCTGATGGTCACATTCCCGTTTCAGTCGTAAACGCCGATGTAGTCGTGTTAACATTAGCACATGCATGATGGTCGCCTGCGGAGGCCCATCATTACGAGTGTTTGGCGCACTGTGTGTTGAGACACACTTGTACTAGGCCCAGTACTAAAGTCTGATGTTAGTTTCACCTCACTTCGCATCCTGTCTTGTTTTACCAGTCTGCCCAGCCTACGACGTCCGTCGTCTGTAAAGAGGGGTGGCCTTCCAACCCCACGACGTCTGGACGTGGTTTCACCTTGGTTTCACCAAGTATTGAAAACACTCGCCACAGCACTCCTCGAACACCCGACATATCGTGCAGTTTCCGAAATACTCGTGCCAAGATTCGGAGCTATCATAATCTGTCCTCTGTCAAACGCAGATAGATCGCGTCCCTTCGTCATTCCACATACAAAAAGCATTCTCACTGGTACTACTTGCACTTTGCGAGAGTCTCCCCTCCCCATGTGAAGCTGCTGCGCCTGGATGGGCTTATATCGACAGTACGACGGCGGTCATAGTGTTCTGGCTGTTCTGCCAACACTTTACTGGTCCTGATCGCGTCTCGAGGTGGTGCTGATACTGTCGCTGATACAGACAGAGGAGCCGCGTGTCCACTTATACCCGTATTTGGCAGACAGATGGCAGCGCAGATTAAAGGACACTAGAGGCAATAGAGTATGGAACAGATGCAATGGTCTTCGCAGCAAAATAGTTACGCAGGGAAAAATGCAGACAGACTTTAAAGCCTATTAAGGACAAGATCAATTAGGGAGTCGCACTCCCAAGTACAGAAAACCATAGGTGGAAATGGGTATATGGCACTTCACAAGCTGTGAGCAGTGAGCTCCGGACTACATTACAGCAGAGGATAATATCAATGGCAAACAGTCATTTCCTTCTAAAACTTCTTCGAAGAATAATAAATCAAGACATTTGTTAAAAGGTTCTACATGCAAACATATAAACAGGAATAGGAGCGGTTTCTGTCTTCCTTCGTGAAACGGAATTTTAAATTTTTCACCTACATATCCTGAAACAACGTAACCAATATGAAGAAATCGTTATGCCAACGTGTAGTCTTGTTCTCGAACTGGTTTCTCAGATCCATGACAACAAGTGCACTACCGTTTTCGAGCATGCTTCTTCATTTGGATATCTGTGTTTCAAAATAACCAAAACTGTACAATCCCATCTTTATTTCGTTCACTTCGGCAAGCGCTAGCTGAATGGCACAACATTCATTAGACGACGCTACGAGTGGTCTGCCGAAATGTTTGATGTTCCTGATACAGTGGATGTTAAAAAACCTCGTACCTGTTAAAACCTGCCAATATCTTGAACATCCCTCGAGAAAGCCAGAGAAACATCTTAAACATGTCGTAATCATGATAAAACAGCTTTCCAAGTACTTCCTGTAATTTTTCGAGGTGTTACAGACGATAAACAGATGTTTCTTTTTATTGCAATTTTGTCATATGATTATTGCTTAATTTGTTAGTTCATTTTTATTTAAAAACAAATAATACCACGAGTGAGCTACGAGATCACTCCACCATGCATTGAGAAACATCAGCGGCAAAAAAATTAAGCCGAAAACATCTACTCGTTAAGAAACTAAGGCAGACGGATACAGAGACGTAATGAAGCCTATTATCTATGGAATGTAAATAAACGTAATATCTCGCACTACAGTCCAGCAAGCGAACGGTGATGTTCCCAGTCAAATATACAGAGCGCTATCGGTCATTCATTACGCGTTGCAATTATGTTCAATGAATTATTTGCCACGGGGATGTAATGGATTGCTGTGTGCAGCGTTCTGCTGTAGATGGCGAGTAACTAAGGGCCCATCATTAGGTGATGATTTATGTTTGTGTTCTAAATGCGGGAGCGTTATCTATAATTAGAAATAAATAACACAGGAGATATAGTAACTAACAAATAATAATCATTTTGCGCATTATATTTGTAAGTAAATTATGTTTTCTAGCAATTTGCTGTCATCAGCAGCTGCAGAGAAAATGAAAGTGCTTTGTTTTTATTATAAGGTTGTAAAAACATGTATAATGCGACTATCGCTCGACGACGGACTTATTTAAACAAACAACGTTGAGACTGAACATTCAGTATACCTCAATTCTGAATCGAAGGAAGGAACTTTACCACGTAACCTAGCATCGTATCAGCTACATGTGCAATAAGGAACATTGAAAACAGCGCCCCAAGAGGGGAGCATTGGATCGAAACGAATTTTGTTAGACATAACGATACAGATGATGGATTCACTTTGTCCAAAAATCAAGACAAGTAAACAAAAATAGGGAGTACAAGACAAATACAGTACAACGTTAGTAACGTGTTGGACCACATCTTGCTGCTGTATATGCCGAACACGGTCCGGCATCGAGATGATTAGACGTCTGATGTCCCGATTCAGACTCCCGCCCATAAATCTCAGACCGCCACCTCCGAATCAGGTACAGTGTGAGGTACAGTGTGAGACGGCGGCATCTGGCGTTTCACATGATCCCACACATGCTCTACAGCGCACAAGTCTGGGGTGAAGGCCGGCCATGGAAGAGTCGGGACATAAAGTAGGAGACCTTGAGGAGCTCTAGCGGTATGTGCACCAGCATTAACTTGCTAGAAAAGTGCCTCTTGTAGATCATTAGGGAAGGTATCACATGGAGTTGAAGAATGTCGTGAACATAACACTGACTCGTTAAGATCCCACGTACAACAGCTAAAGGCGACCGCCTATCGTAGGTTATGACCCCCTAGACCATTACGCCGGCTGTGCGGTTGTTCTCGTAGCAGCCTGGGCGGAACTGTACCGTTCCAGACTGCATCCACTCCTGTATGCGGTTACCATCCGTCCCCAAAACGAATCGGGATTCATCACTAAACACTGGGAATGGTATGTGGAACACTAGCAGCCATACATCTGCCTCTACTGTGGTGCTAGTCACTTTAGGACCCCTGATCGCTTCTCGCACAATCCTCTCGCCTAGCTGTCTCCCTGGTCGCTCCAGATCCATTGCTCCCAGCAGCGTCTGACGGAACACTCCGAACGATCGACCTCGCGAGCCACTCGGTGTATCGACCAGTTGTGGTTTTTATGACGATGATTAGGACCCTCTCAAACCGGCTTAACTGTGAGAAATGTCGTCTACCACGCCTATACGGCATTCTGTGCCTAGTATCGTCCTTCTTGCGTGTGGATATGATTGTAACCGTCCTCCGTGCTCCCTTTAAATGGGGTCGCATGCCCGGTTGCTGCGCTACTGCAGGGTCTGTGGGCATGGGCCTGACACAAAATTTGAATCATTCGTATGTCAGACCACACTGCACTTTGCACAGTTTGGTAGTTTTACATTGCTTCCCTCTTGGTGAGCTGTTTTCAGTGATCCTGAGTGTACGGAACGAGACAGACAAATCGCTTAATTCGGAAGCATGTGACAGTAATAGATTGCGACTTAATCCAAGGAATCTCTGGCTTTCACCTGAAGCGACGCAGGTAAACTACGGACAACCCAGTTAGGATTGGTTGGATGGTCTAATGCACTGTGCTCCATCTGATTGTGGGTCTGCTGCACGACGTCGCTGTGTACTCCTTATCTTTAGATGTCAATAATGACCAGAAGTAATGCCCCAGCCTATAGAACGAAACACCCGGCCGCCCTCTAACACTAACATCACCAAATCCATAGTAACAATCCCTGCGTTGAAGTGGGACAAAGGCCCACGAAAATGATGATGACTGAAGAGACCAATACAACTTTGGATTTTCCATTAGATTGACAGACAGAATTTTACTTTCGGCCTCGCTGAACGCTTCTCACATTGTTCTCCTTACGCTAATTTTGGGTGCATTAACATGTGATTTGTCTATGACGATTTGGCTAGATCTAAAGCTTCAATGAAACTCTTACAATGAGGAACTGTTTCTACAAGAGCTGGCCAAAGTGTCGACCACATCGATCACGAGAGGTACGACGATGCAGCATGGGGTGTAACACTGAGTCTAATAAATTAAACTCTTCAAATGATCCTTGGAGAACAAATCTATTAGTGTCATATCTGAATGGCGCTGGAACATGACCATAACGAACTATTGGCCGAAATGTACGTCAATATCGATAGGTCCCAATATAGACTGCAAGATGATATTGCTGTGCCTATGTTATTCTGATTACGATGCATGTCCGAAGGAACTTTGCGTCGTAATCAGAATAACACAGGCACTGCAATATCGTATTTATCTTCCGATGCCGGACAAGCGACTTTCAAGTACAACGTCTGACCTGTACTGAAATATACACAATGGATGTATGAATAAGGGTCGTACACGCGTGGTTCACGACATATGGAAGTTTGGGACTGGCGGTGAGTCGTGCACGGGTAGCCAAATGGTAAGACGACCGCTCGCGATAAGCGGGAAATCCGGGTTCGAGTCCCGGTCCGGCAGAAATTTTCATTGTTGTCTTTCCAGTCTGTAGCTAATGGTTGCCGTTATTTGCAGTTACGAATACGTTTAATGCAAGGTACATAGGCTCTCTGCCATCTCGTAAACATGTTCTTAACAGTACGGCTTCTAGCAGCTCTGACATGAATTGTAGGAGCTTCGTGGTCGTCTCGTCACCCGGTTACACGGATAGATGATCTAGTACTTCACATTTTATACGTTATTGTCAACAGCGAGTGGTTTGCTAGTGATACTATGTACATTAGTGTGACCCCTTTTCTTCAGCTTTCCAGAAGTTTCTCCCGGATTATCTGATTACAGTCGTCAAAGCAACTGCCTGTAAAAAAAAACTCTAACTCAATCATACAATTACAACGTGACTCCGTACAACCGCCAATTTCTGAAATTTTCAGTAGAAAGGTAATTTTTCCTGTACATTTACGGAAATGTTGGAAAGTTTAAATGTGAATGTCCAGACGTGAATTTGACCAACCTTTATTACAAATGCAAATAGCGGTGCTTAATCACTGCGCAGTCTCGTTCGCTAGAAAAGAAAGAATACCCTGCCCCAATATACTGCTGACAATAGTAAGTCCTACAGAGGTGAGTATTGACGTTTCCTTCCAATAAAATTGGGACACCTTTTTTGCTTGATTCATTTTCCATTAATGTCATTGAGTATAGCAAGTACTATACGGTCGTTAAGGAATTAAATCTTCTGTCTACTCTAGTATCGGGTATCAACAAGCTGTGGATTTCGACTGAAGCTTTTGGAAAGATAGAAACTTAAAATTCGCTCTCCGATAGATACGAGGGCTATTCGGAGTAAGGAACCGTCGGCGAAATGTTGTATTCGTAGCTAGTGGCTCATACGAGCGGAGGTAAAAATCAGAGGGAACCAAGTTCGGGCTGTATGGTGGATGATGAAATTCTTCCCATTGCAAACGTTTCAGGAGCGTCCTCATTGCCTCGCAGTGTGCGGCCAAGAATTGTCATTAAGAAGAAAATTCATTACAGGTACTTTATGTAGGATTGCATGAAATCGGGCCAAAGTTCTCGGCAGGCACCCGTACTTGGCGGGAGACACTACTTTGGGTTGGGTTGTTTGGGGTTGGAGACCAGACAGTGAGGTCTCGGCCTCATCGGATTAGGGATGGATGGGGAAGGATGTCGGCGGTGCCCTTTCAAAGGAACCATCCCGGCATTCGCCAGGAGCGATCTAGGGAAATCACGGAAAAGCTTGATCAGGATGGCCGGACGCGGCATTGTACCGTCGTCAGACACTACTTTCTAGACAGTTTTGCACCCCACTGTGCGCTCACAACTGAGAAGAGCGACATGACGCTGTCTACTGGAATAGGCTACTAGAGACACTGCCCAACATATTTATGCAAAGCTTCATCGGATTTTCACTGCGGTTTCCATTTCGCGACCGATCGTTTCTTAATTTCCGAATACCCTTCGCAGAAGCAGTTATTTTAGCGCAAGTCAGTAAAAACTGTTGGCAAGGAATTGATTTGGGTGGAATAGTAGGAAACTTTATTGTCTTATACGGAACAACTGTAGAAGGCATACTCTCCCTGTATAATTTATCGACGACACAACATGTTTTGATGCAGCAGTGTATTACGAGCAGAGAATATCCTGCATGTCATGCATTATACTTACCCGACTGAAAATGAATACTTTGAATAACTGGAAGTTGGTTCGAATACCACGCCAGCAGGAGTGCGTGTCTCACCCGCAGCGAGCTCATCGCAGAGACACGCGTGTGCGTGTGCGTGAGCAGAGCGTGACGGCGAGCTCGCGCCTCCCGTTGTTTCCTCGAGTATTTATCGACTTTCGTGCCTCCAGGTCCTCAGGAAGGCACTTCAAAAAAGTACACTTTACGTAATTGGAAAGGAGACATTAGAGTTCGCACGACGTCGCTGTCACTGAAAATTGTAGTACTCTTCAGTTAATACATAGAGATGAAATAATTACCTGTTATCTTCTCAATCAAATTCGGTTCTAAAAACTTAGGGCAAAGTACTTCTACGGCAACTGTTTAGGATTAATTTAAGAAATGCATCTCTGAGCCATTAGTTGTACAAATGCAGGTACGGCTGATGGCTCAGATATGGATTTCTTCAAATATTTGACAGCTGTGGAGGGTTACCTAATGAAATGACGTTTAAGAATAGTTTATACCTACGAGCTACTTGACGGGGGGTTATCATCCGCCTTTCCTGATTTCAGTCCTATCCTTGTTGGATCCACTTGCTAGCACCTGTCATTCTTTTCTAAACCTAGCATTCATCGGAAAACTTCTTCGTTTAACTATAGACTAACACTTTACTCTCTGCAATTAAACGAAGGTAAATGACCTTACCCCGGCCTATCTTTTTATTAATGATTGTTCTTTTGGAGGATGGGTTCTAGTTAGACTCACTTCATACTTGCGTGGTTCATGTAATGTCTGCCAATTACTGGCGGTGAAATACGTAAATATTCAGAAGTTACAGAGCATAACAGATTACAGCTACAAGAAATCAATACATTAATTTTGTAAGATGCATTTTCAGTATTAGCAGCTCATTTGGGGAGTGGTACCTGCTGGTATAAGAGGACACCTACATCTACATTCGCATTCTACAAACCACTGGGTAACGCATGACAGAAGGTACTTTTCATGGGGGCACGTATGAGGGTTCCTCTAGTCCATTCACGTAAAGAGAGTAGCAAGAGCCGGCCGGTGTGGCAGTGAGGTTCTAGGCGCTTCAGTCTGGAAATACGCGACCGTTTCGGTTGCAGGTTCGAATCCTGCCTCGGGCATGGATGTCTGTGCAGTCCTTAGGTTAGTTAGGTTTAAGTAGTTCTCAGTTCTAGGGGACTGATGACCTCAGATGTTTAGTCCCATAGTGCTCAGAGCCATTTTTTTGAGTAACAAACATGACAGCTTAAATGCATCTGCGTACGCTGTAATTTGTTTATTCTTGCTTTCACGTGTCCTATTGGAACGATACTTAAGGGACTGTTGTATATTCTTAGACTCCTCACATGAAACTGATTCTGGGAACGTAGTAGGAAGGATCCTACGCTATAGCTGCTGTCTATCTTCGAGCCTGTTGACGCTTTTCCCCATTTCCTTGACACGCTCCCCTCCGTCAAACAAATCTTTGGCCATTCCAACTGCACTTCTTTTAGATCTCAGGTTAACCTTGTTTTTTATGGGTTCATTTGCATTACGCTCGAACAATATTCTAAGGTAGGTCGCATGAGTGTTCAGTAAGAAATGTCTTTTGCACTGATTCCGTTTTCCCCGTTTCCTGCCAATAAGCCCGACAAGGGAAGTCTACATTCAACGATTTTGGTCAGCTTTCACCCGGTTGTTGTACTAGGGTGTGCTCAAAAGCAGACTTCGAATTTTATGTCTGAAAACTCTTAAAGCTTTTTAAGTAAAACAAATTTTATTAACATTCTACATGTTTATCCTTCTTGTCCATGTATTCACTTCTGAACATAGTCAACCTGGCAGGAAACACATTTCTGCCAACGAGAGACCAGTTTCTTGATACTGTTACTGTAAAATGTTTGATTTTGTTGACAGAGCCACACCCACAGCTCTGCTTCCACTTCATCACTATCAAAGTCAACTCCTCGAAGATGTTCTTTAAGTTCTGGAAACAGATAAAATCGGATGGGGCCGAGTCGGGACTGTATGGAGGATGATCGATGACAGTAGACCCAAGACGTCGGATTTTTGCAGATGTCGCATCAGTCGTGTGTGGTCTGGCATTGGCACGCTGAAAGAGAGGGTTCTCCACTCCATTTGGGGACGAACTCTTCGAATTCGTGCTTTCAGTTTTCTGAGGGTCTCGCAGTACCTTGTACAGTTTATGGTGGTGCCCTTTGGCATCAGTTACAACTGCACCACATCTTGAACATCCGAGAACACTGTAAGAATGACTTTTCCTATTGATGGCATGGTCTTGAAATTTTCGGTCGGTGATCCTTCGTGGCGGAACTCCAATTATGCTCTTCTGTTTTCGGAGTCACAGTGGTGCAGTCAGTTATTATCAATGGTTCAAATGGCTCTAAGCACTATGGAGCTTAACATCTGGGGTCATCAGTCCCCTAGACTTAGAACTACACTCCTGGAAATGGAAAAAAGAACACATTGACACCGGTGTGTCAGACCCACCATACTTGCTCCGGACACTGCGAGAGGGCTGTACAAGCAATGATCACACGCACGGCACAGCGGACACACCAGGAACCGCGGTGTTGGCCGTCGAATGGCGCTAGCTGCGCAGCATTTGTGCACCGCCGCCGTCAGTGTCAGCCAGTTTGCCGTGGCATACGGAGCTCCATCGCAGTCTTTAACACTGGTAGCATGCCGCGACAGCGTGAACGTGGACCGTATGTGCAGTTGACGGACTTTGAGCGAGGGCGTATAGTGGGCATGCGGGAGGCCGGGTGGACGTACCGCCGAATTGCTCAACACGTGGGGCGTGAGGTCTCCACAGTACATCGATGTTGTCGCCAGTGGTCGGCGGAAGGTGCACGTGCCCGTCGACCTGGGACCGGACCGCAGCGACGCACGGATGCACGCCAAGACCGTAGGATCCTACGCAGTGCCGTAGGGGACCGCACCGCCACTTCCCAGCAAATTAGGGACACTGTTGCTCCTGGGGTATCGGCGAGGACCATTCGCAACCGTCTCCATGAAGCTGGGCTACGGTCCCGCACACCGTTAGGCCGTCTTCCGCTCACGCCCCAACATCGTGCAGCCCGCCTCCAGTGGTGTCGCGACAGGCGTGAATGGAGGGACGAATGGAGACGTGTCGTCTTCAGCGATGAGAGTCGCTTCTGCCTTGGTGCCAATGATGGTCGTACGCGTGTTTGGCGCCGTGCAGGTGAGCGCCACAATCAGGACTGCATACGACCGAGGTACACAGGGCCAACACATGGCATCATGGTGTGGGGAGCGATCTCCTACACTGGCCGTACACCACTGGTGTTCGTCGAGGGGACACTGGATAGTGCACGGTACATCCAAACCGTCATCGAACCCATCGTTCTACCATTCCTAGACCGGCAAGGGAACTTGCTGTTCCAACAGGACAATGCACGTCCGCATGTATCCCGTGCCACCCAACGTGCTCTAGAAGGTGTAAGTCAACTACCCTGGCCAGCAAGATCTCCGGATCTGTCCCCCATTGAGCATGTTTGGGACTGGATGAAGCGTCGTCTCACGCGGTCTGCACGTCCAGCACGAACGCTGGTCCAACTGAGGCGCCAGGTGGAAATGGCATGGCAAGCCGTTCCACAGGACTACATCCAGCATCTCTACGATCGTCTCCATGGGAGAATAGCAGTCTGCATTGCTGCGAAAGGTGGATATACACTGTACTAGTGCCGACATTGTGCATGCTCTGTTGCCTGTGTCTATGTGCCTGTGGTTCTGTCAGTGTGATCATGTGATGTATCTGACCCCAGGAATGTGTCAATAAACTTTCCCCTTCCTGGGACAATGAATTCACGGTGTTCTTATTTCAATTTCCAGGAGTGTACTTAATCCTAACTAACCTAAGGACATCACACATATCCATGCCCGAGGCAGGATTCGAACCTGCGATCGTAGCAGCAACGCGGTTCCAGACTGAAGCCTGTTATTATCATCTGTCACAATGTCGTTAAGGAACCCATCAACCTCACACTCAAAACGCAAAAGAAACTGGTGACAGATGTCCAGTCTCCTCTGTTTCACGTCAGGAGTGAGCATTCGATGCACCCGCTGTGCACACAGTTTCCTATATCGCAGTTCTGCAGTGATGGCTAGTACGCACTCTCGTTACATGCCACAGTTATCTGAGAGCTGTGTCTGTGTTATCTGATGATTTTCCCTTAAGAGTTCATCAGCGCGTCTCCGATGAGTCTCGTCGGTTGCCGTACGCGGTCGTCCACCCCGATCTCTGTCGTAGACGTCAAGGTTAGCATCACCGTTTCCTTCACTACGAGCAAGAACAACCCACGTCGCGCATTACTGATGTCGATACAATCATCACAGTACACCACTTTCATTCTCGTACGGATTTCAGTTGGAGGTATGTATTCTACAACTGGAATCTCGATTTAAGGACATTATTTCTTCTACACAGATATAGTTACGTTACACACCACCATGTTACACGCGGTAAGTCGGACCCATCTAGCGACAGAGGGTTACAGCTTGCGCCATTGAAACGGGAAAGTCGACCGCGTAATACGCATGACATGTGATACCTCACCCGATATTGAGAAGAGAGTAAAAATTCGGCAGCATTACTTTTTCATACGCTCCCCTACAACGTAGATGTAAAAAATTCTGCTTCACTACGATACGCTTCCAAAACATTTACGAGAATAGAGGATGAAAGTTCTGCACTCCCGCTCAGTACCATACGAGGGCGCCAGCAGTCAAAGAGCGGCGTTCGTGCAGCCAGAAAAGGCAGCATACTAGTAATCTGCCCGTACTACGGTCGAGTCTCGTAATTTTTTTACGTAGTCTTTCACCAAAAACTTTTATCACTGCCACGAATCATGTTTTTTAGAAAAGGAACAACAATAAAAATAATGATAACCATAGTGAAACATTCCTGATGAAGTAATAAGTAATGGTGCCGAAATGAACATTTATTCATCGATACATTCATATGCGTATTGCTCTTCGAACAATGTGCAATCTACGTTGCTTTTGGAGTAGCAATAGAAAGCAGCTGTGACCCCTAGTAGTGGAATCGGCCAGGAACGCCTGATTTCTCACATGCTATGTTGCAGAACGCTTCTTTTCGGCTCTAGAAGTGATTGAATTGTTAGTGAACTGTTTTTAACTGACCTTCAGTATTTTCAAAATTATTTCCAGCCAACATGGGCAACCAGTTTATTTATTTATTTATTTATCCATCTTTAAGCATTTACAAGCAATCGATGTCGTCATGAGTAATGTACAATTTACATATTAAGAAATATAACTATTGTGAGGTATCACATACAGCTAAAGTATACATTTTAAAAGAACATACATAATGAAGGAATACATTTGATACATAAAGATATCCCACATAACTAAAGTTTGCATTTTAAAGAATGTGCATAATAAAAGAATACATTTTATGCATAAGGATTTCTCCACATATTTAACAGTTAAATGTGGAACTACAGAGACAAAAAAAGCTTAGGAAGAGGTACAAACAGAGTTGCAAGTTGTTTCGTAAGTCAGGTCTATTTTTGAAGAGTTTTCAAATTCTTTAACACTGTAAAAAGCTTTGTCTTTCAGCCATTTTTTAGTCTTACTTTTAAATATATTAAGACAGACACAAAGTGCCTGCACAGGTAATGTGTTGAAAAGCCTTATCCCCATGTATTCATAACTGTCTTGTGTTTTCTTAAGTCGAGTTGTTGGTATGTCTATCTTAAGTGTTTGACGAGTGTTATGATTATGAACGGAGGGTCTAAGGTTGTAACTGTTAAAGTTTTCTTTTATGTACAAAAGGCAGCTGTATATAAAAAGAGAAGGGACTGTCATTATCTGTAATTCTTTGGAGTATGACCTACATGATATGTTATTTTTGGTAATCCCAGAGATGCTCCTGATGGCTTTCTTCTGCCAAATAAAAATTTTCTTGGACCATGGATAATTACCCCATAGAAGAATACCATAGCTAATATGGCAATGAAAGAATGCATAATAGGAATTGATCAGCAGGCTTTCAGAAACATAGGTGCGTAATTTTTTCAGTAGATAGATAACTCGCGAAAGCTTTCGAGATATGTTGTCTATGTGAGGTTAATTTCGTATCTAAGTATATGCCAAGAAGTATGTTAGAAGTGTACTCAATATCAGCGTAGGATAAGCTGAAGGATATATTTACAGTCTTTTCATAGTTAATAGCTAACTCATTGGCTTCGAACCACATAGTGGATAATCTGAGGAAATCTTTACTTTGCTCCTTCAGTTTATTTATATCCTTCCCTGAATTGATGAAAGTTGTATCATCTGCGTAAAGCACAGATTTGCATGGCATATTGCTGGGCAGGTCATTTATAAATATTATAAACAGTAATGGCCCAAGCACTGATCCTTGGGGAATGCCTCTAGTGGCATTCAGTAACTGTGACTTTTGACCGTTGTAGCTTACAGTTTGCTTTCTGTTACTGAGATATGATTTAATGAGGGAGAGTTCCAGATCCCTAATGCCATAACACCGTAGTTTTTCCAGCAGTATTGTGTGGTTTGCAGAATCAAATGCTTTGCTTAAGTCCACCAGTGTGGCTTCAGCAGATAATTTGGATTCAAAAGAAGATTGCACAATGGAAACAACATTTTCAACAGCATTAATTGTTGATAACTGGGCACTAAAATCATATTGAGACTTAGTCAGTATATTGTTTTTTGACAAATGCATGTTAATTTGCTTTTGTATGCAATATTCGATTATTTTTGAAAAAATAGGTATCAGAGAAATTGGACAATAATTATTAGTGCAGGATTTATCACCTTTTTTGTGTAATGAATTACTACTGTCTTCTTTAGACATTGTGGGAAAATACCACTGTCAAATATCTAGTTTATGAATGTGCTGTGAGGGAATGATATCAAGTCGATTATTTTTTTAATCACAAAATTTGAGAGGCCATAAATATTTTCTGATCTGGAGTAACTTAACTTTCCCACTGATTTAATTACATCATTTATTACCACATGTCCCCAATTACAGGTTGGCACAGTATCAGCAAAGTTTTGTAAAAACTGGTTTATATAAGTAGATTGTGAATTTGATTTTGAACTATTCTTATGAGGACTTGAGGGATTAAGGTTTGTTGCATCGATAAAGAAGAGGTTAAATTCATCTGGGGTGACATTAACATGAGTTGTAACTTTTACACTATGACTACCTGTACCTAATTCTGCTTTAATGACCCTCCACGCAGCCTTACACTTATTATTGGAGTTTTTGATGAAGTTATCATTTGCTCTACATTTTGCTAATCTGATTTGTGATCTATACTGTCTCTTGAGGCTAATGTACATTGCATTGTCAACACTACCATTTTTTACCTTATCATAGCATATCAAAACCATTAATCTTAGCTTCTGTAAATATGGTGTGAACCACCTATGTGGAGTAGTTCGACCATGCTTTCTTGCCGTAGTTTTATTTTGTTTGGTAACCATTGGACAGCAGGTATTGAAAATTTCAGATAGAGTACTAACAAACCTGCTACAATCCTCCTCAACATTGTTGGAAGCATATATTATATCATTCCAGTTTAGTACCTTCAGCTTATCCCTGAAGCTATTTATGCTTTTATCATTTAATAACCTGACCTTCTGGGTTGGTTCACAATTCCCCATTGTTTCATTAATTGTTAGTTTTACCCGTATACCTTTGTGATCTGTCAGATGGTCGAGATTAAGGAGTCCCAATTCAAAATCATCTTTATGTTTATTTGTGATAAAATTGTCGAGACAAGAAAGTTGTTTTGTGGGACTATAATTTGCACAGAAGAGATTATGGAATCTTAGCATGTTAAGCAAATTAGTATTTTTGTGTGTTTTTTTCCTTACATCAAAATTTAAATCTCCTAAAATTATTATCTTGTGTTTGGTATATTTCTCTGTACAGTGAATAAGTTTATATAAACACTCTACAAATTGATCGGCATCACTATCAGGAGAATGGTATATTGAAATAACTGTGAGTTTTAATGTTGGTAGTAGCATGACAACCGCTTCCTAGGTTGTCACTTATATGTATTGAGGAACCCCCATAACCTTCATTGGGTCTGCAGTAACTTGTAATTAAATTAAATGATGGTGGTACATACAGTTTTATCTCTTCTTCTCTTAACCAGTGTTCATTAATGCACAATACTATTCTACTGTTTCCATTCAATACAATACCAAGTTCATCAGCTTTATATTTCAAAGATCTAATATTTATGTGCATGAATAATATTGATTTTTCACAGCAAGAGGGAAGATGCGGGGTGTCCTGGGCCCAACTGGATGCACACATGGTGGTTTGCCTTTCACTGGTCCTCATATTTGGTGTGGTGCTGGTGTTATGTTTCGGTAGCGGCTGGACTCCCTTGTGGCAGGCCATAAAAAATCATTACTTCTCTGTGGTACTTTTTTGGTTCGGTTTGAGGCTCGAGTGGCAGACTTTTTTATTTTACTTCCTGCATAATTTATCTGGCATGAGGGATTTGATATAGGCCTACTTGATAACACATTAGTATGGGATGGCTGATTTGATGCACTAGATAACACTTCACTATGGGATGGAGATGATACAATACTTACTGAGGTTTCTGTCTTCTTATCTGCTAATGGAGGTGACATTTTTGTTGTCTGTTTCTCAAGGTTCTTGTTTGTTTCACATGTTACATAGTTTATGTGGGCAGGCTGAGTGGAGGCACTTGATGACACTTTGGCGTAGGATGGAGGTGGTGATACAATACTCACTGTGGTTTCCTTCCTCTTTTCTACCAGTGACTTCAGTGGAACTGCTACAGTTGTTGTTGACACCATTTCTGCTTCTGTTGCTTGTGCTGCTGCTGTTATTGGTCTTGTTGCTTGAGCTGATTCAGACGTTGCTGGTTTTTCTGGAGCTGCAGTTGTTATTGAATTTGATAGTGATACTGTAGCATTTTGTGATTCTGCAGCTGCTTTAGTTGTTGTCTCCAAGACAGATTCACTTCCTGCATGGTTGCTTTGAGTAATGTATTGGTAGTTCATTACAATGGCTGGTACTGACTCATAGATACTCTGTTTTTCATATGTTTCCAACGTTTCGTAAATTGCTTTGCACAGAGATGACTTGCCTCTTCTATCCAGGTGCATCCCATGTTTTGTAAAGCTGCATCTATCCAGGAAATCGACTGATAGAAATCTTATGTTTGGCTACACTTTACACACTGTTTGTATCTGTTTATTTGCTTCCTTAATTTCGGCGTTCACACATGAAGCAGATATGAGGTCGTGCCTATGTGGTATACCAACAACAGTTAGTTTTTGGTTCTCTATCGAACTGAGGGCACTTTTGAGACTGATAATAGCATTAGCTAACTCGTTACAATACACGTCATTTGCTCCTCCAATTAATAGAACATGGCGATTTTTGTTGTCTTGTTTGTCCAGTGAAACGTCCCTAATAATTCCCCGCATTGGTGCTCCTGGTTTCACATGACTGTATACTTTCAGATCGTAATGGTTTCGTAGTACTTCCGCCAGTCCGCGTCCGTGGCTATCTGAGTAGATATTTAACTCAGTGAGATTTTCTGAAGATTTCTTATTTATTATAGGAGACAAATATTTCACTTGGGCACAGATTTTCGCTTCGCTGGTATGAATTTTCTGTTGAAATTCACCGGTCTCAGACTGTTTTCTATGTGAGGCCTGTCTTTGTAATTTTTTAGTTAATGAACTTATTATTATTTTTGCTTCTTCCAGTTCGCTTTTATATTTTAATGTATCAAGCTGTAGGTCTTCTTGTGTTAAGGCGTCATATTTACGTTTTAAAATGCCGATCTCAGTTAGCAACGTTGCAATCACTTCACTTTCGCATTCTGCACTGATCAGTTTTTTTTCAATGTCATCTACATAACAAGTCCAGAATTTTTGTTTCGGATTAGCACTTGCATGGTGTAAAGTTTTGCATTTAACACACATAATACCTTTCGCCGCTCTCTTGTTGCAGTAGCACTTGTCTCAGTATACACGATAATGTTCACCACGAGGTTGATCGGAAGACGATGTGGACGCTATACTCGTCCGTCATCTACACAGTGATCAGTAACTGGAATTTCGGCTCTTTCCTCTGAACTTCCATATCTGAGTAGGGCTAATGATCTCTTCATTTATTGTTCACTGTTTTCATTTTCTTTCAATTTTCCTGCAAATACTTCTTTCTTTGGAGTGTCGGTGATAATTCGAATTGTCTGTACGTCTGTTATTCGTCACTGTGCGCCTGTTCTTCAGTTTGCTGCAACTTCTGAATTCTTGGAGAATCACAACACCTTTTTCTCATTCAGACCAGAGGTTGATGGGATATATGTTCAAGTTGAAGAGATCTGTGGTCGATTTGAAACAGCTTGTCTCATGGCACAATCGGAGAAAGTGCCAACATACGTTTAGATTTCACGATTTCTTGTAATTATGGGACATAAAAAAATGTATGTTATGTTCAAAAACAAATTTTATTTTTAAACAAAAGCATGCAGTAACACTGGAAACGTAAGTCAGAAAAGCTGTCATGGAGTACCCTGAGACATTGTCTCTGCCCCACGACTTCTCTCTCACTGTGCTTCAAGTGTTACATTTTAGAAAGCAGCGTAGTATAAATCTAACAATAATGTGTTATGGTACATCAAAATTGGTAGTTTATAGCTCAGAGTATTAAGGTTCCAAGAATATTTCGATTTTTAGCTGATCTGAACTAATACCAACATTTTTTAGTTTGACATCCCGCACAAAAATTACTTTACATGTCTTGAAGAAGATGGTGTAAATTCATTAAAAGGAATCAATATATTCAGTAATCAGGCTAAGGTAGCTATGTTCCTACATACTTCCTCTTTCTGCAACAAAGGCATCAGCGTTGTAGACTTAATACATGCAGAGGTAACAGAAATATCTCACCGCAGGACCGCTACGGTCGCAGGTTCGAATCCTGCCTCGGGCGTGGATGTTTGTGATGTCCTTAGGTTAGTTAGGTTTAACTAGTTCTAAGTTCTAGGGGACTAATGACCTCAGAAGTTGAGTCCCATAGTGCTCAGAGCCATTTTTTTTAGAAATATCTCATTACGGCCAATGTCTCAAATTGGACCACTCTCTCGCACTGAAATCTCCATTGCGTTATAGCTGTACTGTGTATCAGGTACCTGTCTCTTGATCCAAATTGTCCTTGGTCTTCTCAAGTATACATTACCCACTGTCTGTTACACAGTTACGTTTCTCAGACACTTTTCGCCCAAGCTAAAGATGAAAGTATTCTACTTTTGTAGCATTTTGTAACTTTTTTGATTTAACGTAAGCTTTGAGTACTTTCTGTTACGTCTCTGAGGCATATGTCGATCAGTTCGCTGCAATTTGATTATTGTATTAAGGCGATAGTGCCACATTACACACTGCGCAAGATATTTAAGGCATGAATTTCTCAAAATCCTGTAATTGTCTCACATTGTGACGCAGAAGTTTGAAATTTGGCTCGACGGTACACACAACCATTCTCAGTAACGGTACAAAAGCGTGACACACTGCCACGGTTCAAACGGAAAGGTGTCGACACATGCGGAAAAAATACCGCTCCTCACAAGTTCATATGAGGTGTAAGGTGGATTAATGATCTCACATTTGCGCAAAATTTCCTCACATTTCTACCCAACGCCATGGGAAGTTCCTCAAATCCCCTCTTCTACACATGCCAGCCCTTCTTTTGGCGCCTCTGCGATGAAGGTCAAAATCGCGATGCTCAGTGCTGAAAACGCGTTGTTTCCTTGTAGGTGGCCAAGGAAAGCATTTCCTATACACCGCCATTCAGAATCGACACGAAGATGCTCAGGTGGTGGCATAAAGGACACCAATCAAACCAACACTTCCCTGGGGACATTTGTTTACACACATTTCGCTCTCGAAAACGACTGTTCGCAATGTGATGAGCAACAAGATGACGTTCTTTGCGACCTATGACACTGCTGGCATCCTCTGGATGTTTCAACCCTTTTATAAGGACGTTATGCGGCTGCATCCCCATTGAACGTGTTCGCAACCCTCTGGAGTGTAGCGCGACCGCAATTTTTGCTCCCTGTACAGGTTGGATCCACTGCGGACTGTTCACAACCATTCGACAAAATTGTAACATTATCAAAGTAGCGAAGGGTACTTACGCATTTTTAACCCTTCAGTTTTGCGTCCTCCTGTAGTATGATCAACAGGGGTACGACATTGACATATGCGTGGATAAAACGGCAAAGGCTCTCTCTAAGACCACCTATACTAAGAATTTTAAAAATGTACCTGTACTGAGGCAAGCTGTGAAATACACTGAAGCGCCAAAGTAACTAGTATGGGCATGTGTATCCAAATACAGAGATACGTAAACAGGCAACAGAAAGCACTGTGATCGAAAACGCCTCTATAAGACAACAAGTGTCTAGTGCAGTTGTTAGATCCGTTACTACTGGCACAATGGCAGGTTATCAAGATTTAAGTGAGTTTCAACGTGGTGTTATAGTCGACGCACGTGCGATGGGACACAGCATCTCCGAGGTAGGGATGAAAAGGGGGTTTTCTCGTACGACCATTTCGCGGGTGTGTCGTGAATATCATGGATCCGGTAAGACATCAAATCTACGTCACCGCTGCTGCCGGAAAAAGGTCTTGCAAGAACGGGACCAACGACGACTGAAGAGAATCGTGCAACGTGACTGAAGTGCAACCCTTCCGTAAATTGCTGCATATTTCAATGCTGGGCCACAACAAGTGTGGGCGTGCGAACCATTCAAAAACAAAACATCATCGATATGGACTTCTGGAGCCGAAGACCCACTCGTGTACCCTTGATGACTGCACGACACAAAGCTTTACGCCTCGCGTGGGCCTGTCAACATGACATTGGACCGTTGATCACTGGAAACATGTTCCCTGGTCGGTCGAGTCACGTTTCAAATTGTATAGAGTGGATGGACGTGCACGGGTATGGAGACAACCTCATGAATCCATGGATCCCGCATGTCAGCAGGGGACTGTTCAAGCCGGTGGAGGCTCTGCAGTGGTGTGGGGCGTGTGCAGTTGGAGTGACGTGGAACCCTTGATACGTCTAGATACGATTCTGACAGGTAACACGTACGTAAGCATCCTGTCTGATCACATTCATCCATTCATGTCCATCTTGCATTCCGACGGACTTCGGCAATTTCAGCAGGACAATGCGACACCTCACACGTCCAGAATTGCTACAGAGTGGCTCCAGGAACACTCTTCTGAGCTTAAACACTTCCGCTGGCCACCAGTCTCTCCAGACATTAACATTACTGAGCATATTTGGGATGCCTTTCAGTGTGCTGTTCGGAAGAGATCTCCACCCCTTGGTACTCTTACGGATCTATGGACAGCCCTGTAGAATTCATGGTGTCAGCTCCCTCCAGCACTACTTCAGACATTAGTCGAGTCCAATGCACGTCGTGTTGCGGCACTTCAGCGTGCTCGCCGAGGCCCTGCAGCTGTAGCAGTTTCTTTGCCTCTTCAGTGTAGTATTAGGCGCCAGCAGCAGACAGCCCATTAACGCCCCTATTGTTCTTCTATCAGGTTCCTAGGATCAGTCCACAGAGTGCCTAAGTACAGGCAAATTTTTTAAAATTCCCAGTATAGGTGGTGGGGTACCACCGAGAGTGTTTCCGTACAAGGAGTCTTATAGAGACCCTTCTAATTTTATCCACACATGGGTCAACGTCGCAACCCACGGTGATCACGCTACAGGATGGTGCGAGATAGTAAGGCTGAAAAAGCATAAGTACTCTTTGCTACTTTCGATCACATTGAAATTTTGTTGACTGTTTGTGGACTGTCCGCAGTGGATCAAACAAGTACACGAGGGCAACAACTGTGGTCACACTGTATTCCAAGTGAAAACGTCACATTCAGTGGGGATGCGGCCCCACAGTGTCCTTACAGAAGGGTTGAAACGTCGAGGTGATGTCAGCAGTGTCAAAGGTTGCAAAGAACGTAGTCTTGCTGCTCATTACACTGCGAAATGTCGCTTTCGATCGAGAAACGTGTGGGAATCAATTCCCCAAAGAAAGGGGCGGTTTCTTTGACACCGTTTGTGTCACTCCTGAGGTCTTTCAGCATCGATTCTGAGCGGCTGAGGGTTTCAATTGTTTTCCTCGGCCATTCATAAGAGAACCCCGTGATTTCAACGAGTTCGTCGCCTTTCTGACCTCCACTACAGAGGGTTGAAAAGAAGGGGTGAATGTGGATAATACGGTATGTGATGACTTTTCCAATCATATGGCACATCCACTATGGCGTTCAGCAGAACAGTCGTGAAATTTGGCAGAAATATGGCTTCCTTAACCCAGCTCACTTGACACATGAACTTGTGAGGTCTGACCTGTCCTTGGCATGTGCCGACAGCTTGCAGTTTGAAGCGCCGTAGAGATCGAGCGTGACACTGCAGGATGCCACGCTGTTTTACCGTTACAGAATAAGGTTTTTAAGCGCCTTTGATCCAAATATCATACTTCTGCGTTGCAGTGGGAGACGATTTCGGCATTTATAAAAAGTTATCCTTTCATTGTGTTGCGCGCTGTACATACTTCACGCTGGAATTCTGGTATCGTATTGCAGTTAAACTCACTCTCCTCTCTATGGATATGGGCTGAAATGTTTTAAAATTTTGGATGACCACTTCGTATTCATTTAGCAATTCACGGAGCTACAGAAATATACCCCGTTAGCAATTACACAAAAATAAAAGTATTTGATATGTCCGAAATAATGCTGGCAGTACTTACAGAAAAGAACAGGAAAAACAGATCTGATGTAAATGCAACAAAGCTGTTGTTGAACGAAATATATGCAAAGGAACGTCCATTTCTGCAAACGAAAAACCCGCAGCGGTGTTATTTTCGAGCATGCAAAAACGCTGCGACAAGAGTTCCCAATCCGAAGTAAAGGGGATAAACAAACAGCGGTACATTTTAGCGGCACCGGCGTGTATTGATTCGTGACAACGGCTGACATAAATCTGCGTTTGAGGAGTAACAGAGGTGGAAAACGGCTGCAAGGGAGAGAGCAGCGCACGCTCACACACACACACACACACACACACACATAAGCAAAGAGTAAGAGAGGGGGAGGGAGGAGAGAGAGTGGGAGAGAGCTGCTGAACAGCTGCTACGGAATGAGGAATAAGACCGCTGCAAGGGAAAATAACACGTGCTGCTGAAGGAAGAAGCGAGGCGTTGAGGAACTTTTCAAGTGGCGCATTATGCAGAATGAATAAAAACCGGTTCTCCTCCGCGCCTTTTCATACCAAATGTTAACTTCATCTCCGTGAGGGGCAGCCTGTTAGAATACACGAGGTTCCTATAGCAGGCTGGATTACGGAATCATCGGTACGCCTAAATCTGCCTCTTAATAAGAGGGAGACATGTGTGTTCTGGAGAAAGAAAGCAGTCGAAGGAAAAAGAAGATGGAGGAATATCTGCAGTGATAAGAAATCCGGATTTGTAGAAGACCACTAGGATCAACACAATCCTACATCTCTGCAAAAAAATTCATACTTGCGACATGATGGTAGTGGCGTAAGAGATCTGCAGTTGAGGATGAATTATTATGCCGATGAAACTTCCTGACAGACTAAATGTGTGCCAGATGAGACTTGAACTTGGGTTCTTTGTCATTCTGGGCAAGCAATTTTTCATTCTGCATATTATGCCTCATGGTCGAAACGAGGAAAAGACACATACATCAGTTAACAAATAATCATACCACCGCTCAATATTTTAATGTCTATAGTATTGTTAGCTGCTAATCCAAACCAATTACAAAAATATATGCATTTATACATGTCTCTGTGTATCTCCCACATCTCATCTGTTAGTAGGCTGTTTAGGTTTTTATGTTGGTAACGTCACGTAGCACTCTGTATGAAAATCACTGGCTGTGCTGTGTATAGTCTGTGGCTGGTTGGCATTGTTGGAATATTCGCTATTGTAGTGTTGGTCAGTTGGATGTGAACAGCGTGTAGCGTTGCGCAGTTGGAGGTGAGCCGCCAGCAGTGGTGGATGTGGGGAGAGAGATGGCAGAATTTTAAGAGCGGGCGATCTGGACGTGTGTCCGCCAGAAAGAGTAAATTTGTAATACGTAATGGATATCATGAACTGATATATATATATATATATATATATATATATATATATATATATATATATAATGACTTTTGAACTTTATTAACGTAAATACATTGTTTGTTCTCTACCAAAATCTTTCATTTGACAACTATGCCTATCAGTACTTAGTGCCTTCAGTAGTTAGAATCTTTTATTTAGCTGGCAGTATTGGCGCTCGCTGTATTGCAGTAGTACGAGTAACGAAGATTTTTGTGAGGTAAGTGATTCATGAAACGTATAGGGTATTGTTAGTCAGGGCCATTCTTTTGTAGGGGTTAGCCGGCCGGAGTGGCCGTGCGGTTCTGGGCGCTGCAGTCTGGAGCCGAGGGACCGCTACGGTCGCAGGTTCGAATCGTGCCTCGGGGATGGATGTGTGTGATGTCCTTAGGTTAGTTAGGTTTCATTAGTTCTAAGTTCTAGGCGACTGATGACGTCAGAAGTTAAGTCGCATAGTGCTCAGAACCATTTGAACCATTTTTTTTTTTTTTTTTTTTTGTAGGGGTTATTGAAAGTCAGATTGCGTTGCGCTAAAAATATTTTGTGTCAGTTTAGTGTTGATCAGAATAAGTAAAGAGAGAAATGTCTGTGTACGTTCAGTTCTGCTCAGCCGTTTGAAAATCAAATAATAGGAGGTTTACCAGCACAGTAATTCATAAATTTTTCTAAGGGGACGTTACACATCCTAAACTAGTGTACCGATTTCAACCAAACGTGGAACACATATCCGTTGCCGTCGGGCAACAATCGCTGTTGGGCAAAAACCACCTACCTATCATTGTTCTAGGGACAGACCGTCATAAACAGTGATATGCGTGAAAAGCAACCGCATCGTCCACGACTTTTAAATTTATTACTTCTGTTCTGTTAAGTCTATTCACAATCGATTAAGCCGTCATTATCCACATATGTCGCTAAATGCACCTAGAAAATTATATCGTGGTACCACATGTAGTTCAGGAGATATGACGTCACTAACACTGGGAAACATGAAAAACGACCAGATTGTGTACTACTTTTTAAATTTATTGGTTGTTTCCTACTAAAACTATTCGCAACACACTTTGCAGACAGTATTCACAAATGATGCTAACTGTACCTCTAGAAATATACGACCCATGGTTCAAGATATATGGCGTCTTAAACCATGAGATGCGTGAGGAAAGCCGCATCATTCATGAAGGTTCAATAGATTTTCTTTACTGCTAAGACACTGCTACAGCCGAATCAACTTCAGGATATCCCTGACACCTGGCATTGATTTTGATAGGTTTCAACTGCTAAGCGCAAACGACTATAGGCGAAAACACGGTCTATAGAGTTAAGAGGAGGATTTGCGAAAGAGACATTGACAAAATCGCGTTTTAGATACCCAAAGCAGATGCGCCCAGCATCTGGGAACTGTCTGGGAAATTACACTACAAACACAGTTCACTTTTTATTTTCGTTTCTAATCGATTTATCAGCTAGTTGTTTGAAACAATAAAACAACTTCCGTTGCGTGAGATTTTCAAACTACTGAATCAGTGTTGGAAAAAGAACGTAACTGGTTTAATAAATACAAGAATAATAAATAGAAATCACTGGAAGAGCTGCATCGGGCTTTCTCCAAAGTAATAAAGTGGTTAGTAAACCTGGACACTGAGCTTTGATTCTTTCCTTTTCTTTATTTTATTGGTTGTCAATGTTCTTTGTACTGGCGCTGGCGAATGGCAGTTGCCCTGACTACGTGACGTGTGTTTATTGTGTTTAGTACGCTGTGTGATTGACGCAGCTTGCTGTAAGCGGCAGAATTGTCCGGTACTCATGTCGGGAACAAGCCAGGACGGTGTTTGTGTGCGGCTAAGCAGATGGAAACGGCCGAGAGGCAACACGGCAACGCCAAAACAAGTACACTCACAGACACCAACCCACATCACACAACATTTCAAACCCTTTTTCGGCTTTTGTGTGATCATGGGTCCTTCCAGACAGACGTACGTGCAGGGAAGCGGCAGATTCTGTGTACACCAGATTTGGAAGACCGGGTTCTGCAGAATACTGAGACGAACCCTTGTACAAGCTCCAGGTAAGTGACTCGCGAACATGGTGTGAGCCAAAGTACGATTATGTGTATCCTGCATGACAACCGGTACTCTCCCTATCACCTAGAGGCCAGTTTGAACATCTGTTGTGACGTGGATGCCATGCAGCTGAGTACTGTGTTCATGGACGATCTGTTATCGTTGCACGCACCCCGTCCATTTCCGGACACAAGTTCATAGAACTTTTCTTCCTCTACTTCCAGTCAGAAATCCGCCCCTGCAGTTTGTCTGGTAATACAAAATGAACAATGGAAGAACTGAAAAGACGAAAATTTCAAGCTTTCAGAAATTTGCTTGCTAAAAAATGTAACATTCATTATAGAGAATGTAGAAAGCCAAACAGTAGCAATCATGACAGTAAAAAAAGTTTTGAATGAACACAAGGAATTTATTTCCGTCGGGATTCCATACTACAGCCATATTCCTTTCAATGGGAAATTTTATTCAGCAACTCAGGTTTGCCTAATTGGTATGAATAGAAATCAGTATAACTGTGTTTACAGAAGTTGAAAAGAATCAACAAAATACCCCTAACAATCCTCACAATATATTTATTCCTCTCATTTGTCCACTGCGATGATAGTAAACAGAAAACTCTTTCAACATTTGCATTGTAGGCAAGGAGTGAAAAGAAGTGCTGTTCTATTTCAATTTATTCTCTGAACTCTTTATTACATTTGCAAGAAACGAAAACTGTGTGTCCAGTTGATTCCAGTATTCACTGCCTGTTTCCACTAGTTGTTTTACAAATGACTGAATATGAAGTATCTCATGAATCAGAGAGAAAACATATAGAAGAAAGGTATTCCGTGTAACCAAGTGATAGATAGATAGTGCTGCACCAGAAAATGTTGATAATGCTATGTGAAATATCTTAACGGGCTCCTTTTTTTTTTTTAAAAAAAAAAAAAAAGGTCTTTCCAGTTGACGCCATACTGTGCAACTTGGGCGTCGATGATGATGAAATGAGGACAATACCCAGTCTCGAGGCGGAGAAAATCTCCAATCCAGCCGGAGGTCGAACCTGGGCCTACTGCATGGCAATCAAACATGGTGACCACTCAGGTAAGGGGTTGGACTGGTTAACATATTCATTCAGCAGTATTTTTTGAACTTAGCGGAACAAAATTTTAATGTTTCCTTGAATTTGGACGTTTCAAAACTTTGCTTCAGGCTTCTAATAATTCACATGTGGATATATTCTGTTCCTCAATGCTCAGAATGGAATGCTGGAATACACTAATTTGTGAATGTACATAAAGTAAATAACATTCATTTATAGGAACACTGAAAAAACTCTTTAAGATTGCAAGGTACTTTCAGTTATATTGTGATAGGAAATAAGATTTCAAAGGGTCGTACTTTTTTTAAGACCCATTCTATGGTTGGCAACAATGAAAACCACATTTGTTTTGGAAAAGGAGTGACACCAACAAATTCGCTGAATTATTCAATGAGTACTGCAACACGAGTTGAAAAAAATGTGAGAATGGTTGAACAGCTTCATGACAGCGAGTAACATATTATGTACAAGCACACTGAAGTGTGTTAAGAGCAACAAGTGCTGGGCAACCTATGCCAAAAGTGTTAAGAGTTTAAAAATTGTTCTTTCTTCATCAACCCCCTGAATTATTAAGTCTAGAACTTTGCTTCCGCCGTTTTGCAATAGACGGCAGTAGCGGCAAGTAGGGTTCGGGTGGTTGGTCACAGGTGTAATATAATAACCTTAGGTACCTGTGAACATAATGCCATAAAATATTAGTCAATTTATGGTTGCATCATAAGGTTATTCTAGATTAACTACGACAACTTACGTACCCATTTCTCGCCATTTGCGAGCAGTTTTAATTTTCTGCTTTAACATGAAGAAATCTGCAGCTGTGGCTCTTAAAATGCTGGGTAAGACCAATGGTGAGGGAACTATTAGTGGAAGAACGCGCAGAGAATGTTTTCAACGCCCTAAGAACGGTGATTTTGATGTCGAAGACCGGCATGACGGTGGAAGACAGAACGTTTTCGTAGCTACTGAAACAGACTAAGACAGACACAGGAGAGCATTATCGAAAGCAATTGATGCGTTCGAGCACAGCACTGAAACACAAACGGCCACAATGCAGCGATAAACACGTGAAGGTAATTTTGCAGCAGGTCAGTGCTCGACCCCACGTCACAAAGCCCGTCAAAATATACATGGAAACGTTGAAATGAGAAGTCCTATCCCTCCCGCCGTATTCTCCATACTTTGCTGTCTCTGACTACAATCTTTTTCGACCAGTGGCATACAGTCTGGCTGACTAGCACTTCCGATCATATGAACAAGTGCAAAATTGAATTTATTCATGGATCCCTACAAAGAACGCCCAGTTCTTCAGCCACGGGATCCGTATGCTATCTGAAAGATGGGAGAATGTAGTAGCCAGCGACTGGCAATACAATGAATCATAATGGTTTTGTAAGTTTTCGCAATAAAGCCCCGAATTTCGAGAGAAAACGATGGAAGCGAAGTTGTAGACCTAGTATAATCAGTATTGTCTATTCCAAATCCAACACATTTTGAAGTTATGGTCAGTGACTGTATAACGTGTGAAAGATAATTAAGAACTCTTTCAGACTTTTGTTCTGCGACTCATCAAGGTGAAGCAGTTTAATCTGCAGCTCACCATCACTTAGAGAAAAGTATTCAACTATCAAGGGAAAAATGTCTGATGTCCTTGGTTGCTAGTATCAGTAGATACCGAAAAGTACATTGCACTCTTCACTTATACCTCGACTTTCTAGGAAAGTTGTTGATAATTGCTTCACAGTTGGGTTTTCAACACGAAACAATTTCTGCAATCTTCGAATCTGGAATTTTTTGTGTATCTGAACACGAAACAATTTCTGCAATCTTCGAATCTGGAATTTTTTTGTGTATCTGAACAGTGCCACTCATCAGAAAGGTGCCTTTGGTAGTGTTCAGCAACATGGAATGATATGGTTCCTCCCACTGCAGCTACGTTTTTCTGTTTATGTGTGTTTTAAGTCACAAAACTGTGGTAATTTTTAGTGGGAAATCTGTCAATTGAAGATTCTTGCTGTGTTTCTCGAAATCCATGTGATGTTTGAGATCTGTAGTAGCACCATGGCACACATACTCATCTTACATTTCGATAATCAATCGTTGTCTGTGGCACTGAACAATGGAATTCGTCCTGAAGCTCTTTCGAAAATTTTGGTTTCCGTTTTAGCATTGTAATTATTACAACTCATCGTAACTATTACCATCACGTGCTAGCACTTCACGAAATCGGTGCTGGCGGAAATGCCAGACAAAAGCAAAGCAAATCGAGTACGCAGCAATTATAGAGCTTAATCTGAACAGAAGAAGTGTCAATTTCGTCTGCAGGTTTATAAAATCGGTAGTGAGAAAATATTTTAACCGGTTTGGAAATGTTTGAAAAAATCCTTTAGAAATGGCAACCAGCTATTAGTCTGAGAAAAAAATTGGGAAATTTTTTTTTAGGTTCAATAACTAGACAGTTCTTATTAATCGGGGCGTATGGTCACTTTAGGCGCAACAGACTTTCCAGCCTGATCGTGATTCAAACAGTCCGTCAGTAAATAATGCTACTGACGTAGCACATGTTGTAACCGCCTCTTCTTCTTCATTAAAAGTACCAGCAGTAATTTGGCTGTCTAAATTTCATAGCCGTCGCACTTGTCAGTGCTGACGAACTTATACCAGAGGTACACGTGCCAGTTCTCTACCGTGAGCTGGCTGACACGTGTCCTATCTATTTCTGCTATAGCTCTGTTCGAAATGCGCACCAAAATACTAGCGTTAAAATAATGAAGTTAAATGATGCTAACACTGATTTAATAAACTCTCAGTTGATTATACTTTATTCACGAGTAATGTGCCCCTACGTATCTGTTCTCACTCGTTCTGCAGCCATAGTCATTTACTAAACGCCGCTTGGGTGACTTCCCCATCGCTGTTCGTTACTTTATGGAAATTAAATATCAATTCCTGAGTAATAAAGTACAGTCCTTTCTGCAAATAATGAAATCTTCCCGAGGTATTAAAAACCTTTGTACACGTGATTCTCTCCGCATGGTTACTCAATCCGGACTCTAAATATTCCGAAATGATTCAGTTAATATGGAAATGATGTTAATTCACCAATTTTAATCCTGCCACGAAGGTATTTCACTTTCACACGCCATCGCGCCGGGTTCGAGCACCCAGAGCCTACCCTACAGGCTTGCTCAGACTCGACTCAATAACTGTCCCGCGTCAAGATCTACAGACGCGAAAACCGTGTCTTGTCTGTATAGTGAGCTTCAGCGTCAGCGATGCTAGCTGCCTGGAGCAAAGATGCTTAAGGATAGTTTCGATGCGTCAGGGGCAGGATCGATATCTGTACTCTTACAGCGATACGTTACACATCCAGACACATCGTCGGAAGGAGGCAGTTGATGATGTCCAGTGATGTCAAGGATCAAGACTTGCCACGAAATACGGTTACGGGGACCAGTCCCGTGAACCAAAGATGGGCATATACACGCTGTTGCCACCACTGCTGAGGCAGATCTTCATCTTCGTTGGCTTTCGCTTTGTATCTTCAGAGTTCGGCTGGCTTATTGGAGTCGTTGCTACTACTTACCTTACTTATGGAAATCTCATAAGGTCTTATTAGGTTGCTGTATTCTGTTTAATTCTTGAGCTTAATTTTGGTAGTGCTTTGTGGCTGTTGATGCTATCCTAACGTGAAACGCGTCCGCCAGTTTTCTGGCTGCCTCGTTTCCTTTCATGTTAATTTTCGACACTATAATTACAGATGGACGAAATAATATGAAATGATAATAGAAATAATTGCAACGACAAGTAGTTAGCTCCCTAATAACCGGTTCACGTGTGGTTTTTTATGTACATCTCTTGTACAGGGAATATTTGAGCAGTCTAAAGAGTCCCACCATGCGCGAGGGATAGGAACTCGTGTTCATCTTTACTCTGTCTTTACGAGTCTCTCTGGGCTGACGGATTTGCGATGTCTGTCTCCTGTGATGCGCTTATGGTGGCAACCGGTCACATGCCTCCCTTGACCGTTAAGAGTTTTCGCGCCCTTTTCTTTCGTAGAGGCGCCGGGAGCGCAGAGAGGCAGAATTTTTCGTAACTTTGGACGTTGACTTTAGCGGTCCACAGGCTAAGTGCTGCTTTGCTCTGCTAGTCGACTTGAATCATAACTGAGAAGAGGTAATTTCTGTTACGCGTCTTTTGATTCTTTTCTTTTTAAAGTCTTTACTGTGATAACTCGATAATGAGCAGTGACAACTTTTTATTTATTTATTTATATGTGTTTGCTATCCTAGGCAACGGCCTTGCCGCAGTGGTTACACCGGTTCCCGTGAGGTCACCGAAGTTAAGCGCTGTCGGGCGTGGTCGGCAATTGGATGGGTGACCATCCAGGCCACCATGCGCTGTTAGCATTTTTCGGGGTTCACTCAGCCTCGTGATGCCAATTGAGGAGCTACTCGACCGAATAGTAGCGGTTTCGGTCAAGAATACCATCATAATCATAACGACCGGGAGAGCAGTGTGCTGGCCCCATGCCCCTCCTATCTGCATCCTCCACTGAGGATGACACGGCGGTCGGATGGTCCCGGTAGGCCCATCTTTTTTTTTTTTTTTTTTTGCTATCCGCCTTTGAATTTTACTTCTTTTCTATGCGAGCCTTTGCACAGTCTCTTTTGGTGAACTGGTAGTCCTTTGTAATGATAGGGCTGACGGAGTGCTCCACACTCGCGGTCGTTTCATCAAAATTAATGTTCGTATTTCACTTCCGACTGAGTCGCGTGTGGTAGTTTCTATCTGTTTTACGTTTCTGCTTTATGATGAGGGTGCACGACTGCACGTGTGTTAGATGCGCTTCTTCAAAGTCTCTTGGTAGTTCAAAAGTGCCTACTCGATTTTGTATTGGTCATTTTTTTCCCTTTGACGAGCGCTATCCCCCTGTAGTAATTTTGTTCGCGTGATTACAAATTTACTCTTGATGTCTTTGTGATCCTCGCACACGTGCTGCTCAAGAGTTTCTCACTGTTGTTAACTGCGCTCTGTGTGTTTTCTCATCGCTTTGCTGCTTTTGGGACTAATTATCTTCGCTTTGAGTATCTTTTTGAAATCCGTTAAGCGATCTATTTTATGAATTTCTTGTTTCTCTGTACATCCGGAACATAACATAACGCAGGCCATATGTTCGCAACATAACAAGTGGAGATCAGGTCGTTCTTAAGCATTTTTGTCATGGCTAGGAAGATCATTCAAGCGTAGTTTCAAACATTTCAATGTGCGATCTAAGCTCTTGCTCTTCTGTTACGGGGTGACTGCCCGACGCTCGCTGGAAGAAGTGACTGCTTATTACAACGCCTACAGCATCCTATTAACTCGTGTTTGATGCCATTCCAGCAATCACAGCATGTTCCTGTGCTACAATCGAAAGTAGATTCGAAAGTGAGCCATTTAGCCAGTGTTTCCATTTACCTTCTCACTCTGTGAACATTCACAAGTGTGATGATATGTGTTTCATATAACTAAAATGACTCTACATGTATCATAGTGCTAGTGTCATATAAGTTTCCTTAGATACAGTCCTTATGTGTGTAGCATTCTGGTCAATAAAGACGGGATTAATTTTGGCCTCCTCTGTTATCGATCTGTAGCTAATCAATCATCTTCGCATGATATGTATTGATTTCGCTAAGCTGACCTCCATTATTCATTTACGAGGGTCTCTTCCCTTTTCATCCGTTGCCCACTCTTAAATTATCTATCTGAATAAATAAGGAGCGTTCTGACTGCCGCGAAGTCCAGCCGGTACCAGACATTATAAACGGCTAATATCGTGGAATAACACACGGTCTCTTGCAGGCGGCGACCTCGCATTAGTTGTGTAACAGTGTTTTATGTGTGCCCAGAATATGGTGAAATGAAGATTTGTAATGTTGAAAAAAATGGAAGCCTTTAGTCATTTTTAAGCAGAGGTACGACAGCTAAATCTAGACTATCATCTTCAGGTGCAAGCACGCGCAGGAAGCAGCAGCACTAACCATTCCACCTGTTGACTATTACCCTCATGAAACACCGATTTCCCCGCCGCATCTAAAACTAAGCATTTGTTCATGCTCTGTTTTATTCACTGTTGCAGACTTATACAAGAGAGGGTCACAGTTTCGGAATGGCGATCGATATGTTATTCACTTTATAGGCCAAGCCTAACATAAGCAATGAATTGCATAGGAAAACAAATCAAATAAAGATTGGAAACCCGATAGAGCAGTCGACAAGAATCTGTTCCTCGTCGTGTGTGGGCAAAAGCTCCATGAAATTGACAGCAAAAGTGCAATAGAAACAATAAAAAATGAAACATAAAAATAAAACAAGCAGGCAGCGGGATCGATAGGGATTGGAAAATGTTACAACGATGCAGACAAGACTCGTGGTTTGGGAGTAGCGTAGATAAAACAAATTTCAGCATGACCGTAATGATTCCTGACACTCCTAGCAGGCGTAGAAAGAAGGAACAGCGTGAAGTGTTGATGCTGGTTGGCTACACTTTGTACGTAAACGCTCTTAGAAGGAAGTCCCTTCGCAAACCAATCAAAATAGCAGTGATTACGATACTTGGCTCACATTCGGGATGAGAATAGATACAAATCCCAGTCCGGCCATTCTTAATTGCTTTCTCGGTCAGTTTCTTAAATTGCTTCGGATTAAAGGTGAAATTGTTGCATCAATGTGGGCAACGCCAAGACCTCACCTTCCACGCCAAACTCAGCTGCAGCTCCGTATCTTTAACGATGGCGGCGTTGGTAAAAGTGTGTGAGAAAAGGAATGATATTGATTCTTTATCTGCCAAAGTTTACATTTCTTTTTTTTCCAAGCAACAGCATTGTCCTCTTCAAAGTGGTTCCCTTTGGCAACTATACATCGGCGGAGTTGTTGTTTCCAATCTTGGCAGCAGTGCTGAAGAGCTTCACCTAGTAGTGCCAATAACACATCGGTCACATTCTTTTGAATGTTCTCCAGAGTCCCAAAATAACACCCTTTTAAGACAACTTTCAGTTTCGGGAAAAGGACTGAGGTCAAGTACATAGCGAGGCTGTAGAACAACAGGAATGCCTTTTGACGACGAAAATTCCGTGATGAAAGTGGCCACGTGACATGGGGCGTTATCACGACGCAGCATCCACTTGTCTGCCACGTCCTGTCTCACTCGATTCACACTTTTTACTGAGGCTTTCTAAGACATTTTTGTAAAACACTTGGTTGACAGTTCGTCCAGGTGGAACAAATTCTTTATGCACGGTATCCCTACTGTCAACAAAGCGGTACGGGCTTTTGTTGAAGTTTCGAGAAATACCTTCGCCTAGGAGTCAAGGAGTATGCTGCTCCCTCCTTCGTATGTCCCGCGAAGAAACCATGGGGATAAAATCAGAGAGCCCACACAGAGGCATAGTGACAATCTTTCTTTCCATGAACAATACGAGACTGGAATAGAAGGGAAAACGGATAGAGGTACTCAAGATACCCTCCGCCACACACCGTCAGGTGGCTTGCGGAGTATGGATGTAGATGCAGATGTAGAAAGCAAATCTGGGTTGTTTTGATCTTTGATTTGTTCACTCGAGCTTTCGTCGGTTGAGGAGATGTCTCAGTGTGCCACTCATCACTTTGCCACTTTGTTTCAGGATTGTATTAAAAAATCCAACATTCATCACCTGTGATCACACGACTGAACCATTCGTGGCTACTGACAGTCCTCTCAAGAAGATCAACGCATACGTTTTTTCGATTGTCCTTCTTCTCAGTTGTGCGGCATTTTGGCAGAAACCTATCGCATGTGCAAAATTTAGGTCAAAATTTGATGTGTGGTAAACGTGTTTAACAGGTCAGCCATCCATCCTTATTGTTAAACGTCGGTCACGTCTCACAAGAGCTCTCAAACGTTCGAGGTTTTCGTCAGTTTTTGTAGTTGAAGGTCTTCCTGACCAAGGTTCGTCTTCAACGTGTTCTCAGCTATCCCAAAATGATTTTTGCCAGCGAAATACTTGTGTTCTTGATAAAGAATGTTCCCCTCAGGCCTGCTTTAACTCTTCGAAGACCACACTTGCGGTTTTCCGAAGTTTAACACAAAACTTGATTACATAACGTCGTTCTAAATTCCGCTGTTCCATTTTTGTAACAAACAACAAAAACACAATTTCACTACGGCACTCTCAAAATTCACGTGATGATTGCACGGAGCTGAAACTGGGGCTGAGTATCTGGAAGAGATGGATACACTGGTGTACGCAAGTTGAACAACTGTGAGTAGCCTTTACTTGAGTGCGTGTTATGGTAAATACCAACCTGGGAATGTGCACTGACCTCCTAAATATGCTACTGAGCTCAAAGCCATATCAAATACATGAAATTGAAAGGAATCCTGTGTGTATGAAAATCGATGTTATTCGGAAGCAGATAAATAAGCAAACAAATAATTTCACGCTCAATAGACTTGGGCAATGCGAACTGTTTGAAAAAAAAAATTCACTGTATAAAAAAAATCCAAACTTTAACGTCGACCTGTATAAAAATTTAGCCTGAAACACAAATTTCTGCACTGACACATGGCCCTGGTAAAAATAAAGAAACTGACAGAACCTACAATGCGCAAAGGAAACGGAAGAATCACATATTAAGAACCTCATCTCCAAAACGAAATACTGGCAGAAACTGCAACGCAGCAACATAGGGTGAAGCGGACCAACAATACAAGTCTACAAAAATAGAAATAAACTTTTCACCTCATCAAATAATACCTTTTTTTATTTCAGAACCTTTTTAATGTCCGTATGCTATCTAGTCATTGTTCTGAGTCATCCTCGTAATAAATCTGCAACTCACATAGCTCCAAAAGTGAGCCCATCCACTATATTGAACACTCCACGAAACTCCGCCTGCTGCACACTGCAGCGATTCACAACAGTCTGTCAAAGAATCTACGACTCCACAGTACTGCCATCGCAGACACAGATACTGTTGCCTAACAACTGTTTCTCTGGCCACAGTTCTTCAAACAAATCATTTCCCTTTACAAATATTAACACATCAAATAACATCATCAGAAAATAGCCATCTTACACAACACAGCGTTGCGAGATAGCTAGCGGGGTTCTCAATCTCATTACTTTACTCATACACCTTGTATACTGGTTTCTTTCTTTTACTTTATGTCTTTATTAATACGAAGAGTTGCTTATCTTTATTCGTAAACACGAAGTTTCTACCGGAAGGTTACGTCAGTGAACGCGCTAAGACACGCAGAGAACGGCGTGAGAACCGTAAAACATGTTCACCGGAAGGTTACGTCAGTGAACGCGCTAAGGCACGAAGAGAATGTCGTGAGAACCGTAAAATATGTTAACCAGACAAAATATGGGTCTCCACTTTAAAGAGCCCTCAGGACGTATTGGAGCTGTAAGGATGGTGAAGAACTAGTACCAGGTAGCCATGAGACCCTCCACTGATGACGTAAGACATGGCAGTGAACTACTGTATATGTGACATTCGATCGTATGAAATCAGCGCAGTTACATGGTTCGATATGGAGACGTGACAGAGGCAGAAAGAAGCTAGACTAGGAGCTGGATTGGGCCATAACCACCCCGAAAAAGAGATTTCAAGATTTGTTGTGGGTAAACACAGACTGTCATGTCTACGAGGAATGGTCTACCACTTGAAACCATGTAACATGGTGTAAGAACATGAAAGATCCAAATCGACGGGGACAGGAGACTAATGTCACGTCTTGTCAACGTAAATCGGTTTTATACCCGATAGGAATTGCGGCTGTCCGTGAATGCGTTTGCATCTTAATAAATTCCGTCTTAAGAAGCTCGATCTTAACAAGTTGTGAAGGGAACTGCATGCAGTAGACATTTGGAGTCGGGTATGTCACAAAAGACCAACGCTCACAGTGGCACTGACTTCAATGTGCCAAACAACACGGTAAGGGGGCATTAACTAACCAGAGACATATTGTATGATCTGACTACTCGCGATTTTGAAAAAACAGGTAAACAAATTATTTCAGAAAAAACGTACGATTTATTCAAGGAAAAGAGTTTCAGGAACTGAGCAAGTCAATAATGCCTTGGTCCACCTCCGTCCCGTATGCAAGC
This sequence comes from Schistocerca piceifrons, assembly GCF_021461385.2. Classification (NCBI taxonomy): domain Eukaryota; kingdom Metazoa; phylum Arthropoda; class Insecta; order Orthoptera; family Acrididae; genus Schistocerca; species Schistocerca piceifrons. Next base: position 827,080,405 of record NC_060138.1, read on the forward strand.
AGTCATTCGGAGTGGCTCTGATTCGTGGAGTCGCTGGACGTCCTCCTGAGGGATATCGAGCGAAATTCTGTCCAATTGGCGCAATAGAGCGTCAAAATCCTGAGATGACTGGAAGACCCTGCCCATAATGCTCCAAACATTCTCAGCTAGATAGAGACCAGACGACCTTGCTGGCCAAGGTAGGGTTTGGCAAGCTCGAACTCGCCATTATTCTATGCCCTATTTTGTTGAGCATCATTCCATCCATGACTTACATTTCAACGAGATAATGCCCACTCCCACACACCGAAAGTGTCTTCGTGCTTGCCGAGCTCTATCTTGGCCAGCAAGGTAGCCGGATCTCTCCCCAGTTGAGAAAGTTTGGGGCATTATGGACAGAACTCTCCAACTATCTCCGGATTCTGAAGGTCTAACGCACCAATGGGACAGCATTTGGCACAGTATCCCTTAGGTGGACATCCTACAACTCTATCAATCAGTGCCAAGCTGAATAACTGCTTGTATAAGAGCCAGAGGTGCACCAACGCGTTAATGACATGCTCAGTTTCTGAAGCTCTTACCCTTCAATTATTCATCTTTTGAAGTAAAATTTGAAATTTTCCCGGCGAATCAACTGTTCAAAAAGATTTCGGGCTTGCAGCCGGTCGTCGTAAACTTCAATGCACGATATTTCGGCTGGACAACGGCCAGCCATCTTCAGGTGTGCCGAACGAGGACTGAAGAAGACGTTATCCGCTGCAGCTTATTTAGTGCGCTGATAGTACTGCCGCGCATGCGTTGCAATTGCGGAGACAGAAGGGCGAAGTCTTCTAGCGTCGTCGTCTCGAGCAAATTTCGAAGATGACGGGATTCCATGCGTTATTCAATTAATAACTACTGTCACCGTTCATTAGATTTCGCACAATGCGTAAGTCTGCAGTTGCGGAACATTGTATTTCTAACGGACATTCAATGGAGTACGACAAAAGTTCGATTTTGGCCATTGCAACAACTTTTTGGGACTCCATTATCAAAGAATTAGTTGAAATACGCATTGCGGGAAATCTAATGAACCGAGACAGTGGTTACCAATTGAATAACGCATGGAATCCCGTCATCTCCGAAATTTGCTCGAGTCGAAGACGCCAAGAAGACTTCGATAGCTGCGGCCAGCGACAATATCGACGGCAGCTGAGTACTGCAGTTCCACCAGCGAGGGCGCTGCCGCTGGCTCGTTTTGGCCCTTCTGTCTCCGCAATTGCAACGCATGTGCGGCAATACTATCAGCGCACTAAATAAGCTGGAGCGGAGAACGTCTTCGTCAGTCCTCGTTCGGCTAACCTGAAGATGGCTGGCAATTGCGGTGTGAGACTTGTTCGAAGTATTTTCACTGGGGGGAATGCAGTGGGGAAGCCAGTGGGCATTCTGGTGAGATCCTCTCCTGGAACTGCAGGTTATGTAGCAAGAGTAAGTTGATAGAGGAGCAGGAGCGTAAGATCTGTGCCCTTCAGGTGCAGTTGAAAAACGCACAGGAGGAGCTAGATAGGATGAGGAGGGAGAAGGGGGTTGGGGAATGGGAGCTGGCTGTTGGCAAGAGATCTGCTAGGAGAAGGAGATTTTCAGATAGTTTTACTATTGGTGTTTGTAATAGATATGACCAACTGTCAGAGTCTAGTGGAGAGGAATCTCTAGTAGCTGTAGATGTAGGAAGTATGCAGCAGACCTCAGCAGTTACGGTGGCTAGGACAGTTGCAAAGTCTAAGAGAAAGAAGAAGGTTCTGCTGTTAGGTAGTTCTCATGGTAGAGGTGTAGGCCAGCAGTTGCAGGAAGTTTTGGGGAGTGAGTACCAGGTCACCAGCATTGTGAAGCCTAATGCAGGATTGGCTCAGGTGACTTTTAACATAGGGGGGTTATGTAGGGATTTTACTAAAGAGGATCAGGTAGTGATTGTGGGTGGGGCTGGTAATAGTATTGATAGGGATGGGAAGTATGACATAGATGGTGACCTGGAAAAGATAGCCACTCAGACTGGCAACACGAATGTGCATTTCGTGGAACTGTTTCAGCGTCACGATCGGCCTCATCTTAATATAGCCGTCAGGCGTAATAACATGAGACTTGGGGGTGCGCTGATGACAGAAGGCATGAGTCACATTTCAGTGGTGTCGGTGGAGTCTATCAGTAGGACGGGTTTCACCAGACATGGCCTGCACCTCAACAGGTATGGGAAGGGGAGGTTGGCAAAACTTATAGGTGACAGCATAGGTGGGGGTGGTGGGATCACTCATGGGAAAATTCCGGTAGTTGTGGGTGTTAGAGCTGTACCTTTTTTAGATTGAAGTCAGCTGATAGGTATTTCTGCTTAAGGGAAGTCTCTCTAACAAAGAAACCACTTTCTACAAAGCTTGGGTATCCGATTAATGAGGGAATTAGTATATTTCATCAAAATATACAAGGTATTCGAGATAAAGTTAGTGAACTGCTTATAGATGTTGACTCTGAAATTATTGGTATATCTGAACACTTCTTAAATAAGGAGATAATTCAGAGACTTCCTTTACCAGGATACAGGTTGGCTGGCAGCTTTTCTAGGAGCTCTTTGCGGTGTGGGGGAGTAGCCATGTATGTGAAAAACGGTATCCCATTTGAGTCAATTGATGTTTCAAAGTACTGCACTGAAAAGGTGTCTGAATGTTGTGCAGGTGTGGTTAAATTTAGTGGAGCTAAACTTCTTACTGTTGTTATTTATAGATCCCCAGACTCCGATTTCACAACATTTTTGCTAAAGCTAGAGGAGGTTCTTGGTTCACTTTATAGGAAATACAAAAAGTTAGTTATATGTGGTGACTTCAATATTAATTGTATAAGTGATTGTGCAAGGAAAAGGATGCTGGTAGACCTCCTTAATTCATATAATCTTATGCAAACCGTATTCTTTCCAACGAGAGTGCAAGGGAACAGTAGAACAACCATAGACAATATTTTTGTTCATTCGTCATTATTAGAAGGGCATTCTGTTAGCAAAAAAGTGAATGGCCTTTCAGATCATGATGCACAAATTTTAAGTCTAAAAGATTTTTGTGCTTCAACACATGTTAAATATAGTTACCAACTTTTTAGGAAAGCTGATCCAGTTGCTGTACAGACTTTTGTAAACCTTATCAAGGAACAAGATTGGCAAGATGTTTATAGTGCTGATACAGTAGACGATAAATATAATGCTTTCCTCAAGACTTTTCTCGTGCTCTTTGAAAGTTGCTTTCCGTTAGAACGTTTAAAACAGGGTACTAGCACAAACAGGCAGCCTGGGTGGCTGACTAAAGGGATAAGAATATCTTGTAGAACAAAGTGGCAATTATATCAAAACGTTAGAAACAGTCAAAATCTAAATGCAGCAGCCCATTACAAACAGTATTGTAAGGTGCTTAAAAAAGTTATTAGGAAGGCAAAAAGTATGTGGTATGCAGATAGAATAGCTAAGTCTCAGGATAAAATTAAAACCATATGGTCAGTCGTAAAGGAAGTGGCTGGTCTGCAGAGACAGGTCGAGGATATAGAATCAGTGCGTAGTGGGGATGTCCGTGTTGCTGATAAGTCGCATATATGTACAGTACTTAATAATCACTTTCTGAATATAGCAGGTGAACTAAATAGAAACCTAGTCCCAACAGGGAATCATATAGCGCTCTTAGAAAAAAGTGTTCCGAGACTGTTACCTGAAATGCTCCTCCATGATACTGACAAGAGGGAGATTGAGTTAATAATTAAATCACTAAAGACCAAGAACTCTCATGGATATGACGGGGTATCTAGCAGAATACTGAAGTATTGTTCCACGTATATTAGCTCAGTACTTAGCCATATCTGTAACTTTTCCTTTAGCAGTGGTCGGTTTCCTGACCGATTAAAGTACTCGGTAGTGAAGCCACTTTATAAAAAGGGAGACAGGGATAATGTTGACAATTATAGACCTATTTCTATGCCATCGGTGTTTGCTAAAGTTATCGAGAGGCTTGTATATACAAGGTTACTGCAGCATTTAAATTCACATAATTTGCTGTCAAATGTACAGTTTGGTTTTAGAAATGGCTTAACAACTGAAAATGCTATATTCTCTTTTCTCTGTGAGGTTTTGGACGGATTAAATAAAAGGTTGAGAACGTTAGGTGTTTTCTTTGATTTAACGAAGGCTTTTGACTGTGTTGACCACAAAATATTACTGCAGAAGTTGGAACATTATGGAGTAAGGGGAGTAGCTTACAATTGGTTCGCCTCCTACTTTAAGAACAGAAAGCAGAAGGTAATCCTCCGCAATATTGAGAGTGGTAATGATGTTCAGTCCCAATGGGGCACTGTTAAATGGGGCGTTCCCCAAGGGTCGGTGCTGGGGCCACTGCTGTTCCTTATTTATGTAAATGATATGCCTTCTAGTATTACAGGTGATTCAAAAATATTTCTGTTTGCTGATGACACCACCTTGGTAGTGAAGGATCTTGTGTGTAATATTGAAACATTATCAAATAATGTAGTTCATGAAGTAAGTTCGTGGCTTGTGGAAAATAATTTGATGCTAAATCACAGTAAGACTCAGTTTTTACAGTTTCTAACCCACAATTCAACAAGAACTGACATTTTAATCAGACAGAATGGGCATGTTATAAGCGAGACGGAACAGTTCAAGTTCCTAGGCGTACAGATAGATAGTAAGCTGTTGTGGAAAGCCCATGTTCAGGATCTTGTTCAGAAACTAAATGCCGCTTTATTTACCATTAGAACAGTATCTGAAATAAGTGACATTTCAACACGAAAAGTAGTATACTTCGCATATTTTCATACGCTTATGTCATATGGTATTATTTTTTGGGGTAATTCTTCTGATTCAAAAAGGGTATTTTTGGCTCAAAAACGGGCTGTTCGAGCTATGTATGGTGTAAGTTCGAAAACCTCTTGTCGACCCCTATTCAATAGTCTGGGAATTTTGACATTGCCCTCACAGTATGTATTTTCTTTAATGTCGTTTGTTGTTAGCAATATTAGCTTATTCCCAAGAGTTAGCAGCTTTCACTCAGTTAATACTAGGCAGAAATCAAATCTGCATGTGGAATGCACTTCCTTGACTCTTGTGCAGAAAGGAGTGCAGTATTCTGCTGCATCCATTTTCAATAAGCTACCACAAGAACTCAAAAATCTTAGCAGTAGCCCAAACACTTTTAAGTCTAAACTGAAGAGTTTCCTCATGGCTCACTCCTTCTATTCTGTCGAGGAGCTCCTAGAAGAGATAAAAAATTAAGCAAATTCCAGTGTTACATTCTTGATTTTCTTTATTTAAACTAACGACTTGTTTCATTTTATCTGTTTCTACAATCGTGTTATAATTTCATGTATTGACTCGTTCCATGACCATGGAGACTTCTCCTAAATGTGGTCCCACGGAACAATAAATAAATAAATAAAAAAAAAAATAAATTGTCCAGCCGAAATATCGTGCAATGAAGTTTACGACGACCGGCTGCAAGCCCGAAATCTTTTTGAACTACTCATCTTTTCTAAAACTGTGAGCATTTTTCTGTCTGTACGTCTACATTACATCTACCAATTCGCGTCCAATTCGGATAGTTCTTCTGTGGTGCGCCGCCCTTTTTTGTCTTACATTAGAGAGTATTTTTCGTACCATGACTTGGGTCCACTCATTCATGTCTGCATATGTCGGGACTTGTACTCGAACAGCATAACAGTGATTTGGATAGTTGAAGTGCGGCCTGATAGGCGGCTTGGCATCGCAAGTCAAAAACAAAGGAAGGACGACACGAACGGATTGTTATCATGGGAAACTCCGCAATGGCCACTACGACCAGGCGCACCCTCTTCGCCGATGGACGGCACCCACTTCGCCATTAGGAGTCGCGGCTAGCGCAGCGCTACTTGCGACCGCAAGTAGTTCGGCTGTATCTTCCCGCCGCGTCTGTAGTTAGGAGACGCCGCACGGCCACTGCCAAGCAGCTGCAGTCAGCGAACACCATGGACGCGTTCGCTAACGGAACCATTAAGGAGCTGCCAACAATCCTCGGAGAGCTACACTATGTGATCAAAAGTATCCGGACACTCCCAAAATCATACGTTTTTCATATGAGGTGCATTGTGCTGCCACCTACTGCCGCGTACTCCATATCAGCGACCTCAGTAGTCATTAGACATCGTGAGAGAGCAGAATGGGGCGCTCCGCGGAACTCACGGCCTTCGAACGTGGTCAGGTGATTGGGTGTCACTTGTGTCATACGTCTGTTCACGAGATTTCCCCACTCCTGAAGATCCCTAGGTCCACGATGTGATAGTGAAGTGGAAACGTGAAGGGACACGTACAGCACAAAAGCGTACAGGCAGACCTCATCTGTTGATTGACAGAGACGACCGACAGTTGAAGACGGTCGTAATGTGTAATATCAGACATCTATCCAGGCCATCACACAGGAATTCCAAACTGCTTCAGGATCCACTGCAAGTAATATGACTGTTAGGTGGGAGGTGAGAAAACTTGGATTTCATGGTCCAGTTACTGCTTATGAGCCACATGTCACGCCGGTGAATGCCAAAGGACGCCTCGCTTGGTGTAAGGAGCTTAAAACATTGGACGATTGAACAGTGGAAAGACGTCGTGTGGAGTGATCAATCACGATACACAATGTGGCGATCCCATGGCAGGGTGTGGGTAAGGGGAACGCCCGGTGAACGTCATTCGCCTGCGTGTGTAGTGACAACGGTAAAATTCGGAGGCGGTGGTGTTGCGGTGTGGTCGTGTTTTTCATAGAGAGTTCTTACACCCCTTGTTTGTTTTGCGTGGCACTATCACGGCACAGCCCTACATTGATATTTTAGGTATCTTCTTGCTTCGCACTGTTGAAGAACAATTCGGGGATGGCGATTGCGTCTTTCAACACGATCGAGCATCTGTTCTTAATGCACAGCCTGTGGCGGATTGGTTACACAACAATAACATACCTGTAATGGGCTGGCCTGCACAGAGTCCTGACCTGAATCCTATAGAACACCCTTCGGATGTTTTGGAACGCCGACGTCGTGCCAGGCCTCACCGACCGACATCGATACCTTTGCTCAGTGCAACACTCCGTGAAGAGTGGCCTGCCAATTCCCAAGAAACCTTCCAGCACGTGTTTGAAAGTATGCCTGCGAGAGTGGAAGCTGTCTTCAAGGCTAAGGGTGGGCCAACACCATACTGAATTCCAGCGTTGCCGATGGAGGGCGCCACGAACTTGTAAGTCATTTTCAGCCAAGTGTCCGGATACTTTTGATCACGTAGTGTAAGTTGTGCGACCTTGGTCTCATAGGGTACCAATTCCAGGACTGCTGTCCACAACCTTAAGATTCCACTCTTTGACACTGAATTCTGGACAGCCGTCCAAGTGTCGTCTGTCTAGGAACATAATGATACGTGTTGCTTCCCAGCGATAATATTCCACTACGAATATCTATTCCAGATTTATCAATGATTGTCTTGCTAACTAAACAGTTTCATCGGTTTCTCCAAGAAGTCCACAACGACTTTGTTAAATACAGTTGTCGTGGCTTAGAGAGAAGTGTTAAGTTACTGCCAATAAAATGTTTATTGTTATTTGTCTTGTAAATCTAAATCTACATCTACATCTACATGGATACTCTGCAAATCACATTTAAGTCCCTGGCAGAGGGTTCATCGAACGACCTTCACAATTCTCTGTTATTCCAATCTCGTATAGCGCGCGGAAAGAATGAACACCTATATCTTTCCGTACGAGCTCTTATTTCCCTTATTTTATCGTGGTGGTCATTCCTCCCTATGTAGGTCGGTGTTAACAAAATATTTTCGCATTCGGAAGAGAAAGTTGGTGACTGGAATTTCGTGAGAAGATTCCGTCGCAACGAAAAACGTCTTTCTTTTAATGATATCCACCCCAAATCCGGCATCATTTCTGTGACGCTCTCTCCCATATTTCACGATAATACAAAACGTACTGCCTTTCTTTGAACTTTTTCGATGTACTCCGTCAATCCTATCTGGTAAGGATCCCACACCGCGCAGCACTATTCTAGAAGAGGACGGTCAAGCATAGTGTAGGTCTGTTACGTTTTCTAAGTGTCCTGCCAATAAAACACAGTCTTTGGTTAGCTTTCGCCACAACATTTTCTGTGTGTTCCTTCCAATTTAAGTTGTTCGTAATTGTAATACCTAGGTATTTAGTTGAATCTACGGATTTGAGATTAGACTTATTTATCGTGTAACCGAAGTTTAACGAGTTCCTTTTAGCGCTGATCTGTATGACCTCACACTTCTCGTTATTTAGGGTCAACTGCCACTTTTCGCACCATTCAGATATTTCTTCTAAATCGTTTTGCAGTTTGTTTTGATCTTCTGATGACTTTATTAGTCGATAACCGACAGCGTCATCTGGAAACAACCGAAGACGACTGCTCAGATTGTCTCCCAAATCGTTTATATAGATAAAGAACAGCAAATGGCCTATAACGCTTCCTTGCGGAACGCCAGAAATCACTTCTGTTTTACTCGATGACTTTCCGTCGATTACTACGAACTGTGACCTCTCTGACAGGAAATCACAAATCCAGTCACATAACTGGGGCGATATTCCATAAGTACGCAATTTCATTACGAGCTACTTGTGTGGTACAGTGTCAAAAGCCTTCCGGAAATCCAGAAATACGGAATCGATGTGAAATGCCTTCTCAATAGCACTCAACACTTCATGCGAATAAAGAGTTAGTTGTGTTTCACAGGAACGATGTTTTCTAAGCCTATGTTGACTGTGTGTCAATAGGCCGTTTTCTTCGAGGTAATTCTTAATGTTCGAACACAATATAGGTTCCAAAATCCTGCTGCATATCGACATTAGCGATATGGGCCTGTAATTTAGTGTATTACTCCCACTACCTTTCTTGAATATCGGTGCGACCTGTCCAACTTTCGAGTCTTTGAGTAATGATCTTTCGTCGAGCGAATGGTTGTATATGATTGTTAAGTATGGAGCTAATGCATCAGCATACTCCGAAAGGAACCTAATTGGTCTGGACCAGAAGACTTGTTTTATTAAGTGACTTAAGTTGCTTTACTACTCCGAGGATATTTACTTGTACGTTACTCATATTGGCAGCTGTTCGTGATTCGAATTCTGGAATATTTACTTCGTCTTCTTTTATGGAGGCATTTCGGAAGGCTATGTTTGGTAAATCTGCTTTGGCAACACTATCTTCGATAGTATCTCCATTGCTATCGCGCAGAGAAGACATTGATTGTTTCTTAGCGCTAAGGGTTTGTCCTTGCTTAGTGAGCCCTTACCTAGTCGCTTTCAGGTTATCGTGAACGTGAAGCAGGTTGTTTATTTGAACATTCTCGAAGTATAACTGTCGCCCTTTCTCATATATCTTCGTGATGAAGACGCTGTGGACACTTCCGTCTTGCCAAATAACAGTAGCCCTCTTCACGGTGCTGCCCTCATACGTTCCTGGTTTGACAAACACTCGGGTATGGTACCGTATCTCGACTGGCCCTTATATCACCCGACCTTAATCCCATGGACAATGTCTAGGGTAGTGAAGAACAACGCGTAAAACATAGTAGTCACCATCTCCACAGTTTGGTAGCTCTACGAAATCTAATCTCCAATGAGTGACTTCAGCCAGATGTGGCACGCCTGAAGAAACTTGTAGACTTCTTTCATCTCCGAACTGACGCCACTGTCAAGGATAGAGACAGTGTTGCACGGTATTAACCACTCCTAGGGTGACTAATTTTTTTTTCGGGGTGCATATGAGCGTCAGCTGTAATTGCGTTCAGTCTCATCATATCGGAGCGAAAGTATTCAACGACCTCGTAGTCAATTAGTAAAAACTATAGGCTCACGAGAGGGTAGTTTGAGGTAGCTCGGGAACTAAGTGTAGATTCTGTTACCCTTGCACTGTTTTCGTTGCCTTCGGTGCTTTAAAACCAGATACTAAGCAACACAGCAGAAACAGATGGTGCATGCGCTCAGCCAATTGGTGTCACGAACCGACATAATTGCAGTTGCGTGACGTACGGCTGTTAAAAAGCAGTAAAAATGGCAACGCAAGCTGAACTGAAGATGAATTCTTGTGTGCGGAAGCCTTAGATCCGACACGCTCCAAAGTTATGAGTGAAAATATGATCGAAGGACCCGTTGATATCATTGTGGTTCTAATTGTACACGGTTGTAACTAGAGAGGTAGAAAGGCTATCGCACTAGTGGCGCTAAGGCATTGGGTGCTGTATATTTCTCGTCGTGTACAAAACCGAACTATAGTAAAAGAACGTTGTAGTAACAGTAAGGAATGTACAAAAAGCAGTCCGTTTCTTTTTGGAGGTTGTCACAGACGTAAGGGGTGAGTAGCATCCCCTATGAACAGACCCGTAGCCTGATGAATCAGCAACAATAAATTATTGCTGTGCACAGACGACTGAAGTGCCATGACCCAAGTGTTGCAGATATGGTACTGACCGCAACAGAAGGTGGAACACTAAGCACATTTGCTAACTAATACACAGATATCACACTATGTTAAATACGGCCTGAATTCACAATTAATAAACCGTTGTAACCGTTTAAAATATTCTGTACTTCCACATTTCAGTGATATGATGCACATAATCCGTATCTGTCAGCAAACCTCCGAAATTTGTAGCACGAGGTCATAGAGACCCTGAACAAAAAGACAAGAGGCGTTACTCCACAATTTAAGGTCTAAAAACACAACGCCATGCTTGTTTTTCAGGCATTTTTTCTCAATGAAAGAATAAGTTCTTTGTAGCTGCCAGTTATCTAGATTTCCAGCAAATTAATTATCATTCAATTTCACGCTGATAACAATGGATGCACTCAACAATAATTAGTATTCACCCAAAAACAAAAATTTTAACAAAAGAGACATCAAACTGTTTCATGTTCGAAAGTGCTCTGGAAATAAATCTAATGCACGCGATATTCGGCTACAGTGTGATTAATATGGGATCTCTAAATAAGAACACTTTATGATCCACAGTGAATAGAAGAAACACAAAGAAGTATTGCAAAGCAAGATACGTCACCAGGACAAGTCCGACAACCAGAAGCCTTTTACAGCAAACTAGCTCTGGAGGAATAACACCGTAACGTACAACAACATTCCGGAAACTCTGCTCCTTTGATCGGTGTACATCTGCCTTTCAGAGATCGAATCAGCACCTTTGGTGACAAGATGATGTCTGCTTTCGAGTATATTGGCCTGGCTGAGGGAGTGTGACGATGGAAAAGATAAACGAACTTCGTTAAACAAAGCGTAATGTATACAAAGCGAATGGGCACAAAGAACTCGTTTACGAAAGGAGAGCCTTTGACTGTGTCCACGGCTTCATATGTTGGCATTCTGAGAACCGCCACGAAACCGACCCACTCTGGTTATTATTACACGCGAGTTGCATCAGCACAGGCGCAGAGGCTCAAATAATGTGAAGAATGAAGTGAATTAGCATGAAAGTGGACGTGATATCTCAAAGTTACTAGATAGGCAGTGAATACGTGATAATCAAACTACCCCGTGATAAATAGTACAGGACAAAAAAACTGCTACTTGTTAGTAAAGAGTTTACGTTTGACCATAATTCAGCAGTAATCGTGACGAAATCTTATTCAGAGTTATGCGAATGTGTTGATAAAACTTTAAAACTTACTCTCCTCCCTCTCTCTCTCTCTCTTTCTCTTTCTCACCCCATCTCTCTCTCTCTCTCTCTCACTTTCCCTTTGTCATCCACACACGCACAACACACACACAAACACAAACATAGATGCATGCATAGCACATTACTGCACGTAGCGATGGTCACATTTTGTTTCAATAGTAACACACTATACGGCAGTCCGACCTGTATAGCACCTATTGCCTCTCAATGTGACACAGCTTAATATGCGAATGAATATTTATGTTATTGACATTATGAACTGTAATAAGAAGGACTACGACGCTAATTGCTACGAAATAACTCGCTACCGGACGGAGTGGCCGAGCGGTTCTAGGCGCTACAGTGTGGAACCGCGCGACCGCTACGGTCGCAGGTTTGAATCCTGCCTCGGGCGTGGATGTGTGTGATGTCCTTAGGTTAGTTAGGTTTAAGTAGTCCTAAGTTCTAGGGGACTGATGACCTCAGAAGTTAAGTCCTATAGTGCTCAGAGCCATTTGAACCATTTTGAAATAACTCGCTCTCTTTCTGTATAGGTGTCTATAACTGGTAGTGCGTAAATGCCCAGGTCGTGCAAATTTAGTTGGAGACGACTTTAACCTACCGAGTATAGGCTGGAATGTCTGTGGATTCATTGTGGGGCAGACAGTCGTGCGAAGTACTTTTGAATGCGCTTCCTAAAAAACTGTGTTGAGCAGCTAGTTCGGCAGCCCACACGAAATGGAAATATCTCAGACCGTGTAGCTACAAACAGGCCCGAACTTTTCGGCAACGTCAGTATAGAAACGGGGATTAGCGATCACGATGTCATTAAATAACCTATGGTTACGAAAGACAAGAAGGCTAGGAGAATGTTTTTTCCAGAAAGAGCAGTTGTTAGCGTCTCACTTAGATAGTGAATTGACATCACTTACTTCCAGTAAGATGGACGTAGAGCAATTATGTGACTAGCATGTGGATTAAGAGTAGAAAACCCCACCATGGCTTAATTACGAAATTCGGAAAGCATTGAGGAAGAAGGGGCTGTTGCAATCTCGGTTCAAAACACAACGCGGAGATGACGACAAGCAAAGAGATTCGTGCGTCTGTGAAAAGGACTATGGGCCAAGCTTAGAACAACTAACACCGTCGTGTCTTAGCATAAGATCTGGCCGAAACCAGAGACAATTCTGATTCTGTGTAAAAACGCTAAGTGTGTCAAAGGCTTCCATCCAGTCACTTGTTGACTAGTCTGGTGTGGCAGTTGAAGATATCAATTCGAAAGACGAAGTTTTAAATTTCGTGTTCAAGAAATCGTCAAAGTTGGAAAATCGTACAAACTTACCTCTTATGACCGTCGCACAGACTCCCCGATGGAGTAGAGAGACAACTTAAGCAGCTGAAAGCGAATTAGTCACCAGGTCCTGTTGGAACCACGATTCTGTTTTACAAACAGTGCGCTGCGGCATTGGCACCTTACCTTGAATTTATCTCGAATCTGTCGCTCAGCGCAAAGTCCGAAGCTACTGGAAAAAAGCTCAAGTGACTCCTGAATATAAGAAGGGTAAATGGACTGACCCGCACTATTACAAGCTAACATTCCTAGCATTGAGTGATGCAGAATCCTTGAACATATTCTCTGTTCGAACAGAACAAATTTTATAGAGACCGAGAAGCTTATGCCAACGAATCAACATGGTTTCAGAAAGCATCGCGCGTGCAAAACTCAGCTGGTTCTATTTGTCATGTGATATATTGCGAAATGTGGATGAAGGGCAAAAGTTAGATTTATATTTCCAGATTTCCGGAAACCAATTGACACGGTGGCCCACTGCAGGCTGTTAACTAATGTACAGTCCTATGGAACAGGTTCGCAAATATGTGACTGGCTAGAAGTTATACACTGAAGAGCCGAAGAAACTGTTACACCTACCTAATATCGTGTAGGGCCCCTGCGACCACGCAGAAGTGCCGCAACACGACGTGGCATGGACTCCACTAATGTCTGAAGTAGTGCTGGAGGGGACTACACCATGAATCCTGCAGGGATGTCAATAAATCGGTAAGAATATGAGGGAGTGAAGATCTATTCTGAACAGCACATTGCAAGGCATCCCACATACGCTCAATACTGTTCGTGTCTGGGGAGTTTGTGGCCAACGGAACTGATTAAATTCAGAAGAATGTTCCTGGAGCCACTCTGTAGCAGTTCTGGACGTGTGGGACGTCGCATTGTCCTGCTGGAATTGTCTGAGTCCGTCGGAATGCACAATGGACATTAGTGGACGCAGGTGGTCAGAGAGGATGCTGACGTGCAGGGTCCATCCGCTCCATACGATTTGAAATGAGACTCGTCCGACCAGGCAACATGTTTCCAGCGATCAACAGTCCAATGTCGGTGTTGACGGGAGCAGGCGAGGCGTAAAGCTTTGTGTCGTGTGGTCATCAAGAGTACACGAGTGGGCCTTCAGCCCCGAAAGGCCATATCGATGATTGTTCGCACGCTGACACTTGTTGATGGCCCAGCGTTGAAATATGCAGCAATTTGGGAAAGAGTTGCACTTCTGCTCGTTGAACGATTCTCTTGCGTCGATGCTGATCCCATTCTTGGAGGATCTATTTCCAGCCTCAGCGATGTCGGAGATTTGATGTTTTACCGGTTTCCTGATATTCACGGTACACTCGTGAAATGGTCGAACGGGGAAATCCACATGTCATCGCTGCCTCGGAGATACTGTGTCCCATCCCTTGTGCGTCGATTATAACACCATTTCAAACTCACTTAAATCTTGATAACCTGCCAGTGTAGCAACAGTAACCAATGTAACAACTGCAACAGACACTTGCTGTCTTATATAGGCATTGCCGGCCGCAGCGCAATATTCTGCGTGTTTACGTATCTCTATATTTGAATTCGCATGCCTATACCAGTTTCTTTGGCGTTTTAGTGTAGAATCCAGTATGTTGTTGTCGACTACGAGTATTCATCGGAGACAAGGGTACCCTCAGGAGCGTCCAGGGAAGTGTGGTAAGACTGCTGTTGTTCTCTGTGTGTATGAATGATTCTGAGAACAGGATGGGTAGCAATCTGCGGTTGTTTTCTGATGACACTGTGATTTACGGTAAGGTATCCAAGTTGAGTGAGTGTACGATGATACAAAATTACTTAGACAAAATTTCCAATTGGTGTGATGAATAGCAGATAGCTCTAAAAGTAGCAAAATGTAAGTAAATGTAGATGAGTTGAATAATAATACCGTGACGTTCGGATACATCACTAGTTATGTCCTGCTTGACACAGTCACGTCGTTTAAAAATCTGGGCGTGAAGTTGCAAAGAGATATGAAATGGAACGAGCATGTAAGAATTGTGATAGGGGCGGTGAATGGTCGACTTCGGTTTATTGGGAGAATTTTAGAAAAATGTGGTTCGTCTGTAAAGAACACCGCATGTAGGACTCTAATTCGACCTATTCTTAAGTACTCCGCATCTGGTCGGATTAAAAGAAGACACTGAAGCAATTTAAAGGCTGACTGCCTTTCTTTTTTTACCGGTAGGTTCGAACAACACGCAAACATTACAGAGATGTTTCGGGAACTCAGATGGAAATCCTGGAGGGAAGGCGAAGTTTATTTCGAAGAACACTACTGAGAAAACTTAGAGAACCGGTATTTGACTGTAGAACGATTCTTCTGCCGTCAACATAGGTTGCGCGTGATGATCACAAAGACATGATACACGAACTTAGTACTCATACGGAGGTATGTATATAGTCGTTTTTCCCTCGCTCTGTTTAAGAGTGGATCAGGAAAGGAAATGGCTGGTAGTTTCACAGGGTACCCTCCGCCACGTGCATTTTGTGGCTTGTGGAGTACTTCTGTAAATGTCGATGTCGAATGTGAAGTGACACAGTTAAAAATTACTATTATCTCGCATCTTTAACAGAATATGCTATCACTTGCCCGAAAATTACAGAGTTCCAGCAGTTTTAGTCATCTTAAAAACCTCTTCAAGCTTACGTATAATTTGTGTCGAAGAATTTTGTTTAATGATCTACACATTAGGTTATGCGCATGTGCTTCAAGAGAAAAATCTGCACAATTCTGCACGAAGAAACAAGGAGTATTTTCTTGCCCAGTTTATTGGCGAGCGGGGAATGAACACATCGGAGGGGGCGGCGCAGTTGCTTTGACGAGCTCGCTCGCTTTGCAGACAAAGTTGGAGGGAACTACTTGCGCCGTCGCCGGCTTAGCAGAGAGTTTAAATGGGGCCGTAGCAACGACTTGGGGACAAAATCATTAAAGCGAATTTGCCTTGCTTGTGGAATCTTCGTCTTCCTGGGGGTAAGGAACCAAGTTAGGAAATTCATTTCAGTCGTTCAAGTTTAATTATATGAAAGACGCTTAACAATATATAATATCGTATATAACGGCAATCTATTTTCTGATTTCAGGCTCCACGAATTAACAAGGATACAACCGAAATAAAAAGGACTTTTTAAAATTACTTTAGTAACGTATGATTCTCGTCAGAGGAGAAACTGCGGTCACAATTCGTATCTTACCGTTATCTCTGGCTACATCGATAAACCATTATCTTGCACGAAAACGTCTACAGTACAGTTCATGGCAAGTTTTCCAGTCACTTATGGTTTCATGACAGAAATCAGCATGACAGAAGACCTACACGTTCGGAGTTTTCACACAACAGTCTATTCAATTATGTAGCCAACAGTATGATTCAGATGCGTTAATAATCCTTGAGCAGTTTTAGAATATTTACAACAGCAACTGTTCTATAATCGAAGGACAATGAAAGAGCGTGTATTCAAACAGTCCTCGTTTCGAGACTCGGCCGCATACTATGTACGCGAGTGTTAGAAAAATGGCTATCACCCTGAATTCGCGTTTCAGAGGTGCAGTGTTTACATGACGGACTCCCATACACACCATGTTTACGTTTTCCGTAGTTTTCTCCAAGTGATTGAGACAATTTACTGGAGTGGCACTTTTAAAACGCACGCAGCCGATTTCCTTCTGCTGCCTAGCTCTATTCGACTTCTTGCTCTGTGTCGTCTCCAGTTACCTAATCGTTACCTAATCCATAAGAACCTTAAGACGACTTCCTTTGTATAAAGTGAGGAGACATCTCTAAATTGCAAAAATTTTGCAAAATGTTCTCCAGTACGCGTGTTTCTTATTGCTTGATTATCACGTCCCCGGGCTGAAAAATATTTATCCGATATAGAGATTTCATTCTGCAGGCAGTAGACATAATTATTTTGACCCAAGGACTCTTGTTGTCATAAAATTAAATTTACTTGGAGTTGAAATAACTTATCAAATGTACCAAAGAAAAAAAATACAAAACCAAAAAAACCCGCCAAGGGTTGAAAAAGAACCAGGCTGCAATCTTTTATAATGCAACACTGCAGGAGACCGACATTTTTTTGCCAATAGCTTTAAAACCTACAATTTGATGAAGAGGGAAGATTTACACTGATTGCCAAGTACACTCATCCCCGAGAAATCTGAAATAAGTAATTACACGAACTCGTCAAGGGAAGAAGGGAGAATTACATAAAAGGTCATAGCGTAACATTGTATAATATTCATAAAAAACTTCTAACCCTTAAAAAATTCGAAATTAACATAATACAATTCCGATTACCAGTGTCGTTCATTACAAACAATTAGACAGATGACTCCTAAAGCAGATACGGATTTGACACTGAATAAAAGCGTTGAATGAATGTATCACTGCACAGAGGCACTTAAAAGTGTTTTGATGACAACTCCTACATCTACAATACTAGCGATACTGTTGAAGCAATTGTACGTACAGAAAGCAAACAATAAACGTTATATCAGGCAGCAAAATTATCAATCCAGTAACACTATACCTTGTGTTAGGAAATTAAGGTAAGAAACTCACAGCTTTTAAGTGCTGTAGTGGTAAACTAAACCTTCAATACAGTGGAACGAAACAAAATAAGTATACATTTCTTTGACAAGTAGTGCTAATACTTAGCTACGTGAAGTTTTGCTGCTATTACAACAGCGCTTCTTGCAGGTATGGGTTGAATTAGGCGTACGACATCGATCTGAATAATTGTTCTCCATTCGGACTACAAAATTTAATAGAAATTTGCTTTATTTCGGTGGTGATTTGCTGTTGAATCTCCATAACGCTTGTTCAGATCATCTGCAGTTTATCGCGCAGTCTTTCGAAGATCTTTTATAGACTGTCTTCTGGACGTGGTTTGTTGCTCATTGTTGTTGTTGTTGTGGTCTTCAGTCCAGAGACTGGTTTGATGCAGCTCTCCATGCTCCTCTATCCTGTGCAAACTTCTTCATCTTCCAGTACCTACTGCAATCTGTATCCTTCTGAATATGTTTAGTGTATTCATCTCTTGGTCTTCCCCTACAATTTTTACCCTCCACGCTGCCCTCCAATACTAAATTGGTGATCCCTTGGTGCCTCAGAATGTGTCCTACCAAGCGATCCCTTCTCCTACTCAAGTTGTGCCACAAATTTCTCTTCTCGCCAATTCTATTCAGTAACTCCTCATTAGTTATTTGGTCTACCCATCTAAGCTTCAGCATTCTTCTGTAGCACCACATTTCGAAAGCGTCTATTCTCTTCTTGTCTAAACTATTTATCGTCTACGTTCCATTTCCATACATGGATGACTACACTCCATACAAATACTTTCAGAAACGACTCCCTGACACTTAACTCTATACTCGATGTTAACAAATTTCTCTTCTTCAGAAACGGTTTCCTTACCATTGCCAGTCTACATTTTGTATCCTCTCTACTTCGACCATCATCAGTTATTTTGCCCCCCAAATATCAAAACTCATTTACTACCTTAAGCGTCTCAATTCCTAATCTAATTCCCTCAGCATCGCCCGATTTAATTCGACTACATTCCATTATCCTTGTTTTGCTTTTGATAATGATCATCTCATATCTTCCTTTCAAGACACTGTCCGTTCCGTTCAACTGCTCTTCCAAGTCCTTTGCTGTCTCTGACAGAATTACAATGTCATCGGCGAACCTCAAACTTTTTATTTCTTCTCTATGGATTTTAATTCCTACTCCGAATTTTTCTTTTTTTTCCATTACTGCTTGCTCAATATACAGATTGAATAACGTCGGGGATAGGCTACAGCCCTGTCTCACTCCCTTCCCTTTCATGCCCCTCGACTCTTACAACTGCCATCTGATTTCTGTACAAATTGTAAATAGCCTTTCGCTCCCTGTATTTTACCCCTGCCACCTTCAGAATTTGAAAGAGAGTATTCCAGTCAACATTGTCAAAAGCTTTCTCTAAGTCTACAAATGCTAGAAACGTAGGTTTGCGCTTCCTTAATCTATTTTCTAAGATAAGTCGTAGGGTCAATATTGTCTCACGTGTTCCAACATTTCTACGGAATCCAAACTGATCTTCCCCGAGGTCGGCTTCTACCAGTTTTTCCATTCGTCTGTTCGTCTGTAAAGAATTCGTGTTAATATTTTGCAGCCGTGGTTTATTAAACTGATAGTTCGGTAATTTTCACATCTGTCAACACCTGCTTTCTTTGGGATCTGAATTATTACATTCTTCTTGAAGTCTGAGGGTATTTCGCCTGTCTCATACATCTTGCTCACCAGATGTTAGAGTTTGTTGCTCATATGATCACAAAGTCTATAAATTTTATTCCAAGCCGAAACCAGCTGTCTAGATTTTCCAAAACTGCAGCCTGAGTTTTACCTTCTTTCAAAGTATGTAGGCCTTTTACTGCCGCCCTCAAAATTTTGGAATATTCTTTGCGTTTCGGTGGTGGCGTAGTTCTCTATTAATGACTTCATATTTGCCTGGAAAAGACAACCATTCACTTTTAAGAAAGGGAGGATTTAAAACGACCAATTCCACCACACACTCTTTCCCAGATTTCTCTAGGGTTTCCATTACTCGTCTGGCCGCCGGGCTGTTACCGTAAACCGTTTTCGGTACTGAGTTAATTTTGGCGCTGTTATAGTTGATTTTCGATTATTTATTCATACTTCACATGTAGATATTCACTGACTATTTTGTTTCTTAACAAGTCTGGTACTGCGCGACCCCTATGGTCGCAGGTTTGAATCCTGCCTCGGGCATGGATGTGTGTGATGTCCTTAGGTTAGTTAGGTTTAAGTAGTTCTAAGTTCTAGGGGACTGATGACCACAGCAGTTAAGTCCCATAGCGCTCAGAGCCATTTGAACCGTTTGAACCATTTGTTTCTTAACATAATCTGCAATGTTTAAAATTCATCCAAGTTGAAAAACTTCATCTGTTTATGCGATTTAGAGCAGGTTTTTGTGTTTGTTTTCGTTTTGGAACTAGATCGTATTTTTCTGACATCTAGGCGTGCATAATTAAAATTAAAATTTATGGCCTATTTTCAGTATTTCCTTTAGAGGCACGTAGGCATTATCCTTTGGGTAACATAATTTGTGTTGTTTCGTGATATTCGTGCATTGGAATCAGAAAAAATTTCATCGATCTGTGTACATTTTTTTGACAAGAACTGCAGCGATCACTGCTGCAACAGATGGAACAAATGTCGAAGCTTCGAAATCAATGTGGCTGTCTGTATACTAGTGACAATGAGAGAATAAGCAACCCAATTTCAGCTTCAAAAGAACTCACTGATTGCCTAAATGTAAGCTCTTTTACTGAGAAACATCGGAGCGCTTAAAGCAGAAAAAAACTAAGATTAAAACGACAAAACTGAAACTCTGTTAAAGAAAGGCAGTAAGACGAGAACTATACACAGTGCCAGAGTATATTTTAAAAGTAGTTCTAATTGTAGTCATTCTGTTTTAATATACCTCGTTACAGCAAGTCTAACTTTGGCTGAAAGGAAAGCAGCGCACAGTCGTACAGTGGTTGCCCCCAACACTGATCCACTTAGACTAACACTGGTGGCACTAAGAATCATTTCAAGATCTCTTTACAGTGTTCAAGGTTGAAAAACAGTCACGCCTGTCAACAGCGTTCAGTATCGAAAAATTGTCCCACACAAATGCGCTCTTCCTTACTGAAGCGAACCGGAACAGCACACAGAAATGTGTTTGGAGAAATAATGTCGTGTGAAACCCAACAGCAAACGCAATTCAAAGGCTGCTGGTAGAAAGCTGACGTAAATACCATGTTAAACAAGAGAAACTGTATGGTCCTCCATGACCGTTTCACGTTTGAAAGTCAGAATTAACATCAGTAGTAAAAAACAAACATGAGACAGGACGTGAAAGCTGACATTCCAGTCAGCTGAGCTAATCTGTTCCATATGCCGGAAAGTGTGCCGAACGTATTACCCTTTTGTCACTGAGTATGAAAGTCAGCATACGCAACAACTGACACTTGGATGTAGCTTATTTACTGGAGAAATCCATGTAATATTATTACACCTGGAAGATCTTCTGTTAAAAATATGGTTTCAAGGCCGCACGGGCAGACTTCCAAGCCTCCAATCCCCTGCCTTGTCTCAGTTCCTCAACTCAGTATATATATTAAAACTGGCATACATACTGATGTTACTTTTTGTATCCCCTACGACCAAGATGCCATGTGAACCCAGTGTTTTGCCACTTTTATACTGGTTACCGCTACTGCTACTTCTTCCTGAACAAACGGAGTTAGGAAATAGCTGTTAGTGCACTCCCACCTCATCTTGCTAAGGATTACTGCTAGCCTGTTGATGGTTTCTGTGTCTGAGGAGTCATCTGGCAAGAGAGTGTTCAGTAAATATTCGGCCGAGTCTTTCTAGCATTTTATCATTGTTTCATCGGTATTGGGAAGTATGGAAAGGATTGTCGGAGATTTTATCTAGTCGATAAGAAGTTTGTACAGCTGGTACTCTAAATCACGTTTCGGTTGCACATTCAGGAAACGCCCCCTGGGCTTCTTCCTAATTTTCGTCCCATCCACTGAGCTCTGGTAATTCCTCTATGGGCTACGGATCTTTGCACGGAACTCTGTAACCTATTCCAAGGTCTCTTAGAAAAATTTTATTTTGGTGGTAATAGTATTCCAGTTAGCTCTCTTACAATACTTGCCATCCACTTCTCTACCGCCTTCACTTTTTTAAGAGTTTTTGCTTCTTGTTCTAATATAAAAGATTATAGCATAAAGGTCGGTTGAGGTACGCATGGTCTTTAAGACCTCGTATCATCTGTGCATGTAACGGAAGGGGAAGGGGGCAAGGGGAGGGGTACTGAGGCTAGTGCGCTAAGTACCCTGTTCCACACACCGTACCGTGGCTTTCAGAATGAAGATTTAAGTACTTTTGCGAAGCAATCCTAAAAATAAGGATAGTCATTAACGTCTCATAGGCTTCAGGGCATGGAAGGGACGGGAAGTCCGAGCAACGATTCCGGACGTGCAGCTTTCGACAGAACCATTTCAGAATTTGGGTGAAGTTATCTAGGGAAAGCAAAGGAAACTTACGGCAGAATGGATGGATAAGAATTTGAACCCTTCTTCTCTCTTATATAAGTCCAGTAACATCACCCCTGTTCCATCTAGATCGGTAGAAAGCATTCATTGATCGAGCTACAGCAAACAAGGCGGCGTTGTTGTTATGATGTCCCTACCATCCGTTTTCGACACCCTACGGATTAATACAGTGTGACTCTAACGTCTTGGGCAAAAATGAGACAGACAAGAGAGGCGTCAGTAATGACAGCTTTGAGATACGAAATCAAAAGTTATGAAATGTCACCCTTAAGCTACACGATCTGGAAGAATGAGGATTCTATTCATTGACACCATTCTCGCATGATGGACAATTGTGCATTCTGAACATGGTGGGTCTGATGACAGCCCAGATGGCACCCTTCGGTGACTTCCATGATGCGCCAGATTGTCTACATCACAGTTGATGTGCGGTCCACCATTACAAAATCAGAGGTTGCCACCAAGAAAATCATACAGAGTACGATGGGCACTCTAATCATAAGCACAGTCCAGACAGCAGACGAGATCGCGATGTAAGCGAATAGACGGTGGAAGCACAGTTGAATGTGAGCGGTGGCGGGTTGTTGTACCTGACGTAGTGAGGTGAGGTATGTATGGACCTACTTCTGGTAATGCCGATAGGGGGTTGCCGACGTCACCTAAGTCGAAAGATATTCGTTCATTTGGCGGGAGTAAATGACTGGGACGTTGACCATTTCGATTATGAAGTAATAATAACAATATTAACTGCTTCTGGCTGAGTGGCTGAGCGCAAGTGTTCCTGTTGAACGTCATTTCACCTACCCTTCGCATCATTAGGAGGCGAAGTTAACATTAAAAGCAGACTGAAAACTTCCGAACTCCGACCGGTATTCGATCCCGCGACTTCACGTTTTCCAGGCAGGCGTCTTACCGCTAGACACTTGTTTTTTTCTGTACCAGTTTCTCTTTCGTTTTTCTTCTGCCGTTTTGTGCGGGCGTCGCATGACATCTCTCAGACTCCATCGATGAAACTCTTCGAGACAGACGCTTATGAAATAAATCATTGTCTCTAAAAAAATTTTTCCTACTAGTGGCAGGCAGGATCGCTGAAGCCTGTCTTCAGCTCTTTCCCCTTTAGGAACAAGTCAGTAGTTTGCGAAATCAGAGTCAAAACCAAGTTGGACCAGCCTGATGCAATTTTGGCAGACTACTCGTTTATGTGGCACCAGGTTTCACAGAGTAAGACCAAAATTTTGTACACGAACTGAGTAGGTCCAGCCACGCTAAAATAATACATGTATGAACAGCGTCTCGCAGAATTAACGCCTAATAAGACGTAAATGTCGTAGACAAACCGGATGCAATCCTATTTTACTTGAACCTACAGTAAAACAACTTCGAATGAAGATGCATGACATCGGTATATTTAACCAATCTTCCTTTGTTTACAATAACGTTTCTCATTCGGACCGAATGGAAGCTGCCACAGGCTACATTTCTGTATTGACGAAAACTCTCAACATCATTGTTCAAAAAGTGGTTCAAATGGCTCTGAGCACTATGGGACTTAACTTCTGTGGTCATCAGTCCCCTAGAACTTAGAACTACGTAAACCTAACTAACCTAAGGACATCACACACATCCATGGCCGAGGCAGGATTCGAACCTGCGACCGTAGCAGTCGCGCGGTTCCGGACTGAGCGCCTTAACCGCGAGACCACCGCGGCCGGCCAAGATCATTGTTGTTGAAGGATATGGTGATATGTCAGATACATTATGTGGATGGTTCAAATGTTCAAATGGCTCTGAGCACTATGGGACTTAACTGCTGTGGTCATCAGTCCCCTAGACCTTAGAACTACTTAAACCTAACTAACCTAAGTACATCACACACATGCCCGAGGCAGGATTCGTACCTGTGACCGTAGCAGTCGCGCGGTTCCAGACTGTAGCGCCTAGAACCACTCGGCCAATCCGGCCGGCACATGTGGATGTACACGCACATGTGTGCAAGAAAGTAACCAGGATCTGAGCTGAAAGGGGTGAGGGAGTGTGTAGGCTGGGCTGGGGTTGGGTAAGGGGATAGGATGGTGAGAGGAGGGGAAAGCAACTCGTATACTCCGTCAGTACAAAAAGTTCAGAGACTGCATATTAAAAACCAAAGAAAACATTAGATGATTATTTTAATGCTTCAGGTAGTACATATAATCTCCTCCCCCCTCCTCCTCCCCGACTTGGGTACAACACACAAAACTTTCATTTAATCATTTGAAACTGTAACAAAAGCCCTTCTTTGGAATGTTGTTCAACTCGTAAGTAGGCTGTTTAGGTTTTTATGTTGGTAACGCCACGTAGCGGTCTGTATGAAAATCACTGGCTGTGCTGTGTGCAATCTGTGGCTGGATCGCATTGTGGGAATTTGCTATTGTAGTGTTGAGCAGTTGGCTGTTAACAGCGCGTAGCGTTGAGCAGTTGGAGGTGAGCCGCCAGCAATAGTGGCTTTGGGGAGAGAGATGGCGGAGTTTTGAGAGCGGATGATCTGGACGTGTGTCCATCAGAGACAGTAAATTTGTAAGACTGGATGCCATGAACTGCTATATATATTTTGACTTTTGAACACTATTAAGGTAAATACATTGTTTGTTCTCTATCAAAATCTTTCATTTGCTAACTATGCCTATCAGTAATTAGTGCCTTCAGTAGTTTGAATCTTTTATTTAGCTGGCAGTAGTGCCGCTCGCTGTATTGCAGTAGTTCGAGCAACGAAGATTTTTGTGAGGTAAGTGATTTGTGAAAGGTATAGGTTATTGTTAGTCAGGGCCATTCTTTTGTAGGGATTATTGAAAGATTGCGTTGCGCTAAAAATACTGTGTGCCAGTTTAGTGATGATCAGAATAAGTAAAGAGAGAAATGTCTGAGTACGTTCAGTTCTGCTCAGCTCTTTTGGAAATCAATTAATGTAAGAGGTTTATCAGCACAGTAATTCATTAATTTTTCTAGGGGACGTTTCAAACCCGCTTGTCGTTCTGGCTTGAAATTCGTCAAAACTTTGACTTTTCGTCTGAATTTCTGCACTTTCTCGTAGGTTCGTATTGATAACACCAAGTCTCCTCATGCATGGTGATTTTTTTTTTTTTTTCAGAAAACATCTGTCGGTGTTTTGCATTTCAATTAAGGGTATACAGAATGAGTTTTTTCGATGAGAAAATGGGTTTTTGGGAAAATACATTTTAGAGTCTCACATTTAAAACTGTGTATGAAATACTGAGATGACGTACATAGAAGTATTTCAAATCGTTTATTTTTTTTAAACTTACAGTACACGATGTTCCGCACCGTATTTATGAGACACGAAGCATGTTAGATACAGCCTGTCTTGCCGGAAATATAGCTGAGCACATAGCACACAAGTGTTATCTTTTCTATTGGCTGCTTTTTAAGACAGCTGATAATCGATTTTGTTTTGTTGTATTGTTCCCTTTGTTCATGTGCTTGTTGTGAAGTCATTGACTTTTCTTTCCTTCAGCATACCAAGACATCGTATGAAGCGAGTACATCGGTGCAAGATAGTAAAGGGTACTCCGAATGTGTCTGAGTCATCGCCAGCATCAGTATTTGACATCCCAGTAGTGTCTAACCTCTATGCTAGTAGTGATACATAGAGTGATGTTGCTGACGCTACACCTGAAACTGCGTCAAAAATAAAACAAGCTGTAATTAACGAACAATACAAGAAACTACAAAATGTAAGTTAATTAGTGTGTTTGTTTTGGAGAATAATGTATGTTGCAAACAATGTGGAAAATTTTATATTTCACTGAAGTCCGCAGCTCGTGGTCGTGTGGTAGCGTTCTCGCTTCCCACGCCCGGGTTCCCGGGTTCTATTCCCGGCGGGGTCAGGGATTTTCTCTGCCTCGTGATGACTGGGTGTTGTGTGATGTCCTTAGGTTAGTTAGGTTTAAGTAGTTCTAAGTTCTAGGGGACTGATGACCACAGATGTTAAGTCCCATAGTGCTCAGAGCCATTTCACTGAAAACAAACACACACGTAGGACTTCGTTGTGAATTAGAGCTGATGTCCAGTTATTGCATACAAAGTGTTATTTTCTTCAATTCCTCTCATGTTATTGCAGATACAGGTAAACTATATGATATAAACATTACATTGATTTTTGGATTACGGTTTATATGTAAATGCAGAATGCAGGTGCCATGTTATGTAGTATGAGAAACCACCCTGCCCCACCCTCAAAATTTGGTAAGCTCATCATTGCAATAGGCTCTGCTGTTGAAGATGTAGTACAGGAAAATTTGGATGGTGCTGTTGAGGAAGCTGTTGTTGAAAATAACAGTAAGAGCGACTTTTCCATTGCCGTTCATGGGAGATGGTAGAAGAGAGGCCACACAGCCTTGCATGTTGCTCTAACAGCTATAACAGTGGACACTGGCAAGAAAACTGATGTGGCAATACTTCCCGAGCACTGCAGATGCAATTATAATTCAACGATCAGTAAAATGGTACAACGTCAGATACATAAATTATTTTGGAGACTGTGATTCAAAGGCATTCTAAGAAAATGAGAGACTGAGGTCATATGGAAACAAAGTGAACGGAAACAAAGTGAACATCAGCAAGCTAGAGTGTGTTGGCCACATTCAGTAAAGGATGGGATCAAAACTTCGACGGCTCCAGGCTATCATTATCGCCAAGAAACTGAAGGATGGAAAATCTGTATGTGAAAAAAAGAAAAAAAAACAGAATCAGAATAACAGATGCTGCTGTAAACTATATTCTGAAGTGATATAGTCTAGAAACTAGACAGAATACAGCAGAAGTAAAATTAATAAGAAGAGAAGTCTGGACTCTGTTTTTTCACACAGCTACAAGCAATTTGAATCCCCAACATGGGCTGTGTCTAAAAGGAGTAGGTAGTTGGCGCAAATACAGTAAAGGCAAGATAATTAAACAAAATTTCAATCACCCTCATCATTTGTCACCTGCCATAATGAACAAATTAAAACGAATGTTCCGAGACCTAGCAGTTGTTAGTCTACTAAAGAAACTCCAATTGGGTGAACGGACCTACCAATATGGAACGGACTACCTAAAACTGTGTTTATGGAACTAAACACTCTTCACTTTGAAATTTATGAGGCTGTTTCATCATTCAGTCAGGGTAATACAGCAAAGTGCAAAGTTTTGCAGAAGATGCGGCTCTGAGTAGGATTAGGAACTGCAGCATTTACGCTTTGTTGAGGAACGACTCAGGTCTTCAGAGAATGCTGTAAATATCTATTCAAAGATGGCTAGACAGCTTAGGAGACCCGTAAATAGGAAACTGTTGGACAATTCTGATGATACTACGGAGCAGGCATGCATTGAAGTAAAAGCTTTAGGTTCATTCATCGTAACATTGCGTTTTCTGCATATAAGGAATATTTTCTCAGAGTCTATTTATAGTAGAAAGATGAAGCTATCGTGAGTTGTTCCTTAAGGCCTTCTAATATATCTGAATTAAAAAATTTGTGAAACTATTTTGTATTAACGGATTACAATTTTAAAATATTTGATGGATGTATAACATTTTAGACTAAAAAAAATAATAAATCATCTCAAAAACTAAACTTTCTTTTTCCAGAGTGATTAATTCATTAGAAAAGCAGAACATTTGTCGGCGCTCCGTTTTAAAATTAAGAGTATAGTCCCAATCACTCATGAGAAAATGTTTTTGGTTCAATTTAATACGCCAAGTGTAGGGCGCTCCGCACACCCTTAAGACGCTGCAGGCGTACACGTCTCTTTTTTTTTTTTTCTGGAGTCGAGAATTGCGGGACCAACTTTGCATACGCTTTTCTCTTCTTCAGAACGTTCTGGGGAATATCTTGAACAACTGATTTAGAGATGTTGTCGCCATTGCTGTTTGTGACACGTCCACTGGTTAGCATTGCCTGTTCAGAATTGACTGGTCGAATACACATGTGGTGTTTACAGCTGGTAGTTCTAACTGTCAATGTAGCTACTGCGCTGATATCTCTTAACCTCCATGAATAAAGTCGGTTTCCGACTTTTTCGACAGACTGTGCATGTCCGCAGTGAATGTGAAAACAGTTTCAAGATTTCACGACAAACGGTTCTGTATGCGTTTCCCACAAGTCACTATCCATTACCTGCTCCACTTCCCTTGAAACTGTTGCTAAACAGATTCATCTGTCAGCGTGGCGGGCCGCTATGCGAGTTCGTTTGGTGAAAATCTTGATTACTTCCTAAGGGATGTGTAGTGATTAGCAAATTGGCGAGGAAAAGAGAGGGACTGGTTGAGCAGCCTGGTCGTATACGGAGTAACGTATTCCGCTATTGGGCACTGTCCTCACCTGGGTAAAAATAAAGTACAATATATCTCTCACACCTATGCCTTATTCGTCACTACCAGTTTCAGAAAGAACTGGTTTATTCAGACTACTTAAAAGGCGAGCAGCTCGCTCTTAAATAGGAAGGCGACTTGCTTCAGTGTTTTTACGCGTCCATTTTTGCGGTGGTACTACGTGTTTACTGCAAAGCGTTTACATCAACAATTCACACTGCCTCACATATCCCTACACATCCGATTTATTTACTACGGCTTTCGGTGGAAGAGATCATCGCCTACGTCAACTTCCAGCAGACGACAAGCACTCGCAATGTTATTAACTAATTGCTTTCTGTTTTTGGTTAAAGTGATATATTTCATCTACATTTGCGCTGCTGCATTGTTTTTACTGATGAAAGTAAATACACGCTGGGCAGTTTTTTTTTCCTGTCATTTCATGAAGCAAACACCGTACAGTGATGTTTAATTATACGTAACATTTTTAACCATCGATCATCAGCCTCACGCGATGTCGCAATTATCTAAATAACTGGAATACAAAAGAGAGAAGGCCAGCTGTTTACAGAACACACAGGGATTACGAGGTTATCGTGTCTCTAATTTCTGTCGGTTCTCAAAGCTGCCCATGTTAATTCTTCTTAAGTAGCACAGCAAATGATATAATGACCGTGTAAACAACTCGTTAGCAGAAAGAAGGGCGTGGCTGACACTTGTTTCGATGCACCCACGCACTGATAATAATACCCTCGTTGCGCTGTAATATGCACTACTGCATAGTCATTTTGGTTTCTGGTTTTCGAAGATATGTTTGTCACCGCAGTTTATACGATCATGTAAACAGAACTAGCAACATATAGTTGCCAATCGTAAGGCAGTTCAACACTGTAATGGGATTAATTCGAAATATCTCGACAGAGACTGAAGGAACGAAGTTGTTGTTGCTTAGCAGTTGATCAGGTGAAGATATTAATCTCGTCTGTTCCACTGGCATTTCTCGTGGCGAGTGGGATAGAGAATAGCACAGCGTTTGTAGTCTAATTGTGGACGCAGACTATGCGACTATTTTTTTCCGAGATGGAATTTTTGATACTAGCTATCAGCTCTGATCAGTGGTTGCTATGACGTCACTACTTAGTGCGCAGTCCCAACTGTATTTTTTAGTGCAATTTCTTTAAATATTTTAGCCCGTTCTAAAGAAACTAGTTTTTAAATCTCTACTGTGTCCAAGAAAGAAAACACTGTCTCTTCTACTCTGGACGAAATTTAATCTTTAGTTGATTTATCAGTCTTTCACCTATAACATAAGTACTTACTTTCCTGTTAATTCGTATCATGTATCGTGGTCTCCACTACAGTTTTACAGGTTTTTCTATGATACTAGTTTCATTTTACGAGTAAATGCGGTGGCCGTTTCGAAATACTCCGAATTCATAGATATATTCGTAACTCTGTACGGCAATCACCATTTAAACTAATAGCTGAAGTGCGTTTTCTGACGCTAACTTCATTTTATCCACAATTAATATATTTTAAGGTCGTACTCCGTGCCACGGTATCAATTATAGCAGCACAGATTTTTTTATGATATCGGGATTTATTTATTTTATTTATTTATTTATTGCCACATTATAGACCCGTTACCTGATGTTTAAAACAGTTCGTACATCTTACAATTTTCGTTTTTCGTCTTTTTACAGTTTTCTTTTCTTTTGTTTTATCTACAATATTTGCAAAGAATGATACTTTTCAAAATAACAGTAATTTAAGGTTGAAATATAAATAAAATTTTGTTGCTTTTAAGAAGAATATAATAAGAAGAAGATCGGGATTCGATTCATATTCTTTCCGATAAAAGTTTCTTCTATTATAAAAGCATCGTAGTTTTAAACATAGAAAGCACTCCATAAAATACGTGGCCAAGGATATGATGTTATATTAGCCGTGTTGTTTACGACATCCGACGGATGTTCACCACGTATCTGGGAAAAGATGAGGTGGCAATTCCATTTTATCACTCTTATCCTTCTTTCAAATTTGCGATATTATGTAATATTTAATATTTATCAAGCTTATTCTCAACGCGCGTCCGGGCATCCTGATTTAGGCTTTCCGTGATTTCCCTAAATCGTTTCAGGCAAATGCTGGGGTGGTTCTTTTGAATGGACACGGCCGACCTCCTTACCCATCCTTACCTAATCCGATGAGACTGGTGACCTCTGTGTTTGGTTACCTCTGTAAGTTGGCTGCTTCTGTGTTGGCAGCGATGTGTAGCGCTTTGTATTGGATCTCTGACTGCGCTTTCTTTGTAAGAGACCGTGTGGCTGGTTGGACCCGTTGTAGGAAGTTAATCGGCAGTAGTTTTGGGCAGTTGGAAGTTAGTCGCCAGCAGTGAAGGAAGTACTGTTGGGCAGTTGGAGGTGAACAGCCACCAGTGATGGATGTTAAATGTGAGAAGTTATCATTGATGGAGGGTACAGGTCTGAAGTGTTAGCGTAGGATACCGATCTGTATATGTTCGACTTGGAGATGGAATATTATTCATGATTATATACCTTTTTACTAGATGCCAATGACGATTTATATTCGTGTTTGAACTGGATACCACATTATCAAGGTAAAAAATACATTGTTTGGTTTTCAACAAAATCTTTCGTTTGCTTACCACATGGCTATTACAAGTTAGTGGCTGTAGTAGTTACAATCTTTTAATTAGCTGGCAGTACTGACGCTCGCTGTATTGCAGTAGTTCGCGTAATGAAGATTTTTGTGAAGTAAGTGCTTAATGAAATGTATAGGTTATTGTCAAGATTGCTTCTTTTTCAGGGCCATTCTCTTGTAGTAATTATTTGAAGTCCAGTTGTTTTTTTTATTTTTTATTTTTTATTTTATTTATTTATTTATTTGAGCCATCAGATTGCGTTACGCTAGAATATTGTGGATCAGTGTTGACACGATAAGAAAAAGTAAAGAGAAAGTACGTTCAGTTTTATTCAGCTGTTTCAGAATCAAATAACGTAGAAGATTCAACTTCTCAGTCATTCAGCTGTTTGAGTGCACATTCTCACATTTAAATAAAGAAGTTTCACCTCTCCTAATTCAACCAGTCGACCAACCAAGTTTATTCTTTGGATGTTTCAATTTTAATGAGCAAGAAAGCAATAATTTGTAGTTCAATATCATAACTGCAGTGAAAGTCTCACTTTCTACAATAAGAATCGATTGCAAAGAGGTATGGATAAAAGGTGGCTTTGTGTTGTGACATAACAGACTTTCATGTTTTACCCCATTCAATAGACGCAAACAGACGTTAGTATAAGGAAATCGATGTGTAAGCTATGTGCAATAATCTTCAGGGCTGTGGAATGAGGCATCCGTGCTCCGACTACATCCTTGCTTTGAATTGCCGACTCACACACATTGATGGGTAAGAACGGCGTTTGTGCAGACAACCAGCGACATAGTGTGGCAAAAATGTGATTCACCCGAAGATCCGCACGTTTCCATTGATCGACGGTCGAAACTCGATGGTCCCGTGCCCCATTGTAATTGACGATGTCCTTGGGTAAACATGTGAACACGTAGAGGTTGTCTGCTGCGGAGTAAAGCAAAGTACGATGAACGGCGTGCTCCGAAACACGTGTGCCTGCACCAGCATTATGCTTTTTCGGCAGAGATGCCACAGACCACCTTCTGTCCTACTTTACAAAGCAGACAAGTATCCGAACCCCACGTTCCGTGAAAGGTCGTGGACGTCCAACCATCTAGCAGTAGCACCTAGTGGCAGTTTCACAGTTCTTCTACCTCTTTCTGTACATGCTGACGACAGTAGCACTTGAACGTTGCCCAACTTGGCCGTTTTCCAGATACTCGTTCACAGGCTCTGCGTAATAATAGTCTGCCTTTTGTCAGTGTCGCTTACCTCAGTGGATTTCCCAATTTGCAGTCTATATCTTCGCTAGGGCGATCTCTCGTCTGCGTCTGTTTCGTTTGCATACATTTTCTACCGCGTCACGTTCCCACGAGGTCACCAAGCGACATCCATCGTTGTCAGGGCGACATCAATCAGCATAATTACCGCCTTCTTTGTAGCTTTGTTTTTTTTACAGAATAAGACCAGCGGTATGACTTTTTTAAATGGCACCTGTATTTTCTATTCGGTATTTCATTTCCTGTCCTCAAGACCAATTCAAAAATTTATCACAGTGTATCGCAGTGTACAACATTATTAATTACATAATACAACACTGACGTTGACGCTCCTAGCGCTTGATGCAGGTACTCGGGGTAATGGAACACATCCACGTGCTGACGTTGACAGATGTAAACATAAGCAGAATGCACACCCGTCGTTCCGTCAACCATCGTCAGTTGAAGGTTGTGTGAGTAGAAGGTAGAAATGCTGCTCATTTATGGGGAATGTAAACTAGCAGAACAGTAATTCCAATACTGTTTTCTTATGTACGGGTACATTTAGTACAGTAGTTTAGTCCTTTTAAATACTGTTGGTTACAGTAGCCATATAGTAAAGGCTGTCCGTCCTACAAACTGCATCGACATAACGTTTCTTTTATTGTTGTTGTTGAAGGTAGGCGAAATGCTACGCAGGTAGCGGAACTGTGCAGAGAGCGATATCCTGACAAGAACCCATCTTCCCGACGGATGTTTTATCGTCTTGTTGCGACGCTTCAGGAAGCTGCCGAAGTTACTGTTCTCGCTTCTGTTGATATGAATCCACATGTGAGCACACAACATCTTGAACACGAGATTGGCATTCCTAAAACCAGTGTACATCGTATCCTTACACGTCACCGGTTCTATCCTTACCATGCACATCTACATCAAGAATTGCATGGGAATGATTTCCAGAATCGTGTATGGTTCTGTCAATGCGCAGAGCAGTAAATCCTCGCCAACCCGAACTTCTTCTCCAATGTCCTATTTAGCGATTAATGTTTCTTCTCAAACAAAGGACAGGTAAATTCAAAGAGCATGCATTATTGGTCCAGCGACAACCCACGACGGCTTAGACAGGTGGAACATCAGCGTCAATGGAGGGATAACGTCTGGTGTAGGATGCTTGGTACTACAATTATTGGCCCTTATTTCATCAATGGTAATCTAAACGGCACAGCGTATGCCAACTTCCTCAGACGAATTCCTCCTCCTCTTCTGGATGAAATGCTGCTAAGAACCAGAATGCTTACTTGGTATCAACACGTTGGATGTCCAGCACATAATGCCTTGCGTGCACATCGTGTTCTAAACCGAAGGTATCCTGCCAGATGGATTGGTCGAGGAGGAGCAGTTACTTGGACTGCTAGGTCTCTTGACTTAAATCCTCTGGACATTTTTCTTTGCGGATGCATTAAAGACGTTGTCTATCGCGATATTCCAACTCCAGAGGACATGCAGGGACGTATCGTGCTTGCTTTTAACTCTCTTTAGCAGGCAACACTGGAAGCAGTAAATAATTCTTTCTGTAAACGAATGTGCCAGTGTATCGGTTTACAGGGTCACCACTTTGAGCACCTTTGAGTGTTCTACTACTGGGCAATGGTACAGGACAGTCAAAGTCAATTTTGTGTTATGTTTTTACTTGGTTTTCATTTGTTTTATGACAACTCCAGCCAGTGGACGAGTTTGTTACACCGGGCTCAAAGTCAGTGTTGCTTTATGTATTTAATAACGTTGTGTTTCAGTGGATGGTACACTGTGATACATTTCTCAATAGCTCTTCAGGAGACGAAATGAACTACCGAATGAAAAATACAGGGTGCCACTTAAAAAGTCATACCTCTGTTCATATCTTTGTAAAAACAAAGCTACAACGAAGTCAGTCATGCTGATTCAAGTCCTCCTGAGAGCTAAAGAACATTAGCTTGAAACATTTTTTAATTTGCATCTCGACAGACAGTTATTTAGGGTGGTCAAGAAAAATGGGACACTCTGTATACTGGTACATCATTTACTAAGTGAAACGGAGTCTTAGCGGTACGTGGTGCTATGAAATGACAAGAGAACATTCATGCCCGAACACACGCATCTGATGTGAAATTTTCTACCAAATATGAATAACTATGTAGAGATCGCATTCTTAACATTCAATTTGTCACGAACTCGTCGTTGCTCAGTTTAAATGCCTTTAATTCCCATTTCTTGCTGTTATCGTTAAAGACTATTCATAGTTCCT
Source organism: Schistocerca piceifrons (assembly GCF_021461385.2). NCBI lineage: Eukaryota > Metazoa > Arthropoda > Insecta > Orthoptera > Acrididae > Schistocerca > Schistocerca piceifrons. The sequence goes on from NC_060138.1 coordinate 827,115,126, forward strand.
TTCATCATTTTTACGAAAATTCACTTAAGGTTTCAAATGAAAAGTTGAACTCTAAGTAGGTATTTTATGTCACTGGAATCGAGAGTCGCAATCATCACAAACGAAAGCTGCAAAATTTTGCTTTCCAATGCATCTGGTATTATGTTGTTCGTAAATCACGACAAACTACTACTCACAAGTATCAAATAACTCTGTGTGCGGTTTTCAGCGTTAACTGAAAATACGGCAAATGTAGTTTAAAGAGATCTCTTGTATAATTCGCCATGAATATGCAGGAGCCGAGTAGTCATCATATTTGTATGTGTTGCAACAATCTGGCAATAGGATGAATGCATGTTTTGCGATACAGATGTCGATATAATTTTTTCGTACTTTGATACCTTTCTGGATTATAGGAAACAACTTAAAAATGACATAGCTGACTTTGTTAATATGGTTACTATTTTTGATGCGAGTGACATTTCATACATTATTACGCTGAGAGAATGATATCTGACTAATAAATTGCTGGCGTCGGGTCACGATAAGAGAGTTTTCCATTTATGTGGACATATGGTAGACGACATACACAATTTCAGACAAGCAACACAACTCATGCTTAGGTTCATTTCCCAATAACGACATGAATAAACAGTATGGGGCTAATACTATTTTTGGGTCGCTTTCTTCAGTGAACCAAAGGCAGTATTCTATGTAGGGCAAACCATCTTTCTTCTTCTTACACTACATTCGTTCACGGCAACACGGCAACGTTATACGTTTGACACATGGCTCATAGACTGGAGGAAAGAAATGCTAAATGATTCCGAGTAACACTTTACTAAAAGAGCGTGTGTGGACTCCTGCATTATCTCTGGGACTTAGTTGTAAATATAAGACTTTTCTCCTTTGAAATTCTTAAAATAATACACAAAAATCTATGTAGACAACGCTGTTATTGCAGTGGCAGCAGAAACATGAGATCATAGGAAGAAATGTTTAGGAAACGCCAATTATTTACAGCAGTTTTCTATGGTTATCTTTAAACCTTTTCCGAAAACAAGTACAAGTTGTAAGGTGTAATATTTTTGGTTTACTTATTCTAACTTATTCTATGACTGAGGACAACTGTGTAAGTGGAACTGACATGTTTAATATCGCAAAAAAACAGTTGTCGGCTAACACATCTCATCAGCATCAAAAAGTGAAATAATTCTAAACACAACAACATTAAATATTAACTCTCAGAAGGTTAAATTATCCTGAACACGACAATATTAAAGTTTAACTAGAAGTTTCTTTACAAAATTGTTCTTACACTTACGTTATGATGTTGGTCAATACTACAAAAATCGTCCTATTCCGGTTCAAAGTTTGGTGCTATTTTTAGGATGGCAGTCAAGTCTACGGTGGATGGTTAGTTATGTGACAAATTGAGCAAAATATTATCCACGGTCGCTCGACTTTACAGTGGACGCAAGCTCGTGAACCATCAAGTTTACATCTCTGCATGCAGTATTTACCTTAAGCTGCACCTAGCGAGGTGGCGCAGTGGTTAGACACTGGACTCGCATTCGGGAGGACGACGGTTCAATCCCGCGTCCGGCCATCCTGATTTAGGTTTTCCGTGATTTCCCTAAATCATTCCAGGCAAATGCCGGGATGGTTCCTCTAAAAGGGCACGGCCGACTTCCTTCCCTAATCCGATGAGACCGATGATCACGCTGTCTGGTCTCCTTCCCCAAACCACCAACCAACCTTAAGCTGCGATGAGCTGTCGTCTGCTAGACCGCTCTCTTCCGCTGAAATTCCTATAAAACTAATTACATCTTTGCTAAATTTTTCAGCAGAAACTTTCCCTATGTTTCTCATTATGCGAGGGAACATGTACTCATCCCAAGTTTTAGAATGTGGTGATATACCCGCGCATGGTTGGAGCAGCGTGTATATTATAATGCCCTCTCAGTTCTCGCCAGAACAATTAACTAATTGGCTCGTTCGTTTCTCCACAGTTGGAGCTAAACGATGCTACAGCTAATTTCTAGCTGGATATCAGCCACTGTGAACGCAGTGTTCACACAAATTACTCGTCTGCATCGTACAGAGCGTTATGTGCTCTGTTCTGCACTTGGTGGCAGTCCACGAAAATATCTGTCTTGTCTTACTCATAGCTGAACTGTCTCCCCACCTGGGTTCATTCGTTCTTCACGTCACAGCTTTTTTCGACCAGTAGGAGCGTTCCTCTTATTTTGTGGAAACTCTCTCTACCAATCGCAAGGTCCCTACCATTAAATTGCGTCGAAACTTCGGCGCTTTTCTCCTTCTTACCGCGTTTTCACCAATCGGACGTTTTGTGCCCGTTCCAGACACCTAAATGCGTTCATTGACTCTCTCACGTGTGTATAACACGTGATCGAAAATGCGTCACTGGTCTTGTTTCATATCCATTTGAAATTCCGAAACGCAGTTATTTTAAAAGCTTTCTTTCCTGTCCTCCCTCAGATGGGCCGTTATATGCGCTCTCCCCATCTGAGTCACCTTGTCAGTCGTTGACTTTCGGCCTGGGACACCCCTTAAAGTGGTTTCCGTGGTGCCCCCTGTAGTGCGGCCTTGCCTCTGCATCGTCCCTCTGAATTCCAAACTAAAACGCCTCTCACTGCTTGTTTCACCTTCTGCTCAAACACGCATTATAGGAACGGTGTGTTAATTACTGTCGATTGAATGTCATCCCTTTCTTCATTACACAGCGCTAGGCAAATTTGCTCATTACCGCCGAATTAAGTTAGATGCCATATTCACCTTCCTGTTGCGATGTAAGGTGCGAATCTGACCTACATTTATTCTGCCACCTTACAAAGTGATAGAGTGAAAACTGTAGTATGGTAAAATAAAAGTTGAGTTATTATCATACGACAGTTTTTTACTGTTTCCTGACTGCAATTTTCTTTATTTTTTCGGTTATGGCACTAACTGCCATGAGTATAGAATCGGTAACATTAACTTTAGAGAAATGGTAGCCAAGTTTAAAGCCGTTGATGTGCCCATCTCAAGGAAAGATGCAGTTGAACATTTAGGCATCAGTAAAGAAGCAGAGTCTTACAAGTAATCTGCAATGTTAGAAAGATGAGGAAACGGTGTTACTTGCTACATAGACTCTAGAAGTATTGGCATTTCTAGCGTCACTACTACCGTATTACTCGCCGTGAGCTTGGCTAGTGGAACTTACCTCAAAGTTAGATAACAAAGTGATGCAGGAAGTGATCTTGTCATAGACGAAAATCACAGGAAATTGTACTATGTAAGCTAACGAGCTACAGTTCATATGAAACTGTATTCGAATTCAAGAGGAGCATCGTCTGTGCTCTGTCTGAGTGTCGTGATTAATCACACTTTCATGTTTTCCTAAATTTCTATCTAATCTGAGTTCAGACTGCCAGACACAGCAATGAATATCATGAATAGCTATATTTCTTACGGATAATTCCGTATTATTTTGTTGCCAAGGTACTCATTCAAAGCGTACTGCTATTGCACTCACACATATAACTGAATGCCCAACAGGCAGCATGTACAAGCATTGTTTGCGAGAAAGCACAAATCCCCTTTGCTTCCACACAGTTCAAGGATGCTTGTACAAACATCAACGTTTCCTTTGAATTCGAGAGGCTCGAAGGGCGTCGATTTGCCCGTTGTGGTAGGCTTTGCCGTTCTCATACGGAAAGAGAACGGAACAAGATATGTAATTTGTTATGTAAACATCGGTTAATGAAACGAAAAATTTATTCTCACATGTAGTTACTCTGTGAGGTGCAGATACTTGAGTATCGTGCAGGTACTACTCTGAGATGAAGAGGTTGGCACAGGAGAGGGATTCGTCGCGGGCTACGTGCTCAGTTATTTGCTGGATGTGTTCCAACCTCTGTCTTCCCCGACAGTTTTTACTCTCTACAGCTTCCTCTAGTCCCATGGAAATTATGCCCTGATGTCTTAACACATGTCCTATCATTCTGTTCCTTCTTCTTTGTAAGAGTTTTCTACCCATGCCTTTCTCCGCCGATTCTACGGAGTACATTCTCATCCTTATCACATATGCCCATCTAATTTTGGACTTCCTATACACATCTAGAAAGCTACAGCATTGACTTACCTACAGAATAATTTAAACAAGATTTATGTATGATGCGAAAAGAAGCAGTTGACCGCACATAATTAAAACTGAGAAGCTGCCTACATGAGTATTAAAAAAACGCGTTATATTTCGATAACAAAATACATAACAGGAGTCTAAATTCCGTCAATTTATCTAAATATCTAGGGATTACTCTTATGAAAAAATTAAAGTAGATCGATCACATAGCAGACTCTCTGAGGAAGATGAACCAAAAACCGCTATTATTGGCAGAACACTTAAGAGATGTAACAGATCTACTACAGCGATTGCCTACGCCACGCTTCTCCGTTCTCTTCTAGAGTACTGCTGCGCGCTATGGGAGCCTTACCAATAAGGGTCGATTGAGGACATCGAAAAAGTTCAAAGAAGGATAGCTCGTTCTGTATTATGGAGAAATAGGGGAGAGAGGGACACAGATATGACACGCGCATTGGGCTTGCAGTAATTAAAGCAAATTCGTTTTCCCTTATGTCGAGATATTTTCGCTTTTGTAGCAAGCCACCATGCTGAGTCAGCAGACTAATATGTGATACTACGCAGTAGTCAGCAAGTACGGCATCTTGTTGTTGATGCTATAACATACTCCGGCTTTCCAATATTTCCAAGGAACGTGATCTTTGAGGAATCCAAGCCCGAGATACCCAGGAAATCAGGCTCTGCAGCAAGGACCAGACAGGCAGGCAACGCATCTCTTTATCGCAATTTTTTCGGTAAAAGAAAATTTTATGGTAAAATTTTTTCTGCCGATTAAGGCACACATAATAACCCAAAATGCTGTGCATCTTAATACACCACAAGTGGACGCATCACTTTCCAGAAGCCTGGTCCTGGGTTCGAGTTCCAGTCCAGCACACGGTTATAGCCTGCCGGGAAGTTTCATAGTTATCAGTTTCCTCCCGCCTCTGTGATAAGACAGCACCTACCTGAAAGCCGCTTGTTGCACTGTGCAGACGTAACTACGAGCTCTACAATTCTGCCGATTTAATCAATTTTTCTGTGGAATCTAATACAATCCATCTCCCTCTGTACCAGGATCCAATTCATGCTACTCGATGTACGAAATCCCATGCAATAATTATGTGAGAAATTTTCGAATTTATGAAATGCCCATTTTGCAGATGTCTCTCATACGCAACTTCTGACCCTGCAGTAAAGCGTTTTACTTTATTTTCGGTAGTAAACTTCAAGCAATGATCGATGCTCTGCGAAGCTCCCCTTCAGTGCTGCTGGCCTCACGTGAGGGGTGCAAGCAGAGGTCGCATTTTGCAACGTTGTTCCCAGAGTTGATCGGGATCCTTTGGTTTGGAACCGAGTGCAGTGTCTCAACCAAACGATTTGTCAGCTCTGTGACGGTCCTGGTTGCAGATCTCTAGACCTGCATTATTGACTGCGTATTTATGGGACTCCTCTAGATTGGTTAAGGATGTACTACATGAAGGAAGCAGCTACCCGAGTAGAAGAGTACCTGTGGAGGGCGCATGAGAGTTTCTTAGGCTAGGTGATAGTTGGAGGTGCTCTGATGAACACTCGCCAGTCGTTACGCATGAGGGAAGCCAGACAACGTTCAACGTTCAAAACAAAGACACTTCGACTGTCAAAATTTTGTCCGCAAATTGTCGAAGTATTCGCAACAAAATTCCAAATTTACTGCCCTCCAGGGAAATTCTGTTGCTGAAATTATTCTCGGGACCGAGATCTAGTTGAAACACGAAGTGGGAAGCTCTGAAATATTTAGCGAGTCATGGAAGGTATAACGGAGATATATTAGAGGCCATAGAAAGGGTTGTAAATGAAACGACAAGTAGTGGTACAGGGCAGTCTCCGCCGCGCACCCGCTATGTAAATGTGGATGTAGATGCAGGGTATACAGTTCAGTTGGAAACCATATTGTCTCTACAGAGGGCAGGAAAATATCCGCTACCAGTCAAAATAAAAGGTTATTTTTACATGTTGTCTCTGTTGAGGTCGAAGTTGAGTGTGACAGAGACCTTATCTGGTCGCATATAACAGGTCTAGAGGAAACAAAATTCTGCTGTGGCAGTTCTATATAGTCATTCCAAGAATGTCTATCATCAGTAGCAACTAAATCATTTAAGAAGGCTATGAGAGTGTTTCTTCTAGAAAGAGCAAATAAGCAGCTCACTTAGACAGTGAAATGGCGTCATTTAGTTCCACTACTGGCCATTGAAATTGCTACACCAAGAAGAAATACAGATGATAAACGGGTATTCATTGGACAAATATATTATACTAGAACTGACATGTGATTACATTTCCACGCAGTTTGGGTGCATAGATCCTGAGAAATCAGTACCCAGAACAACCACCTCTGGCCGTAATAACGGCCTTGATACTCCTGGACATTGAGTCAAACAGAGCTTGGATGGCGTGTACAGGAACAGCAGCCCATGCAGTTTCAACACGATACCACAGTTCATCAAGAGTAGTGACTGGAGTATTGTGACAAGCCAGTTGCTCGGTCACCATTGACCAGATATTTTCAGTTGGTGAGAGATCTGGAGAATGTGCTGGCCAGGGCAGCAGTCGAACATTTTCTGTATCCAGAAAGGCCCGTACAGGACCTGCAACATGCGGTCGTGCATTATCCTGTTGAAATGTAGGGTTTCGCAGGGATTGAATGGAGGATAGAGCCACGGGTCGTAACACATCTGAAATGTAACGTCCACTGTTCAAACTGCCGTCAATGCGAACAAGAGGTGACCTAGACGTGTAACCAATGGCACCCCATACCACCACACCGGGTGATACGCCGGTATGGCGATGACGAATACACGCTTCCAATGTGCGTTCACTGCAATGTCGCCAATCACGGATGCGACCATAAATGATGCTGTAAACTGAACCTGGATTCATCGGAAAAAGTGACGTTTTGCCATTCGTGCACCCAAGTTCGTCGTTGAGTACACCATTGCAAGCGCTCCTGTCTGCGATGCATCGTCAGGGGTAACCGCAGCCATGGTCTCCGAGTTGATAGTCCATGATGCTGCAAACGTCGTCGAACTGTTCGTGCAGATAATTGTTGCCTTGCAAACGTCCCCATCTGTTGACTCAGGGGTCGAGACGTGGCTGCACGATCCATTACAGCCATGCGGATAAGGTGCCTGTTATCTCGACTGCTAGTGGTACGAGGCCGTTGGGATCCAGCACGGCGTTCCGTATTACCCTCCTGAACCCACCGATTCCATATTCTGCTAACAGTCATTGGATCTCAACCAACGCGAGCAGCAATGTCGCGATACGATAAACCGCAATCGCGATAGGCTACAAACCCACATTTATCAAAGTCGGTAACGTGATGGTATCCATTTCTCCTCCTTACACGAGGCATCACAACAACGTTTCACCAGGCAAAGCCGGTCAAGTGCTGTTTGTGTAAATTTCACGTTCAAGAAATCGTTCACGCAGGAGAATCGTACGAACATACCGTTGCTTGACCATCGAACAGACTTCCGTATGGACGACACAGTAATAAGCATCCTCGCGTAGAAAAACAACTGAAGGAATTTAAAATACGTAAATAAGTCACCAGGCCTGGTTGGAATCCCAGTTCGACTTTTCAGAGAGTACTCTACGGCACTGGCCCTTAACTTGGCTTGCATTAATCGTGAATGTCTTGCCCAGCGTTGAATTCCAAGCGAATGAAAGAAAGCGCAGGTGACTCCTGCGTATAAGAACAGCAAAACAACGGACCCGGAAAATTACATACCAGTATCCTTAGCATTAGTTTGCTGCAAAATCCTGGAACATATTCATCGAATATAATAAATTTTCTTGAGGCCGAGAAGCTTATGTTCATGAATCAGCATGGTGTTGGAAAGCACAGCTCGTGCAAAAATCAGCTTGCCCTTTTCTCACGTGATATACTGCAAACTATGGATCAAAGGCTACTTGCAGATTCCATACAGTATTTCTAGATTTCCAGAAATTGTTTGACACGGAGACTGACTGTAGGCTGTGAAAGAATGTACGAGCGTATGGAATAGGTTCTCAGATATGTGAGTGGCTCGGAGACTTCTTAAGTTAAAGAACCCACTATGTTGTCATCGACGACAAGTGTTCATCAGAGAGAAGGGTATCGTCAGGAGTGCCCCAGGGAAGCGAGATAGGACCGCGGATGTTTGTTGATGATGCTGTGGTGTACGGTGAGGTGTCAAAGTTGAGTGACTACTGGAGAATACAGGATGACTTAGACAAAATTTGTAGTTGGTGTGACGAATGGCAGCTAGCTCTAAATGTAGAGAAATATCAGTTTAAGCGGATGAGTAAGAAAAACAAACTCGTAATCTTCTGATACAGTATTAGTAGTGTTCTGCGTGACAAAGCCACGTCGTTTAAATATCTGGGCGTGACGTTGCAGAGCGATATGAGACGGAACGAACATGTGAGGGTTTTGGTAGGGAATACGGATGGTCGACTTCGGTATCTTACGTTGTGAGGTTTTAAATCATCGGCCGGCCGGAGTGGCCGAGAGGTTCTAGGCGCTACAGTCTGGAACTGCGTGACCGCTACGGTCGCAGGTTCGAATCCTGCCTCGGGCATGGATGTGTGTGATGTCCTTAGGTTAGTTAGGTTTAAGTAGTTGTAAGTTCTAGGGGACTGATGACCTCAGGTGTTAAGTCCCATAGTGCTCAGAGCCATTTCAACCATTTTTTTTAAATCATCTCCTTCAACAGTTATTTGTGAATTACCAATAATCCAGCTTTTGATATCAGATCAGATCTGATGTTGTATACAGAATCGTGCTTTCTATTAGTTTACCAAAAAGAAATGTTGCCAGTCCACCTCCCGTCTCTCGCATAGTTTTGTTTCATGACACTTCTTCATACCACCACCAACTTCCTTCACCTTTCATAAATACATTGTTCTCTTTGGTTTCACCTCCTTCATCTTGATCCGCCTTGTTCTCCATCTGGACTAGCTTCTCCATTCTTCCTAGCAGTTGAGAAACGTGTCTAAATGTACTTTCCAGTCCAGAGTCAACTTCTGCTTGCCTTTCTTGTAGCAATGCCGGTTCCCAGCAGTTATGTCGTTGATATTTCGACGACTTACTTTTAAGACTAATCTTTCTCCAAGGTTGATTGAGAAACATATTGACAACCACACTGTTCAATCAATAACTGAACCGATATTAAACAAACATCTCAATTTATACCACTGCTCACGTGTAGCAGATTATCACAAATACAAATACTGTTACTGAAATTAATATGATAACACCTGTAATTTAAATCATCATCTTAGCTTATAATCAGAAAATTGTGTGTATTACTACTTAGTGTACATTTACACGATGCAAGAAATGAATTACAACTCATATCTGGTTTAACATGATCGCTGAATACAAGTTCAAATTAAGTTCATTTTGTTTCAAAAAATAATTAAAATAATTATGTTAACATTATCTCTAATTAATTACTTTGGAATCTTCCTACATGTTCGTTATAGCCAAAAGCTGTCTTGTCCAAAATGGCAACCCATAGAAAAGTAAGCCTTTTTATGATCTGACCTATCACTAACAGTATCGTCAAAAATAAATATCGCAAGCTGTAGTGTTTCGCCGGCCGAAGTGGCCGTGCGGTTAAAGGCGCTGCAGTCTGGAACCGCGAGACCGCTACGGTCGCAGGTTCGAATCTTGCCTCGGGCATGGATGTTTGTGATGTCTTTAGGTTAGTTAGGTTTAACTAGTTCTAAGTTCTAGGGGACTAATGACCTCAGCAGTTGAGTCCCATAGTGCTCACAGCCATTTGAACCATTTTGTAGTGCTTCAATAGGCCATGTTACATACTCCTTAGTAGAAAATGTGAAATATCCAACAGCATTCATTAAATTTTCAAACACTTGTACTAGAAATTTTTATTTATATTCCTGAAGTGTATGAAATATACATATGTACAAGTCTCAAATTTGAGACCATTTTCGTGTAGAAAGTTGATGATCACATTCGAATTTCCACAATTGGAAGGACTAGTTACAATGCATCTCATTCAACCTGGTAAGAGATCGCCATATTTGCTATTTTGTGGTGGCAACACACTTTAGTAATACGACTGATAGGGAATGTAAGTGCATGCTTCTAGATTCATATTTTCAAACTCACTAAGCGTTCTTCAGCCGTACACTTTGCGACAGATACTATATTTATGCAAAGGCAATGCATAGATTCTAGTACATCACTCATGAGGTGAAATTCGAGCAACAAATAAGAAGAAGATGCAAGGAAGATCTCTCCTTAATCGTATCATGGACGACTTTTCCATAGAACTTCACGTACCTGACTGTTCATGTTATAGTTTGGGAACAAAGCTAATGGAGCAGCTACAGGGTGTTTCAAAAATGACCGGTATATTTGAAACGGCAATAAAAACTAAACGAGCAGCGATAGAAATACACCGTTTGTTGCAATATGCTTGGGACAACAGTACATTTTCAGGCGGACAAACTTTCGAAATTACAGTAGTTACAATTTTCAACAACAGATGGCGCTGCAAGTGATGTGAAAGATATAGAAGACAACGCAGTCTGTGGGTGCGCCATTCTGTACGTCGTCTTTCTGCTGTAAGCGTGTGCTGTTCACAACGTGCAAGTGTGCTGTAGACAACATGGTTTATTCCTTAGAACAGAGGATTTTTCTGGTGTTGGAATTCCACCGCCTAGAACACAGTGTTGTTGCAACAAGACGAAGTTTTCAACGGAGTTTTAATGTAACCAAAGGACCGAAAAGCGATACAATAAAGGATCTGTTTGAAAAATTTCAACGGACTGGGAACGTGACGGATGAACGTGCTGGAAAGGTAGGGCGACCGCGTACGGCAACCACAGAGGGCAACGCGGAGCTAGCGCAGCAGGTGATCCAACAGCGGCCTCGGGTTTCCATTCGCCGTGTTGCAGCTGCGGTCCAAATGACGCCAACGTCCACGTATCGTCTCATGCGCCAGAGTTTACACCTCTATCCATACAAAATTCAAACGCGGCAACCCCTCAGCGCCGCTACCATTGCTGCACGAGAGACATTTGCTAACGATATAGTGCACAGGATTGATGACGGCGATATGCATGGGGGCAGCATTTGGTTTACTGACGAAGCTTATTTTTACCTGGACGGCTTCGTCAATAAACAGAACTGGCGCATATGGGGAACCGAAAAGCCCCATGTTGCAGTCCCATCGTCCCTGCATCCTCAAAAAGTACTGGTCTGGGCCGCCATTTCTTCCAAAGGAATCATTGGCCCATTTTTCAGATCCGAAACGATTTCTGCATCACGCTATCTGGACATTCTTCGTGAATTTGTGGCGGTACAAACTGCCTTAGACGACACTGCGAACACCTCGTGGTTTATGCAAGATGGTGCCCGGCCGCATCGCACGGCCGACGTCTTTAATTTCCTGAATGAATATTTCGATGATCGTGTGATTGCTTTGGGCTATCCGAAACATACAGGAGGCGGCGTGGATTGGCCTCCCTATTCGCCAGACATGAACCCCTGTGACTTCTTTCTGTAGGGACACTTGAAAGACCAGGTGTACCGCCAGAATCCAGAAACAATTGAACAGCTGAAGCAGTACATCTCATCTGCATGTGAAGCCATTCCGCCAGACACGTTGTCAAAGGTTTCGGGTAATTTCATTCAGAGACTACGCTATATTATTGCTACGCATGGTGGATATGTGGAAAATATCGTACTATAGAGTTTCCCAGACCGCAGCGCCATCTGTTGTTGAAAATTGTAACTACTGTAATTTCGAAAGTTTGTCTGCCTGAAAATGTACTGTTGTCCCAAGCATATTGCAACAAACGGTGTATTTCTATCGCTGCTCGTATAGTTTTTATTGCCGTTTCAAATATACCGGTCATTTTTGAAACAATGTGCATCGAACATGATATCACTTACGCAATGCACCCAGACAGTTTGCCAGGCGTGCAGTGAGCAGTTATGGCTGAAAAGCATGACACTGAGTGAAGACAAAAGACAGTAAGTTCAGACAAAAATTAACTGCCTTAGCATGACTGGTGCAATGGAATCTGAAGTTAAAAGCGACATGAGTACGAAGAAAAAAAAGACAGAAGAAATTAAAACTAATAAACGGAATAACTTTAACTGTCTGAAATAGTGTAATGTGTAGGAAGCTAGACAGTAATCTCACAACAGCTATGAAAATAACCAATAAAACCGCTTCACAGTGTGGGGAGGTAAGTGGAATAATTGTAAATGTCCCTATTATTTATTTAATGCTGTTGTTTGCCGTTCTCAACACTGGCTCTCTAACTACAATATTGGCAACCAGAAAGTGATTAGCAAAACGTGAAGCCTGTAATTAGAATTCCTAGTGCCCACTTCATCTGAGAAATACATTTATAGCTACAGCTTATAGCTCTGAGGAATTAGGAGATTGTCTGGGATTTATAATCAAAAACCATTCTCTCTAAAATGTTCACTATATTCTGAAAGTCTCAGACCAAAAAGAATCCACACAATCCAACTACCAGAGCAGTTCAGAGTCTAATGCGCTGATGCAACTATAACTGTTCAAATTCAATGTTTAAGTGAATGCTCGCCATAATTTGATGATAATGTTCATCAAACGCCACGCTAATAATGGTAGAATGTCTGTCCTGCGGCGGCACGTGAAAATACGACATATGCAAACTAAAGATAGATCATTAACGTCATCCCAAAATTAACGTTATGCGTATCCCGAGTAACTTATTACTGCGTCCGAGGCTGTTTATATCAACGATACGGGAACGCCTGATCAAATCTACTCTCCCGACTAGGCGCTGGGCTAGTAATGCACCACTTTAAGTTATCGAATAAATCATTGCTTCCTTTTTCTGATGGCCGATGAAGCTCTCAATTTAAATGTGCAATCAGCACACAGGCAAATAATCGTAATAAAAGTCTGACGTGGCTAAGTCAAATATTTTGGGCGAGATAATTAATTTAATTACACTACACGCAGTGGACAAGCTCTGAACTTGCCCTTTGGAGATACGGTATCGCTATAGTTTTATAGTTATTCAGTTGAAACTTCTCACATCTTTATGATTATAGCGGATCTCCCTTCTACTTAAATTTAAACATCCTAGCTTTATTTATTCGCATACTTAATCTATCTTGCTTCCTTAATTTCTAAGACAAAAACCAGAAAATCATGAATTTCAACTAAAATTTTAATTTGTGAGATCCAGAATACTGTTTCTACTAAATTATTATGCAAAAGGAATCTAAATATAAATTTTTAAGTTTCTAGCTCTTTTCTGTTGCACCAATGATTTTTACAGAAAAACATCCAAATTTCGAAAATGGTTAAAGTTATTGAATTGATATTCAACACATATTGATTTAGTATTACTCCTGACATGCTAGGAACGTTTCAGGTTATTTACTTGATTTTTAAAGTACTGCACAACCTTTATGACGTCAGAGCTAGTTACAGCGGACTGGCTGGCACACAATGGAAAGACTGATGTGAATTTTATAAGGCGTGAGTAGGCTGCTTCCCTACAACAAGTTGTTGCACAAGTGAAGTCGTTCTGCTGATAGCATATAATACCTATCGTCGAAGCAGGTGCAATATTACCTCTCGTCTGTTCGCCTTAAGCGACTTCCAAAGAAAGCGCTAAGAGTATCATGCTAAAAAGTTGAAAATACCATCTGTTCAACTTGTATTTACCCAAAATGTCTACAAGATATGAGAATGTGATTGTTCACTCCCAGACGGAAAGTGAACTTGGTTGGCACTGATTATCTTATAAAAATAAGTATATATTACTTCAATAGTTTTGGCAATTTACAGTGCTCTGGAAATAGCAGTGTATTTCAAAAGCTATGTAACGAAGTGTATTGTGTAAGTATTTTGTGATGAACCAGGGACCTAGAAACGACAGAGAGGCTTTGTCCCGCAGTAGCACTCAGTGGTTCGCAACCCCGCAACAGGCCGCAGCCATCTACCCACCCCACCACCGCCCCACACCGAACCCAAGTTTATTATGCGATTCGGATCCCAGTGGATTCCGAGTGCAACCCAAAACGTTTACGTGGTAGAGTAATTGTGGTGTACACGTACGTGGAGAAAGTGTTTGCGCAGCAATCACCGACATAGTGTAACTGAGACGAAATAAGGGGAACCAGCCGCATTCGCAGAGGAAGATGGAAAACCACATTAAAAACCATCCACAGGCTGGCCGGCTCAGCGGACCTCAACACTAATCCGCCGGCCGGATTCGTGCCGGGGACCGGTACGTCTTCCCGCACGGGAAGCAGCGCGTTAGACCGCGAATGGGGTGTAACTACAATACAGTTAAACCACCTACAAGTCATAGATGTGGTCATCTTTATTTAAACTTTCTGAACTTTTTATAAATTATAAAGTCATATATATACAATATCACAACGAATGTCATTCAGCCTATCTCGTAATGGTTCAAATGGCTCTGAGCACTATGAGGCGTAACATCTGAGGTCATCAGTCCCCTAGAACTTAGAACTACTTAAACCTACCTAACCTAAGGACATCACACACATTCATGCCCGAGGCAGGATTCGAACCTGCGACCGTAGCGGTCGCGCGGTTCCAGACTGAAGCGCCTAGAACTGCTCGGCCACACCGGCCGGCCTATCTCGTAATGACTAGATTATAACTGTTGTCTGTAACCCCACGCTAAATTTATCTCATCCTGTGTATGAAACTACCTTCCTCAACTTATTTGCCTACAACAACATACCGAATATTACATCGAGGAACAATAACTTCTGCTTTTATGATCAAATGATGACCAGGGAATTCTGGACAGAAGTACTTTAAACTTACTAACTGAATGACATTATTTTAGACTTTTTTGCGGAAAATAGATTCGTACAACGTCAAAAGCGACCAAGAAGATGAAAAAGAATGATACTAGTGTCAAGCTGAGCAACGCTTTCATCAAAATTTTCTAACAACGCTAGGTTTGGAGTCATGTATATATTGGTTTTAAGCTGAATGATAATACAGACTCGGTTTTAGATTTTGAGATAGATGTAATTGGGAACAAAAATCTTAAATGCATCAGAACATCCAATAAATATTCAAAACGTTGACATACTACGCGTTGACTATAATATTTCTATGGGTTCTTTCGATAATGCTGCTTCTACGCATGTGTTACAGCAGTTCTGGCCTGTTATGCCACCTGTGTATCGTAGTGGAATCAAAAACGAGTCGTGTGTACGTGCTAGTGTAAGAGTTAAGGGTAGCCAAAATACTTGCGAAGTCTGAGCGACCGTCACTGACAGCAAACTAGTACAAAAAAGCTTCAGGAAAAGGTCCCAGCATTTGAATGGATCTCTTTAGCTATCGATGACGATGATGAAGTTTCAGATACTGCGCAGGTACTGATATTTGTTCGCGGAACAGATCATGGCTTTAACGTGTTTCAGGAGCTTTTACAGTTACTCATATTGGATGGAATCACTAGAGGGGAAGATTTATTTCGTCACTTAGATCAAACGTTACTGTCAATGCAATGACGTTGGTAAAACCTACACTCATGCTCATAAATTAAGGATAATGCTGATACATGGTGAAACAACGCTCTGGTGAGCGGTTTGCGGGTTTAAATCACCTCGGAGTATGACCATGCGGTGTATTTGACCTGCGGTCGTCGAACGGTGGCACTGGCTGCAGTCCATATACGCAGAGATGTGTTGGTGCAGCGAGTAAGTGTGCAGACTTTTTCAGACGTGCTAATGGTGACTGTGTGTTGAAAGTGGCTCAAAGAAAACATATTGATGACGTTATGAGGGGCAGAATACTAGGGCGACTGGAGGCTGGTCAAACACAGCAGCTCGTAGCAGGGGCCCTCCGTGTGCCACAAAGTGTGATGTCAAGATTATGGCAACGATTCCATCAGACAGGAAACGTGTCCAAGACCTACAGTACGGAACGTCCACAGTGTACAACACCACAAGAAGACCGATATCTCACCATCAGTGCCCGCAGAGGTCCACGGAGTACTGCAGGTAGCCTTGCTCGGATCTTACTGCAGCCTCTGGAACAGTTGTCTCCAGACACACAGTCTACAGACGACTGGACAGACATGGTTTATTCGCCCGATGACCTGCAAGGTGCATTCCACTGACCGCTGGTCACAGGAGAGCCCGTAAAGCCTGGTGCCAAGAACACAGTATATGGTCATTGGAGCAGTAGTCCCGGGTTATGTTCACGGAGGAGTCCTGGTACAGTCTGAAACGTGATTCTCGCGGATTTTCATCTGGCGTGAACCAGGAACCAGATACCAACCCCATAATGTCCTTGAAGGGGACCTGTATGGAGGTCGTGGTTTGATGGTGTGGGGTGGGATTATGATTGGTGCACGTACACCCCTGCTTGTCTTTGACAGAGGAACTGTAACAGGTCAGGTGTATCGGGACGTCATTTCGCCTCAGTATGTCCGCTTTTTCAGGGGTGCAGTGGGTCCCACCTTTCTCCTGATGGATGATAAAGCACGGCCTCACAGAGGTGCCATCGAGGAGGAGTACCTTGAAACAGAAGACAACAGGCGAATGGAGTGGCCTGCCTGTTCTCCAGACCTAAACACCATCGAGCACGTCTGGCATGCTCTCGTTCGACGTATCACTGCACGTCTTCAAACCTCTACAACACTTCAGGAGCTCCGGCAGGCACTGGTGCACGAATGGGAGGCTATATCCCAACAGCTGCTCGACCACCTGATCCACAGTATGCCAACCCGTTGTGCGGCCTGTGTACGTGTGCATGGTGATCATATCCCATACTGATGTCGGGGTACATGCGCAGGAAACAGTGGCGTTTTGTAGCACATGTGTTTCCGGACGGTTTTCTCAACTTATCACCAATACCGTGGACTTACAGATCTGTGTCGTGTGTGTTCCCTATGTGCCTATGCTATTAGCACCAGTTTTGTGTAGTGCCACGTTGTGTGGCACCACATTCCGCAATTATCCTTACTTTATGAGCATGAGTGTAGTAGGTGATGCAACTGATGAAGGCAAAAACATTAAGGAAAAAAAAAACAAGAGTATCGTGGACAGCATTAAAACAAAGCTGAGAGGGACTGGTTGAGATATACTATTATTTTTCCGTCGTACTGACCAGCATGAAGCGTTATGTTCCGAAGTCCTTGAATGGAAAGAAGTAATGGGTATCTTGATATCCACTGTAGACTTCTTCTGAAAAAAAAATGGCTTGATACATCGTTATGTGAAAAGCTTGTGTCAGATATGGAAGCAGACTGAGATGTCCCGTAGTATTTTGAAGTGAGATGGTCAGATAGAGATGTAGTTCTGAAAAGATTTCTTGACCTCAGAAAAAGACTCACCATATTTGAGATAATAAAGGAAAAATGTGTTCCAGAACTTACAGATCCAAAGTGGTAAATAGACCTTGGAGTTTTTACCTATTTAGCTAATGACGGGAAAGTTGGGAAAAATGTTCATTGGAGATAAGATGAAACGAAATGGATTTTAACGCACCCACAAAAGCAGTTTAACGGTAGATTTCGTGACTTCGAGAAAAACTGAAGAATTCTGCAAAAACCTTTTTCATCTCATGTTGAGGACGAGCCGAGTAATTTACAAATGAACGTGGCTGGTCTTCAGTCTGTTCACACTCTAAAAAAAACTATTTGTATGAAATAAATGATCTTGTTAAATTTTATGGCAGTTTGCCTTTTAACTTTGAATATCTGGAAATGTTTGCACAGCAAATAATTACAATTTTTGGCAGAACTTACTTATGCCAGCCAGCTTTTTCAAACCGCAATTATAGAAACAAAAAATATTTTTTTCAGTTCTCATATGAGAAGTTGAGTTCCAATCTGTGAATTTCTGCGACAGAAATGAAAACAAAGATTGTTCGTTAGCGCTAGGTCCATATTCAAAAGTGCGAACAATTGCACAGTTGAAATGAGTGTGTTTATTACTCTGTTCCTTGGGATGCTTCCAATGAAGGACTTATGGAAAGGTTGGTTTCCTATCCTGGCGTTGTAGCATCTTAAGGATTGGAAATAGGAAACGAGTAAATGTAGAAAATATATTTGAATTTTAGACATGTACTCCTATGCGTTAATTCTAGTTTTAGGGTTGGTAGGTTCGTAAAAAATGTCGACTTCGTCTTGGAAAAATCTGCCAATCCTAGTTATAATATGTACTTGAACTTATTTTTATTTTGTCTTTGCATCCCTTTCCATCAAGAAATGAACGAATCTTGAGGTAACTTGTTGAATCTAGTTAACGCAATAATCCCTCCACCACGCCTTCTTAACATAACACACAGTTCTCTATGGACAAGAAGAAAATTTCTAAGCATCTTAAAAAACACTCCACTTTACGTCAGCTCACGAACATATTCCATATCAGAAGCGGGTGTCCATAGGTTAACAAAATACCGGACTGCGACTGCCGAAATCTTTTTCCTGGACTCAAAACTATTGTGAGCCATAAATTGTCTTGGACGTGGGAAAAGATCGAGATCAGTGTGGATGCAATAATTACGTGCTTTGTGGATGTTCCAGTAATTTGAGCTTCAAAGGAATTTTTGAGTCGCCTAAACGCACTGATCTGATGATTTTATTTTTCATTTTTTTTTTCATTCAGTTGGTCTAGGAGACTTGGGTGGTGATAGTCGCTTATTGTTTTACCTTTAGTTGAATTATTCCAGGAAACATTGGCTATTTCCTTTCCAGCAGATGAAAGACATTTTGCCAGATGGCATGCAGGATCATCAGCTTCCGGCCACTGCTTTAAATTTCAACGTTATTCCGTTTCTTGTGAGAAGTGATACATCTACTTCTCACCTATAGTTACAAATAAGAAAGCAAAAGTAATTTGTTCTCTTCAGCACAGTCGTGTTATTGCTAAAATAATATTTTCCCATAATATTTTGCTTACAGTGTTTAACAATAGTGTTCTTATAACTAATTCTTCGTTTACATCGCCGGCTGGGGTGGCCGAGCGGTTTTAGGCGCTTCAGTCCGGAACCGCAAGACCGCTACGGTCGCAGGTTCGAATCCTACCTTCGGCATGATGTTTGTGATGTCCTTAGGTTAGTTAGGTTTAAGTAGTTCTAAGGTCTAGAGGACTGATGACCTTAGATGTTAAGTCCCATAGTGCTTAGAGCCATTTTTCATTTACATCTACATCATATCCCGCAAGCCACGTATCTTTGTGTCGCGGAGCGCACTTTGCTACCAGTAAAGGATTACCCCTACCCTGCGCCACTTGGGAATTTCGAGTGGGAACAGTACTAGTTGGTAAGCTCCTGTATTAGCTCTACTTTCTCTAATTTTCTCGTCGTGGTCATTTCGTGAGATGTACGTGGAAGAAAGTAATATGTTTCCCGATTCTTTGCGGAAAGAGCTCTCTCAAAATTTCTGTAATAAACCTCTCCGTGATTCAGAAAGTTCAATGTTAAATGTACCCAATTTCTGCCTCTGATATAGCTAATGCATCCCCTATGTGTTACATCTTCAATCTGCTCGATCAAGACGATGTTATGCACTTATTCGATGTTTACGCGTGTGGTCGCAGTTTCGGGTCGTCCTTCTCATTAATCACCTTCACGAGATGTACAGCTATGTTTGAAATATTCAGCTGATGTGTCGATTCATTAAAAAGAATAATTCCTTATGCACGTACCCCAATTTTTGATGAATTTTCTCTCGTCACTTCCACTGTACATCGTCTAAAACCAGGAATTTCAGTGCGGTACGATATTCCAGTTTACCCGTTTGAATGAAAAACGCTCAAAACGATCCCGTTAGAAAACTGCCTGAGCTTAACTTATCCTCAGACACTTGACCTATTTATTGTGCAACATGATAAAATAATAATTCACTGAGATCAACGTAATGTCTGTTCCAGCCAGAAAAGCACTTTCAACTACATTTTTTTTTTTACCTTTTCAGTTTATAATGCTGTCCTCTAAAACTGCGTTTTGAATACCCCCAACCCTATGCTTTTGATTTATTCTGATGTCTGCGCTTCCTTTCCATAACTTTATGCCTACAATACTTATTAATTCAGAAACTGTTTTTGTAATGCAAACAGCAAAATATTTCCCACGTAGGGTGCATCCTACATCATGCTTAAGACACTGTGAGCGCCAAATGAAAAGAGAGAGAGAACGACAGATGGCGGCGTGGTCAGGAGTGGGGGAGGAGGTAGAGAAAGGAAAAGAGTGAGAAGGAGATAAGGTAGAACTTAATTACTTTTTGAAATGATGAAACTGGAGGTCAGTAGCAAAACTTTGTTGGTGGGGTCATCTGTGACCTGGTGTTCTAACTAACTGGTTCGGAAAGCTACGAGAATCCTAAATTTCATTTAAAAAGAGACGAATTTTAGAGTTTAACGCCTTGTTAAAATCATATCGTTAAACAGGGAACACTAAATCGGGCTCGGCTAGGGCAGGGAATCGATTCAATTAGGGACTTATTTATCTTGAATACGCGTGTTGTTTCTTCATCGTGGTGCATTCGTTGCAGGTGTTTAGATCGTCACTATTTCCGTATCAGTGGCTTTCCATCATCAGTCTCTTATTTCATTTAGAGTTACGAGCATCTCATCATTAAGAAAGCTATTCATAACATTTAACACTTTCCCAGGATATTTCTAACTTACGGTAGTTTTAAACTGAAAATCTTGATTTGATAGGAATTATGGTTGTGTGGAAAATAGAAATGAAGTTCCTAACAAAAATGGTTCAAATGGCTCTGAGCACTATGGGACTTAACATCTGTGGTCATCAGTCCCCTAGAACTTATAACTACTTAAACCTAACTATCCTAAGGACATCACACACATCCATGCCCGAGGCAGGATTCGAACCTGCGACCGTAGCAGTCACGCGGTTCCAGACTGAAGCGCCTAGAACCGCACGGCTACACCGGCCGGCGAAGTTCCTAAATATCATATCTACTAGTTAAGTGCAATAGGCGTACACATAACTGAACAGTCTGTATGGCATCCACTGATAATCAGGTTTTTTAGGAAAGGCGTAGGAAAAATACCACAGCCCTTTCAAAGAAACTCTCGTCTAGTCCGTTTAAGGTGCTTCATTAAAGCCACGAAAAACTAAGCTGATGCATATTACTGTGGGGGATTTTACGCCGATCGACTTAGATGAATGTCTAACATCCAAACCACTGCACTATCTCGCGGCTCCTTCGTTAAATCTTTAATGAATAGTGTTTCTCACTGCTCTGAAGTCTGCTTTCGTCTTGGGTTCTGTTTGCTGAGACGTGCTGTCTAACGATCATATGCAGATATTTACATCTGAATGTTGTCTAACATTTCAGAGCACTTACAACCAACGAGAAATATAAATTTTAGTTTTCTGGGTGGGAAAGGGGGCACAAGTCGTTTACGGATATGCGAATATGTTGCTATAGTGTATTCAACGAAGTGTGTTGCCTTACAGGGGAATGCAAAGATCATTGCACTGTTAGCTGAGCACTGACTAGAAGAACAAGGTCTAAAGGTCGTTCGACAGTGGGCTTTTTTTAATCCAAGATACGTGCACTTAATAGGTCTACTGTCCTCTCAGCACATTTTACTCACTTCTGAAAGATGGGATAAGATTAACAAACGGGAGAATGGTGGCCACAGATACCTCGGGAAGAGCACTGTTTAAGGCAGAAGAAATTAATACAGGAACAAAAACAATGGAAAATTATCACCATGGCGCCTAGTTTCTCTGTCATGTAATACGGGAACGCCTGACAGGATGAAAGCGGCGCAACACAGCCGCTGCGTGTTTAACATGTTAACATAGCGATACCTTTTATTGGACGCAGCAAACTACTGTTCCCATCATCAAGTTATAGCCACACAAAGGAGATTTGTTGCAGTCAAGATAATAATACTCCATTGTCCCTCCCCGCAGTTTGTTTTATCTACGTATCCGCGCTCATTCATTACATCTCCAAAGCGGAGACAGAACAATGGGATAGATATCCGAACTTGGCGATAAATGTATAATAAAGCAGCCGACTGATTACTTTTACATTACCGTAATATTAGGGAGTACAGATATACATCACGGTTAATAAAAGAAGGACGCGGAGTGAAAGATCGAGAGGGCATGATGCAAGAGCTTCGGCGATAGACTGACACTAATCAAAGTCACTGTCACCGTCTACAACGAAGCTGTTGGACGTCCGTGAAAGAAGACGTACAAGAGACGTATTTTGATGGGCCGCTTGGAGGCTGCGTGACTGGAACACCTGCTATCTCAATGTATTTTCGACTACAGTGGCGCTCCTTTGTCCTCTTCCCGCGCTGGACCACCCTTCATTAACCAAACGCATTAAAAATCTGCTGTCTCGTCAGGCGTATAAGAAGCCAAGTGGTGTATTACTGCCAGCATTAAACGTTCTATGACACAGCAGTTCCGAGACCTGAAAGCTTTCTAACGGCAGCTGTTGCAATACACCCACACTCCACAAAGAGGTACTGTGTCTCGACACCTATACTATCACGTTTCATCGTCACTTCGTTTATATAGCGAGATATTGCAGTCTTAAGGCGTTGCCATTCAATTACGTTACAGTCAAAAAGATTAAAAACTGCATTCTTTTATTGTCTCTCGGCGCCTTGTATTATCAGCTCTAGTTCTTAGAAAACTTTCATCACTGAACGAGGATGGATTTCTATGCGTTTTTGTTCTGTACTTTTTTATTCCCTTCTAAGTTTCCATTAATGATATTGCTAGTCACCTTAATATATTTCCCGTTAAGGGGACTGAGAGGGCCTTATACCCTCGCTCGTCGTTAATAAGGAGTTTCTTTTGATATTTCTATTGAGTTAATTTCTTTTTCTGACTGCGTACATTAATAAACATACTGCAGAGTTGGGTAAACTGCGCCCAGTGACAGAACATTATCTTTGCTTGTGTCGTGGCTTGGAGTTTATCGTTGCCGCAGTACGCGTTAAGTAGTACTAATGGGTGGACAGTCGTAAGCGGAAGCCGCGTTTTCAGTCGTTTGAAATGTGGGCACGTCAACGTATATCGTGACATACTGTAGTTGCTAGTTTTTAATCCAAATGGGATGTTCAGCTTTAGATTAATTAGTCGTTTCAGAAAACTAGGGTAAGTTGTAGTTTCGGTGTGGAATGTTCATGTGACAGACAGGTGATATAAGGACATTACGTAACCCCATTGCTGGTGTTCGTGAGACACTTGTCAAATAATATAAGGATAAGTTCGTCACCCACAACAAACTACTATCAGTAGCAGCCATCACTGTCTGCGTCGTCGTCCCGCTCCTTTTAAAACAATTTCATGACGGTAAGAGAACTAATAAAAAGGCTGAACCTACTGCTTGATAAACGTGGGACAGGAGAAGCAGATTAATGTGCTATGATCATTCTTATTTCTTAGTGTTATAAGAGGGTTTCTCCATTATAGCGAATATGAGGTTCCTTACCATTGACAAAGAAAGCTTCTCTCATCACATTCATGATGAAGTGCTGTTCTGTCATGTGTGTGCTAGACTTGTACAGTCATAATGAAAAGTATTCTTAGGTGACAAGCAGTATAACAAGAATCGGAACTGTGAACTTCTTTAACCTGTCACTTAACACCCACTCATTACTTTTGGCAAACATCGAGAGAATTCCTCAAGTATTACGTGTCGCCTATTGCGGCGACAGCTATATCAATACGAAGAAATATCAACGGGTTCAAATGGTTCAAATGGCTCTGAGCACTATGCGACTTAACTTCTGAGGTCATCAGTCGCCTAGAACTTAGAACTAATTAAACCTAACTACCCTAAGGACATCACACACATCCATGCCCGTGGCAGGTTTCGAACCAGCGACCGTAGCGGTCACGCGGTTCCAGACTGTAGCGCCTTTAACCACACGGCCACACCGGTCGGCAAATATCAACGGGATGGAGTTCCCTTCCAATAATGGTATACAGGGTGGGGCAAATAAAAGTGGCCCAGAGAACAGAGTTCCAGTGTACAAAGAAACACATCACATCAGGGGAAAAGAAATACAGTGCTAAATTGACTATAGTACATGTTGAAAGCGACCACCCTTAATCTCTCGCCACTTTCGGGTCCTGGTCAGCAAGCTGCCGAAGGTTGATCGAAGCTGGACAGCTGCAGTTGCTGCAGTCGTATCCGAAATGTTCTCCTGCAGTTCTTGAAAACTATGAGGTTTGATGCGATACACCTTAGACTTAAGGACTCTCCACACAAAGTAATCGCACACTGACAGATCAGGTGACCTCGGTGCCCAGCTACAACCCCGACCAGACTGACCTTTGCTAACAAATCTGTCAGCTGTGAAGATTGTGTAAATGTGCTCCAAGGTTTGGCTGGCTGTATGGGCTGTTGCTCCATCCTGTTGGAAGTAGCTGAAGGCCTTTTCCTCCTCCGTTAATGCTGTCACAAATGGTTTCAAAATGTTGGCAATAGCTCGCCGAAGTCAGAGTCTGATGGAAGAAGACGGGGAAAATAATGCGGCGTGCAGACACTGCACACCAAACCAAACCTTCTGATCATGCGGTGGCTTTTCATGGAAGTTGTGTGGATTCTCCGCTGCACAGGATCTGTGATTCTGTGAGTTGACAGAATCACCCATGTGAAACCAGGCTTCATTGCACATAAAGAGCAAATCCATGTCGAATCCATTCATTGTTATCCCAATGAACAGCAGCCACTCTTACAACTGGGGGTGCTGAGGAGCATCTGCTGGCTTTAATGTTCAAATGTGTGTGAAATCTTATGGGACTTAACTGCTAAGGTCATCAGTCCCTAAGCTTACACACTACTTAACCTAAATTATCCTAAGGAGAAACATACACACCCATGCCCGAGAGAGGACTCGAACCTCCGCCGCGACCAGCCCCACAGTCCATGACTGCAGTGCCTTGGACCGCTCAGCTAATCCCGCGCGGCTGCTGGCTTTCATGCAAGAACAACAGGCACTCCGTAGGGATGCATGTTCAGGTCCAAGTGGACTACTGCTCCGCATGTTCGACGTGCTATGCCTGTCTCTTGGGACAGGTGTCAGGTTGATTTGGTAAGACTCTGAACCTTTTCTGGTGAACTGAAGCTACATTTTCTAGTGTGCGGGGGTGCGGCTCTCCCTGTAGGAGGTTCGAGTCCTCCCTTGGTCATGGGTGTGTGTGTTGTAAGCTAGTTTTAGATTAAGTAGTGCGTAAGCCTAGGGACCGATGACCTCAGCAGTTTTGACCCTGTCTGACGCCATTTTCTGGCTAAGCGTTGCGTGACGCTCTTTGCTGGCACTTTGACAGCATAAAATTTCCCAGCAAACAACCGAACACATCGTTTCCAGGACTTTGTAGTCACGTAAATTTGCACAACGAATACCCGCTCCTCCACTGTGTGCACCATCGTCGTCTTTGCACTGCTCCACTCACACTGACACAGACCGCACTGCGCTCTAAACCGGTGTGTATCACATGGAGGGCGTGCACATGATGTGCGCATCACTAGGTGCTGTTATATCCATACATTCACTTTCAATCCTAATCACTCGTCCGGACCACTTTCATTAGCCCCACCCTGTACTGATCCGTGGTACCTATGGGCCGTCGCCTTGTCAGAATATGAGGACGTGCTTACCCGACTGTTCGCATTGCAGAAGAGGAAAGTGTGAAATTGTGGATAACCCGACTGTTTGCATTGCAGAAGAGGAAACTGCAAAATTGTGGATGACTATTTATCATGAGAAGGGTGAAGAAAGTCACAGTCTTCAAAAAGCGAAAAGGTGTAAAGTAACAACCAGCGGACGAGATAGCGCTGCTTCTGATGTCAGCTTCCAGAAACAGACCGAAACCGTGATGTGCCAATGGGTGCCACCCGTACATGCTGCTGGTTTCCGTGACTCCACGCGCGCAAGAAAAGTAGCCATTAAATGGGTTTCAGTCAAATTGGAATATGTTATTTCCTATACATAACGAAATTAGCTTTGACTTGCCGACTGAAACAGTGACAAAATATTATACAGCGTATCAGTAATTTCTCCGACATCAACGGAGTTTTATTAAATGGTAGTATGAAGCACTCCTCTTACGACAGATAGTCTGACAACATGGAAAAGTAGCCGGAGCATCGCAATTTCGTAGCCCTTTCGAGAGACGGGAAACCACCATTAAATGTGAAGAATTATTTACTCCTCGCTTCACCACAGTTCCACACAAGTCATCCAATAACGAAAGAGTCAAATGGGTCAAATTGCTCTGAGCACTATGCGACTTAACTTCTTAGGTCATCAGTCGCCTCGAACTTAGAACTAATTAAACCTAACTAACCTAAGGACATCACACACATCCATGCCCGAGGCAGGATTCGAACCTGCTACCGTAGCGGTCGCTCGGTTCCAGACTGTAGCGCCTAGAACCGCACGGCCACTCCGGCCGGCTAACGAAAGAGTTCTTGAATTTCAGGTGTAGTGTGGCAACGGTTGTGTAGGACTACCTTGTGTGTTAACAACAGTGTCTTCTTTCGCCGTTGCAAGGTTCTGGCGATGTGAACACTCAATGCGCTGAAAGATGGGAGTGACTGTCCTCTGCAGTTTTTTGTGAGGTGACGAGAAAAAATGTCACTGAATTTTACAGATCAGTGATTCTGTCATCGGCAGGCCTCACCAGCATGCCTGTTATTTCTCTTCTGATACGATCTGTAATGTTAATAATAATATACACATACTTATGTGTACATTCTGCGTTGGAGAGAAAATGTTCCTGTCACCCAGACAAATGGAGAAGGTCCTCTTGTCCTGTGGCAACAAACGTTCTCCTGGCTGTAGGTATGACAATAAACTTCAGTATATACACATGTGACACGTTACACCAGTGTAAGAACGCAGTCAAGGTGGATGTGCTCTCCGCATTGGGTGCGCGATCTCTGAGGTCGTGGAGCCACTGGCCAGTCACATGTTGATGGCAAGGGCTGCTGCAGACAGTCGCTGACCGTTCCAGCGAATGAGCGGTACATGGTGCTCTACATCACCAGCCACTCCAATGCTGCACAGCCAAACTATCCACAGGAACTGCCTAACTGCGGAATGCAGAAGCAACGGTCGCACACTTGTTGCCCTTATCTCCGCCAGCCACAGATCACAGAGATTCGTAGCGACAAGAAAAGGCTGTCTGGGCTGGTGCGTCACCATGGACGATGGTCCACGACAACGACGGCGTGCGTTTATGTAAAACACGTTTGCGCCAAAAAGGATATAATGAAGGCAAACTCACGTTGGGGAGCTTAACAAAAGCAGGGCTCCCCTGCCTTCCTTTCTCATCCCAGACTATTCGGAAACATATACACTGACGGAAAAAATCTTAACACCAAAATATAATTAATGTAAAATTAATAAATTTCAGAAATACACTACTGGCCATTAGAATTGCTACACCAAGAAGAAATGCAGATGATAAACGGGTATTCATTGGACAAATATATTATACTAGAACTGACTTGTGATTACATTTTCAAGGAAGTTGAGTGCATAGATATTGAGAAATCAGTACTCAGAAAAACCACCTCTGGCCGTAATAACGGCCTTGATACGCCTGGGCATTGAGTCAAACAGAGGTTGAATGGCGCATACAGGTACAGCTGCCCACGCAGCTTCAACACGATACCACAATTCATCAAGAGTAGTGACTGGTGTACTTTGACGAGCCAGTTGCTCGGCCACCATTAGCCAGACGTTTTCAATTGGTGAGAGGTCAGGAGAATGTGCTGGCCAGGACAGCAGTCGAACATTTTCTTTATCCAGAAAGGCCCATACAGGACCTGCAACATGCGGTCGTGCATTATCCTACTGAAATGTAGGGTTTCGCAGGGATCGAATGAAGGGAAGAGCCACGGGTCGTAACACATCTGAAATGTAACGTCCACTGTTCAAACTGCCGTCAATGCGAACAAGAGGTGACCGAGACGTGTAAACAATGGCATCCCCATACCATCACGCTGGGTAAAACGCCAGTATGGCGATGACGAATATATGCTTACAATGTGCGTTCACAGCGATGTCGCCAAACACGGATGCGACCATAAACGATGCTGTAAACAGAATCTGGATCCATCCGAAAAAATGACGTTTCGCCATTCGTGCACCCAGGTTCGTCGTTGAGTACATCATCGCAGGCGCTCCTGTCTGTGAAGCAGCGTCAAGGGTAACCTCAGCCATGGTCTCCGAGCTGATAGTTTATGCTTCTGCAAACGTCATCGAACTGTTCGTGCAGATGGTTGTTGTCTTGCAAACGTCCCCATCTGTTGACTCAGGGATCGAGACGTGGTTGCACAATCCGTTACAGCCATGCGGATAAGATGCCTGTCATCTCGACTGCTAGTGAGACGAGGCCGTTGGGATCCAGCACGGCGTTCCGTATTACCCTCCTGAACCCACCGATTCCATATTCTGCTACCAGTCATTGGATCTCGAACAACGCGAGCAGCAATGTCGCGATACAATAAACCGCAATCGCGATAGGCTATAATTCGACCTTTATGAAAGTTGGAAACGTGATGGTACGCATTTCTCCTCCTTACATGAGGCATCACAACAACGTTTCACCAGGCAACGCCGGTCAACTGCCGTTTGTGTATGAGAAGTTGGTAGGAAACTTTCCTCATGTCAGCACGTTGTAGGTGTCGCCACGGGCACCAACCTTGTGTGAATGCTCTGAAAAGCTAATCATTTGCATATCACAGCTTCTTCTTCCTGTCGGTTAAATTTCGCGGCTGTAGCACGTCATCTTCGTGGTGTAGCAATTTTAATCGCCAGTAGTGTATATGTATCGATGTAACATACTTAAGTGGTTAACATTGCCAGATTACAGGTTAATATAAATACGAGAAAACCTATTGCAAATATGAAATGCTGGTACACTAAGAACCGGTGTAACCACCAGAATGTTGAATGCATGCATGCAAACGTGTATGCATTGTGTTGTACACGTGCAAGATGTGGGATGGAGTTCTACGCCTGTTGCACTTGGTCGGTCAATACAGGGGCGGTTAATGCTGTTTGCGGATGACGCTGGAGTTTTTGTCCGGTGATGTCCCATATGTGCTCGATTGGAGACAGATCTGGTGATTGAGCAGACCAAGGCAACATATCGACATTCTGTACAGCATGTTGGGTTGCAACGGCTCTAAGTGGGTGAGCGTTATCCTGCCCGAAAACACCCCCTGGGATGCTATTCATGAATGGCTGCACAAGGGGTCGAATCACGAGATTGACGTACAATATTGCAGTCAGATAAGCACGAGAGTGCTCCTGCTATCATACGAAATCGCACCCCAGTGTGTCTAGCACGCAGGCAGGTTGATTCGAGGCCCTCAACTGGCCTCCTGTTAACCGACACAAGGCCATTACTGCTACCGAGGCAGGACCACCTTTTACCAGTTCTCGCTTCACACGACTGACGTAGCAAATAGCGGTGGTTTGGGGACAGTGTAGTGCCACCTGCTGCTCATATCGCTGTTGCAGTTGCATTACGATGCGCCACAACCATACGTTGAACACTGTAGTCTTCCCTCTCGGTAGTGCCATGTGGCCGTCCAGAGCCCGGACTTTTTGCCACTGTACATTCTCGTGCGCACCGCTGCCAGCAATCATGTACAGTGACTGCATTCCTGCCAAGTCTTTCTGCAGTATCGAAGAAGGAACATCCAGCTTCCCGTAGTCCTATTAAAAGACTTTGTTCAAACTCTTTGAGATGTTGATAGTGACTCACCTTAAAGGCATTCTTGACTAATGTCAATTCACAACGTTCAGTCTCAAAGGTAGCTAACGTTACTAGCGCCACTCGTATGCGACTGGCGCGAAACTGGAATAGACGTCAACTTTCAGGTGCAGAAACACGACTACCAACTTTCCTTTAAGTGACAAACTGCCTATTGGCTTCAGTCTCGGGTTCTTCGGCCGACGTTCATCTAATGGTTTTTCTGACGTTTCGCCAGCACGAGTGGCTGGCATTGTCAAAGCTTCACCCTCCATTGCCGGTGGTGAACTGGAGCCGAGCTCGCGGTCGCAGACTATATGTACCTGGCGCGCCAACGTCCGAGGGCTTCTCCGCGGTCATTTCCGGTGCGGTTCTCCTCTTGCTACCTGCGACACCCGTTCGCTGCAGTACGGGAAGCCAGGATCCGTTTACCTTAAGGCTTTCCTCTTTCTCGTTCAAACTCCGAAGTTCTGGCTGTAGAGAAGCACTATCACACGCGCTTGTTCAGAGAAGCTGTAGAAATACAAAAACACGCCAACAGTTTGAACCAGAAAGAGGAAAACCTTAAGGTAAACGGATCCTGGCTTCCCGTACTGCAGCGAACGAGCGTCGCAGGTAGCAAGAGGAGAACCGCACCGGAAATGACCGCGGAGAAGCCCTCGGACGTTGGTGCGCCAGGTACATATAGTCTGCGACCGCGAGCTCGGCTCCAGTTCACCACCGGCAATGGAGGGTGAAGCTTTGACAATGTCAGCCACTCGTGCTGGCGAAACGTCAGAAAAATCATAGATGAACGTCGGCCGAAGAACCCGAGACAGAAGCCAATAGGCAGTTTGTCAACAAGTGGCCACGAAAGCCTTAACAATTTTGTTTTCCTTTAAGTCTTCTTGGTGCTGCAAATTTTTTCGTCAGTGTAGCTCACAGACGACCTTATCAAAGCAATAAACCACCCCACTGCTGGTCTCGGAGTACTTTTGTGGAACTTTCCACAGATATGAGGGTACCTGTCACCCGACTTTGGCGTGTTTGGGACGCACTCGAGATTGATAGACAATAACCAGAACTGCCCCAACCACATTTTAAATCTCCTGGAGTCCATGTAGAAGGTATGAGTTTCGAAACCCATCATCACAGAAAAAAGGTGTTCATACTTGTTAAGAGAAAGATGATTCTAATTGAGCTACTCACGAGCACAACATTTTGTTTGATTCCAGAACGGCCCCGCCCCCTCCCTTTGAATGTGTTCCATGTTACTCACGTGCTCTGAGTGTGTGTAAAAACGCCGACACCATACATTCATTTTCTATGGAACTGAGGTTGAAAAAGGACCTGAGTGAGATCGCAAGGCGTAACTGGCGTTTCTCACAAATCTGGTGATATTTAGCAGCAGCTGCGTGCTCGTAGATCGCCTATCTTGATGTTATTGGGAAGTGGAAACCCTAGGAAAGAGTAGAAAACCAAGGAAAGTGTTATCAATGAAATTATGACCTGTAGGAAATGCGGATATTCACAACACAACCAATAAAAAGTGGCTGCAGTTGAAACCAAATTTGTACCTGTCCTTCTGCAGATTTTTAGCCTTTAACTTTCACAAGGATATTTCTCAGAATGTTATTTACAAGACATCCGGTCTTATTTTCAGACACAGCAGCAATTTCATTTCTTTGATCTGTGCGTTTCCTGACATGTCCCAGCCAAATGTATCTGACGTAGTCACTCTGCAACTGAACCGTCAGTATACTGTATGGCCGTGCGGTTAAAGGCGCTGCAGTCTGGAACCGCAAGACCGCTACGGTCGCAGGTTCGAATCCTGCCTCGGGCATGGATGTTTGTGATGTCCTTAGGTTAGTTAGGTTTAACTAGTTCTAAGTTCTAGGGGACTAATGACCTCAGCAGTTGAGTCCCATAGTGCTCAGAGCCATTTGAGCCATTTGAGTATACTGTATCTCCCAGTACCAACGGTATTAAAACTAGAATCGAAACGACTTATGGGAACATACTCAGAAACAATGCAAACGGTTTGTTGATTTGTTATCGCATAGAAACCTCACCTGCAGCTCTTATTTACGCTCATGTCTCTTATACAGTAGCTTCATACCCCAATTCCTGACGTCATCACTGACAGCCATTTCTCGTATAATGTCAACGTCTCTCAATGATGATACAGTCCTTATGTCCAGTTGTATAGACACTGTTCACACAGGCAGCAGATGTGAAATATGCCTTTGCGTTTGCTTCTGTATGTACATTGTTTCTTTTACAGTGAGCGTTGGAAGTACTTTTGGGCCTACCATTCTTGTTCGTCTTTCTTATATTTTAGCCTTCCGGATCTTGTTGAGATGGAAAAACCAAGAGCCTTGTCGCAACGTAAAAATCTATTTAATACATATTATTATAACTCAACTTTTAATGCACTTTGTAACGTAGTAGAAGACTATAACACAAGCTATTTCCTACCGGACAGTTGCGAATGAATAAATATTTGGAAATTTGTGGTAATATCCTATGGGACGAAACTGCTGAGATCATCGGTGCCTAAGCTTACACTCCACCTAATCTAACTTACGCTGAACACAACACTCACACCCATGCCCAAGAGAGGACTCTAACCTCCGACGAGGGGGAACTGCGCGAACCGTGTCAAGACACCACAGACCGCGCGGGTACCCCGCGCCGCAGATTGAGTAAGAAAAGGTCGTATAAAACTCCGCTAGTGAAGTGGCCGATTAGTTTCTTCTGCAAAGATCCTTAGACCTAAATCCATAACCACTTTTTCTCATCAGGTTTTGTGAATGAACTTCACAACGCAGCATATTCCGCGAAACAAATCTTTTGACTTCAAATAGTTCAAATAGCTCTAAGCATTATGGGACTTAACATCTGAGGTCATCAGTCCCCTAGACTTAGAACTAATTAAACCTAACTAACCTAAGGACATCACACACATCCATGCCCGAGGCAGGATTCGAACCTGCGACCGTAGCGGTCGTGCGGTTCCGGACTGAAGCGCCTAGAACCGCTCGGCCACAGCCTAAGGACAGCACATACATCCATGCCCCAGGCAGGATTCGAACCTGCGACCGTAGCAGCAGCGCGGTTCCGGACTGAAGCGCCTAGAACCGCTCGGCCACAGCGACCGGTTCTTTCGACTTCAATTGCCACAGCCGTTGAAGTTCAAAAACAACATTGGTGCTTGTGAAAGTATGTTATTGGACAATATAACAGTGCAATTTCGAATAAATCCTACACAAGTTTAAAAACTATGACTAACTTTTCTTCATATGTGACTTCGGCGCTTCCAAAATTTGCAACCTCAATTTTTCATGTTACATAACTTATCTCTATGTCTTGTACCTCTATTTATCGTGATTTCACTGAATAGCTCCAGGCAAACGCCGGGATGGTTCCCTTGAAAGAGCACGGCCGACTTCCTTCCCCATCCTTCCCTAATCCGATGGGACGGATGACCTCGCTGTTTGGTCCCCTCCCCCAAATCAACTAATCAACGTCTACTTACCACTATATAACGCAACTATCTCCTCAAAACTATTTCCTGTGTTAGAAATCCGACTTTCGAACAACGTCCCTGAAAAATCAGGGAAATTAAATTCCTTCCAAGCTTTAAAAGACAGCTAATGGTCCACCTTCTATCACAATAGCAGTCTCCTCCATATATTTGCCTGCAGCCCACTCTCGTCATCCACGCTCCCCAACCATTTTGCCCTCCCCTTCTCTAGAGAGACCTCTCTTAGAAATCTGTTCCTGCTCAACAGCCGTTGTCAGTGTCAGTTCAGACTTCTCCTCTTCCATTAGCCCTTCTGTTCCTGGTGATACCAAACATGGCTTGGAAGACTACACTAGGTGAAACAACAGCGGTGTTAGTCAGCAGTGGGTCCCACCGAAAAAGAGTTTATTGTGCGGTTTCTCTCCCTGTCATTGTAGTGAAGCCAGCCAGTATCCTTAAATACTAGCAGGAGATCCGTTACTAGTTCTTTACTAGGCACAATTTATTCAGAGCTTAATGACTCAGATATTCCGTGTCTTTTGGCTCCGCAGGCTTTGCGTTGGCAGAATAAATGTGGTGTGGTTTCATCCTTCTCATCACACGCCCTGCACTCAGGAGCTTCTTTCTCTATACCCATCGGGTGCAAGTGTCTCCTGAAGTTGCCACGGACGGTCATTAGTCCCTCCATGAGTTGAATCAGTCTGCTTTTCAAGGCCTAGATTACAGAACTTCTCTTAAAACAGGGCTCTGACATCATAGCTAGCCACGTTTATGTTTTTAGATCTGCGTCGAATATTCTGCGTGCTGCCTCGCAATGTAGCAACATAGTTTTGATTTTATCATTACCTTATTGATGGTCAGGACAGGTCCATGTGAAACAAGTGGAGTCGTTGGTCTTGTCCTGGCCAGCCCGTCGACTTGTTCGTTGCCACTAATTCCTGACTGACGAGGGAATCACAGTGGGTTTACTTTGTTCCTTTCCCCTGCCTCACATGGGCTTCATGGAATTCTGTAACGATATTTGATCTCATTTCAGGGCATGATAAAGATTCCAGAGGTGCTTGGCTGCCTGATTCCAATGTACATGCCACAATCCTTGTAGTACCTATGTAGACTCTCCTCCGCACACACTTTGATAGCAAATAGTTTCGCTTTGAATACCATGGCCAGTTTCCCTAGAGATATTGCACTCTCTAGCCCTTGGCTGTTCGATGTATAGCCTGCCTTCGTCTGTTTCCGACGTGTCAGTAAACTAGACTATGTCACCTGAACTGATCGTGGATCATTCTTCCATTGCTTCCTACTGCAGCTATTACCTTGAAAGATGTTATTGAAGCAACTGGTATTAAAATTGCTACACCAAGAAGAAATGCAGATGATAAACGGATATTCATTGGAGAAATATATTATTCTAGAACTGACATGTGATAACATTTTCACGCAGTTTGGCTGCATGGGTCCTGAGAAAACAGTACCCAGAACAACCACCTCTGGCCGTAATTACGGCCTTGATACACCTAGGCATTGAGTCAAACAGAGCTTGGATTGCGTGTACAGCTGCCCATGCAGCTTCAACACGATACCACAGTTCATCAAGAGTAGTGACTGGTGCATTGTGATGAGCCAGTTGCTCAGCCACCATTGATCAGACGTTTTCAATTGGTGATAGATCTGGAGAATATGCTGGTCTGGGCAGCAGTCGAACATTTTCTGTATCCAGAAAGACGCGTACAGGACCTGCAACATGGGCGGTCGTGCATTATCCTGCTGAAATGTAGGGTTTCGCAGGTATCGAGTGAAGGGTAGAGCCACGGGTCGTAACACATCTGAAATGTAACGTCCACTGTTCAAACTGCCGTCAATGCGAACAAGAGGTGACCGAGACGTGTAACCAGTGGCACCCCATACCATCACGCCGGATGATACGCCAGTATGGCGATGACGAATACACGCTTCCAATGTGCGTTCACCGCGATGTTGCCAAACACTGATGCGACCATCATGATGCTGTAAACAGAACCTGGATTCATCCGAAAAAATGACGTTTCGCCATTCGTGCACCCAGGTTCGTCGTTGAGTACACCATCGCAGGCGCTCCTGTCTGTGACGTAGCGTCAAGGGTAACCACAGCCATGGTCTTCGAGATGATAGTGCATGCTGCTGCAAACGTCGTTGAACTGTCCGTGCAGATGGTTGTCGTCTTGCAAACGTCCCCATCTGTTGACTCAGGGATCGAGACGTGGCTGCACGATCCGTTACAGCCATGGGGATAAGATGCCTGTCATCTCGACTGCTAGCGATACGAGGCCGTTGGGATCCAGCACGGCGTTCCGTATTACCCACCTGTTCCCAGCGATTCCATATTCTGCTACCAGTCATCGGAGCTCGACCAACGCGAGCAGCAATGTCGCGATACGATAAACCGCAATCGCGATAGACTACAATCCGACCTTTATCAAAGTCGGAAACGTGGTGGTACGCATTTCTCCTCCTTACACGAGGCACCACAACAACGTTTCACAAACTTTCCTCATGTCAGCACGTTGTTGGTGTCGCCGCCGGCGCCAACCTTGTGTGAATGCTCTGAAAAGCTAATCATTTGCATATCACAGCACCTTCTTCCTGTCGGTTAAATTTCGTGTCTGTAAAACGTCATCTTCGTGTTGCAGCAGTTTTAATGGCCAGTAGTGTATATTATAGAAGTTGCATTGTGTGTGATTCATTTTATCTTAATGGTTTTTAGTTATTTCCCAGTTTTTAACCCACATACCCCTTCCACTGCCTCCATTGTAACCCAAAGGTATAATCGAAGCACATTCAGTATGGTCTCCATCTCAGCAGTGGATGTACTGATTCCGCATGGTATTGCTAGGCAGTCCAATCTCTGCATCTTCCCGGGTTCCATTGAGCCCACCTTCTGGCTTACTTTATTCCACCATACTGCAGCTCCATAAATTATTACGGGTGTTGTTGCAAATGTGTATATCCAGTACATGCTCCTGGGGTTTAGACCCCAGGTTTTACTGCAGACCATTCTAGTGCACGTAAGAGATTCTTTTGCTCGGAACATGTGTGGGATCCATCACATTTACATATCCAGGATAACCCCTAGATATTTTACCAAACGCTCTAGTGGCAGAATTTCATCGAGGAGCTTAAAACTGCAGTATGTGTCTTAGGATAACCCCTAGATACTTTACCAAACGCTCTAGTGGCAGAATTTCATCGAGGAGCTTAAAACTGCAATATGTGTCTTAGATAGTTTTTTTCACGGGTAGTACAACAAGTTTTTCTCGTACTGACCCAAAGACTCTGTTTCCTGCACCAGTTTTATACAATATTCAGAGTGGATTGTGCCATTGTTCTAACGGCACTTGCAATTTCGCTAAGTGTTACTATGAATAATTAGTCAGTACATCCTTGGCCTTCACACTATGTTTCACTGTAATGGGAACAAAAGCCCTCCTTGCGGACGCCTCACTCATCCTCGTGGCTTCCACCTTTCATCTTCTCAGCAAGGTCTTAATCCACTTGCATATAGCGGTCTTAGGGCCACACTCTCCTGCTGCTCTAGCCTTGGATTCGCAAGTAATGTTGCTAAAATCCCCCTCAATATCCAAGAAGATGCAGAGAGAAATTACCTGTGTACAAGTTTTTATCTGGTTGATATGAATGTTTGTTTTGTTGTAGAGAAACGCCATATGCGTCGCTTCCCCAGCCTGCACTTTAATCAGTTTTTCTAATTGCACTAGAAACAAGAAGGACAGACTAATTGGTATCACATCTGTAACCTTGGTACGATCACCTCTTCCTGGCTTCAGAATGCAAACAACTTTCACTATTCTCCAAGCATTAGGAATGTCTCCTGCTGTTAGGCTGGCTCTAAACAAGTCTGCATGGTAGTCGGATGAGTCTCCTTCATGTCTGTTGCAGTAGAGCATGGAAGATTTCATTTGGCCCCTGTGACTTGAATGGTTGAAACATCTTCTCCCCCCACTGGATTTTCTTGAAGTCAACACATTTTCCAGTGGATTCTTAGTTGGTTATCTGTAAAGCAGTACCT
Source organism: Schistocerca piceifrons (assembly GCF_021461385.2). Lineage (NCBI taxonomy): Eukaryota > Metazoa > Arthropoda > Insecta > Orthoptera > Acrididae > Schistocerca > Schistocerca piceifrons. Next base: position 827,152,592 of record NC_060138.1, read on the forward strand.
CACAGAGACTGAATCTTGGTCTGAGTTCTCTGTTAGAGTGCGTTCACAGAAGTGAGTTTTGACGAGCACATCCTGCGTCTCACGTATTGTTGTTGTAAACCCACCATCCTCCTTCTTTACAGTGCCTTCTGGATTTGTTGGTATTCTTGAGAGGATTTTGTGAAGTCTCGCACTAGCAGTTGTATCTTCCACCTCCTCATACAATAATTTCGCCCAATAACAGCAAGGCTGCATTTAGCAAGGACTTCTTAGTTTTTTGGCTGTTTCCCGTTCCTTCTTCGAAAGGTGAACTGTCTTTTTACCTGCTTTCTTTGCAATTCCCGATTATTGGTCCACCAAGATCTAGTCCTGTTTGTGTGTTTCTTTGTGACAAGAGAGTTTTCTAAGGATGAGGTCATTATAAAAGGCGTTATTTCATATGCAATTTCTTCAAGATCCACTGGATTCTTATCCAGATAAACTTGAGTTTAAGTCTTTCCTACATGCGTCTCAGTTTGTTTTCCTAGGATTCCTACATCCCATGGTCTGTTTAACACCCACTTCAGCCTTAAACATAATGAACATGTTGTCACGTAAGGATCGCTCCATCGCTACATATCATTGTTTGAGGTAACTACGTATTAGGTTGGACCCGAACGTTAATCAATTATTTCTTCTCTTTTATTCCTGATGGTAGATCCTACCAATCCAAGGTCTCTAAATCACTCACTAATAGATATTTCAATAGGTACTCACCTCTGCCGTTCGTGTCGCAACTTTCCAATACCAGGTTATGGGCACTGGGATTACAGCCAACCAACAGTTGTTCATTCAGCTGCAAGCATCTGCAACCAGTCGCCTCACTACCTGAGAAGAAGCAGCATGGACTTCATAAGGAAGATAAGCTGAGGCCAGTACAAATTCCTTAGTTCTTCCTTCCTCACGCTGTTTTATCCAAATGGTCATTAACTCTTTGGGATAGAAGTCTAACTTCGGCATGAGTGGAATTCCGTTGTTGATATAAATGCATGTTATGGAGACTTTTAGATTCCTAGTTTAAATCAACTTATCTCTAATTTGTTGCCACAGTTGCTTTCGAAAGAACCGTAAATACAGTTTCAAGTCTTCTTCTCGTCTTGTCATCAGGGATATCTCACTGACGTCCGCCACAAGGGTTTCGCTGTCAGATACAATTTTCCAGTTGGTTCGTCTGTCAAGACCTCCTGGTCCTGTAACTGAACCACCCCGAACTAAGTCTTTGGAGTCACGTTATTAGGAAGTTTCAGGACCAAAATTTGTATCTTCACAGCCCTGAAGAGTTTCGCTGCTGTCTTTATCAGCAGCTTTATCTCCTCCACAGAGATATCTTCAACACTATCTGCTTAAGTCAGTCTGCTGTTCCTATTCCCTTGCACACAAAGATAAAAGGACCTTTGTTCAGAAGACATCCTGAATTTGAGTCCTCCCCCCCTCCCCCCCTCCAGTCTTCTCAAACAGAGCCATCTGAACTAGATGCTCCTGCTGCGAGGTAAGGTTGACCAATGGATATCCCTGCTGGATAACCGCCATTCTAAAGATCAAGACTGCTGGTCCATAGGTCTGTGTTTCCTTGGATTTTTCTGCCTCCTATTATCCTGAGATATGGGAGTACTAGGCCCTTCCCTCGTTCGCTTGTTACCTGTGTTGGAGGTATAAGTAGTCTATGTACACCATTCGCTCTGAGACTTTGTGTTTCTGAAGATCTTAGGTATAAGACATTTCTCTTTCTCCATTTGTGTTTAGGAAGACATTTCGTGCCTTCCTTTTCTTTTCGTTCTCTGAGAAGCTTACTCCTCTGTCACGCACATAAGGATTTTATCTCGATCTGGTCCAACTTCTCTGTAATGTTTTCCACTTCTTCGACTCGTTTGTCACCTGGTCCAGTGGCAGAAATTGTTTCCAGCGATTCCAACCTTGGTGTTCGCGTAAGTGAGGTATGATCAATTATTTTTTGTGTTCTCATTATTGTTCCCATGAATTGGGAATATATCAAGACACAAGCATGAGGCTAGGGTGGGAGGACACCTAGTATCACTGGGGTTCTGTTCGTGACACTTCTTTCCATAAGACACACACACCCCTCAGCGTGGATTGCATTACACCTTTGGTTGGATACCTAGGTAGCTAGAGAAGGACTTTGGATCTCGATGTGGGAAGAGGTTGGGCTTTGTCGGACAGGCTTTGTCAGGTTCATCTGCTGAGTCCAGTCCGGCATAAGAGACTCTGTCAGTAGCTGAGCTATCGCTGGCATAGCCCTCAAGTTCACAGGAACATTCAAACCTCTCTACTCATACAGTCATCGCTACAATAGGGTGATGTCCCACCAGAGGGGATTTGGGCTGAACTCAGGGTTGGTTCCTTCGACAAGACTACAGTTACTTTCTCCTCCCACCCTTGTTGAATGTGATTTATCGTTCAAATGGCTCTGAGCACTATGGGACTTAACATCTGAGGTCGTCAGTCTCCTATAACTTAGAACTAGTTAAACCTAACTAACCTGAGGACCTCACACACATCAATGCCCGAGGCAGGATTCGAACCTGCGACAGTAACGGTCGCGCGGTTGCAGACTGAAGCGGCTAGAACCGCTCGGCCACACCGGCTGGCTAATGTGATTTACGCTCTGTGTCTAATGATCTCGTTGAAGGTGGGATATTTGACTTCATTCTCTCTGGTTACTTGGAAGGCACAGGGCTCGTATCTGGAATGAGCCTTACTGCCATTCATCTCTAAGCTCTCCCCTGTAATACCAGCGGTTTTAAGGTGACCAAGTCATGTGGCGCTGGGCTCCTGTTCTGGAGGATGGCAGTTCAAATCACCACTCGATCATCTGGATTCGGGTATTGTGTCCTTGCTCTAAAACGCTTAAGATAAATTTTGAGTTGGCTCCCTCAACAGCTCGAGCTTGTGCACTGTCTCTGATAACCTCGTTGTCATTTTTCCTTGTTTTAAAGCGATTACCAGTGTGTTCCATTAAAAAAATAGAGACCTATTCCTCTCTATGGTTTTTGTCTATCTCAGTTAGTCGTCCACCTTTCGTAACCTCGGTGACGAAACCATAAAAGCTAACGACGTAGGCAGCAACCGCAGTACGGACATTGCAGCAGCGCAGTAAGTTGTTGCTTAGGAGGAATCGAGAATTTCTGGAGAACTCATTAGTAACCCTGCATCAGTGGGACGTCGTGTGTTCGGTGACGGTAAAGAAGCAGACGAGATGCAGTCGCTTCTCGCTGTCACCATTAGCAGAGGCAGCGTAGCACAGCACATATTAGCACTGGCGCATTCGATTCCCGAAATTTACTCTAGTTCGTACGCGGCCCCCGCCTCTCGCCTCCTGCCCTTTCCTCAGCCGTCCCGCAGTGGTGCTCTTCCTTGCCCCCCGCTTCTCCGCCTCTTTCGACCCGCGCTCCAGACCCCCATCCCACGTCACCCTGCCCTTCCCCCTGCGCCCCACCCCCTTGCCTTCTCCGCTAAGCTATATAACCTTCTTTACGACGCCATTCCAGGAAATCGAAATTTCGCGAGCAACAGAAAACATGGCAGCAGGGGAGTACACTTAGGACGAAGAGATGCGCAACACTGGGTCGGCCCCCGGCGGCAGGTGAACAGCCTGCCACACGCAGGCACGTGGCGACAGCGCCGCTGCCCTACATACCGCCGCACGGCCCTCCCCAGCTGCCGGCCGCGCGCGTGACGGTAGCACTGGCTGCGCGGGCAGCCCGCCTCCGTCATCGTGTCGCCGTACGTAGGCAGTAGGGAATGCAACGCCGTCCGTTATTGGTACGTCTTGAGAAAATTGTAAACTATCGTTTCAGCACTGGAGCGCATAACACAGTGGTAAATTTCGGAAATGTATGGCCGGATGTTAACCATTTTAAGCTCGTTTTTCACTATAATGGCAATGCCCGCGGTGTATTGGGTTGGTGCTTGAGTTCGTAGCGTTTATCCGTAAGTTTAATAAACACAACAGATACACATAGAGAGACTTTAGTCATTAATATCATATTCTCCTTCAGTATTGATAACAGTCTGCTAACGCTATGCCGGCCGGAGTGGCCGAGAGGTTCTAGGCGCTACAGTCTGGAACCGCGCGACCGCTACGGTCGCAGGTTCGAATCCTGCCTCGGACATGGATGTGTGTGATGTCCTTAGGTTAGTTAGGCTTAAGTAGTTCTAAGTTCTAGGGGACTGATGACGTCAGATGTTAAGTCCCATAGTGCTCAGAGCCATTTGAAACATTTTTTGCTAACACTATGTAAGTGCAGAAATGACGAGATTCTGAGGCGAAGAACTCGTAGGGACATGTTCGGCGCGCATTTTCATCCGAAAAGTAAGTTCTTTGAAGGTAGTTTGATAGAGAGCCCAAAAGCTGAAAGTCTGAGAGCGTAATATCAGGTGAATAAGGTGGATGCGAAATGAAAAAAAAAAAAAAATGGTTCAAATGGCTCTGAGCACTTAACATCTGAGGTCATCAGTCCCCTAGAATTTAGAACTACTTAAACCTGACTAACCTAAGGACATCACACACATCCATGCCCAAGGCAGGATTCAAACCGGGGGCGGTAGCAGTTGCGCGGTTCCGGACTGAAGCGCCTAGAACCGCTCGGCCACCGTGGCCGGCGATGTGAAATGAATATCCGAGAAAACTCCTGTACAATGTTTTTGTCATTGTATCAGAACGAGGGCGGGCATTAACGTGGAGTAGCATCACTTCACGCAGGCTTCCAGCTCAGTTTTCCAATTTATACACGTCCCAGTCACATTAATGTGACCACCACCTACGTTCGACGTCATTGTGCAATAATCACTCACAGATAGCAGGTGGCAGCAGTAGCAGCGGAGGGTGAATGAAGAATCTCATGGAGTGCGACTATGGGGATTGCGGAAGGGAAGGCGAATAGTTGAATTCAGTTTATCTGGGAGAATTTTAGGCAAATGTGGTTCATTTGTAAAGTACACCGTATACACACTGATCAGCCAGAATATTATGACCACCAACCTACTATCGATATAAATCCGTCCAGGCGATAGCAGCGTCCCCTGGCGTGGGGTGACTGCTAGTCAGACACACGCACTGTGCCTGCAGTATCAGTGAGCCTTAAGTCCGTGTGTAGAAAGGAAATGGCGCGTGATCTATCTGAGTTTGTGTGTGTGTGTGTGTGTGTATGTGTGTGTGTGTGTGTGTGTGTGTGTGTGTGTGAAGTCTTATGGGACCTAACTGCTAAGATCATCAGTTCCTGAGCATACACACTACGTAACCTACATTATCCTAAGGACAAAAACACACACCTATGCCCGAGGGAGGACTCGAACCTCCGCCGGGACCAGCCGCACAGTCCATGACTGCAGCGCCTTAGACCGTATCTGAGTTTGACCTAGGGCAGATTGTAATGGCCCGCAGGCGCGGCACGAGCATTTCGGAAACTGCACAATTTGTTGGGTGTTCTAGGAGTGCTGTGGTGAGTGTCTTCAGTATGTGGCGAAACCAAGGTGAAACCAGGTCCAGATGTTGCGAGGTTGTGCGGCCACCCCTCGTTATAGATATTGGACGTAGTGGGCTGTGAGGAAACTAACATCAGACTTTAATGCTGGGAAGAGTACAAGTGTGTCTGAACACGCAGAACACCAAACACTCCTAACGATGGGCCTCCACAGCAGATGACCCATGCATGTGCCAATGTTAGCACCACAGCATCAGAAACAAAGACTGAAATGGGCACATCACCATTGGTACTGGAAGTTGGCGCAATGATGGAGCGTTGCATGGTATGATGAATCCCAATACTTTTTTCATCATGCCAGTGGGAGGGTGCGAATCCGTCGTCTTCCAGGGGGACAACTCCTTGACACCTGCACTGTGGGACAGAGACTAACTGGCGGTGGCTCCGTTAAGCACTGAGGAACATTTACATGGGCATCGCTGGGTTCAGTAGAGCTTGTGCAAGGCATCATGTTTGCCAAGGCATATCGTGCACTGGTTGCAGACCACATACACGATCAAGTTTACCGACTGCAGTGGTATTGGCAATAAGATAATGTGCCATGTCACTGACCAGGAATGTGATGGAGAGGTTCGAGGAACACAGTGGCGAGTTCTAATTGAAGTGCTTGTCCCCCCAACTCACCAGATCTGAACCTGATCACGTCAGAGCTCATTGATGCCTCCTCAGAATGTACGGTAATTAGGAGACTTTTATGTGCAGATGTGGTACCAACTGCCTCCTGTGACCTAAGGTTTCATCATTAGGTAGGTGGTCATAATGTTCTGCCTGATCACTGTGGGATGCCAGTGCGAACTCTTCTTGAGTACGCCTCCTCGAGCATTCAGGATTCGCACCACGTCAGATAAAAGGAAGACAGAAGGAATTCAGCGGCGAGCCGCTAGATTTTGATGCTTGTAGGTTCGAACAACACAAAAGTGTTGCTAAGATACTTCGGGAACTCAAATGGGTATACCTGGAGAAAAGGCGACATTCTTTTCGTGGAACACTACTGAGAAATTTTAGAGAACCGGCTTTTTGAAGCTGACTGCAGAACTATGCTCCTGCCACCAACATGTAAGATAGGATACGAGAACTTTGGGGCTCTCACGAGGCGTGGAGACAGTCATTTTTGCCTCTACCGGTGGAACATGAAAGGATACTGCTAATAGTGGTACAGGTCATCCTCCGCCAGTCACCGTATGGGAGATTGTGTAATACATTGGGAGATTGTGTAATACATAGGGAGGGGGGGGGGGACTCCGAAGACAATGCATTCGTTGTCGTAATGTGGAAACGGAGTGATTTATCTGACTTCCAAAAGGGCATGATCATTTGGTTTTGGGTCAAGGGTAGAAGTATTTTCCAAACGGCTGGGTTTGTAAACTGTCTGCTTACGCCCGTTGTCAAACTATACTGCGCATAGCAAAATGTCGCTATAAAAGGCACCGAAGCAAAAATGGTGCACCAGACGCTGCAGAAGACAAGGGAACAACGAGTGGGGAGATGGGTTCGGGTGAATAGACGTGTAACTGTTCAGCAACTTACCATCCAGACGAAACAAGAGGCTACCAACATTGTCTCCTCAAAAAGCGCTGAAAAGTTTACTAATTACTGCCAATTTGACTATTTCTGTCGAAACTGGGGCTTTTATGAACTTGAATAGTTTAATACGTATGGACACAAGTGCGAAGTGAATTTGGCCATTAGAAGATGCCAGTGACTGATAATGTTTGAAAATAGTCCTTCCACAGTGGTGTAAAATATACAGGTTTCCCATAGAATGTACTGCTATTTCAGTCCGTCGTAGGTTCTCTTTGGGAGCAGTGGTTTTAAATGACAGCCAACGCGATCTGTGAATCTCAGATTTTGTAACGACTTGGAGAAGTCGACAACAGTTTCCACAAAGGTACACTCAGCATCTGGCGCTACGTTGTAACAATATTCCCAAGTGCCGAGGCCTGAAAAGTTACGGAAAACTGCCGGGTATCGACGAGCAAGACCTTTAAGTACCTTACTACGTCACGGCTGCACGATACTAACGCGAATTCTTCATAGACGAATGAAAAAAGTGGTAGAAGCCGACCTCGGGGAAGATCAGTTTGGATTCCGTAGAAATGTTGGAACACGTGAGGAAATGCTGACACTACGACTTATCTTAGAAAATAGATTAAGGAAAGGCAAACCTACGTTTCTAGCATTTGTAGACATTGAGAAAGCTTCTGACAATGTTGAACACTCTCTTTCCAATTCTGAGGGTGACAAGGTAAAATACAGGGAGCGAAAGGCTATTTACAATTTGTACAGAAACCAGATGGCAGTTATAAGAGTCGAGGGGCATGAAAGGGAAGCAGTGGTTGGGAAGGGTTGTAGCCTATCCCTGATGTTATTCAATCTGTATATTGAGCAAGTAGTGAATGAAACAAAAGAAAAATTAGGAGTAGGAATTAAAATCCATGGAGAAGAAATAAAAACTTTGAGGTTCGCCGATGTCATTGTAATTCTGTCAGAGGCAGCAAAGGACTTGAAAGAGCATTTCAACGGAATGGACAATGTCTTGAAAGGAGGATATAAGATGAACATCAACAAAAGCAAAAGTAGGATAATGGAATGTAGTCGGATTAAATCAGGTGATTTGGGGATCAAAATAACTGATGATGGTCGAAGTAGAGAGGATGTAAAATGTAGAATGGCACTGGCAAAGAAAGCGTTTTTAAAGAAGAGAAATATGTTAATATCGAATATAGATTTAACTGTCAGGAGGTTGTTTCTGAAAGTATTTGTGTGGAGGAGAGCCATGTATGGAAGTGAAACATGGACGATAAATAGTTTGGACAAGAAGAGAATAGAAGCTTTCGAAATGTGGTGCTACAGAAGAATGCTCAAGATTAGATGGGTAGATCATATAACTAATGAGGAAGTATTGAACAGAATTTGGGAGAAGATAAATTTGTGGCACAACTTGACTAGAAGAAGGTATCGCTTGGTAGGGCACGTTCTGAAGCATCAATGGATCACCAATTTAATATTGGAAGGCAGCGTGGAGGGTAAAAATCGTAGAGGGAGACCAGAAGATGAATACACTAAGCAGGTTCAGGAGGATGTAGGTTGCAGTAGTTACTGGGAGATAAAGAAGCTTGCACTGGATAGACTAGCATGGAGAGCTGCATCAAACCAGTCTCTGGAATGAAGACCACAACAACAACAACAACAACCCTGCTCATTATTTGTAACGATTCTTTTAACAAACATTATGATAATGACTTTCAAGTACGACTGCTACTAAACCCCATAGAGTAATAACAACTGATCCAACAAGCTGTAACACTTGAACTATTTAAGCATCCTTTGCCACTCACTTTGGTGCTGTCACATTAATTCATTAACTGAGCCGGTTGTATTGTCATTTAGGGCTTCATTCAGTGTATCTGTTTACTTTAGTCTTCTTAGAGATGTGATCCATCTATCCAAATACATGAAAGGCTAACTGCTACGTGCCATACTAGTTGCGATTCTTTTAAGGGTTCTGTACAGACCTGAGTTGAAACAAGGCCCCGGGAGTAGACAACATTCCATTAGAACTACTGACAGCCTTGGGAGAGCCAGTTCTGACAAAACTCTACCATCTGGTGAGCAAGATGTATGAGACAGGCGAAATACCCTCAGACTTCAAGTTGACTATAATAATTCCAATCCCAAAGAAAGCAGGTGTTGACAGACGTGAAATTTACCGAACTATCAGTTTAATAAGTCATGGCTGCAAAATACTAACGCGAATTCTTTACAGACGAATGGAAAAGCTAGTAGAAGCCGACCTCGGGGAAGATCAGTTTGGATTCCGTAGAAATATTGGAACACGTGAGGCAATACTGACCCTACGATTTATCTTAGAAGCTGGATTAAGGAAAGGCAAACCTACTTTTCTAGCATTTGTAGACTTAGAGAAAGATTTTGACAATGTTGACTGGAATACTCTCTTTCAAATTCTGAAGTTGGCAGAGGTAAAATAAAGGGAGCGAAAATCTATTTATAATTTGTACAGAAACCAGATGGCAGTTATAAGAGTCGAGGGACACGAAAAGGAAGCAGTGGTTGGGAAGGGAGTGAGACATGGTTGTAGCCTCTCCCAGACGTTATTCAATCTGTATATTGAGCAAGCAGTGAAGGAAACAAAAGAAAAATTCGGAGTAGGTATTAAAATCCATGGAGAAGATATAAAAACTTTGAGGTTAGCCGATGACATTGTAATTCTGTCAGAGACAGCAAAGGACTTGGAAGAGCAGTTGAACGGAATGGAGAGTGTCTTGAAAGAAGGATATAAGATGAACATCAACAAAAGCAAAACGAAGATAATGGAATGTAGTCGAATTAAGTCGGGTGATGCTGAGAGAATTAGATTAGGAAATGAGACACTGAAAGTAGTAAAGGAGTTTTGCTATTTGGGGAGCAAACTAACTGATGATGGTCGAAGTAGAGAGGATATAAAATGTAGACTGGCAATGGCAAGGAAAGTTTTTCTGAAGAAGAGAAATTTGTTAATATCGAGTATAGATTTAAGTGTCAGGAAGTGGTTTCTGAAAGTATTTGTATGGAGTATAACCATGTATGGAAGCGAGACATGGACGATAAATAGTTTATACAAGAAGAGAATAGAAGCTTTCAAAATGTGGTGCTACAGAATGTAACCTCCCCACACGAAAATATTGATTAAATGATGAACCATGAACCAAGAGCCAAGTGTAAACTCCCCACAAAAATATTTAAAATTAAAATATGAACCATGTGTAACCTCCGCACAATAATAATAATTAAAGGAATTTTAAATATTGTAACCTCTGAACAAAATTGGCTGCTATTTATAATCTCTGTGCAGAAATGCATTCACTTTTGATGTACCCACAAAATTCTTTTCTCATTTAATGTCAAGTTCGAAACAGAAAAATTCCTAAACCCAAAAATAATAAAAAATATTCAGTAACATGGTAAACTTTATGACGACAGCAACGCTGCGCCACAGCCATGCTTTCTGTATAAAAAAAAATTCTTACTTCATTAAAAACTGCGAATATATCTGCTCTTACATAAAAAATTTTCGGCACAGCTCCGTGCAATACTGGCCTATGCTTTGTGACTCATGAAAGGAATTAATTATTCATTGGATAAAATCTTTAAACTGAAATGAATGCTTTTTTTAAAAAAATTACTTTATATTATAAAAATCATTATTGGGGAATTTTTTAAGAAATTGATGACAGTTAATATACATTACTAGATATGCGCAAGGCTGCTTCTTTACCTTAAACAATAATACTCATCCTCCAGAGTCCCGACCAGAGCAGACTCCCGACACGCGCCGACACGCGCACACAACTGCCGACTACTGCCGACTCACGCAGACTACTGTCGACTACTGAAGACTACTGTCGACTACTGCCGACTAGCGACAAGCAACAACTAACTACATACTGCTCTCTGGTCAGAGACTCTCCTATGCCTTGCCCATCGCCGGCAACGCATACGTCTTACATAACCCTCCACTGGGGGGCAAAAATTTGGCAGCGATGGTGAGTCAATTGGACTTGCCATGAGCAACAAATTTTTCTTAATTAACTAAGTTTACAATCACAGAATATATACATATATATAAGTGCAGAACATGAAATAAAATATAGTGCACGTGCACTGAGTACAGAACATATCAAGCAATGACAAAATGTATACACAATGAGTACAAAACGTATTAACAAATGGGAAAAGTGCACACGCACTGTAGTACAGAACATATCAGGAAATCACAAAATGTATAGGCAATGAGTACGGATCATATTAACTAATGACATAAAGTGCACACGCACTGTAGTTCAGAATATATCAGCAAATCACAAAATGTATACGCAATGAATACAAATCATATTAACTAATGACATAAAGTGCACACGCACTGTAGTTCTTTTTTACTATTTTACAAGAACTAGGACAGAAAAGGGAAGGATTGCATCATGGTTGTAGCACATTAGGTTGCACGCAGCTGCACTGAAAGTCCATATCTTTCTACAGAAGCACAACACCAAGTGAGACAATCTGAAGTTCTTTTCCCTGAAGTATTAATCAGTGTAGCCAAGACACTGAAATGTCGTAGTAATATTCCATGTTTTCATTTTGGTAGTACATTAGGTACACCAAACAGTGGGACCATAATAACATCTCCATCGCTCAAGGTGGTGGACAGCATGTCGTGTCAACACCACGTTCTTGGAAGGTACACCAACGCAGATGTAGTGCAAAAACCAAATATATTGCTCCATGAGCATGAGGATAAACAGGACAAACGGATATTACAGTAATTTCTGGTAATTAGGTCACAAGGTGAAGGACACGAAGTCTTATGCCAATCATCATTGATAATTACACTAGTCTAACAACTAATTTGAGTAATTTGTGGCACTCATCGCCCAGTTATTGAACATTTCTGTACCATGTATGAGGTATTACAGAATAATGTTCATAAGTCACTTTTTTTTTACAGAGAACATTGGTACTCATTGACCAGTTACAAACCATCAGAAGTCATCAGTCAAAACAGGAGCTAATGAGTGTAGCATCAAGCTACTGGTATTCATACATATAGCATGAAAGTGACATAATACAAATTTAAAATATAAGAAACAGTGGCATTAATTGGTCAGCAAGTATTGAATATTACAAAACATTTTTCATCATTCAAGTGACATATAACATATTTAAAAATAATTATTGGCACTCAATGGCCAGTTACAAATCATCAGAAGTCATCATTCAAAACAGGAGTTAATGAGTGTAGCATAAAGCTACTGGTATTCATATATATGGCATGTAAGTGACATAATATAAATTTAAAATATAAGAAACAGTGGCATTCATTGGTCAGCAAGTATTGAATATTACAAAACATTTTTCATCATCCAAGTGACATATAACATATTTAAAATGTAACACTCTGTAGCTATTACTCAAAGTCTGTGGTTGGAAAAAAATTTTTCAGTATTATTCATAACTCTTTTAAATTGGTATCATTATTTGGGATTGGTAATACATTTTTTTGTGCTAGCAATGCATTGCGTTGGGATCGATAATTAATTGCTGGGGCATAACAATATTTGCTTTTGACTTATTGCTGCAAATGAAGATGGGTAACGTCATTCGTCATGAGTCAGCTGTAGCAAGGTTATGAAACAAATAGAGTATATGTGATCACATTCATGAATGACACAGGTTTAATGACCAACTGCTTATAGCACATTAATTTCATGAATAATTTCTCCTGCAAAAAAATACAAAATGGATTATTAAGCTGAAAGAAGAAACGCATATATGCTGAAAAGTAGTGAACTTCGAATTAACAGGTAACGAAATGTGTATTAAATATATATGTTATCTAGCTGTCCTTTCCAAAACCTTCAGTCATCATACCATGCGACATAAGACATACTGTCAAAACGAACCGCAACAAATACCTAAATAACTACATAGCATAAATACATAAACTTCAATACTATCCTCATCTGCAAAGAAAAACTTCATTATCATTACTATCATCACCTGCAAAGAAAAACTTCATTATCCATATCATCATAATTCCATTATTATCATCACCTGTAAAGAAAAAAACTTCATTATCCATATTAGCATATTCTGCATCACTATTCATCATCATTCATTATCATCTGCAAAAAGACACTTCATCATACAACTATTCATAGTATAAAGTTCCTTATTTCTAGCATATTTCATCACTAAAACTAAGATGTGTAGTTCTGTCTGACAGCCTGCATCAATCGCCTCGTATTCTGAAAGAAAAAATTAGTTAAGACTGCTATCATACGACGTGTATAGTATATTCTTGTTAATGCTTGATAATTCTGATCCATTTACTCTTCGTGACGAGGTACTGCATCTTCTTTCGTTGATTCCGAAGGTGAAATTCCCATTTCTGTTTAACTTATTTCTTTTACACGTTATTTCTTTCTGAAAATGATGAACAATGATTAATGTCTTGCATTTAAATCATATACCCATTAAATAAAATCTGGTTTCTAGTGATATAATTGAGCATACAGCATAGCATGACAGAAAACGTAATATGTCAAAAACATAGACAGTGTGCAGGTGCAAAAATGTACACAGAGTATCACAATGTAGCAGCAAAAAAAAAAAAAAAAAAAAAAAAATGTAAAAAAAAGTCACGATGTTGAGATATCATAAGGCAAAATGTCAAAGTCAACTAGTGCTTGTTACATCTTAAATATTTCATAATGCATACAAACAAAACAGGAAAACAATCATACATACATGAAGAATGGAAAATGTGCACAGTCTGATGTGTAATGACAAGAAATGCCTCTCTGCTAACCTTACCTTGCCGGACACTTGCCAAGAAAAAATATGATAATCATCAGTAAGTAATCACATAAATATAATTGCTTAAGTGGTCATAAAATGTGTAAGTTCATCTGGAAAAATGTGCACAGTCTGATGTGTAACGACAAGAAGAGCGACCTGCTAACCTTACCTTGCCGGGCACTTGCCAAGAAAAAATACGATAATCATCAGTAAGTAGTCACATAAATATAATTGCATAAGTGGTCATAAAATGTGTAAGTTCATCTGGAAAAATGTGCACGGTCTGATGTGTAACGACAAGAAAAGCGACTTGTTAACCTTACCTTGCCAGGCACTTGCCAAGAAAAAATACGATAATCATCAGTAAGTGTTCATGTGAATATAATTGCATAAGTGGTCATAATAAAAGAAATCAGGAAATGGAATTACAGTGTGATAAATCATAAAGTATGTTCATTCAATAAAGGGTTTGATGTTGGAGATATTGTGATTCCCTTTGGTTTTTCTGGTTCTCAGAGTTTCGACGTGTACCACATTGGGGTGAGGAATGCTGCGAATTCGATATGGACCTGCGTATAAAAGCTCAAATTTACTACATCTACCTTTTCCTCTATTGGATAAATAATGTGTGCGTACTAATATCTTCTGTCCAATGTGAAAGTCACGGCGTGTACAAACCTGTTTTTGCTGTCTTCTCCGGCGCTCTGCGGCACGTTTGATGTTGTTCAGCGCGATGTCAATTATTTCATGGTGTCGTAGTCGACGAGATGTAGGAAACGATACTAATTCTTTAATTTTGTTACGTGGTTCAACATTTTTCAGTATAACAGTCGGAGATAGCATAGTAGATTCATTTGGTATGGAATTAATTACATCCTGGAATGAGAGTATGTGTGTGTCCCAATAATATGTTTTTTATGGCAGTATATTCTACACAGTTTACCAATTTCTTTCATCAGTCGTTCACAAGGGTTCGAAGAAGCATTGTACCTGGATATATAGATCGGAGAAATGTTTCTAGCTCGTAACATACGTGTCCATATAGCAGATCGAAACTGTGGTCCATTGACGGAAATTACTTTCAATACATGCCCTACATGAAATAGAAAATGTTTTACAAATGCTTTCGAAACAGTTTTAGCAGTAGCTTTGCGTAACGGAGTGAAGGTAACAAATTTTGAAGTGAGTTCAACAGCCACAAAGATGTAGCAAAAACCTCTATTAGTTCTGGGAATCGGACCAAAAATATCTACAGCGGTCATGTGTCTCAATTTAACAAGTACAATAGAATGTAATGGAGGAATATGTGAAGTTGTATCTGACTTAGCTTTCTGGCAGATTTTACATGACGCTAAAACTCGTCGAATACGTTTCTCCATGTTGGTAAAATAACAGTTCTGTCTCAGTATAAGAAAACATTTTCTGGCTCCGTAATGTGCGTAACTTAAATGAGTATACCAGATTAATTTGTTAACAAGCTCGTCAGGAATACATAATAACCAATTGTTGCTATCAGGGTGAGAGCGGCGAAACAGAATGTCATTGCGTACAGTGTAATGGTTTCTAATGGTAACATTATTCCTACCTTGCCAAAGGTGTTTCTTTCCACACGTTGTCTTTACTCTGCTCTTGTGCTATGTCTTGTAATGACGACGAAATGAAATTCTCAAATGCAACTTGTTGAATGTACATGACGCTGAAATTTGCTTTGCAGAAGTTGGTTGCGATGTCCTGCTGATTGTTGCTGAGAGAACGGATGGTGCGTCTGCTACAATATTTTGTGTACCGGGAATGTGAACAGTTGTAAAATTAAATTCCTGCTAATAAAGTTTCCATCTACTTAATCTGTCGTGTGTAAATTTAGTGGAAAGTAAAAACTGTATAGCTCTATGATCTGTGTAAACGGTAGTGTGTCTTCCATAAAGAAAATGCCGAAATCTCGTAAGTGCCCAAACAACACATAGTGTTTCAAGTTCTGTAACAGAATAATTGCGTTCAGCAGGTGACAGAATGCGACTCGCAAAGACAATGTTTTTAATTACTGCAGTGCCATCTTCTTCAATTTCCTGAAAAATGTGTACGCCTAAAGAGGTGTTAGAACTTTGGGTGGCAATGGAAAAATTTCTAGTAAGGTCTGGATGTGGTAAAAGTGGTGCATTCAACAAAGCTTGTTTTAGATTGACTAATTCAGACTATTGGTTTTTCATGTAAAAGTATGTCTCAGATGTCGTCAAAAGTAATAACATTTTCGTGAACAAGTTCTCTGTGTCAAAAGTATTGCTTACGTTGCTGGAAGATGCAACCTGTACTGAATTTAGTCAAATTCTATCTGACGTGCTATTATTTTCGGGAGGATGCTGTGGCATTTCAACTATTTGTACTGTTCTGTTATTTCTTCCTGAAGTATTACGTTCGGGATGATACCTACTGTCTGGTTCATTCATGATAATATGTTGTTGCGGATGATTTTGCTGTTGGTAAGACCGATTGTTATTAAACGTACGCTGAAAATTGTGCTCATTACTTTTACGTCTGTCATGATAGTCATTTCTATACGGTGCATTGCGATAGGAATTGAAATAGTGTGTTTTCAGTACGTACTGATTCCCTTGTTGCTGTGCGTTACTATTTGTTGGAGCTGACGCTATACGTGTAGGCGGCGAAACATTAAAGCTTGGTTGACCTTGTACATTACATTGTTGGTTAGGTATGCTAACCGGCTGGCTTTCATGCTGTTGCGGTGAAAAACGTCTATTGTTAGAAAAATGCGTTCGCTATTGCTGATAATTTTACACATACTGATGATTAACTTTTTGTCTGTTATTAAAGTTCTCGTGGTTGTCATTTCTGGTGCGTCTAATGAAAAATGTCACTTTCGGTAAAATTTGTCTTATCAGGTTTTCTTTACACTTTCATAATTATAGATAGATCGATAGTTAAAGAGCTGTTTTGATAGATATAAAGGATAGTAGAAGAGAAGGCAGCAGTGCAGAAAACTAAAGATGAAACAGCACTACTACGGCTCGGGGCCCTGTGCACGCTACAGCACATATTCATTAAAGCGTAATGAATCCCCTGAGGTCTATTCCGCGCTGCAAATAAATTTCAGTTTCTGCGTTACAGGCAATGCCGGTGAATATTCAGAAGCAAATTGTTGTATCCATGCTAATTCTAGTTTCTGCATTACAGGTAAAGGGGGTGATAGTACAAAAATAAATCGACGTATCCAGTTCAAAGCGTGTACCTGTGCTCTGTCATTTTTAAATACCTTAGATTTTCTCACGGATAGAAAATGCTTGTAATAAAAATTATCGTCTCTGTATGTCCGAACAGATTCAGGATTGTATGAGAATCTATATGTCTGTGATTGTTCGGAATCTAAGTCACGTACTCTCTGTAAATTACCTAAATTATACTGGCTGTGTGAGTATGAGAAATGTTCGGAATGTGCCGTATGCTGTGACGTGTTATTGACTGAAACATTTTTCGTCTCTGTCACTTCTTGCAGTAAAGTTGACAATTTTCTACGTAATGTATTATTGGACGAATCTATCTCACCGATCGTCTGCTGTAAATTTTGGAATTCAGGTGTTTGATTAAACGAAATCGGTGAAGAATCGTTTGATTTGCTGTCATTATTACTTTCGATAACATCAATACGACTGACTGGCCAATTCATCATATTTTTCAGTTAGTATTTTTACCTGATCATCGATTTTAGTGTCACAACCATTAATTTGTTTTTGTATTTTACGTGTGGTTTCGTTCAATTTTTTAACATCTGCTTTGATGAGATCGGAATCCTGTATTAGTTCTAATTGTTCAAGTCTGTTGGTCACTGTCTGAAAGTCTACTGTGTGTGTATCTGTTTTTGATTTAAGATCGGAAATTTCATCACGCAAGTCGGTGTTCAACTGTTTGATAGTATTAATTTCGTCTGATACTGTAGCAATATTGTTGTCTACGTATGTTTTTGCTTTCGTAAACAATTTACGTTTATCTTCCTGTCTCTGTGCGGTAATTGTTTCCATCACTTGTCGCTTTACTTTATTCTGTTCCTGTATAAATTTACGGTAACGCGTTTCACTGTTTTGTAGGTGGTGATTGAAGCGTTCGTCAGTTTGGCTGTTCTGTTGTTCAAATTTCGCGTCTACCTTTGCATCCAATGTGCGCGAAAGTTCTGCTGACATTAATTTAAACTCGTCGCGTAACTGTGTCGCGTTTTCAGAGCATTGTTTACCGACTGCACTACTTTCGTCTCTAAGTGATTCAGTTGCAGCTGCCTGCGTATTCCTTAATTTTTGAGCAACAGATCTAATTTCTTCACTACGTTTCCTAGCACAAGCCTTAATTTCCTCACGTAATTGTTCTTTAGTATCATGATATTGCGCGGGAACGGCTGTGATTTGTTCACTAAGTTGTTTGTTCTGTTCATTAAGTTGTTTGAAATTTTCACAAAGTTGTTTAAAATTGTTGTCTTGTTCTTTCTTCGACTGTTTGGAATTGTTGTCTTGTTTTTCATTATGTTCATTAATTTGTAGCAACAATGCCATAATTTGATCCAAGCTAAAATTAGCAACTCTATTCTCTGTACTGTGTGTTGGTGTATCTGCTGTTGTCGCGTTTTGTGCAACCATTTGGTTATTCTGTGATTCTTGAAAATGTTTGCTAATCGGATGTGCACTGTTGGTCACTACCTCGGAATTAAATAAATCTGACGTATTCTGATTACACTGTTCACTTTCGTCAGAAAAATTTGTCTGTTCGTTACATAAATTTTGCAAACCGGGTGTGTCAAACTGGGCAGCGCTCATTGTAATGGAACGTGCCGCGTCATCAATTGTCGTTAAATTAAAAAAGGACACAATTGAATTTATTTGTTCATCATTAGGATCAAAATCATTACTAGTGGTCGGTATGCACTGATTGTCTACAATTAGAGGATTATCATCATTACACTGAGTGTCGCAAGTATTATCGGTCAAATAATTCGAGTCGGCTATTTCACTCATTGCACATCGCGATGTACTGTTAACAGTTTTTCGCGGCATTTTTCACAAATCAAAATTAAGCACAAATGAAACAAGGACAATGCAAAAATACAACAAACACAATTACAACAAAGAGCAACAAATTGCCGATGATCTGTGAAAGAAAGAGTGACAAATTAGTAAATGCGTTGCGCCAGATGCAAACTACATTTAAGTAAATAAGAGCAGATATATCTACTTATCAGAAGATTCACAAAGAAATACGATCCTAGCCGGATGTCGCCTAGTGTAACCTCCCCACACGAAAATATTAATTAAATGATGAACCATGAACCAAGAGCCAAGTGTAAACTCCCCACAAAAATATTTAAAATTAAAATATGAACCATGTGTAACCTCCGTACAATAATAATAATTAAATGAATTTTAAATATTGTAACCTCTGAACAAAATTGGCTGCTATTTATAATCTCTGTGCAGAAATGCATTCACATTTGATGTACCCACAAAATTCTTTTCTCATTTAATGTCAAGTTCGAAACAGAAAAATTCCTAAACCCAAAAATAATAAAAAATATTCAGGAACCTGGTAAACTTTATGACGACAGCAACGCTAGGACACGGCCCTGCATTCTGAATAAAAAAAAAATTTCTTACCTCAGTAAAAACTGCGAATATAACTGCTCTTACATAAAAAATTTTCGGCACAGCTCCGTGCAATGCTGGCCTATGCTTTGTGACTCATGAAAGGAATTAATTATTCATTGGATAAAATCTTTAAATTGAAATGAATGCTTTTTAAAAAAAATTACTTTATATTATAAAAATTATTATTGGGGCATTTTTTAAGAAATTGATGACAGTTAATATACATTACTAGATATGCGCAAGGCTGCTTCTTTACCTTAAACAATAATACTCATCCTCCAGAGTCCCGACCAGAGCAGACTCCCGACACGCGCCGACACGCGCACACAACTGCCGACTACTGCCGACTCACGCAGACTACTGTCGACTACTGAAGACTACTATCGACTACTGCCGACTAGCGACAAGCAACAACTAACTACATACTGCTCTCTGGTCAGAGACTCTCCTATGCCTTGCCCATCGCCGGCAACGCATACGTCTTACAAGAAGAATGTTGAAGATTAGATGGGTAGATCACATAACTAATGAGAACATATTGAATAGGATTGGGGAGAATAGAAGTTTGTGGCACAACTTGACTAGAAGAAGGGATCGGTTGATAGGACATGTTATGAGGCATCAAGGGATCACCAATTTAGTATTGGAGGGCAGCGTGGAGGGTAAAAATCGTGGAGGGAGACCAAGAGATGAATACACTAAGGAGATTCAGAAGGATGTAGGTTGCAGTAGTTACTGGGAGATGAAGAAGCTTGCACTGGATAGAGTAGCATGGAGAGCTGCATCAAATCAGTCTCAGGACTGAAGACCTCAACAACAACAACCTATCAGCCGGTGAAAACGGAACACTTATAGAGACACTTTGTTAGACCGAGTGCTGAGAGCCCTTCAGGAAAGAGTAAACATATCAAGTTGACAATTATGTCACACTAAGGTCTAGAGTCCCTTGGCGGTGTAAAAAATTTGAGGCTCTAAGTCAGTGCAACTAAAAAAAAAAAAATGGTTCAAATGGCTTCGAGCACTATGGGACTTAACATCTATGGTCATCAGTCCCCTAGAACTTAGAACTACTTAACCCTAACTAACCTAAGGACAGCACACAACACACAGCCATCACGAGGCAGAGAAAATCCCTGACCCCGCCGGGAATCGAACCCGGGAACCCGGGCGTGGGAAGCGAGAACGCTACCGCACGACCACGAGATGCGGGCGCAACTAAAAGATATGGGAATTAATGTCATCTATTTTGTTACACGAAAACTCACTCATTAAAACCTATGGGTTCTTGCTCATTGACCTAGTATCCTGAAATTTGAGAAGAAACAAGTAAGAGAAAAAAATCCGAAAACTGTTAAATTGTAAATATACCAATTAAAAATACCTTTTTCCATTAGAATATTTCCAATCAGCATCCGCCAAAAGCATAATAGAAAAATATTACCACACGTAAACATACACTACTGGCCTTTAAAATTGCTACACCACGAAGATGAAGTGCCACAGACGCGAAATTTAACCGACAGGAGGAAGATGCTGTGACATGCACATGATTAGCTTTTCAGAGCATTCACACAAGGTTGGCGCCGGTGGCGACACCTACAACGTGCTAACATAAGCAAAGTTTCCAAACGATTTCTTATACACAAGCAGCAGTTGACCGGCGTTGCCTGGTGAAACGTTGTTGTGATGCCTCATGTAAGGAGGAGAAATGCGTACCATCACGTTTCCAACTTTCATAAAGGTCGAATTGTAGCCTATCGCGATTGCGGTTTAATGTATCGCGTCATTGCTGCTCGCGTTGGTCGAGATCCAATGACTCTTAGCAGAATATGGAATCGATGGGTTCAGGAGAATAATCCGGAACGCCATGCTGGATCCCAACGGCCTCGTATCACTAGCAGTCGAGATGACAGGCATCTTATCTGCATGGCTGTAACGGATCGTGCAGCCACGTCTCGATCCCTGAGTCAACAGATGGGGACGTTTGCAAGACAACAGCCATCTGCACGAACAGTTGGACGACGTTTGCCGCAGCATCGACTAGCAGCTCGGACACCATGGCTGCGGCTACCCTTGACGCTGCATCACAGACAGGAGCGCCTGAGATGGTGTACTCAACGACGAACTTGGGTGCACGAATGGCAAAACGACATTTTTTCGGATGAATCCAGGTTCTGTTTACAACATCATGATGGTCGCATCTGTGTATGGCGACATCGCGGTGAACGCGTATTCGTGATCGCCATGCTGGCGTATCACCTGGCGTGATGGTATGGGGTGCCATTGGTTACACGTGTCGGTCACCTCTTTTTCGCATTGACGGCACTTTGAACAGTGGACGTAACATTTTAGATATGTTACGACCCGCGGCTCTACCCTTCACTCGATACCTGCGAAACCCTACGTTTCAGCAGGATAATGCGCGACCGCATGTTGCAGGTCCTGTACGGGCCTTTCTGGATACAGAAGGCCGGCCGGTGGGGCCCAGCGGTGCTAGGCGCTTCAGTCTGGAACCGCGCGATCGCTACGGTCGCAGGTTCGAATCCTGCCTAGGGCATGGATGTGTGTGGTGTCCTTAGGTTGGTTAGGTTTAAGTAGTTCTAAGTTATAGGGGACTGATGACCTCAGCTGTTAAGCCCCATAGTCCTCAGAGCCATTTGAACCATTTTTGGATACAGAAAATGCTCGACTGTTGCCCTGGCCAGCACATTTTCCAGATCTTTCACCAATTGAAAACGTCTGGACAATGGTGGCCGAGCAACTGGCTCGTCACAATACACCAGTCACTACTCTTGATGAACTGTACTATCGTGTTGAAGCTGCATGGGCAGCTGTACCTGTACACGCCATCCAAGCTCTGCTTGACTCAATGCCCGGGCGTATCAATGCCGTTATTACGGCCAGAGGTGGTTGTTATGGATACTGATTTCTCAGGATCTATCCATCCAAACTGCGTGAAAATGTAATCTCATGTCAGTCCTTGTATAATACATTCGTTTAATGAATCCGTTTATCATCTGCATTTCTCCTTGGTGTAGCAATTCTAACGGCCAGTAGTGTAAATGGTTAGTGTCAGGAACAACAGTAGAGTGTTTTGGAATTCCTGGGCCTGTATTGTTCGACCTTCCGTGAAGCCGAATTGATGGGGCGTTAGGCCGAGGCGGCGTCTGTGGGATTGTAAACAGTCTCACAGGAGTCTTTCCTGTACCTTGTCGAGAGTGTTTAAGAGACAGATCGGTCGGTACGTTTTGGGGTCTGTTGACTCTTTGTCTTGTGATTTCCTGATTATTACTACATTAGCAGTGTTCCAGGTTTGTAATCCTGCCTTTCAGTAGTGCCTCGTTGAACATGTTAGTAAGAAAAGGTGTGATTTGTGATACTGTTTGTTTTAATGTTTCTGAAAGTATGTTGTCTGAGCCGGGTGCTTTTCGGTTTTTAAGCCTGTTGATTGCCGTCGCGACTTCTTCTTGCGCGAGTGGCATGATTACACTGTCACTGATGTATGGTTGCCTCATGCTCTCTCCTAGGTCAGGCAGAATATGCATGTGTTCTAGTCCGTAGTGTTATAAATTAGTGAATGATTAAGATTCAGCTTAACTGGGTTCTTAATTCATTTCTTAGTAGGTTGCGGCTATTACAGAATAACTCAAGGTTCCTTGCGTAGGCAGGAACTGAGGGTAATTTTGCGATTTTTGGAAATTTAAGAGTGTTTTCTTTGTCCTCTAAAACTTTGTGACTGTGGGGAACGAGGTCACGTGGATCTATGAGTATGACTAGATTCCTGAATAAATCGTGTAACTCATTTGAATAATGCCTATAGTTTTAACATTCGGTAGTCATGTTAAGAAAAAGGTCACAGTGGTTTGTGCAGATTTGATTGAGTTTTCTTTGTGCACGGTTGGTAGCCGTTACTACGTGTAAAAACACGCAGATACACTGTTTTAGTATTCTTTGCTAGCAATTGAACCAGCTTCCTTCCATACGTAAATACCCGAGTTTTACGATTTGATTTCGCGATCTTTCTTGTCGTAAATTTTATTTATATTTTATCGATTTTTTTTGCAGTGGGTAGCCATGTTGCTATTATTGATTTTCGGTGGCTCCTACCTTTTGGAAGAATTACTCACAAGAAATAGCTCCTATTCATTGTTCTTAACTGTACTCTTATGTCTTTTTGTATAGATTTGGGAATAATTTCCTGTTAAAGTATTCGACCATCGAGGTTAGTCTCTCTAGCCCAATTTGTATCTTGTGTCCCTTTCTAATTATTGAACGACTTCTTTCTGTCTGATAAGTGGTTAGTCTGAATGTGTGCTTGGTGCGCTTGTCTAATATATCTTTC
Source organism: Schistocerca piceifrons (assembly GCF_021461385.2). Lineage (NCBI taxonomy): Eukaryota > Metazoa > Arthropoda > Insecta > Orthoptera > Acrididae > Schistocerca > Schistocerca piceifrons. The sequence continues at coordinate 827,176,450 of NC_060138.1, forward strand.
CCACGGGACTCCCGATTTCATATAATTGTGTTCTTCGTGTATGCCTTGGTACCTTTTTAACAACGATATTAAGTGCTAACACTCTATGGAAGGTTAAGGTTTTCCTGATAAATATAAGTTTATTCATGTGCTTCCCTTTTGAAGATTTAATCATTAAATATATGTACAGTAAAAGCCATTGCTGATGTGCTGATGTGCTTCCATTTTGAAGATTTAATCATCAAATATACAGTATTTACAGTAGAAGCCATTGCTGATGTTCAGTAACTCACCGGCTATTGACCCAATTCCCTATCGATGCTCTTCCAGGCCAGCTTAGCACACACCTGTATGACTTTGTAACATATTTAAGAGTATTTCCCAAACTGATACTCTTACAGAATCAATCAAGAATTACGAAAGAAATCCAAATTTCATTAATTTTTCCTGAATTGAGACCTGTTTACTAATTGTTTGTCCTTTCCACGTAAATGTTCATGGTAATTAAGTGGTAGGTCAACTCAGGTGGCGACCCGAGATATCTTCTATAATAAAGTCCTAATTTAACCACACATAATAACGTACCAGCTTTTTGTTGTTGTTGTGGTGATCTTCAGTCCAGGAACTGGTTTGATGCAGCTCTCCATGCAACTCTGTCCTGTCAAGCTTCTTCATCTACGAGTATCTATTGCACCCTATGTCCTTCTGAATCTATTTAGTGTATTCATCTCTTGCTCTCCCTTTACGATTTTTACCCTCCACGCTGCCCTCCGGTACTAAATTCGTGATCGCTTGATGCCTCAGAACATGTCCTACCAACTGATCCCTTCTTCTGGTCAAGCTGTGCCACACATTCCTCTTCTCGCCAATTCTGTTCCTTACCTCTTCATTAGTTACGTGATCTAGACATTTAAGCTGGAGCATTCTTCTGTAGCACCATATTTCGGAAGCTTCTATTCTCTTCTTGTCTAAACTATTTATCGTCCATGTTTCACATCTGTACGTGGATACACTCCATACAAATACATATTTCACATCTGTACATGGATACACTCCATACAAATACTTTTAGAAAAGACTTCCTGTCACTTATACTACTATACTCGATGTTAACAAATTTCTCTGCTTCAGAAACGCTTTTCTTGCCATTGCCTGTCTACATTTTATATCCTCTCTAATTCGACCATCATCAGTTATTTTGCTCCCCAAATAGCAAAACTCATGTCCCATTTCCTAACCTAATTCCCTCAGCATCACTTGATTTAATTAGAGTACATTTCATTATCCTCGTTTTGCTTTTATTGATGTTCATCTTATATCCTCCTTTCAAGACTCTGTCCATTCGGTTCAGCCGCTCTTCCAGGTCCTTTGCGATCTCTGACAGAATTATGATGCCATCGGCAAGCAGCAAAGTTTTTATTTCTTCTCCATGGATTTTAATGAGTACTCTAAATTTTTCTTTTGTTTCTTTTCCCGCTTGCTCAATATACGGATTGAACAACATCGGGGATAGGCTACAAACCTCTCTAACTACCCTCCCAACCACTGCTTCCCTTTCATGCCCCTCTACTCTTATAACTACCATCTGGTTTCTGTACAAATTGTAAATAGCCTTTGGTTCCCTGTATTTGACCCCTGCCACCTTCAGACTACGTAACAGAATAATTTTCCGTCAGCCAACCTAATAATATAGATAAACAGATACATTACCAAAGATGCTGCTTTATGACCGGGTGCATTGTCATGATGATACGAACAGATATAATCTCTGAACTTTTACTGTATGTGTGCTGTACACAATGCTGTAAATTGCTGTAAAGTGGATTACAGGGGGGCAGACCCTAACCACGAGAAACACTCCCATACTGCAGCACCATCTCCTCCGTAGTTCACAGTTGCTGACAGCTACCGTTGTCCAGGCATTCGTCATGTCCAAATCCTCCCAGTGACTGCCGAGGGGCGTAGCGTGATTCATCATTCCAAATCACTTGTTTTCAGTCATTCACAGGCCTGTGACGTCGCTCTTTACATCACCTCAGGCGTTGCTTAGCACTGACTAAATAAATGTACGGCTCGTAGGCAGCTGCTCGACCACTATACCTCAAATTTTTTTAAATCCCTACGCACAGTCGTGGTGCAAGACGGACAACTGGTAGAATTTTGGAACTTACGACTGGTTCCTCCTAATGATGTCACGCGACTTTTATGACCATACTCATCAAATCTCCACGGTCTCCATCCGTCAGTACATGAGGTCGGGCTGGAGTTGGTTTAGCTGTGGTTGCTCCTTCCCGTTTCCAGTTCTCAGTCACATCACCAATAGTCGAGTTGGGCAGCTTTGGAAGAGCTGAAATTTCCCTTATGGATTCATTACTCAGGTGACACCTCAGTCGACTTTCAAAGTCACTGAGCTCTTCCAACCGATCCTTTGTGCTGCTACTCCTTCTCTACTGACAACACAATACCTGCCGCCTGTTTTTATACTGGTGGGTCCAACTACCGTGACATCTACCGCTAAATTCCTCATTACGTAGGGGTGTGCGGATACTTATGATCGGACAGTGTATTTAGTAATTAACAATTGTAGTCCTGTTTATTAGTTAACCATTTTAATCTAACAGTACTTCATCTTCGCACATCCATGTTTAAATTGGATGAAGATGGGACACAGCTGGTATAATTTTTATTAAAAATGAAACTCCTCCAGCTGTACTTAAGATTTTATATTTATTTTGCTACTAGTTTCGACGTTGCAAAATGGCTCTGAGCACTATGGGACTTAACATCTATGGTCATCAGTCCCCTAGAACTTAGAACTACTTAAACCTAACTAACCTAAGGACATCACACAACACCCAGCCATCACGAGGCAGAGAAAATCCCTGACCCCGCCGGGAATCGAACCCGGGAACCCGGGCGTGGGAAGCAAGAACGCTACCGCACGACCACGAGATGCGGGCTCGACGTTGCATCAACGCCATCTTCAGGCCCTATATAACAATACTATACATAAAACAAAAAATGGGAGACATCAGTAGTCTGTGAGCTAGTGTACAAAATAAATATATTGTAAACATATTATATATAGGATGACTTCATTAAAAGCAGTTACATTTCGTTCATTTTCACAAAGATGCAATTTACCTTGACATTAACAATTTTTATGGTACAAACAAGTACAAATGATGTTAAATATCCACGGTTGTTTCCGTTATAGATCAATACCAGACATTCGAATAAAAATGGGGGTATATATAAGTGTAGGCGACATGCCATTACTCTTAGAGGTAATAATACAGGCATAAAACAGTACTAAAATTGTGTTAAAAACGAATAATAATACCCTAAAATTCTTCTTTGTGTGTATAGTTTAACTAACAGGAAGGAAAACAGTACTAAAATTGTGTTACAAACGAATAATACTGCCCAAAAACTCTTCTTTGTGTGTATAGTTTAACTAGCAGGAAGGAAAATATGCATTGCCAATCACACAAATGTAAGGTATGATTCCATCGTTTATAAATAGTGACTGGTGGGAAAGGTGGAAAGGATTTACGTTTGCATAACACTGTATTCTCATCACTTTAAAGTAAAGAAGTTAAACAGGTTACTGAAACAACATCATTCCTAACGATACGAAACACAAGTGAGGAGGAACTGGAAGAATGGTATGGAACTCAGTTAATGTATTAAAAGGTAGTCAATGGTGTAAAATAAATGCATATGAGTCAATTCATTAATTTACTCATTCCAACAAGGGAAATGTAAGCTAAAATGCCACCAAAATGTACCATTTCAATGTCGGTGCCTCATTTAAGGTCGTGACCCAGGTCTATGGTAATCTAATTCTAACTTGCCCGTATTAGTAAAAGAACGATCAAGTACATAAAAATGCTTCAAACAGAATTAAACAAGGTATTGTCAGGCAAAACAGTTCGTCACATATGTAAAATACTTGTAGTTCCTCTAATAACTAATTACTAAAGAAGAGTACACAGTAAGGTATACAAAGTATAACTCTCGTATTGTTGTACGTAATCCAGCCAAGGGCTGACATAAGTTAACAACAATCATTGAAATGCCTAATCACCCACTTACTTGGACGACTAAAGTCTAACATTTACATCATCACTACACCATAAGTACTCATTTATTTCACCTATCTTTATAAACCTGTTCGTGTATAAAATTACTAGTTTAAATATATTGACTATCCACTCATTTACGAGAACGATCGTGAGGGTGGGGGGTAAAACTGTACTGAATAAAAGTACTTCACTACTTCGTCCGCACTATTTTTCCTGTGGTTAGTATCAGTTTGGAATGTTCCCTATTATAATTATTGAATCTTAAATCAAACACTGATTAGGCCACTACCACTTCATATCATCCGCACGCAATTATCAGTATTAAACACTTACGCCACAAAATTCTGAACACTGCTTCTTTAATAATTTCTTATATAACCTCTCTTCTGAATTAATTAATATAGTTCGTCTATCGCACTTTCACTTCTGAGCTTCTGTCGACATTCCTCTCAGTTCTGGTATTCACAGTACTCAATAAAACTTAGTCTCACTTAGGGTTCTCTCCACCATCCCTGCGTCATTCTTAGATGCACAACTCTCGGCCCCTACCTGGTACTTTAAAGTGCACTCACAGACAGATCAAAAAGCTCATATTCTCGACTGGACAATGACTAACGAATGAACATCTCGCAGAAGGCTTGTCGGCGCATTCAATGCTTTAATCTTACAAAAATTCTACGTTGAATGAAGGTTTTGTCTTGGTTCATGGGGCAGCAATTTTACAAGAGAACTGGTTCTCATTATTCGGAACGCTGAGTGGCTGATGACTGCTCGATGTTAGGGAAATATTGTGAACGTCAGCATGGCTAGTCCGAGAACATTTTTCCACACAAAGGACATAGTATCTGGCGTAATACGCCCCCACAGTTGCCTTTCGTAGGGCTCTTCGTAAGATCTTTAAAAATAAATCGCAATCTAATAGTAGTGGGAATGGGTTGTCTTTTATTGTAAAATAAGAACTTCAGAGACATTCCTCTGCAACAGGAATGAATTTTTAAATCTTATTCTAATGCTAAATAATAAAAGAAGAAATAATTTACTAACATTTGGAACAATGCCCTAGTTTTTTTTAAACGTTTTAGTAAAAATGGATATAACTAGGCTTACAGCATTGATGTAGCTTCAATAAAAATTTTCTGTGTATTAAACTCTGTGGAAAGATTGAAAACACATTTTGAAATCTTTTTGGTATAATAATCGAAACTTCTTAAGCCGTAATTCACTCCGAAGTAGGACATAAATACAAAAAAAATTACTTTTACAGTGACATGTTCACAGTATGTTACCGGAGAAGAAAGCTCACCAGTAAGTAGTTACATTTTTGGAAAAGTTCCAACGAATGTAGTTGAAAAATGAGAAACCTGCTCAAGATCTTCATTTCTGCACCTGAAAAGGAAAACAAAAATTTGTGTGACACTAAAGAGAAGCATTTTATTAATAATGTCGTTTCATGGCGACATGTGGAACATCTCCTTTAATAGATACGAGTATACAGGCTGAAGTACAGTTCACATACATTTACTCTAGCTACGACAGTGTTTGATATGGAAATCAGTGATGGCTCCTAACCACACATTCGCAGTACTCTCGAAAACTGTTCGATAGCGAACCCATGTTTATTGGTACGTCTTTGCTCTTTATTACCGTATACTTTCACTCCTGACTCCTAGCAGCTCTCACCACTAACTACGGTACACCCGGTGTACAAATTATGCACAGGGCGCCTATGGCACCCTACTCACAGCTTGGCGCCCTAAGAGCCCGCTTGTTTTGCTTGGGCCTTAAACCGGCTCTGAATGTCGGCCCCGACCATCCTAGCTTTTCTCTGGAGGCGTTTTCATAAATTATAACACTGGAAAAAAACTGACGAATCATAGTATAAGTTCTGCATGTAACGGTCCGTTAAATTCACCGTAAATTCGCTTTTTTATTGGAACGCCGCTATGAAAATGTTTGTGATGGAATGAAGCTACAAATGGGGAAAAACCTTTTATTAATTTTTTTGGGAAATTTGTGCCGTATTCTCGATGTCTAAGTGTCTACGAGCCACCACGCCGCATCACAACCTGGCAAACAGAGTAAAAGCAGGGAAGATGCGTAAGCGCTGGAAGCCAGAAAACGATGAACTGGATAACAGACACCACAAATGCTGTTGACCCGAAAGAAGACTTCATTAAAACTGTGCACATTCCAGTCTTTGTCTTATATTCGTTACTGACTACCATAATTCTTTCCTTTGTGCTACGCTATGACAAATGCTATTAAGATTTAAGGTAACATTGAATAATTTTAGTAAGCGTTAGCAAGGTATTACAAGGGGCAGTGAATGTATTGCTATTGGTAATATATATAGGTATATTTATGTAGAGCAATTCATCTTTATTTTACATTTTTGGAAAATATGTGTGATGATGTGATATTTATTTTCCATTGAGTGGACAGCATGTTCTCACTTTTATTTGGTAATGACTAAGAGAAGATAGAGGAGTTGCTTACTCTTGTAATTAACAGCCGGCCGGTGTGGCCGTGCGGTTCTAGGCGCTTCAGTCAGGAACCGCGTCACCGCTGCGGTCGAAGGTTCGAATCCTGCCTCGGGCATGGATGTGTGTGATGTCCTTAGGTTCGTCAGGTTCAATTAGTTCTAAGTTCTAGGCGACTGATGACCTCAGAAGTTAAGTCGCATAGTGCCCAGAGCCATTTGTAATTAACACGAAATACTCTTTGCAATATCTAAGTCCCGGAGTAGCGGAAATTTATTCTCGAGGTAAGGTGAAGCACAGTCTCACACCCTGACGACAGTCCTGTAAATTTGTGTTATACAATGTGACAGCAGAACTCCATGCGGGCGTTAAGCTACACTCCTCAATATGATGTCGGACGATTACTAATAGTAACGTTTATACTGATCTGTAATGTAGCTATGATTAACCGAACATGCACACTCCCATAAAAATTGGCAATTAGTAAAAAATGACACCACATTTCTCTTTCTTTAATTTCTTAAGGGTTCTGTAAGGTATGAAATGGTACATTATAGGGCAGTTTTGCCGGCCGAAGTGGCCGTGCGGTTAAAGGCGCTGCAGTCTGGAACCGCGAGACCGCTACGGTCGCAGGTTCGAATCTTGCCTCGGGCATGGATGTTTGTGATGTCCTTAGGTTAGTTAGGTTTAACTAGTTCTAAGTTCTAGGGGACTAATGACCTCAGCAGTTGAGTCCCATAGTGCTCAGAGCCATTTGAACCATAGGGCAGTTTATTTCCATTCTCTTGTAACCTACAAATATTTATCTAAAACTGCCTTTCTTTAAGAATAAAAACGAGCTGTGGAAAAAGGCGTCGTATATCTATACAGTATTAAGGATTTTTGTTCACAACGCTTTAGATTAAACTCATAAACGTGGAACGTAGGAAACTTACACGCAGTGTAACATCTAAATCACTTAACGTACCAAATAAGGCGTAACAACTGTAGGTAGGAAAATCGCATAGATATGATAATAAAACGTCAAAAGAAATGAAAACGCTTCCCAACACAGAAGAGACCAATTCCACAATTGTTGGTACATCGCATCCACAAAGGGAAGAAGTTTCAACGCATTCGCTTTTGAAGGAAAAGTAATTATATTTGCAAAAAAATATTCGTGTATTAGAAAGCTGAATAACGAGTAATAATGTGGCGGATCATTAGACTCCATAAAAATCATTACATGCCAAAGAAAGTGCCTGTCACAATAACAACAGTCAACAATATGCATCTCATGTGCGACATATGTGTTTATGTTCTCTTTCTGTGGAGTAAGCTCCAGTTATAGTTGCACTTACTTATTCATGAATAAGTTGTAACTTATGTCGGCGAATCAGTGAGATTCGGCAGTTTTAACATTTATTTCACGGTTATTCACGTCTCTTGACAATTTGCTAATGTTTGAAACTTAAAAACATTATATAAAGTTAGTTAATTAGGTAGAATGGTAATTAATTAACACATTAACAGCCGGCCGGTGTGGCCGAGCGGTTCTAGGCGCTTCAGTCTGGATCGCGCGACTGCTACGGTCGCAGGTTCGAATCCTACCTCGGGCATGGGTGTGTGTGATGTCCTTAGGTTGGTTAGGTTTAGGTAGTTCTAAGCTCTAGGGGACTGATGACCTCAGATGTTAAGTCCCATAGTACTCAGAGCCAGTCGAACCATTTGAACACATTAACATTACCGCTGGTTTTCTCGCCACTCGGGGCGCTTCTGTTCCAGCTGTCAGACGATAACCTCTTTCAGGGCAGTGAGCGTAGCGACTGTGTATGTTAGACAGTGACTGCACGTTCAGACGCAGTCAAATTATCTGTTTTAGAGACCCAGTACAACTTTTCTACTGGAACGATTTCAATAAACAGGAGATATGATGTTACGTCTCTAATACGCCAGTTCACTCGTGTCAGTCATCAGAACTAAAATTGTTACTCAAGTGTAGCGTTCTGGAACTGGTGGTTGTAATTATCTCTGCAAAACCAGATCATTCTATTAAACAACTGAGCCGCCTCCTGCTTTTGGCCTACCAGATTTTCGTACGGTTACACTGTAGGATATACTGCAAGCAGCCACACGTTTTCTTGAAATGATTTCATTATATCATCACTTGTTTCGGGCCTGAGCCCTTCGTCAGATGACAAAATTAGACTTAAAGTTTTACATTTGCGTCCTAAAATATAACAAAATCACTGTGATTTTTCATTTTAGAGTTTCGTCTTAAAATTTAAAAAGATTATGTGATTCTATAACTTTACACTTATATATGCTCTATACAATGTACTTACTTCCTGGAAAGCCCTCCTTTACGTATTATTTTCAAGACGTAAGTACAACGTATAGAGCACATATAACTGTAAAACTATATAATTACAAACACTTTGTTAAATTGTTGGAAGCAAACGTAAAATGACAAATCTTTTGTAAACTATGCGTTACAAAAATTTTGTTGTATTTCAGGACACAAGTTTAAAACTTGCAAGAAGTCAACGGTGACACCTGACGAAGAGCTTAGGCCCGAAAATAATGATGGTATAATAAAATCATTTCAAGAAAACTTGTGGCTGGTTGCAGTATTTCCCACAGCGTAATTTACGAAACCAGACGCGGTGTTCTCCAAGCAAAATGGATAAAATAACTTTTGTATGAATAACTTGAATAACTACCTAAACGAATCTACGTCTACATTTAGATCTACATGGATATTCTTCAAATCACACTTAAGTGCCCGGCAGAGAGTTTATCGAACAACATTCATCTACATCTACATCTACATTGATACTCCGCAAGCCACCCAACGGTGTGTGGCGGAGGGCACCTTACGTGCCACTGTCATTACCTCCCTTTCCTGTTCCAGTCGCGTATGGTTCGCGGGAAGAACGACTGTCTGAAAGCCTCCGTGCGCGCTCTAATCTCTCTAATTTTACATTCGTGATCTCCTCGGGAAGTATAAGTAGGGGGAAGCAATATACTCGATACCTCATCCAGAAACGCATCCTCTCGAAACCTGGCGAGCAAGCTACACCGCGATGCAGAGCGCCTCTCTTGCAGAGTCTGCCACTTGAGTTTATTAAACATCTCCGTAACGCTATCACGGTTACCAAATAACCCAGTGACGAAACGCGCCGCTCTTCTTTGGATCTTCTCTATCTCCTCCGTTAACCCGACCTGGTACGGATCCCACACTGATGAGCAATACTCAAGTATAGGTCGAACGAGTGTTTTGTAAGCCACCTCCTTTGTTGATGGACTACATTTTCTAAGCACTCTCCCAATGAATCTCAACCTGGTACCCGCCTTACCAACAATTAGTTTTATATGATCATTCCACTTCAAATCGTTCCGTACGCATACTCCCAGATATTTTACAGAAGTAACTGCTACCAGTGTTTGTTCCGCTATCATATAATCATACAATAAAGGATCCTTCTTTCTATGTATTCGCAATACATTACATTTGTCTATGTTAAGGGTCAGTTGCCACTCCCTGCACCAAGTGCCTATCCGCTGCAGATCTTCCTGTATTTCGCTACAATTTTCTAATGCAGCAACTTCTCTGTGTACTACAGCATCATCCGCGAAAAGCCGCATGGAACTTCCGACACTATCTACTAAGTCATTTATATATATTGTGAAAAGCAATGGTCCCATAACACTCCCCTGTGGCACGCCAGAGGTTACTTTAACGTCTGTAGACGTCTCTCCATTGATAACAACATGCTGTGTTCTGTTTGCCAAAAACTCCTCAATCCAGCCACACACCTGGTCTGATATTCCGTAGGCTCTTACTTTGCTTATCAGGCGACAGTGCGGAACATTCACAATAATTCTCTTATTATTCTACTCTCGAACGGCGCGCGGAAAAAACGAACACCTATATCTTTCCGTGGGAGCCCTGGTTTCCTTTATTTCATAATGATAATCGTTTCTCCATATATATGTCGACGTCAACAAAATATTTTCGCATTCGGAAGAGAAAATTGGTGATTGAAATTTCGTGAGACGATTCCGCCGCAGAGGAAAACCTCTTTGTTGTAATGGTGTCCATCCCAAATACTGTATCACGTCCGTGACACTCTCTTCCGTATTTCGCGATAATACAAAACGTGCTGCTCTTCTTTGAACTTTCTCGACGTATTCGGTTAATCCTATCTGGTAAGGATCCCAGCAGTACTCCAAAAGAGGACAAGCGTACTGCAGGCAGTCTCGTTGTTATCAAAGTACTAGCAGAACAAAGATGTGAGGCAATGCCTTTCTAAGATACAATTATGTACCGGCATCAAGGCATTCATTACCCCGTGTTGCTCTCGAGGCGGTGGAGAGGGGACTTTAATGAAGGGAGCGCCGGCCCGCTATCGCTATCGGCTTTAACCACTTGCCCTGGCGGCGCTGCCGAGCTGCAGGCCCGGCAGATGAGCGCTCCACACAACTTCCACACAAACTTGAGTCGCGCGTGTTCGGCGCGCAGCGCGCAAAATATCGCCCTCATCCCGTATAGCGAGACGTACTTTACGCCTGCGCTATTTCAGACACAAGCAAGCGTGTTTAACGGCGACAGTTACGATGCCCCGGTACGGCCATAACGCCGCTGCAGCCGCCCTCAAGGCTCCGTGAGGCTGCAATATGACTCTCCTCACAACTTTTGAAACACATCTCCAGTTCGCCAGCAATTCGTTTCTGCGACTTTTAATACACTGCAGCTGGCGTTAGTAATATACGAGGGCCACAAACTTGTAGGCGTTTATGTCTCTTCTGAAAGACAACTAGGTGGAACAAAATGATTATCTTCCTGTGTCTCATCAAGGTGAAATACACGAAAAGGCGTTCAGGAATGGCCGCATGAGTTTTCCTCTCGTGCACTTAAGAAATTAAGTGAGTCTGACAGCAAAATGTCACACACTGAGCAATCGAACTCTTCTTAATTCTAGTCAACATCAAATGGCTCTGAGCACTAAGGGACTTAACTTCTGAGGTCATTAGTCCCTAGAACTTAGAACTACTTAAACCTAACTAATCTAAGGACATCACACACATCCATGCCCGAGGAAGGATTCGAACCTGCGATCGTAGCGGTAGCGCGGTTCCAGACTGTAGCGCCTAGAACCGCTCGGCCACTTCGGCCGGCTAGTCATCATCATTTTTCAGTAAGTGAGTTATTTTCGTGCAGGCAAGAAAACTTGCAACATTGTCTCTAATTTCAAAATAGTTCACAAGATTCAGGGAAATCGATTCCACCCATCCCAATCGATCTACTTGCCTCCTCTTCTTCTAGTGGCACGTCCTTTGACTGATAAGTCCTTCTAAATTATAACATCTTACTGTTCTAAAGTAAAAGTAATAATAATGAAAACTCGTCGAAACTAATTGGCAGAAAATGCATGATGTGGAAATATGCACCGCCCCGCAGTTAACTGTCGCCACACAGATTCTTTCTAGAGAAATTGGTATATTTATCATTTCAATACCTTTATTTATAGCAGATTCCCCATTTCATTGCATTGTAGCAAACTCACTAAGTTACCGAGCTTCAAATGCTACATGGCTCACCCAAAAGATGCAACTCAGTTGTACTTCCATTTTGCCATTTTGAAACTTCATTTCGTATTCGTTTTACCGCTGTTTCTTGAAGAGACAATAGAAATAACCACATATACAGTCAAATAAGAAATATTCATCCAAATAAATAAAAATAAGATACTGATTCATTTGTTGTTGTTGTTGTTGTGGTCTTCAGTCCTGAGACTGGTTTGATGCAGCTCTCCATGCTACTCTATCCTGTGCAAGCTTTTTCATCTCCCAGTACCTACTGCAACCTACATCCTTCTGAATCTGCTTAGTGTATTCATCTCTTGGTCTCCCTCTACGATTTTTACCCTCCACGCTGCCCTCCAATACTAAATTGGTGATCCCTTGATGCCTCAGAACATGTCCTACCAACCGATCCCTTCTTCTGGTCAAGTTGTGCCACAAACTTCTCTTCTCCCCAATCCTATTCAATACTTCCTCATTAGTTATGTGATCTACCCATCTAATCTTCAGCATTCTTCTATAGCACCACATTTCGAAAGCTTCTATTCTCTTCTTGTCCAAACTATTTATCGTCCATGTTTCACTTCCATACATGGCTACACTCCATACGAATACTTTCAGAAATGACTTCCTGACACTTAAATCAATACTGGATGTTAACAAATTTCTCTTCTTCAGGAACGCTTTCATTGCCATTGCCAGCCTACATTTTATATCCTCTCTACTTCGACCATCATCAGTTATTTTGCTCCCCAAATAGCAAAACTCCTTAACTACTTTAAGTGCCTCATTTCCTAATCTAATTCCCTCAGCATCACCCGACTTAATTAGACTACATTCCATTATCCTTGTTTTGCTTTTGTTGACGTTCATCTTATATCCTCCTTTCAAGACACTGTCCATTCCATTCAACTGCTCTTCCAAGTCCTTTGCTGTCTCTGACAGAATTACAATGTCATCGGCGAACCTCAAAGTTTTTATTTCTTCTCCATGAATTTTAATACCTACTCCGAATTTTTCTTTTGTTTCCTTTACTGCTTGCCCAATATACAGATTGAACAACATCGGGGAGAGGCTACAATCCTGTCTTACTCCCTTCCCAACCACTGCTTCCCTTTCATGTCCCTCGACTCTTATAACTGCCATCTGGTTTCTGTACAAATTGTAAATAGCCTTTCGCTCCCTGATTCATTAATCTGTTGAAATTGTGAATATCTTAAATTTGTACTAACGGCGATTAATTATTTCTTATTGTGTTACCAAGAGGATGTTTGCCACATACTACCTGTGTGTATCCTGTGTTACATTTTCGTCTTGTTAACATGTTTCAGTATATTGATGTTGTAAGATTAGATTTATGTTGCAATCTGTCCTTTGTTACGCCTATGTAACTTCGTACCAGGGTATGACTTAAACTAGTGTTATTCTGAATCGTTGCAGTAAACTATAGTACGGCATTTCCAGTGTTAAGACGGATATACGGGCAATTTCCGAAAGCTAATAAACTGAAAAAATGTTAATTTGTTGAAAGCCATGCGTTATAAATGAATTTGATGTCGTGTATCAGTTGGTGAGTGTTGAAGCATTTGTGTAACTCAAAGATTCTTTAGTCCATGTTTCCATCTGCTAGAGTTCAAAAATGGCTCTGAGCACTATGGGACTTCACATCTGAGGCCATCAGTCCCCTAGAACTTAGAACTACTTAAACCTAACTAACCTAAGGACATCACACACATCCATGCCCGAGGCAGGATTCGAACCTGCGACCGTAGCGGTCGCGCGGTTCCAGACTGAAGCGCCTAGAACCGCTCGGCCACAACGGCCGGCGTTCCATTACACTATGAAAGTTTGGTAACATCCTCATATTTCTTTAGAAAGTACTCAGACTGCGCTGTTGTTCATACATGGGCCAAACTTCATACAATGGGGAATATTCTCAGGACATTAATACAGCAGTCGTATTTTGCCCGCAGGTAAAACGTTTAAGGTACTGGCAAATTTCAGTGAATGTTTAAATATGAAATTGTTGGCTTTTGTGTGGTTTTATATCATCTCTGGCGATTTAACAGCAGCAAAAATTATGTTCACATTTTTAAAATTTAGTTTGGTGCCATATTCCATGTTGAGGGATTTAAAATTTTATGAAATAATATAAAGTACTTCTCACGTCCATATCCAAGGACCAGGTAACCTCTTCTTTTAATAAAACTGTGATTTCAAAATATTGATTGCCGACAAAATGTTCTAACTATTAAAGTCGTGGAACAATATTAGTTATAGTTACAGGAAAACGCATTTGAAAAGGACTTAAGGTACTCATTTGTTTAGCGCAGGCAGGAACACGGCAGGTCACATTCATCGTTCGTAGAAACAGAAGTGCTTCTTTGTTTCTTTGAAGTAAAAATGGACGCTGAATGCCCGTTAGGTTGTGCTTCCTCACTGCACAACTTTTTTTTATTTAGGATATCGGGCAGACATCATCATTTGTTGGTGTTTGGTGACTAGGCTGTTGAATGCATGTATAAGCATTCGGAAATGAACATCTGATGTAGAAACAAAGGAAGAAGTGGATTATGGAACAAATTACTTTTATTCGACTAACGTTCTAGTATTCAACTTATAATCGCCTTTTTGGTCGCTAATGAGAAAGCTATAATTGTTGTTAAAGGTTTTTTTATTTACATGGCATGGATCACCATAAGTTTTTCAGACAAAAACTTCACCACTAGCCGATATGCTGATAGTGATCCATGCCCAAACGGGTAAATAAAGTTTTAACAACAAATGTAGTGTTGTAATTGGTGACCAAAAAGCGGTGCTAAGAACGGCTGAGAACTCATATAAAGTTCGCAGGTCTGCTGCGCAACTTCATGGCGCCAATTAACTAATACACTCCTGGAAATTGAAATAAGAACACCGTGAATTCATTGTCCCAGGAAGGGGAAACTTTATTGACACATTCCTGGGGTCAGATACATCACATGATCACACTGACAGAACCACAGGCACATAGACACAGGCAACAGAGCATGCACAATGTCGGCACTAGTACAGTGTATATCCACCTTTCGCAGCAATGCAGGCTGCTATTCTCCCATGGAGACGATCGTAGAGATGCTGGATGTAGTCCTGTGGAACGGCTTGCCATGCCATTTCCACCTGGCGCCTCAGTTGGACCAGCGTTCATGCTGGACGTGCAGACCGCGTGAGACGACGCTTCATCCAGTCCCAAACATGCTTAATGGGGGACAGATCCGGAGATCTTGCTGGCCAGGGTAGTTGACTTACACCTTCTAGAGCACGTTGGGTGGCACGGGATACATGCGGACGTGCATTGTCCTGTTGGAACAGCAAGTTCCCTTGCCGGTCTAGGAATGGTAGAACGATGGGTTCGATGACGGTTTGGATGTACCGTGCACTATTCAGTGTCCCCTCGACGATCACCAGTGGTGTACGGCCAGTGTAGGAGATCGCTCCCCACACCATGATGCCGGGTGTTGGCCCTGTGTGCCTCGGTCGTATGCAGTCCTGATTGTGGCGCTCACCTGCACGGCGCCAAACAATCATACGACCATCATTGGCACCAAGGCAGAAGCGACTCTCATCGCTGAAGACGACACGTCTCCATTCGTCCCTCCATTCACGCCTGTCGCGACACCACTGGAGGCGGGCTGCACGATGTTGGGGCGTGAGCGGAAGACGGCCTAACGGTGTGCGGGACCGTAGCCCAGCTTCATGGAGACGGTTGCGAATGGTCCTCGCCGATACCCCAGGAGCAACAGTGTCCCTAATTTGCTGGGAAGTGGCGGTGCGGTCCCCTACGGCACTGCGTAGGATCCTACGGTCTTGGCGTGCATCCGTGCGTCGCTGCGGTCCGGTCCCAGGTCGACGGGCACGTGCACCTTCCGCCGACCACTGGCGACAACATCGATGTACTGTGGAGACCTCACGCCCCACGTGTTGAGCAATTCAGCGGTACGTCCACCCGGCCTCCCGCATGCCCACTATACGCCCTCGCTCAAAGTCCGTCAACTGCACATACGGTTCACGTCCACGCTGTCGCGGCATGCTACCAGTGTTAAAGACTGCGATGGAGCTCCGTATGCCACGGCAAACTGGCTGACACTGACGGCGGCGGTGCACAAATGCTGCGCAGCTAGCGCCATTCGACGGCCAACACCGCGGTTCCTGGTGTGTCCGCTGTGCCGTGCGTGTGATCATTGCTTGTACAGCCCTCTCGCAGTGTCCGGAGCAAGTATGGTGGGTCTGACACACCGGTGTCAATGTGTTCTTTTTTCCATTTACAGGAGTGTAGTCTCGTCACTGAAAATTATCTGAAGTTTTGAAAATGTGCGATTTACACTTGTGTTAGTCATAAACAAGCGATCCTGTGAACATTATTTGTAAAATTTGGGGCTACAAATCAAACAAACGCACTTAAAACATCCATCTTACAGTACTGTGAACGATTCGTGTGCTTCTAATGATTATCAAAATGAGTTGTTAACATAAGTTTAGTATACTTCTCGAGAATATAAAGTTCTTAAAATTGAGAAAACATAGGCTTGAATTATTGCTACTGCTGATTCTAGAATTAACAGAAGTATTTGTCCAATAATTAATAGTGAAATTAAGTTTATTGCTATAGTTGGTCCTGTATTTCCTAGTAATGTTAATAGTAAGTGGTTTCTTTGGTACGTCATTCGCTAACTCCAACAACTTTCGGTATTTATTTTACAATTTCTAAAAGTAATTTACCATACTGCCATTTTTTAATGAACCCACGTAAAAATTGCATTTTCTGCCACGTAACTTTACTTCATAGCAATAAAATTTCGCTTTCGTGACATAGAGAACTTACCTGCAGGTAAGGAAATGTTCACGTTTGTCTAAATGAATTTTATCTTATGCAGTTCGCATATCTAATACATTTACAGAGAAGCGTTGTTGAAAATGTCTCCACAAAGCCAAGTGGGTCTTCTTAGGACCTCCGACACGAGTGTTGTGTCGATATTGTCACGAGTGAAAGTGGCTTCCTGAGACTTCGTCAGTAAACAGTGTTAATGGGATTACTCGACGATTTTCAAGTAGCCAACGATAAAATTCCAATCATCTATTTTCATCTCCATCTCGAAGGTGTTGAATCTGTTGTAAATGATAAGGACACAAGCCGTGAATGCGTAATGATCGCCATATTATTGTATTTGGGACACCGATACGGACATAAATCGTGTGTGTGACTGTAAAGACTAAGTTCCACCAACTGAATACGTACCGAATGAGTGTCTTTAACTTCACCAACACTTTGTTCATTTTCACTTACATGTGAAATAGAGCCGGCCGCCGTGGACGAGCGTTTCTAGGCGCTTCAGTCCGGAACCGCGCTGCTTCTACGGTCGCAGGTTCGAATGCTGCCTCAGGCATGGATGTGTGTGATGTCCTTAGGATAGTTAGGTTTAAGTAGTCAAGGGGACTGATGACCTCAGATGTTAAGTCTCGTAATTATTAGAGCCATTTGAACCATTTGTGAAATACGACTGTCAGGCACTGTACCTATCTCACACAGTTTAGTGAAAACACGTGTAATCACTACTGAATCTTGTACTTACCCTTTGGGAGCAGCAGGGAGCAGCATCGTTATATTTCAATAACCGTACTACACAAATACCATACTGGCATAGATAGCATCTTTGAACACGTATCGCATGCATACACAATATGGCAGTACTGGCCAGCAAATCATAATGACAATACAGTTGAAAAATTCAGTTACGTAAGTACAAATTCCCAAGTTTAACTTCAAAACAAATATGACAATTCGTAAATAAACTTATAGTAACTGAAGTACCAACGCACGAAAGGAAAACAAGCTTATCTACGCAACCAATAAGAACTGGACGACATCTTACACAGAATGTTTTAACTTAATTAGTCTACTACAGTCTGGACGGAAACAGTCTGAAAAGTTCGTAGGGGTGTTCCAGGAGAGATTGTGCTCAGAGGTAATTGTTAAGAAGAAAATTCGATACGGTGCGCCTATTTCGCGTTATTTAGCATTGAATGTAGCCAAAGAGGTCGTCGCGAGCTCAAGTTCAAGCAGCCTGCCAGTGACGATGTCGTCAAACGTGTTCTTCGTGTGGTTTCTTCAGACCAAAAAAACGTAGCTTTTCCTCATCTAGCTTCAATTTATCACTTCAGAAAAAAGACATATTTTAACTGTTAATGATCATTTGAACAGTGGT
Organism: Schistocerca piceifrons; assembly: GCF_021461385.2. Lineage (NCBI taxonomy): Eukaryota > Metazoa > Arthropoda > Insecta > Orthoptera > Acrididae > Schistocerca > Schistocerca piceifrons. Next base: position 827,194,804 of record NC_060138.1, read on the forward strand.
AACTCATGGACCCACAGATGTCTGCGTATTACCGCATATTAACGTCTGCAAGTTCTTGAATTTGAGCGCGCGTCGACCCGATTGGTTAGCTTCAATGCTGAAGAACTAGGAAACGGAGCAACGTTTAGATTTTTTCTTCTTAACAATTAATTATCAGTACAGGTTTCCCTACAACACTTTTACAAGCTTTTCAGATTGCTTCCGGCCACCCCGTATTGTTCCACCTCGTAAAAAAATTACTGTCCCATCTGAAACACCCCGTATTCTGCTACTACCATAGCCTCTACATGGTACACTTGTTCACTAAGCTACACCGCTTGATAAAGAAAGAGGAGTACCCAGAAGACATGGTCGCATGTCAATGTACACTGAAGAGCCAAAAAATTGGTACACTTGCCTAACATCGTATAAGGCTCCCGCAAGCACGCAGAAGTGCTGCAGCACGACGCGGCATAGACACGACTAATGTCTGGAGTAGTGCTGGAGGGAACTGACAGCATGAATCCTGCAGGGCTGTCCATAAATCCGTAACAGTACGAGGGGATGGAGATCTCTTCTGAATGGCACGTTGCACAGCATCCCAGATATGCTCATGTCTGGGGAGTTTGGTGCCCAGAGGAAGTGTTTGAACTCAGAAGAGTGTTCCTGGAGCCACTCTATAGCAATTATGGACGTGTGTGGTGTCGCACTGTCCTGCTGGAATTGCCTAAGTCCGTCGGAATGCACAATGGACGTGAATGGATGCAGGTGGTCAGACAGGATGCTGACGTGCAGGTCCATGGATTCATGAGGTTGCGTCCATACCCATACACGTCCATCCGCTCGATACAATTTGAAATGAGACTCGTCCGGCCAAGCAGCATATTTCCAGTCATCATCAGTCCAAGGTCGGTGTTGACGGGAGCAGGCGAGGCTTAAAGCTTTGTGTCGTGCAGTCAGCAAGGGTACACGAGTGGGCCTTCGGCTCCAAAAGCCCATACCGATGATGGTTCGCATGCTGAAACTTGTTGACGGCCCAGCGTTGAAATCAACACCAATTTGGGAAAGAGTTGCACTTCTGTCACATTGAACGGTTCCCTTCCGTTGTCCTTGGTCCCATTCTTGGAGGATCTTTTTCCGGACGCGGCGATGTCGGAGATTTGATGTTTTACCAGATTCCTGATATTCGCGGTACATTCGTGAAATGGTCGAACGGGAAAATCTGCATTTTATCGCTACCTCGAAGATGCTGTGTCCCATCTCCTATACGCCGATTATAACACCACGTTCAAACTCACTTAAATCTTGATAACCTGCCATTGTAGCAGCAGTAACCAATATAAGAACTGCTACAGACACTTGTCTTATATAGGCATCGCCGTCTTCAGCGCCAAATTCTGTGTGTTTACATATCTCTGTATTTGAATACGCATGAATATACTAGGTTCTTTGGCGCTTCAATGTAGATTTGTGGCGCCCTCTAATGCGACAACGACCCGATGTTGGACCGCATGAGAACGTGATGGCAGGCATACCAATCGTCAAGGTTCTGGTCAGACACATCTGCCCACCACAAGGGCGATCCGCTATGTTGTGCGCCAAGAACATAGTGACCCCTTCATATCTCCACCCGTCAACCTAGTGTAAGTAACGAACTCCGTCTAACATTCAATGTCATCCCAAAACATTGGTCGGAGACTAGAAGCAGCCGGACTAGCGAACTACTACACCATCCATAGGCTTCTGTTAACACCACAACTAATACACCTGCATCTGGAGTGGTGCTGTTGCCAGACTAGGGAACTACTTTACCATGTGTAGGCTTCTGTTAACACCAGAACAAGTACAACTGCATCTGGAGTGGTGCTGTTGCCGGACTAGGGAACTACTATACCATCCGTAGGCTTCTGTTAACACCACAACAAATACGCCTGCATGTAGATTGGTGCTGTTGCCGGACTAGGGAACTACTATACCATGCATAGGCTTCTGTTAACATCATAACAAATACTCCTGTATCTGGAGTGGTGCTGTTGCCAGACTAGGGAACTACTATACCATGTGTAGGCTTCTGTTAACACCACAACAAGTACAACTGCATCTGGAATGGTGCTGTTGCCAGGCTAGGGAACTACTATACCATGTGTAGGCTTCTGTTAACACCACAACAAGTACAACTGCATCTGGAGTGGTGCTGTTGCCAGGCTAGGGAACTACTATACCATGTGTAGGCTTCTGTTAACACCACAACAAGTACAACTGCATCTGGAATGGTGCTGTTTCCGGACTAGGGAGCTTCTATACCATGTGTAGACTGCTGTTAACATCAAAACAAGGTGGTGCTGTTGCCAGAAGGCATGAACTGCTGATGAATGGTGTCGCATTGTCTTTTGCGAGAAATCATGGTTCTGTGCTATCCTTGATGACCGTCGTTGGCGAGTGTGGCGGCAGCCAGGCGAGGGGTCCCATTCTCCCATTTGTTTTTGAGACACACAGCTGTGTGACTCCTGGTATCATGTTTTGGGAGCCGCTGGATGTGACCTGAGGTCACGGCTGGTTGTGACTGAGGGAACGTGGACGGCACAGCCGTTCGTCGCGGACGCCCTGTCTCCTCATGCGTTACCTCAATGCGATACTGTCGTGGCGCCATTTTTCTCCTCGACAATGTTCATCCACATGCGGCATGCGTCTCTGTGAACCGCCTGCGTGATACTCAGGTACCCCTGTGGTCACCAAAGCCCCCAGATCTATCCCCAATACGACATGCACGGAACCTGTTCGGTCGTCAACTTCGTGCCAGAGCCAGTATGCAGGATATCAATGACCAGTTACAACTGTTGTGGGCCAGCTTGCTTATGAGGGGATGCAAGGTGAGCAGGACGCCCTTATCAACTAAACCAGTGCATGCATCCGGTCCAGAAGAGGTGCACTGATAAGTCGGTTCACACTGCAAAGTCCTTTGTGAATTCCATTGGTTTTTGTAATCAGAGAAATAACATCACATACCCTCTCAACCGGTAAACTTACCTTTCGTTTGCTCCTCTCCTTCTGGATGCTTCACACTTTTGCGTTTGTTCTGTCACTTCTGTGACTTAATAGCTGTCCTGCTCAAGTATAAAATGGCACGACATAAAAATACATAGTTAATTGTAAAGAATAAAAGAATAAATTTAATAGTAAATATTTCACTGACGTCGTATGCATTTGCACAACTAAGAGCATAGACGTTATGCTATACTCACTAACGTCGAAAGACAGTGCTTTGCTTCTGACTCCTGAAACGGAATAGAAGATATAATGAATTATTTACGAAGTAGTAGGGTCCGATGTTCGATTATTGTCTAATGCATTACAAAGAGACACTAGGTTTTTATAGTCGTCTGTTCAGTAACGTTACAAATAGATTTATAGTAAAGCTTCCAGAGATATAAATCATCGATAACTGGATAAGTGGATCTTTCTGGATTCAATACACACTTTCTTCCCTTATTTTTTCGATATATTCTTCCAAGTCAGGTAACTGTCGTTTAGAATTCAAATTCAAATTTGGAAACAATACTGGCTGTCTAGAAGTTTACAAAGTTTATTTCCGATAATTACGTAAGGAAGGAGACTGAATGAGATACGTGTAATACTGCTGCAAATATATATTCCAACACCATATATAAACAGGGTCGTCCATTGATAGTGACCAGGCCAAATATCTCACGAAATAAGCATCAAACGAAAGAGCTACAAAAAACGAAACTCGTCTAGCTCGAAGGGGGAAACCAAATGGCGCTATGGTTGGCCCGCTAGATGGTGTTGCCGTACGTCAAATGGCTATCAACTGCGTTTTTTTTTTTAATGGGAGCCCTCATTTTTATTACATACTCGTGTAGTACGTAAAGAAATATGAATGTTGGACCACTTTCTTCACTTTGTAATAGGTGGCGCTGTAATAGTCACAAACGTATAAGTACGTGGTATCACGTAACATTCCGCAGTGCGGCCGGTATTTGCTTCGTGATACATTACTCGTGTTAAAATGGACCGTTTACCAGTTGCGGAAAAGGTCGATATCGTGTTGATGTATGGCTATTGTGATCAAAATGCCCAACGGGCGTGTGTTATGTATGCTGCTCGGTATCCTGGGCGACATCATCCAAATGTCAGGACCGTTCGCCGGATAGTTACGTAATTTAAGGAAAGAGGAAGTGTTCAGCCACATGTGAAACGTCAACCACGACTCACAACAAATGATGATGCCCAAGTATGTGTTTTAGCTGCTGTTGCGACTAATCCGCATATCAGTAGCAAACAAATTGCTCGAGAATCGGTAATCTCAAAAACGACGGTGTTGAGAATGTATCATCAACATCGATTGCACCCGTACCATATTTCTATGCACCAGGAATAGCATGGCGACGACTTTGAACGTCGTGTACATTTCTGCCACTGCACACAAGAGTAATTACGGAAGGATGACAGATTTTTTGCATGCGTTCTATTTAGCGACGAAGCGTCATTCACCAACAGCGGTAACGTAAACCGGCATAATATGCACTATTGGGCAACGGAAAATCCACGATGGCTGTGACAAGTGGAACATCAGCGACCTTGGCGGGTTAATGTATGGTGCGGCATTATGGGAGGAAAGATAATTAACCCCCATTTTATCGATGGCAATCTAAATGTTGCAATTTATGCTGATTTCCTACGTAATGTTCTATCGATGTTACTACAAGATGTTTCACGGCATGACAGAATGGCGATGTTCTTCCAACATGATGGATGTCCGGCACATAACTCGCGTGCGGTTGAAGCGGTATTGAATAGCATATTTCATGACAGGTGGATTGGTCGTCGAAGCACCATAACATGGCCCGCACGTTCACCGAATGTGACGTACCCGGATTTCTTTCTGTGCGGAACGTTGAAGGATATTTGCTATCGTGATCCACCGACAACGCATGACAACATGCGTCAGTGCTTTGTCAATGCATGTGCGAACATTACGGAAGGCGAACTACTCGCTGTTGAGAGGAATGTCGTTACACGTATTGCCAAATGCATTGAGGTTGATGGACATCATTTTGAGCATTTATTGCATTAATCTGGTATTTACAGGTAATCAAGCTGTAACAGCATGTGTTCTTCACATATGTTTGTGACTATTACAGCGCCATCTATCACAAAGGCAAAAAAGTTGTCCAACTAAATCATTAATATTTCTTTACGTACTACACGAATATGTAATAAAAATGGGGGCTCCTATTTAAAAAAAAACGCAGTTGATATCCGTTGGACCTATGGCAGTGCCATGCAGCGGGCCAACCATTGCACCATCTGGTTTCCCCCTTCAGGCTAGACAAGTTTCGTTCTTTGGAGTTTTTTCGTTTGATGCTTATTTCGTGAGTTACTTGGCCCGGTCACGACCAATGGACCATCCTGTATATATAACCGTAGTATTATATTTCCTCTTTTAATTTTATCGTAACAGACATACCACAAGAGACTATATACGTTGGACTAGCATGTGCTTATACAAACGTCACTAACTTTAAAACAACTAAAGTGTCACTTGTTTCAATGTGACAACCGCAATAAAGAAATATAACGCAGCAAGAGATACTAAATTTCTAGCAAGGTTAAGTCCCACTTTCCGCAGAGATCCTTAGTAGAGCAAAGTGAAAGATGTCATACATAGTAACTCGTACCAAATACGTCTCTGAAATATTCAGCAATGCTTTAAAATTTACTTTCCGTGTCGTACTGACAAAGAGCTTAGAAAAGATTTAAGGATTATGAGCCTAGTAATATTTAAAAATGAGTGACTAATGGCAACCCCATGAGTGTATGGTATAGCATCGAAAGTGTAATTTGGGGTTCAAATGGCTCTAGCACTATGAAACTCAACGTCTGACGTGATCAGTCCCCTAGAACATAGAACTACATATACCTGACTAACCTAAGGACAACACACACGTCCATGCCCGAGGCAGGATTCGAACCGGCGACCGTAGCGTTCGCGCGGTTCCAGACTGAAGCGCCTAGAGCCGCTCGGCCATTATTTGGGGTTCGGATGTTTCATTATGATCTTGTGCTTCATTGAGTGGGTACAGTTTTATGCAGCCACTCGTACAGCTAACCAGCAACATACCATCCAAAACCAATTGGAACCATGAATATTGTACGTATCACCTTGATAAAGCACGACTTACACTACACGCTATGTTGAGAGTGGATAGCAGACAGCTCGCTGTGATATACTGTCTTACTACGAGGTCTCAACTAAACCTGAATGAACACGTATTGGTTATTTCGGAAAGCTGATTCCACGCCATACTGTGAACTCCAGTACTGAGACGTTACTTCTTCGTTTAACACCTTTTCGAAGAACTCCCCACTACATTACAGAAGTTTTACAGCTGGTTGTCACAAGAGTCACTGCGGTTCAAATCAATCTAAGCACTATGGGACTTAACATCTGAGGTAATCAGTCCCCTAGGCTTAGTACTACGTGAATCTGACTAACCTAAGGACATCACACACATCCATGCCCAAGGCAAGATTCGAACCTGCGACCTTATCAGCAAGGCTGTTCCGGACTGAAGCGCCTAGAACCGCTCGGACACAACAGCCGGTAATCACTGCGGAAACGGAGAGATCATTAAGGCGAAGTGCGAGGTAACCAATGTTCAACGGCACAGCATGAAATGAAGGAATATTTGAAAGAAGTAAAAACTAGACTTTGATGTCTGCCTACGACGAGATTATTAAACACGAAGTACGACCTCGGATTGATCTAGGATGGGGAAGGAAATTGACTGTGTTCTCTGCAAACGAAATTTGATTAGGTTTTAATAGCCTGTGGACTACAGTGCTTACATCAGTGGAATACCTGAGTCTGCAAGCACGACTATGCACGCATTCATTTGACAGCGAGAATGAATCTGTCTGGAGTAGAAGAGTACTATGTGGTTCTTTTTCTTCTTCATCATTTAACACATTTATGAGATAAAATACAGAAGGTCCGAAATGAGTTTTTAGAACAGATTACCACGGTCGTCTGAAATTAACTCTTCAGTTATCTTGTGGCAAGAGCGTCTGTGCGTAGAAATGAGAGAATTACTGTTTTCTTGCTTAACTAGTAACGTGACACTTATATGGAGCAACTCGCTGAGGATCACACACTGCAACAAAGTGGACTCCTTCATTACCTCCATATATTGAAATATTGCTTTATTATCTCGTTACTAAGGAAAGGCGTTAAACCAATTTCATTACATTCATAAGGCTAATAAATGTTGTTTGTCCAGACAGTCTACTCACATTCACGGATTAGTCAACATGAAACGTTAACAATAATCTCATGTCACCAGTCTGAAATCGTCCGTAATACTCAGGTCCTGGATTCGATTCAAAAACTGGTGAGGCACACAGATGTAATCTGTCAGTAATTCATAATCGTGAGATGCCTTTCTGCATGGTCTGAATGAGTCTGAAATTATTGTATCGGCTATAGAAATTTTTTGATGTCACATTCGAGCAATGCCTCATACTGATTTTTCTGCATCGATCCTCTCAGGTAACAGCAAACTGGCTTCCGGGGTTTACAGGAGATAACTGATTTTTCCTTTGACCTTAGACACATTGTAACATCCCTCACCATTAAGCTTTCCAGAGATGGCGCAACAATACTTTTGGCTGATCAGATCTTCTTGAGCTATTAGTCTAAACATGGTGTTGCTTTGTCGCAACGTTTCGACAAGCTTCCTATTCGTCATCTTAAGTCGAAGATGAAGAGCAGGAAACTCTGCGAAAAGTTGCAACAAGACGCCATCACTCAGTCGGCTGATAAAGGAAATGATTTCACCAATGAAATTCGCCGAGATAGGCTGCATTTCGATATAATGCTAATGGCATTGCACAACGATTAGAAACTTTATCAGCGTACCTCGTGCATACTGTTTTCAGATACTTTTATTAATATTTTCATACTTTTGCAACTCTGCAGCTTCACTATCACCCAGAGGTGATGTTACTAAATAATATAAGAAACGACCGAGATAGCATTCTTATTAGGTTTATTAGTTGCAGTTACGAGTGGTATTTTCGGAATACTGTTTTTTTTTTTTTTCAGTGAACAACGTCTCAGAGGCATGTTTCATAATGCACTAAAGAAATATTTAGTGGATTATTTTTTCACAAAGTGCTACAGTGAAATAAAGAATTCTAAATTGTAACAGCAGTTAGAGCAAATTCTCTGCAAATGATACCCGCTGACCTGTTTAGGAGAATATTGAGCGTCTTTATCCCACCTGACTTAGAAATGGATCATCATCGTTATCGGCTAGTCGGTAATCATTGCTACGTAAACGCTTGCTGTCGACGCTACCTGGCCTTACAATCTTCTGCGATCTCGTCAACACTGCTGCTACATTGTTTCTACTGTCATCTATCCACCTAATATCAGGCCGTCGTCTCGGTCTTCTTTTCTCTCTCTCTTTTCTTTGTCCACCGGCCACCTATCTACCTCGCTACGTGTCCCGGCCATTACACTGTCTTTGCATTAAGATCATAATTACATCTACCACTCCAGTCTCATCTCTGATCTATTTGCTCGTTTTAATGTCCGTCCTAGCAATTACTATTACGCTTCCCTGCGTTGTGAGCTATGCAAACATCATTCTTTGAATATTTTTATATTAAAAAAATGTTTCAAATGGCTCTGAGCACTATGGGACTTAACAGCAATGGTCATCAGTCCCCTAGAACTTAGAACTACTTAAACCTAACTAACCTAAGGACATCACACAACATCCAGTCATCACGAGGCAGAGAAAATCCCTGATCCCGCCGGGAATCGATCCCGGGAACCCGGGCGTGGAAAGCGAGAACGCTACCGCACGACCACGAGCTGCGGACTTTTTATATTAAAAGTTAATCTTTCACAGCAACCAGTAAAAACTAGTAATACACATTGATTTTAAATTTCCCTATTCAGAAACACGGTAATCTTCGGTCTAAAAACTGTTTAATCTATCAAAAGCACTCCTGACTGTTTTTACACCCCTGTCTATTCCTTTTGTTGTCAATCCATTCACTACGAGTACGTTCACCTGATGTAAATAGACCTAAAATTCGTCAAAGTTTTCTATGACATAAATAATACTTTTAGAACGTTTTCATTGCATTCTTTTGATAAAATATTATTTCATTTTACATACAGATGACTTTCAGGTAGGCCTACGTTCTCATTTCCTTTCTTTGGTTCACCAATTTGATGCAGAAGTTTATAAGTACCAGAGGCGAACTCTTAGATGCTACCTGCAATATGAAGGTATAATATATTAACTCCTAGTCCTTTTCATTTTTTTTCCAGTTTAAGAATCTGATTATATTTTCAGTGGCAGTTGAATACCAAAACATTATGTCTACCAAGTTAATAGCGTGTTGGTTCGCTTTTGTAGCGAATACAGCAGTGATTCTGCCTTGGCGTAGATTCCACAAGTCCTTCGCAGCTTTCTGAAGATATGTGGCACCAGATGTCTACGTACAGTTTAGCAAGTCCAGTAAATACTGGGGGCCGGAGGTCTGATGACGGGCAGCTGGCTCTCGATACCGTCCAAGATCGGTAGCATCGGATTCAGATAATGAAAATTTAATGGCTGAGACATCAACGTAATTTCCCTGTGATGGTCCTCAAACCTCTGTAGCACTATTTTGGTCTTGTATCACAGACAGTTATCCTACTGGAAGATGCCGTCGCCGTCGGTGAAGACATTAGGAGTCCACAGCAGTGTTTAAGTAATCCACAGCTGTCATGGTACCTTTGATTACTAACACTGGTCCCACGAAAACCCAGAAGAATGTCCCCCACAGCCTGATCCTGCACCGAGCGAGGTGGCCCAGTGGCACACTGCACTGGCGTGCGGCAGGACGGCGGTTCAATCCCGCGTCCGGCCATCCTGATTTAGGTTTTCCGTGATTTCCCTAAATCGCTCCAGGCAAATGCCGGGATGGTTCCTCCGAAAGGGCACGGCCGACTTCCTTCCCCGTCCCTCCCTAATCCGATGAGACCGATGACCTCGCTGTTTGGTCTCTTCCCCCAAGCAACCCAACTCTAATACTTCCCCCAACATATGGAGTTCATGGCGTTGTGCACGTTTCGCGTAGCCGTTCGCCTTGATGACGGCGTACCCGAACACGACCATCGACCTGATGTATCAAGAAACGTGATTCATCCGAGCAGGCGACACGATGACATTGGCCTGCAGTTCAGTCTCAATGGTCCAGTGCCCAGCGAGATCGCTACTGACGATGTGGTTGGTGCAACATAGGAATACGTAAGGGTCGTCTGCTGCGGATCCCCATGTACAACAATATCCGCTGAACGGTGTGCTCCTGAACACTTGTGCCGGATCCAGCGCTGCGCTCTTCCGTCAGATATGTCCGCAGATCGTCGACGACCTTGCCTTAAAGAGCGGACAATCCGCAGACCGTGCCGGCCGCAGTGGTCGAGCGGTTCTAGGCGCTTCAGTCTGGAACCGCGCGACTGCTACGGTCGCAGGTTCGAATCTTGCCTCGGGCATGGATGTGTGTGATATCCTTATGTTAGCTAGGTTTAAGTAGTTCTGAGTTCTAGGGGACTGATGACCTCAGATGTTAAGTCCCATAGTACTCAGAGCCATTTGAACCATTTTTGAACCTGTCTCGGGCATGGATGTGTGTGCTGTCCATGGGTTATTTAGGTTTAAGTAGTTCTAAGTCCGATGACCTCAGATGTTAAGTCCCATAGTGCTTAGAGCTATTTGAACCATTTTTGAACCGCTGACCATGTTCTATACGAAGCGTGGGCTTACACCTTTTCGGCTCCTTGTGCTTTCCATAGATGTTCACGACAGTAACACACGAACAGCTGACTAGCTTCGCCATTTCACGACGCTCGTTCCTAGGCGGCAAGTTGCAGCAATCTGTCCTCCGTCAGAGTGGCTTATGGCAGTGGATTTCCCCATTTGCGACTCACACTGTCGCTGGAATGATTCCCCATTCGGCTCATTTCCGATTATACAGGGTGAATAAAAAAAAATCATCCTATTTGGCACGTATACATTTCTGAAATTAATAAACATATACAATGAATTTTGTTTTTTGATGAACGTGAAACTCAAAAAGTTTCTTTTTCGTCATTTTCATAGGTGTTCAATTTTCCCCCCGCCCCTTTGAGATACACTGCATATGTCAACGCCGTATTCAAATTGTTCCCGCACTGCAGCGTACATGTCTTGAGTTACATCTTCCGCAGCTGCTGCTATGCTATGTATCAGTTCATTCATTGTTGTTGGTAATGGAGGCACATAAACAGAGTCTTTTATAAACCCCCACAAGAGATAATCACATCTACTCAGGTCCAGTGACCTTGCAGGCTAGTAATGTAAGGCTGAATTATTTGGTCCAGTGCAACCGATCCATCGTTCAGTAACCCTCTGATTTAAAAATTCCCGCACTTCGTGATGCCAGTGAGGCGGTGCCCCACCCTATTGGTAAATGAAGTCGTTCGAATCAGTGTCCAACCGCGCGACATGAAAGTTCTCAAGCATATCGAGATATGTGCTTCCTGTAACAGTGTTCTCGACAAACAGAAACGAACCATACACCTTTTCCCGCGAAACTGCACAAAATACATTAAATTTTGGAGAGTCCCTCTCATACTGTACAACTTCATGTGATTATTCCGCAAAGTATATTCACATATTATTACGGTTCACCTTTCCCTTTAAATGGAATGTCGCCTCGTCGCTAAACACTAAGCGTGGAAGAAAACAGTCATCCTCCATACTGCCAAGAACGAAATTACAGAATTCCACACGTTGTTGTCACCTTCACTATGAGCTTGCTGCAGCTGAATTTTGTATGGTTTGATGTGTAAACGTCGATGCAACACACACCAGAGAGATATCGGCGGCATGCCGAGCTGTCGAGCTGCACGGCGGGCTCCTTGTGAAACTATGGCGCATATATTCGACGTCGGTGTTAGACACTCGGGGACCGCCCGGCGATTTGCCTTTTACACAAACAACCTGTTTCTTCGAATTGTTCATGGCATCATCTAATGCTCTGTGCTGCAGTAGGATCTACATCATACGTAGTACGAAATTCAGGCTCAACAGATATTATTAAACCGCACAGTCGAAAACGTAGAACACGAAACGCTTTCTGCTGTCCCGACACCATTTTCACTAGAACTGGAATGGACGCACACTGCTGCTACCTATTGGAAACCAAGTAAAACTGGAGAGTTTTCTCTTTTAACAGTATGTTGTTCATGCACATACCTCTGATAACATTGTAGTTATTATTTTTTTTTAATCGGATGATTCTTTGTGATACTCTGTATACCTTTCATACCGCGTCTTAAGCCAATGTGGCATTCAGCCTCGAATTGGCTGTGGTTTAAACGTTACAGTTCATAATTGTAAATGCGCAGTGTGAAAGACAACAAAGAACATAAGCTATAGAGTTCGTAGACTGGTGAGGGTCACAAAGTTAAGACTCTTTGCTAGAGGTGGCCATGTTGTGTGCGATCACTGAAGTATAGCCCGCCCACAAGGTGCTTGAGACTGGGAAGAGAAGAACACCAGCCGGGCAATGCCCCAGTTGTTAAAAACAGAACTTTCTGTGGTAGTAAACTGATGCTTAATGTATCGCCATTAGGTAAGGCTGGGGTGGCGCGGCAGACGGGCTACTAACTGGTGTGACGCCACGGAACACTCCACCTCTTTCATAGACTGGTGGCAGCTTAAACGCATTCCGATCAGTGCGGTAAGTGCACGAAGACTGCCAGAATAGAAAATTATGTAACAATGAAAAACTGTCACCTAAGTGAGCTACGAGGTAAAGAGTAACGCTGCCATAGAGATCTCTCTGATGAGATCAGTTTCACTATCGTACTTGTGGCCTTCACCCATTTGACGTTCACAACTGGACAAAGGCGTACTCTAGACTTTTCCGCAGATCACATTCTTGAGCTTTGCATATGCTTGTTACTCCTTCATGTTTTCTAATGTAATTTCCCCACAATCCATCCAGCAAAGAACTTCCACGGCCAATTAACGATCATTTCAGCTGACACTATGTGCCACACACTTAATTTCTTTTCACTTCAGTGATAAAATTGTTTGACAGTCTGGTAACGAGCACTGCGGGTTTCTATTCCGCGCCAGACAGCATGAACCTCGATTACCACTAGAGGTCTCTCTAGCCGTCGCGCTGTAAGCCGTGGCTGGGCGCGGGCTCCTAGCCCACGTATAATGTGAGGGTGCCAAGGCGGAGCACGTGGTCCCAGCAGCCAATAGCAACGTACTCTTTCAGGTATTTAAGCACCTGCCCCTCCCTCTCTCAGCAGGAACTCTGATATTGGTTGAAAGTCTGGTAACGAGCACCGCGGGTTGCTATTCCGCGCCAGACAGCATGAACCTTGATTACCACTAGAGGTCTCTCTAGCTGTCGCGCCGTTAAGCTGTGGCTGGGCGCGGGCTCCTAGCCCGCTTATAATGTGAGGGTGCCAAGGTGGAGCATGTGGTCCCAGCAGCCAATAGCAACGTACTCTATCAGGTATTTAAGCACCTGCCCCTCTCTCTCTCAGCAGGAACTCTGATATTCGCGTTAGTCTACCGACATCTCGCTCACAGACAGCGTGTATACTTGGTTTACGTGTACCAGTGGACGTTGTGAATCCGTGAGGTTTTGCTTGTGACCCCGTTGCTATTTGCTTTTTGTTGTTCGTTAGGCCTTGTTCGTGTCCATCCTTCCCCGTTAGTTTTGTTTGTTCGTGGGCCTCTTTCGTTTGGTCCCGCTGCGCTTTCGCTCTCGGCAACAACAAGGTGTAAGTTATAAGAAGACCTGTTGCAGATACAGCAACACACAAATCATTTCAAAAGAGTACATGTTAGTGATTTGCATAAGGAGGTTGCATTCCACAGTCGAAGAGAAGCTCCATAGAATTGCATAGACTGGTTAACGAAAATTGTCTGCGATGATTAATGGAATGGTGAAATCAATTACGACGGAGTTCAGTAAGTAATAAAGCACGCTTCTTCCTCGGCCAATTATGTTTGAAAAAAATGTGGGTTGTAGGACGTCTTGGAATATTCTCACTTCATCCTCTACAGTCTCATGAAATTCTGATGGGTAGCGGCGCTATACGCAGCCTTCAAAATGCCGTCTGTAACGGAGGTGCGTTTCAAGCAGAGAGCTGTCACTGTCTTTTGGCGAAAAACCAGAGCATCGGAGACATTCACAGGAGCTTGCAGAATGTCTATGGCGACCTGGCAGTGAACAGAAGCACGGTGAGTCGCAGGGTGAGGCATCTGTCATCATCGCACCTCAATCAACCGCGTGCAGCAAACAGACGTGACCCCTGCAGAGTTGGAACGTGCGGACACTCTCATTTGAGATAATCGAATGATCGCAATCAAACACCTCGCTGCACAACTGGACGTCTCTGTTGGTAGTGCTGAGACACTCGTCCACCGTTTGGGATACTCAAATGTGTATACGCGCTGGGTTTCTCGCAGCCTAACAGAAGACTGCGGAAATTGCTGCGTGCTACGCTGCTGATCGTATCAATACTTTGTCGAACATCGTCATAGGCGATGAAACGTGGGTTCTCCATTCAGACCGGAAACGAAACGACAATCCATGGAGTGGCGTCACACTACCTCTCCTTCGGAGAAAAAGTTCCAAGCCACACGCTCAGCCGGTAAAGTGTTCCGCGTCTGTAAAGCGGTTTTTCGTTTGCTGTCCTCCCTTGTGGCGCAGTTCGACAGATGAAGCCTATGTTCAAATGCATATCTCGTACTACTTTGAGGCTACACACAGCGAGGGTCCAAACGATTGTATTAGCTGGTTCTGTCATTATGAGCGATAACTTGACGTATATAGATGTTCAACCTCACCATTTTGTCACTATGGTACTGAAGAAAAAATAATCACACAAACAAGTCATCAAACAAAGGAGAACCATATCGCCACGCTTGCCCCAGAAGGAAATTTCATAAAACAGGAATAGGGTAAAAACGTAACATAGCCTACAACGCCACTTACTACGATACTGATAAGTATAATTAACGACGCGTGTTATGAGTAAACTGTGTGTCAGGCCTTTTATAATAACCTATTCAGCAACATAATCTAAAAATCAAATTTCCGTCTCGTTGCCGCGCTGGGTAGCCGCGCAGTCTAAGGCGCCATATCACGGTTCGCGCGACTCCCCCCGTTGAGGTTCGAGTCCTCCCTCGGGCATGGTTGTGTGTGATGTCCTTAGCGTAAGTTAGTTTAAGTTAGATTAAGTAGTACGTAACCTTAGAAACCGATGACCTCAGCAGTTTGGTCCCAGAAGACCTTGCCACAAGTTTCCAAATTTCCAAATGTTTCAGTCTCGTTCTTCAGCTTTTTTACGAAGTAGTGAAGCCAGCCGACGTACTTGTAGCTGTGTTTTATCCCTTACGTTATTATTCTCTTCATTGAGTGATTGAAACAGCTAGCGGTTTCCATCACCACCTCAAGTGCAGATTTTAATGAGATGTCTATTACCTCACTCCACTCTTCCAACAAAAAATGTAATGGCAATGCGTATAATCCCACATGACTTATTATGAAGAACTTTCCGTGCACCTGTGGTGCGTGTAGACTGCAGTGGCACGCTATATAGTAAAGAGAGAGAAATGAGGACGATCAAAGTGTGGAGGCTGGCAGGTGACAGTCAACTGAGGCGATGGTCCATTCTGAACAATGGGAAAGAAAGTTTGATATTTTTATCATGAAACTAAATTTTACTTCATACATTACAACATTACTGTTGCTTGTTTCCTATCGTTTCGAAGTGCTCACGATCAGAATGGGCTCCTGTGCACATGCGACGTTATTTTGCGCGAACACAACTCGCTCGCTTAACGAGGTCGGAATGCTTTTTCTTCCAGCTGGTGGTTATCTTTGGTCTACTGCACGGTTAGTATGTCATATTGGAACGACAGCGTCAATGCAGAGAGTGAGAGGCGCACGGTTTGTGTCAAAGCAGAGAGGTATATGAGACATGTGGAATAAGTCGCAAATGTAAGTTATTTACTGTTGTGGTTGGCAGGAGAGCCAACACTGTGTTACTAGAGGAAGCCGAAAGGCACGCGTTTTAGCTCACGCAGGCTGGCGTGAGGTCTCGAACAGGCCAAGGAAATTAGAATTTAGAAAAATCGGACGTAACTGGTGTAATACTTAACTTTAATCCATTAATGATGAACGTCAATGTTGACGGTACATGATTCAGTATCAATAGTAACTGGTAATGGCGCCTTGCTAGGTCGTAGCAAAAGACGTAGCTGAAGGCTATGCTAACTATCGTCTCGGCAAATGAGAGCGTATTTTGTCAGTGAACCATCGCTAGCAAAGTCGGTTGTACAACTGGGCTAAGTGCTAGGAAGTCTCTCTAGACCTGCCGTGTGGCGGCGCTCGGTCTGCAATCACTGACAGTGGCGACACGCGCGTCCGACGTATACTAACGGACCGCGGCCGATTTAAAAGCTACCACCTAGCAAATGTGGTGTCTGGCGGTGACCGCATATTCCTCCCCCGCAAATCGGCGTACGGTTGTGGCATAAGGCTTCCGCCCGCCGTGGGGAGCACCCCATGTTGACGTATGCAACGAGGTGTGGAGCCTAACAACAGGCGAGGCTGTGCCACCCGCACCCTGCCATTCGGACCGCGGGGAGCTAGGAAACGCCTGAAAAACTGCTCCAGGGTGCACGCCAACATGCGGTGTATGCGCCCGCAGAGAGACAGGAGGGGCCGAAGCATCGACCTCCATCGGGCTGGGGCACCCGACGGGTGAAGACGACATACGGTCTGGAGCGGGCAAGAGTTCCATGTCGGAGGACAACTGGTCACGGGAAGCGATCGGCGGCGCGAGGCCCAGGGAGGCGCCCGGCGGTTGCAGCGACGCGTCCACTGTGGGCGTCGCCAGCGGGAGAACAGGCGGCGGCGGCGGCGGCGGCGGCGGCGGCGGCGGCGCGTCGCCATGGGGCAAAATGGAACGCAGCGTCGGTAACACCTGGGGCCGAGGCGAGCGAGTAGATGGGTCCACAGGGCGCTGACCGGACGGCACCGTCGCTGAAAGCAGACGGGGAGCGGCAGATCCCGTGCGACGAAAGAGGCGCAGCTGATTGAGATGCCGACGCACCTCACCAGAGGCCCCCAAAACCAGATACATAGCGCGGCCGAGGCAGCGAAGAATGCGCCCTTCGAGCCAACGCCGTGAACCTCGATAGTGGCGGTAGTAGACAACGTCGTCTGGGGCAAAAGCAGGTGTCTGCCACTGCATAGGAACCTGATGCAGTGGATGTAGCAAAGACATTGAGGTTCGATGAGGGCGACCGTGGAGCAACTCAGCCGGCGAGCGACCATCTCGGGGCTGAGAGCGATACGAGGACAACAAGTGCAATAATGCGTCCTCCCGAGAATGCGGTTCTTTCAACTTCAACATCTGTGACTTGAAAGTCCTGACCAATCGTTCAGGGCACCATTTGACTGTGGTGAAAACGGCACGGACGTCAGATGTTGAATACCATTGGCCTTGCAGAATGACTGAAATTTCGGTTGCGCGTTTACTTTCAGTTCCAAAAGTGCTTTATAGTTCTTAGTGCAACTGAGGCCCGGTGCAAAAATGTCTGAAAATTCTTCACATAGACGAGAAACACAGTCGTAAGGTACGTCTAGTTCAATGATAGGACCTGATTTACTATAGACAAGTTAAACAACTGAAATAAATCGAAACCAAACAAGTTCACTGCAGAAGAAGAACGAAGGATGTAAATTGACACAAGTTTTGTTTGTCCCTTGTATGTTGCAAGAAGGCTGCACTGTCCTAGCACAGGGATCGCTTGGCCTGAATAGCTAGTTAACTTAACATTTGCGACACACAACAGAGGTGTGCCCAGCAGTTTGTAAGTGTCTTGATTGATCAGTGAAACTGCAGCCCCGGTATCGAGCTGGAATGGTATCACTGTGCCATTAATGTCCAAGTCCACAAAAAGTTTATTGCCCTGCTGACGACAAGAGCGACTGTCTCGTGCAACGTGAACTGACACTGGTACAAAATCACTTGCGACTTGACGGGAGTTCCAGCGATGTCGACGCACACTATTTGTGGGACGAACACAGTCACTGTTAGAGGGAGTGGCACTGGGTGGAGTGGAATGGACTATATGAATTTCCATGGGCGAAGTTTTGCGAGCCTGAGTATCCTTGGTTTGATTCCAATTCCGGCGTGAAGCAAAGGGCCTGGAATGGTTCTGAGCTTCCAATCTGAGCTTTTCCTGGCAAACACTTTGAACATGTCCTTTTTTATTACAGTAAAAGCAGATAGCTTGGCGTGACGGGCAATTCTCACGCGAATATCTAGTAGCACACCCCGGGCATGACTTTAGCACTGCATTTGCTTGCCAGCGCAGTACACATGGCTGAGAGCCTGGCGGCAGTGGCGCAGCCGGGCGCGAGGGCTGTTTACTGTTCCGTGCAGCTCGCCCAGCAGGCCAGTTAACCTAACACACAGGTGGCGAAATTGCAAATGATTCCTGAGCAAAGTCAAGTGTGTCCTGCCGATCCAACATGTCCATCACTTGTTGAAGGGAGGGATTGACTATTTTCAAAATCTGTTCCCTTATACGAACATCAGAAACGTTCTGTGCAATTGTATCACGTACCATAGTATCTGAATAAGGGAGTCCACATTGACACTCAAAAGCACATTCCCTAGTAAGGCCTTGCAAGGTTGCAACCCACTCCCGAAGGTATACCGTTTGGCAACTATATTGACTGAGTCTTTGAAATATGCATCTAATGCAGACAAAATATCGTCGTAGGACAGAGTTGCTATGTCGCATCGGGGAAATAATTTGACTATCACGCGGTATGTTTGTACGCCGACTGAAGACAACAAAAATGGCTGCCGCTCGTTACCTTGAATTCTGTAGGCGGCGAGATGGAATCCAAATTGGCGTGACCACTCCATCCAGCTTTCCAGTGCAGCATCAAAAGGTCCAAAAGTTGGTGCAACTACGTGTTGTGGCTGCGTTAGTGGTGGTGCGGCGGCTGCCGCATCGTTTTGCATTGCATGTTGACCCTGGACGAGCTGTCCAAGGGCATCCAATAAGGCCTGCGTCTGCTGATTCTGTAAGCGATAAAATTCGGACAGTACATCTGGAGATGGTGGCGAAGCCATTACACAAGTAAATCAGGGCAGTATAGGTAAGAACGCGGTATTGCCTCGTCGCCAATGTTGTGGTTGTCAGGAGAGCCAACACCGTGTTACTAGAGGAAGCCGAAAGGCACGCGTTTTAGCTCATGCAGGCTGGCGTGAGGTCTCGAACAGGCCAAGGAAATTAGAATTTAGAAAAAACGGACGTAGCTGGTGGAATACTTAACTTTAATCCATTAATGATGAGCGTATTTTGTCAGTGAACCATCGCTAGCAAAGTCGGCTGTACAACTGGGGCGAGTGCTAGGCAGACTCTCTAGACCTGCCGTGTGGCGGCGCTCGGTCTGCAATCACTGATAGTGGCGACACGCGCGTCCGACGTATACTAACGGACCGCGGCCGATTTAAAGGCTACCACCTAGCAAGTGTGGTGTTTGGCGGTGACACCACATTTACTCTTCTGCGTAAGTTTGTACCAACTGTGCTATCAAGCATATCAAAATTCGCGGTACCGAAAATCATTAACAGTAGGCGTAGTTTCTGTTAATTTGACTCCAACGTTTCATTGATGGGTGCACACTTACTGACTAAAAGGTTTTGCAACAATGAGTGATGGAAGCAGTAAACCGAACTCACATTAAATTAATTCTAAGGGAGGAAATATAGTATGAACTATTCAAATAGAAAAATAAAACAGATAATCCCCAGTTCGGGAAGACTAGCAACAAGAATGGAAACTCATGTGGAGGCTGCAGCGTCTACCGAAAGTTCACCAGAAAAGCCCACTCGTAAGCAGTGACAGGAACTGTAGTTCCATACTCGACATTGCAAAAATATGTAAAGAGTGATTTAAAGTTAAAAGCATTTAAACCTTCGTTTGTAAACGAAATGAGTGTTAACGACATGTAAAAACGTCATCAGGATTGTTGGCGAATGCTCGATGTCTTTACAGCTCATTTTTGAAGAGGGAAAGTGTTTTTCTCGGATGAGTGTGCAATATATCGCAGTGCAAAAGCGAGGAATATTTATTTCTGGGCTAAAGAAAACCCAAGTCTTTTTGATGAACGTGACCACGACCCACTACATGATATGATCTGGGCTGCAATGTGTGCAACCCATTTGACAGGTACATATTTCTTTGACGGTGTTGTGAATCAGATTTCGTATCTCACCATTTTACGTGATTGGTCGATTCCACATGTGCAATATCGGTGGCTGCTCGCTCGCATATCGTTCCAGCATGATGGAGCACAACTAAATTATGCTATTGCAGTCAGAAAATATCTCAGTGGCATATTTATTGATAAATAGACTGGATTTGGTTCTCTCCATTCGCATCATCTTTGGAATGGCTACCCCGAAGTTGTCTTCCGTCATCTTGCGACAATGGATTGTGGATGTTCACTAAACAGAAGATTGCTGCTACACGATACGAGACAGTTAACGAACATCTACTTACTGCCTTCACGCCAGCAATGTTGAGGAAAATTTCATATCGTACATGGAGGAAAATCATACTCTGTTATCAAAATGATAGTGTACACGCTGATATTCCGTGACAAATAATAAATAATAGTCACACCAACTCGAAATTGACCTCTGCCACGATACCAAATTAATACAACGTGATCACCTATGAATATGTGGACAGGCGATAGGAGGTAATGGGAGTTTTTGATCACTGTGTAGACCGGATGTGTGACTTCGAAGTGATAGGTATTAACTGCATATCTGAAAATACGAGTAGTCAAACAAGAGTGAAATTCAGTGTTGAAACTGTTCTCATTTAAATATTTAATATCAACAATAGCATGTAATTTAGAACATGAATCTAACCGTCGTCCTGTTTGTTAAGGCAACCTGTTATTGTTAGTAACAATGTAATCTATGAAAGTGAGCCTGAATAACAAAACCAGGGTGACAGTAAAATCTTAAAGGGAGCTTACACAGCGTTAAAAACTGTGAAGGCTCACAACATCTGTCCGCAACAAGCTGTCCTAGCCAGTTCGAATTTTGTCGAAATTTTGACTGCAATATATATATATATATATATATATATATATATATATATATATATATATATATATATATATATATATATATACGTGTAAACGTTGTACGTCTCGGATATCCTGTGCTGAACTGCCACGCTGCTGACATTCAGGTTCTGGCGACACAACAGTCACGTGACATGCCGAACTGTTCCATTCACCATGAGCCTAAGAGAACTCACTCTCTAGCAGGCATCTGCTTATCGGCATGGATGCTTGGTGTTTACATGTCACTTGATTGCTGTTTACAGTGTGGTTGTTGGCAGCCACCTGTGATTCAGGGGTGTCCTATTTGCTCTGTGCTCCACGTTTCTGGTACGCTATGTTCATTCCGAGTCAAACATTGATGGGGTGCTGCTCTGATTTTGCGGTGCTTGGACTACAAACAGCGTCTGTTTCCCTTCTCTTACGTGCCATGAGCGGTCTCCCCTGCAAGGAAGGAAAGCTAGAATTTCGCCTCCATTGGTCGACAATGACACTGAGAAGGGAGCACGAAATAAGTCGGAATAAGGAACAGGCTGGAGTATCATCTCAGCCTTTTGAAGTCCGAAGTGATTTCGGTAATTACCGGAAAACCAAAATCAACACGGTGCGACGCAAATTCAATCCGCACATTACTGGTTGCAAACCCAGAGCCATATCCACTCCTTCGAGGCGACTGTCATCTATTTTTCTCCTCAGCTATCCATGTGGTTTCAATGGTTCGTAACTTACTTTACGTAGGTGGTGACCTGTGTCCTCATTACTGACGGTTGTAGACACACGAGGGGTGTTTTTGAAGGTAATTCAAAATGGAGGAGACTGAGAAGAATGTCAGTGTTGTGAAATTTATTTAACTTTTCATGCTTGTTAGACAGCCACAAGTCTGACACAAAAACAAAGGCAAGAAACCAATGGAAGTCGGTATTAAATATGAATAACTGCAGTTCTGCCTCTATAATTAATACGTAACAAGAAAAAGATCCTCTCCGTAAAATAAATAAACAATGGAAGTTAAATGACAAGTATTCTAACCGCGCGTCTGCTTAAGGATCACTCTGATGCCGATCTTCTAGGGAACTCGAGAAAGCCTACAGCTGATGAACTACGCGATCTGGGACAATATACAACGTAAAAACAGGGGAAGCAGTAATTTTCTCGGCGTCTTGCACACGTTATAAACGCCGCATGTTAACAATTGCATGGTTGTTTCAAAGTTTCTACAGAAAAACCACCTTGGTTTACTTTCAGAAAAGGTTCTTGCTTATCGCACAGTTTGACAGCAAACCACGTGTGACGCATTATGTCTCGAAATATTGGCGAAGAAAGCTGGTTATGTACATACCACTGATTGATTTTAATGCGGTCTTCGTAGGATGTAATTTCTTGTCCTCCCATGATGAGATAAGAGCAGTTTTCAATCAATTTGATCAAATTCTTTATCTGACCATAAAAACAGACATCGCGGAGTTACACTAGTGGAATCCAATCGAGGGAATCACCTTAATACTTCACGATGAAAAATTTCATCGTATCTTTGCGCATTTGTCTGCTCTCCGCACGAGTTAGTTAACTGAAGAAATTTTTTCTCTTGCAAATAGTGTTTCATCACACGAGTCGAAAATTTTGATGTAAGGCTGTTGTAAGCTTCCCAGATTTCTATATTCTGGCATGTACTCATCCACTGCTTTTCGAATACTAGGACCAAAAGGACCAGAAATCGCTTGCAGATGTACGTAGACTGTTCGTAATAATTCTTCAGAAAGGATCATACTGTATTGGGCTGAATACGAGTGGGTTACCTTGTTCACATCCTGTCATTTCAAGGAAACTACTTTCACCCCTCGATGGTTGGTACAGGCAAACTGCAACAAGAAAATTCGAATATAAATATTGTGATACACATGAAGTTAGGAAGAGTATTTCAGCTGACGTCGACGAATGAGAATTCTTGACTTACCTGTTTGATGGGAGGCTTTCATTAAAGTTCTTTCTTGGAAAATTATTTGCTAAGTCCTCGCGGACGCTGTAAGTATAATCCTTTCTCGGAAATTTACTTGCAGTCGAAAATTTTCCTTTGCCTTTCCGTTTCATGCTGGCAAGCTCGGCAATCCCTGGTACTCATTTTGACAATTTTCTAGTAGAAACGAAAACAAAAAGTGAAATATTTTTTAGTGTAATATCCCTGTCAGCTTCTATAGGCTGTGCGCAGCTGCGTCGCGTGTCTACAACGCGATTTTGTAACCATCTCTACGGCAATGCCTCTTCGTAGCTGTAAAGGGGGGGGGGGGGGGGGGATTATTTTGGCCTACAGCCTCTTGCTCTTCGCATTGAAAGTTTGTAAAAGCGCTGCCAGGTTTCAGGGATTTACTTAAATGGACTCGACTGTAAGAGTGTATTATTAGTAAGGAATAGATGTATTAAAACTTCATGCATGACGCAGCGTTTTCCCACTCATCTCATTGTTTATGACGTCATAACTTTTGAACTATGTGTCGTACAATGATATATTTGTGTAGGTACATTCAGCTGCAAATGTGAATACTGTCTGTGAAACATGTTGCGAATAGAGTTATTGCAAAGAAGTAATAAATTTAAACGTCATGTATGACGCCGCATTTTTAACGCATCTCATTATTTCTGACGTCGTATCTCATAAACTATGATAGGTAGGTGTTGCTCACCCCGACAACGATTGTTGCCTGACAGTAAGAGAAATGTGTACCAAGTTTGCTTGAAATCGGTCCAGTGTTTAGGATGAGATGTGGAAAGCACACACACACACACACACACACACACACACACACACACAAACACACACACACACGCACGCACACACATGTTTTCATAATAATTTTTTGTAGATTAATAAATACAATATATTTACCATTGTTTCGGTTTATCTGCCGTGTAAGTAAAGCAAAATCTGAAAATAAAGAATCGGATTACTTTTCCGTACTCTATCTGGAGCGACAACCGGTGTCTAGAAGCCACAGTCACATAAATGGCTCATGCACTGTCCGACCTAGGACAAACATTACATCTATTCTTAGTGCTGGACAATCTGGAGTTCCCAGTTCTGTCACTTCCACTTCTGGCCGAGCCCTCCATATACTTACCATTAACCCACTCCGCAGACAATGAAGTAATATCTGATGTGACAGGGGAATGTGAGAGGACTACTGCTTTCTTGTTATACATTACTGACGTATTTGGTAGTTCCACAAATGACGCTATTACCGATGAGAAAACACTGTTTGTTAAAAAAAATAGCGGCCATATTCAGTTAAATCTCGACAGAATACGAGCCTGCTGCGAACACTGGTAACTAGCTCTTAATGTGCAGAAATGCAAAGTTGTGCACTTCATTACAGAATTAATTAGTCGCAGCTGGAGTCAGTCGTATACAAATATCGGAGAGAAGAGATATGAATCTAAACAATAAAGGTTCCAGTTATAGATAAGGCAAATGGCAGGCTACAATCCGTTCGCAGGACACTGGGAACATCTAGTTTGCATGAAAAAGACATTGCATACCAAAAACTTTTGGAGCCCATGATAGTCAAACGCATGTCAAGGCCATGGGACCCATATCAGATCGACTAAAGGAGGAAGTTGAGGTTATTCAAAGAAGGGCGATAAGAATAGTTACTGGCAAGGGACTGTAGTAGATACCGTGAAAAATTATAACCGGCGGACTCTTGAAGAAGAAGTGACCTAATTAGAAAACTTCGGGAACAATCTTTCAGAACAGAAACTACGAGTATTCTTCTTCCCGAGTTTTTCTTCTTAGGGCCAGCAGCAAATTATATGTCTGATAACGACACGATTATTAGAATAGGTACACCAAATAGCGCTCATGATAAGTAATCTTTATTTACGACAAATTGTTTCAGCTTTATCGCCGTTTTCAAGTACCTGCAATTACAATTTTGGTGAGAACAGGTACGGATACCAATGTCATTCATATTAAAGTACCTGTATTGTACTCACGTCTAGATTGATGTGATGTCGATATTACGTCGTCAGTGGACTGTTTTATAACTGTCACTGCTTTAATAAGGTGGTAAATGATGTGAAGATGTTGAAAATAAAATGTTAATGACGACGTGACAGCAGTTTGACAGTTACACTCTGACGACACTATATGTATACAAAGATTGTGCAGATGAGCAGCGATATTATTTTATTAGCTAAAATTTGCTACGATTGTCTATGGTTGTTGCGTATGCTACTTACGATTTTTCATTTTTCCTGTTCTAAAAGTCCAATAAAGTTCTTAATGTAGTACTTGTGTGCAAATTCTGTATATTCGTTTAATATTTTTTGTGGGTATTTTCTTGTGTACATGTAGATTTCTGCTTCCTCAAGAATGTTCATTGCATAACTTTTTGGTATTCTGTGCAGAATCTGTAGAACATTTTCAACCGCATCAGCAGTGTGATATTGATTTTTCAAGTGTAGAAAAAAGCTTGATTGGTTATATTCGCTCCCTCTGATGTGTACTTTATTTCTCACGTTAAAATTTCCTCCTGTTTGGCCAATGTAAAAGCTTTTACAGCTGCCATATGCTATCGTATATACGCGTGGGTTATCATATTTCGATGTTCTAGTGGTGGCGGTACCTATTTGTACTGAAAGGTTGTTAAGGGTTCGAAAGGCTAGTTGACTATTTGTGACTTTATAAAGTGCGTTAATTCTTCTGGAGGTTCTACCAAGTTGGACTACTGGTATGTATATTATTTTCTGTCTCGGTGTATCGAAATGGTGGCACCACGTAAGGAGAATGATGAACTACTACTTCGACGGCAGGGGCGCTCCGCTCATCGAGTTCCAAAACTGTGGAACCACAATAAATGCGGAGCGCTATGAACACACTACGCCCAAACTGTGACGTGTCATAACGTCAACATGCCCGGGAATGTTGTCGGACGGAATCATCCTGCTGCACGATGATGCCCGTCACCGCACCGTGAAGGCTGCGCTTCACCGATTCAGTTTGAATGCAGTGAAACTTCTCCGTACACTCCGGATCTTTCACCGTATGATGTTTACGTCTTTGACTGCCTGAAGAAAGACATGCATGGACATCGGTTTCAGTTGGGCAAGGAAGTGTAAGAGTATGGGCCGTTGCGGCTGACCGCATTCTTCGAAACAGCAATTTATCGTCTGGTCTCCCAAAGGAATAAATGTCTTGATGCGTGTGATAATTACTTTTGAATAGAACCATTTCATGGTCCCTTTGGGCGGTTGTTCGGTTATTTCTGTAGTGCATAGACGTTACGTAGTGCATTATTTGGTCTCAGAACGTTCAACTCAGAACATTGTGGTTCCATCTCTGGAGCAGATACTTTACGAATCCATGTCTCGTCCCACTGGCATGTATAAGCGCTCCCGACTGTGGAGGCGAACATCAACGACACAATTTTCGGAGGTTGTTCAAGGCCATTTTCTGTTTATTTTGGTACATGGTACGCACGGTGTCCTATGGCTAGTTACGGATGAGAATGCATTTATCATTTATTCAGTTAGTTACCACAGTTACCTCTGTCCTTGTGAAGCCATCTTCACAACATTCAAAAAGTTTATAAACAGGTAATCACCAAAACTAGCACCGCAAAATACAAAAGCAATGCAACAACAATTAGATGGAGAAGTACAGTGGCGTGGTCGCCGTCAACACCTCAGCATGGCGTCGTTGCGGCGCTCTTTCAGTGCACACATTGAACTCACACATAAGACGCACATCGGGCTCTTTATCAGTAATCCTGTCCGCACTGCTGTGTGTCAGTGTTAATGTACAGGGTGTTTCAAAAATGACCGGTATATTTGAAACGGCAATACAAACTAAACGCCGGCCGAAGTGGCCGTGCGGTTAAAGGCGCTGCAGTCTGGAACCGCAAGACCGCTACGGTCGCAGGTTCGAATCCTGCCTCGGGCATGGACGTTTGTGATGTCCTTAGGTTAGTTAGGTTTAACTAGTTCTAAGTTCTAGGGGACTAATGACCTCAGCAGTTGAGTCCCATAGTGCTCAGAGCCATTTGAACCAATACAAACTAAACGAGCAGCGATAGAAATACACCGTTTGTTGCAATATGCTTGGGACAACAGTACATTTTCAGGCAGACAAACTTTCGAAATTACAGTAGTTACAATTGTCAACAACAGATGGCGCTGCGGTCTGGGAAACTCTATAGTACGATATTTTCCACATATCCACCATGCGTAGCAATAATATGGCGTAGTCTCTGAATGAAATTACCCGAAACCTTTGACAACGTGTCTGGCGGAATGGCTTCACATGTAGATGAGATGTACTGCTTCAGCTGTTCAATTGTTTCTGGATTCTGGCGGTACACCTGGTCTTTCACGTGTCCCCACAGAAAGAAGTCACAGGGGTTCATGTCTGGCGAATAGGGAGGCCAATCCACGCCGCCTCCTGTATGTTTCGGATAGCCCAAAGCAATCACACGATCATCGAAATATTCATTCAGGAAATTAAAGACGTCGGCCGTGCGATGTGGCCGGGCACCATCTTGCATAAACCACGAGGTGTTCGCAGTGTCGTCTAAGGCAGTTTGTACCGCCACAAATTCACGAAGAATGTCCAGATAGCGAGATGCAGTAATCGTTTCGGGTCTGAAAAATGGGCCAATGATTCCTTTGGAAGAAATGGCGGCCCAGACCAGTACTTATTGAGGATGCAGGGACAATGGGACTGCAACATGGGGCTTTTTGGTTCCCAATATGCGCCAGTTCTGTTTATTGACGAAGCCGTCCAGGTAAAAATAAGCTTCGTCAGTAAACCAAATGCTGCCCACATGCATATCGCCGTCATCAATCCTGTGCACTATATCGTTAGCGAATGTCTCTCGTGCAGCAATGGTAGCGGCGCTGAGGGGCTGCCACGTTTAAATTTTGTATGGATAGAGGTGTAAACTCTGGCGCATGAGACGATACGTGGACGTTGGCGTCATTTGGACCGCAGCTGCAACACGGCGAACGGAAACCCGAGGCCGCTGTTGGATCACCTGCTGCACTAGCTGCGCGTTGCCCTCTGTGGTTGCCGTACGCGGTCGCCCTACCTTTCCAGTACGTTCATCCGTCACGTTCCCAGTCCGTTGAAATTTTTCAAACAGATCCTTTATTGTATCGCTTTTCGGTCCTTTGGTTACATTAAACCTCCGTTGAAAACTTCGTCTTGTTGCAACAACACTGTGTTCTAGGCGGTGGAATTCCAACATCAGAAAAATCCTCTGTTCTAAGGAATAAACCATGTTGTCCACAGCACACTTGCACGTTGTGAACAGCACACGCTTACAGCAGAAAGACGACGTACAGAATGGCGCACCCACAGACTGCGTTGTCTTCTATATCTTTCACATCGCTTGCAGCGCCATCTGTTGTTGAAAATTGTAACTACGGTAATTTCGAAAGTTTGTCCGCCTGAAAATGTACTATTGTCCCAAGCATATTGCAACAAACGGTGTATTTCTATCGCTGCTCGTTTAGTTTTTATTGCCATTTCAAATATACTGGTCATTTTTGAAACACCCTGTATAAATAACACTGCCGGAAACGCAGACTCGAGACCGAAGCGAGTATTAATGCTGTCAACAGCAAGTGAATGGAAGAAGTTTGTTTCCAAAAAATACATAAGCGCATGCCGTCGATATATGCAAGTTGTGCAGATATATTCAAACCAATACATATACGCAAATGAGTGTGGGTAAGAAATCAAAAGGAAATGCTGTTACGGTATAGTCAGCCACCGGAGACTAAGGCTCCCTTGCGCCTAAATACTTCGAAATTCTGTCGCCGGGTTTCGGTTTCGACCCGTAAATTACAATGTTTCCAGCTGAAGCAGCCTAAGTCTACTAAAAAATCTTTTTCGAATATTTGCTAGACTTAAGGAGTACTCGAACGCCTTTAATTGTTAAGACTATTAAGAACATGAGGCCCTGTCTTGCTAATGTAACCACAGCGTACGTTCGACATCAACACACAGTAACCACTCTCTGCGGGAGGTGGTATCTGTAGTATTGGAGATTATGTAAAGCAGGTCGTGGGACTTGGAAAACAGTGCAGTCATTGGTGTACTCCGGAAATTGGCTTTCGGGCGAAAGGTTGAAGTATTCGCGAAATGGCTAAGTTTGTAAACCGTGGTTAAACTATACCGTGCAAGCCGGCCGCTGTGACGGAGCGGTCCTAGGCGCTTCAGTCCGGAACCGCGCTGCTGCTACGGTCGCAGGTTCGAATCCTGCCTCGGGCATGGATGTGTGTGTTGTCCTTAGGATAGTTAAGTTTAAGTAGTTCTAAGTCTAGGGGACAGAGAACCTCAGATGTTAAGTCCCATAGTGCTTTGAGCCATTTGTTTTTTTTTTTTTTAATACCGTGCACAGGAAAATGACACTATCTAAAGAAGGCGGTGAGGCAACCACGGTGCACCATACGCCGTAGATGACAGGGGTGAACTACGGCTGCCTAAGTACAGGGGCAGCTGTTGAGCAACTGACAGCCCAGATGAACCAAGGGGCTACCAACAGTGTCTCTTCAACGAATGTTCAGCGAACGTTGCTGCGTACGGGCCTCCGCAGCAGGCACGTGTTTCATGCACCCATGCTGATTGCTATTCATC
The DNA here is from genome assembly GCF_021461385.2 of Schistocerca piceifrons. Lineage (NCBI taxonomy): Eukaryota > Metazoa > Arthropoda > Insecta > Orthoptera > Acrididae > Schistocerca > Schistocerca piceifrons. The sequence continues at coordinate 827,224,682 of NC_060138.1, forward strand.
GGTGACGAAGGTTGGAAATTGCTCGCCATTACCGCAGACAGCCGTCCACAGAGTGACGACAGGTGGCCTTTTCAGATGAATCACGTTTTATACTACACCGGGCAAATGGCCATTAGCGTGTACGGCGTGAAACGTCTGAAATCAAACACCCTGACAGTGTCGATAGATGGTTCCATGTTGGAGCGTTATGGCCTGGGGAATTTTTTCGTGGCATTCCCTGGTTATATAGTCGTTCTCAAGGCACAGTGGATGAAGACAAGTATGCTTCTATGCTTTGGGGCCACTTGCACCCCTACATACAGTTTTCTTTTTCCTCTACCTACACAGTTTGCAATGTACCTGCGTGGTTCGAAGAGCACCTGGATGATTCCAGAATGAGATTTTCACTCTGCAGCGGAGTGTGCGCTGACATGAAACTTCGTGGCAGATTAAAACTGTGTGCCGGACCGAGACTCGGACTCAGGACCTTTGCCTTTCGCGGGCAAGTGCTCTACCACTGAGGTACCCAAGCACGACTCGCGCCCCGTCCTCACAGCTTCACTTCTGCCAGTACCTCGTCTCCTACCTTCCAAACTTAACAGGAGATCTCCTGCAAACCTTGCAGAACTAGCACTCCTGAAAGAAACGATATTGCGGAGACATGGCTTAGTCACAGCCTAGAGGGTGTTCCCAGAATGAGATTTTCACTCTGCCCGCGAAAGGCAAAGGTCCCGAGTTCGAGTCTCGGTCCGGCACACAGTTTTAATCTGCGTGCACTCCGCTGCAGAGTGAAAATCTCATTCTGGAAACCTCCCCTAGGCTGTGGCTAAGCCATGTCTCCCAATATCCTTTCTTTCAGGAGTGCTATTTCTGCAAGGTTTGCAGAAGAGCTTCTATTAAATTTGGAAGGTAGGAGACGAGGTACTGGCAGAAGTGAAGCTGTGAGGATGGGGCGTGAGTCGTGCTTGGGTAGCTCAGATGGTAGAGCACTTGCCTGCGAAAGGCAAAGGTCCCGAGTTCGAGTCTCCGTCGGACACACAGTTTTGATCTGCCAGGAAGTTTCAGCACCTGGATGAGTTTACTATACTCTCGTGGCCACCAGACTCCCCGAATTCAAACCAAGTCGAAAATCTATGCTACAATTTCGATCTGGATTTTCGTGCCATAAATCCTCAACCGAGAAACCTAAATCAGCCAGCCACGGCACTAGAGTCGTGGCTGCGTCATCTCTATGCCACAGGCTTATCAGCCTTGGCGGCTTGCCAGAGGTGGCGTCCCAGACTCTCAGCAACCCATGGCCAGATGTTTTCAGTGGATGGCGAACCTGAGGAAAGTGATGACCAGGGCAACAGTCAGTCTCCCTCTATATCGAACAGAAAAGAGTGAGCAACATGTGATCTTGCATTATCTTGTTGCAACATAATGCCATGGTGTCCTCGAAGATAGAGCACTCCCATTGGTCATAATACATCTGAATCATAGTTCCTGCTGTCAAATTATTGACTATACCAAACAGAGGTGATAGTGTTGTGTACCTAGTGACATTTTATACCATCGTGGGAGGTGCTTGGCCCGTTTGACCGGAACGAATGTATTCTGCCAATGTTCGTTTACCGCAGAGTCTCCGCACGGGGATACGTCCATCGTATGCCTGAACGCAGAACCGACACTTAAAGATGACATAGTATGATTTCTGTGCGCAGTGTTGTCGTTGGGCACATCATTGTTGACGTGCCTCTGTCAGCAGCCGCCTTAAGAGCTACAATAACGGTCGCTATAGTGACTGTCTGCAATGTTCCAGAAGCTGTCGCACTGTCCGTGTGGATACATGTATTTTCGCAAACAAATACGTTTCCAACTCATGGTAATTGATCGTCACGACCGAGCGAAGAATCTCTCGGTACTGTGAGACAATAATTGCTTCAAGATGCCGAGATCCAGTACGGTGTTGAGTATGGCGCTGCTCAACCTGTCGATTCCGTGTTCGGATGGCAGCCGTGGGATCCCGACTGACTCGAGAAGAAATGTCACGGAACGGCAAACCGCAGTCTCGAAAGGCTGCAATCCTACAGCTCTCGAATTCTGATGCGTCACAGTAGACGTTTCTCTTTCTTACGCGAGACATAACACGACGGTCTCGCATTCATATACGTCTCCTGAATGAGAAATCCGCTGCGTAGTCTTTCCTTGCGTGCAGAATGTGTCAGGGGCGCTCAACAAGCAACGGAACTTTTTTTTTTCTCGGACAATCTCGATTGAAAAAATGCGGAATATTTTGTGGGACACCGTGAAATTTTTCCGCTTCAGCCCCTACAATTTCATAAAGTTCCATCAGATCATGGTGCTATACGTACCCTTGAAAATGGCGTCTGTAAAGGGGGTACGTTGAAAGCAAAGAGCTGTCATTGAGTTTGTTTCAGCGGAAAGCCAGAGCTTCGCAAATATCGTCTTTGTAAACTTTGCAGTGAAAAGATGTACGATGAGTCGTTGGGCAAAGCGTCTGTCATCATCGCAATTAGGTCGTTCAGACCTGTCCTCTCTACTGCGTGCGACCGACCACACACAGTTGTGAACCCAGCAAGGTTGGAACGTGTGGACACTCTCATTCGAGGTGATAGGCGGATCACAACCAAACACCTCGTCAGCAGATGTGATACACTCGTCCACCTGCTGGATACTGGAAAGCGTGAGACTGTTGGGTTCCTCGCGGCTAACAGAAGACCATAAATAGCAATAAAGGACTATCTGTGCGGAATAGCTTGTTCTTTAAGAGCCTGATCGTGTCAATTTTTCGCCGAAAATGGTCACAGGTGATGAAACATGAGTTCATCGCTTCGAACCGGAAAGAAAGCTGCAGTCCATGGAGTGGCGCCACACCACCTCTCCTCTGAAGAGGAAGTTCAAAGCCGTACCCTCAGCCAGTAAAGTCATGGTGACTGTCTTCTGGGTCTCTGAAGGGTTTATCCTGTTTGACGTCCTCCCTCATGGTGCAACGGTCAACTCTGAGGTGTACTGCGCTACACTCAGGAAACTGAACAAACGACTTCAGCGTGTTCGTAACCACAAGAATGAAAACGAACTGCTCCTTCTCCAAGACAACGCAAGGCCTCACACGAGTCTGCGCACCAGAGAGAAGCTCACGAAGTTTCATTGAACTGTTCTGGGCCATCCACCCTACAGCCTCGATCTCACACCGTCCGACTTCCATCTGTTTGGTCCAATGAAGGATGCACTACGCGGAAACAGTACGTGGATGACGGGAAAGTCATTGATACAGCAAGACGTTGTGGGCAAACAGACCCTTACAGTAAAGTGACATAAGGCCGTCGCACTGAACGGAGATTATGCAGAAATACATGGTTTTGTATTTAAAAGAATGGGGAATAATGAGATGTACTGGAATCTTAAATTATACGAATCTGCTCTCAGGAAAAAAAAACTGTGTTGCGTTAATTATTGAATGCCCTTCGCAGATGGTGTTACTCCTCCCCAAATACTGTGGTTGTTTGATAATCCTTCATGGCGATGGGATTTTAATTGCCAGCAGTGTAAGAGGAGGGGACATTCAATTGCTTAAAACATTCGCACTGTTCGTGCATCTCGCGTAGTACTTTTCTTTACCCACTTCATTCCCTTGCGCAAAGGGTAGATCGAGCTATTTGATAGCTGTGTCTTTGCAGAACTCGGTTCTTTTCAGCCAAATCGCAACGAGCTGGGAAAAGAGAAGAGGAGCTCCCGACTGGGATTAATTAGGAGGGGATTGCCAGCTATGACAGTGGTCCTGTTAGTAAGGGATGCTTCGCGAAAACGCTTGCCAGAATCGGAGTTGGAGCAGTTACTATTTTATTTCTAGAAGGAGGATGTAAATCTATAAATGAGAGTAACAGAGTAAGGTCGGTGACGAATAGATATGAAATACGGAACTGACGAAACGCTCACGACGACGACGTTTCGACGAGTGTCTTCATACTTGTCATCTATCGGCGAAGATAGATTTCGCCAGAGGATGATGACTATGACGACACTCGTCGAAACGTCGTGGTATGTTAACGCTGCAACCTGTCTGCCAACCCGACACGTTGTCGTCAATAGTATACGATGGGAAAACCTACGCTCATACACATAAGACAGTATACCTACGGCTAGCAGTGTTGCAATTCTGAAAAACAAAGTTACAAAACTGTGAACAAATTACTGTGAGAGAATGAGAACAAAATTACGTGTAATTAACATGGTACGTACATTACATTAATAGAAATTCACAACAGAATGATGTGGCTCCCCCCCCCCCCCTCATCCTAAGAACGTGTTTACCACTATTTACCTGTAAATGCGCCAGTTTCGTTTAATTCTGAGCTTTGTGAAAGTGTTGGGCCTTTATAAATTTTAACACCGTCGATATGGACCTCGTAAGAACGAATAAAAATGACTCGAGCAGTTCTTTCAGCAACAGATGTGTCCACTGGGACGAGATGAAGCGAAAAGTGTAAATGGGACAATGTTCTCGTGTGAAATCATATGAGACTTAACTGTTAAGGTCGTCAGTCCCTAAGCTTACACACTACTTAACCTAAATTATCCTAAGGAAAAACACACACATCCATGCCCGAGGGAGGACTCGAATCTCCGCCGGGACCAGCCACACAGTCCATAACTGCAGCCCCTTAGACTGCTCGGCTAATCCGCGCGGCACAATGTTCTCGATGAAGGGCAAAGCAGGTGTTCGCCGCCTGGGAAAGGTATATTGGAGAAAAATGCTGCGCAGTTGGAAGAGACAGAAGCTTAAGAAATGTTGGAACCGAGTTTCTCTTCCATATACAATGAGGGGAAAAAATCGCAACACCAAAAAAGTAATTAATGTAGAGGGATGTAACTTCGGGACTACATTTGCCTAGGTAAAATATTTAAGTGATTAACATTGCAAGATCACTGGTTAATGTAAGCACAACATAATCCATTTCAAATGTACAATGCGAGTACATCAATAATCGGTGTAACTGCCAGAATGTTGCAAACATGCAAGCATTTTACTGTACAGGTGCCGGCTATCAATTTGGGGGATGGAGTTCTATGGCTGCTGATCTCGCTCGATCAATACAGGGACCGTTAATGCTGGTTGAGGTTGATGCTGAAGTTGTCGTCCAATGATGTCCCATATTTGCTCGACTGAAAAGACCGTGTGATCGAGCAGGCCAGGGCAACATGTCAACACACTGCAGCGCACGTTGGGTTGCAACTGGGGTACGTGGCCGTACGGTATCCTGTTAGGAAACGCCCCCTGGAATGCTGATTTTGAATGACAGCACAACAGATCTAATCACCAGATTGATGTACAACTTTGCAGTCAGGCTGTGTGGGCTAAGCACGAGAGTGCCTCTGCTGCTGTACGAAGTCGCACCCTAGACCATAATTCTAGGTGTAGATGCAGTTTGTCTAGCACGCAGACAGGTTGGTTGCAGGCCTTCAGCTGACCTCCTTCTAACCAATGCACGGGCATCACTGGCACCGAGGCGGAAGCACCTTGCATCACAAAACACAACAGACCTCCACCCTAACCTTCCAATGGGTCTAACAACACCGAAGTCTCAATTGGCAGCGGTTTACGATAAGTGGAATGCACGCTATAGGGTAACTGGCTCGAAGCTGTCCTTGAAGTAACCGATTTGTAACAGCTGGCTGTGTCATTGTGGTGCCAACTGTTGTTCAAATAGCTGCTGCAGATGCAGCACTATGCGCTACAGCCATACGCTGAACACGGTGGTCTTCCCTTTCGCTAGTGTCACATGGTCGTTCAGAACCCGGTCTAATTGCGACCGTACATTCTCATGACCACCATTACCAGCAGTCAAGTACAGTGGCTACATTCCTTCGATGTCTTTCTCCAGTATCGCAGAAGGAACATCCAGTTCTCGTAGCCATATTACACGACCTCGCTCAAATTCAGTTAGGTGTTGATAATGGCATCTTTGTAACCTCAGAAGCATTCTTGACTGACATCAGCTCACCACGTCCAATCTCAAAGCTAACTAACGCTGACGACCTTTATAGCATGTATTTAAAGCAAATCTGATTTACATCCTCGTAGTCGTGCGAAATTTGAATAGGCGGCCGGAGTGGCCGTGCGGTTCTAGGCGCTACAGTATGGAACCGAGCGACCGCTACGGTCACAGGTTCGAATCCTGTCTCGGGCATGGATGTGTGTGATGTCCTTAGGTTAGTTAGGTTTAATTAGTTCTAAGTTCTGGGCGACTGATGACCTCAGAAGTTAAGTCGCATAGTGCTCAGAACCATTTGAACCAATTTTTTTTAAATTTGAATAGACGTCATCTCTTAGATGCAGAAACACGCCTACCGACTTTTGTATACGTCGCACAACGTCTTCTTTTCTCAAAAAATTTTTCATGGAACGTTTATCGTCACTGACAAAGAATTAATATAATGAGCCACAGAAGAATATGTTGCTCCTGTACTACTGCAAGTGTTTAAAAATTAATTATATTTATTTAGAAAAAATAAAGTACTTGCATATGCAATAAGCAACTGTATTTTTATTTTTGCACGTTTCGAACGCAGTATGCCTAAATTTGATTTCGGGATGATACTGATGGTTGCAGTAGCTGAATGACTAATGGTGCAGACCAATGCCATCAAATAGTTGCTACAAATTCAGTATCCTCGAAGTTGTGTAACACAGATGGATGACTCACTTACCGGATGACCATAAAGCCAACATTTATTGAGAGTGCAAGAAATATTCATGGACTGACCAAGGACTTAAAAGCTTTAGACCCAAATAGCAAGGAGATCATGTAATCACTAACCGCAGGTCTTAAAGAAGCTTCATTTTTTCTTATTACTGAACATCATATTTTCAACAAATAAGTCTTGTTTATAATATCTTCAACGTACTGAAACGTAAAACTATCCAAAATATTCCCCCGTTTCTAAAGACTGCCGGAAAGTATCACTGCTTTCCACGGAATGATAATAAAACGGATTTTCATAAGTAATGTGGTAAATGTAATGTTCCATGTGATGTGAAGCGTCGAAAATGTCAGAAAAACAAACATGAATAGAATGTGGAAGCTTAAATTTCTATTGCCAGCTATGTCATTTGGAAAGGAGAAAGCATCCACTTTCGTTGATTTACGGAAACCACGAAAAACCCAAATCTCGATGGCTAGACTAGGAATGTGAACCTCGCTAATTCCGGAATGCAAGTCGAGTGCCTTAGCTACTGCACCACTACCTACAGTAGAACTGAGTCATTACGAAGCGCAAGACACAGAAAGTAATGTGTGCTCCTTACCAGCTTCTGTCTATGTCCGCAGCATTTTTGATGGGAATGTGCACTTAATATGAATGTGCACATAATATGGATATCATTTACGAGAGTTCTACACTGTTGGCCATTAAAATTGCTACACCACGAAGATGACGTGCTACAGACGCGAAATTTAACTGACAGGAAGAAGATGCTGTGATATGCAAATGAGTAGCTTTTCAGAGCATTCACACAAGGTTGGCGCCGGAGGCGCCACAGACAACGTGCTGACAACAGGAAAGTTTCCAACCGATTTCTCATACACAAACAGCAGTTGACCATCGGTGCCTGGTGAAATTTGTTGTGATGCCACGTGTAAGGAAGAGAAATGCGTACCATCACGTTTCCGACTTTGATAAAGGCCCGATTGTAGCCTATCGCGATTGCGGTTTATCGTATCGCAACTTTGCTGCTCGCGTTGATCGAGATCCAATGACTGTTAGCAGAATATGGAATCGGTGGGTTCAGGAGGGTAATACGGAACGCCGTGCTGGATCCCAACGGCCTCTTATCACTAGCAGTCGATATGACAGGCATCTTATCCGCATGGCTGTAACGGATCGTACAGCCACGTCTCGATCCCTGAGTCAAGAGATAAGGACGTTTGCAAGACAACAACCATCTGCACGAACAGTTCGATGACGTTTGCAGCAGCATGGTTAAAAGAAATGGCTCTGTGCACTATGGATTTAACTTCTGAGGTCATCAGTCCCCTAGAACTTAGAACTACTTAAACCTAACTAACCTAAGGACATCACACACATCCATGCTCAAGGCAGGTTTTGAACCTGCGACCGTAGCGGTCGATCGGTTCCGAACTGTAGCGCCTAGAACCGCTTGGGCACTCGGGCCGGCGCAGCAGCATTGACTATCACCTCGGAGACCATAGCTGCGGTTACCCTTGACGCTGCATCACAGGCAGGAGCTCTTGCGACGGTGTACTCAACGACCTACTTGGGTGCACGAATGGCAGAACGTCATTTTTTCAGATGAATCCAGGTTCTTTTTACAGCATCATGATGGTCTCATCCGTGTTTGGCGACATCGCGGTGAACGCACATTGGAAGCGTGTATTCGTCATCGCCATACTGGCGTATCACCCGGCGTGATGGTATGGTGTACCATTGGCTCAAATGGCTCTGAGCACTATGGAACGTAACATCTATGGTCATCAGTCCCCTATAACTTAGAACTACTTAAACCTGACTACCGTAAGGACACTACACAACACCCAGTCTTCACGAGGCCGAGAAAATGGTGTGCCATTGGTTACACGTCACGGTCATCTCTTGTTCGCATAGACGGAACTTTGGACAGTGGACATTACATTTCAGATGTGTTACGACCCTTGGCTCTACCCTTCATTCGATCCCTACGAAACCCTACATTTCAGCAGGACAATGCACGACCTCATGTTGCAGGTCCTGTACTGGCCTTTCTGGATACAGAAAATGTTCGACTGCGGTCCTGGCCAGCACATTCTCCAGATCTCTCACCAATTGAAAACGTCTGGTCAATGGTGGCCGAGCAACTGGCTCGTCCCAACACGCCAGTCACTCCTCTTGATGAACTGTGGTATCGTGTTGAGGCTGCATGGGCAGCTGTACCTGTGCACGCCATCCAAGCTCTGTTTGACTCAATGTCCAGGCGTATCACGGCCGTTATTACGGCCAGAGGCGGTTGTACTGGGTACTGATTTCTCAGGATCTATGCCCCCAAATTGCGTGAAAATGTAATCACATGCCAGTTCTAGTATAATCCCAAAGGCCCGGGTTCGATTCCGGGCTGGGTCGGAGATTTTCTCCGCTCAAGGAATGGGTGTTGTGTTGTCCTAATCATCATCATTTCATCCCCATCGACGCGCAAGTCGCCGAAGTGGCGTCAAATCGAAAGATTTGCACCAGGCGAACGGTCTACCGTACGGGAGGCTCTCGTCACACGACATCATCACATCATCATCAGTTCTAGTATAATACATTTGTCCAACGAATACCCGTTTATCATCTGCATTTCTTCTTGGTATATCAATTTCAATGGCCAGTAGTGTACTTTACCAATCCGTATGTGCACAGAAGCACTGCAAGGGAGCGTTTGACAGAAGCTAGGTCACCAGTATTGGAATACGTAACGCCTGTCTTAAATTATTCATGCCGGGCCGTCAGGGAAATAATGGAGTTAATAAAGAATGACAGGTAGGAGATGAGGCAGAGCACCAGGCGCTGTCACAGGAGTCGTCGCAGCTGCGGGCGATCTTTCTCTCCTGCGCCACACTGTGCTGTGCTCCTCAGATTCCATTCTATTAAAACGCTTCTGTGCAATCCAAGATGATGTGCTAAACTGCACCATCTCCCTCTCTCAAAGCTGACTTCATCCCCATAGCAAACGCACTGCACTTAACTTTCTTGCCTTTGATTAATTTTATACTTATACTCATTATGTGTTGTTACTTCCGTAAATATTATTAAAATGAGAGTACATACATAATTGTGTGTCTGTGTTTTCACATCTCCTAAACCGCTGGAAGGAACCGCTGTGGCGACAAGTTTCACCAGCCTGTCAAAGAGGTCGGTGTGAGGGTGGACAATCGGTGTAGCCCACGACGCAGGAATACCCATACTTTAGTAAACCCAGTACTTGAGAATGAGGGTACTTACAGCCTTGCAACAAATATTACACAAATTTAAAACCTTAACGAAACCTTCTGTCACTAACAACTTCCATAAAGCGATGAAAGGAACAAAGTTTATCATTTACTTCGTTTTCGCTGTTCAGGCAGTGAATCTTCCGCATAGAGCGACATTGTAATTTATTACTTCTTTACTACTAAGTTTATTCCGACACATTTTAGAGACGTAAAATTATGTCGTTGTACGACACATAGTTAAGGAGATATGACGTCACATACATTGAGATGATGAAAAACTACCACATAATGCAAGAGGTTTAAATTTGTTAATTCGTTGCTACTTGATCTAACCGCAATACTTTCCGCAGACAGAATTCACACATGTCTCTCAATGTACGTACAAAAATAAATCGTTTTACAAGGTATAGTTGAATGTGACGTCAAATACTGACATGCGTAAAAAACCCTTGCATCATTCACGATGTTTCAATTTATTACATTTTACTACAAACTCTATTCGCCATACTTTTCACAGGCACTATGCACATATACCAGTGTATGTACCAGGAAAATTATATAACTTTCCGAGTAATAGTTCAGGAGGTAGACGTCATAAACATTGATCTGCTTGAAAACGGAAGTGCAGGGCGCAATTTGCTGGAGGTACAGGTGAAATATCAGTAGAAATACTTGTGATACATGTTAAATACATGTGAAATATATTTTACGTGCTCGTTCGAGAGCAAAGCCACGGGTAAAAAGCTTGCAATAAGCGCCTGGAACAAAAGAAATTTGCTACTTCTATTAGATCATCAAACAAACGTCGGCCGAAGAACCCGAGACAGAAACCAACAACCTGATTGTCAACAAGTGGCCACGAAAGCGTTATTAATTTTGTAGAGAAGAACGTATTGGGAAATGGACAGACAGAGAAGGGAAAGCAGGAGGTGAACGCTGATAACGGGGAGGACAAGATGGACAAACAAGGAAATGCACAGAGAGAGGGACGATGAGAAGATGGACAATCCAAGTACTCAGTTAGTTTTCTATAAAATAAATCGAGGAAAAATTATGAGTGTTCTCAATACTAAAAGAGTCATCTAAGTTACATCTATCTATCCATATCCGGATCCTGCCCCATCTATTGCCGGGTCTGGGTGCTGACGTGTCCTCTCCATTTGGCTCGGTCCTCCCACCACTTTTTTTCCTCCACTCGCGACCAGGTCACACCTCTTCTTTCCATAGATATTCTCACTCTCGTTTTCCACCTTGTTCTTGAACGCCCTCTCGGTCTTCTTCCATCCATCTTCAGTTCTTCCATAATTTTGGGGAGCCTCTGCCCTCGAATCCACTTAACATGCCCGTACCATCTTAATCTCTTTTTCTTGTTTAAGGTCGTTTCTAATATCTACATACCTTACTCTATCCATTCTCGTTTTCCCTTAACTGCTCTGAGAAATTTCATTTTCACTGCTTGCAGTCTGCTCCTGTCCCTTTCTGGCACTGTCCATCTTTCTTCTCCATAGGTGACAACAGGGAAGTAATAACTGTAAGACATAAGGAGTTTTGCTTTTTCTGAAACTTCCTTATTCCAAATCAGGTGTTTTATTCTTTGATTGAAATTGCCTCCCTTCTGTAAAATCGTATTAATTTCATTGGATATTCTTCCATCACTAGATATTCCACTTCTTAAATAAATGAAACTGTTCCCACTTTGAGGGTTCTCCATTCAAAGTAATATTCCCGCTCATCCCTTTGTCTCTTCCAAATACCGTTACTTCACTCTTATTTTTATTTATTTTTAATCTATACCTTTCCATTATTTCCTTCCACGCATCAAATTGTAACAGTAGATCTACCTCTTTATCGCCCCATATTACCAAATCATGTGCAAAAATCATCTTTTTGTCTTTTTCTTTTATTATATCTTTAACCGCCCTATTCATTCCCTCCATCACAACATTAAAAAGTGCAGGAGATAGAATACTTCCTGGTTTAAGACCTTGTCTTATTTAGAAGTATTCAGAGTTCCCCAATGGTGTTCTAATTCTACAATTGTTTCCTCTGTACATTGTCTTTATTACATTAATGTATCCATCTTCTATACCTATCTTCTTCATTTCTTCCCAGAGTCTTTCCCTTTTAACTGAGGCCTATGCCTTTTCTATGTCTATAAAAATCGTTATCAGCCTTTTGTTGTACTCCCAACATTTTTACATCAGTTGACGGATAGAAAATATCAGGTCGATCGTGCTTCTTCCTTTCCTAAACCCATGCTCTTCTTCACTCAGCTTCTTTTCTATCTTTTCACTTACTCAATTTAGTAAAATTCTTTCAAAAATCTTGGCTGTATGACTCATAAGGATTATTCCTCTGTGGTTTTTACCAAGTCTTTTATTGCCTTTTTTCGAGATGGGAACAATGTCTCTTCTTCCCCAATCGTCAGGTATTGTACTATTTCTCCACACACTTGGTACTACAGTTTCCAGCCATTGCATTCCCACTGGATCTGCTGCTCTTATCATGTCCACTGATACTTCATCAGATGCTGGGGCTTTCCTCCCATTCATTTTCTTCACAGCTATTTCCATTTCTTCCCGTGTAATTAGTCCTAATTCTGCTTCCCAACTTCTCTCAGTTTCTCCATTATTTGTTGTTTCCTCGTGTACCTGCTCCTCAGCGTTTAACAGTTTCTTAAAATGTTCTCTCCAGAGGTCTTTTATATTCCCTGGATTTTAATCACAGTACTTTCCTCTGTTTTCATCTTTACTGGTATTTCAGAAGCCTTCCTTTTATTTTTCATGATTTTATAGAACATTTTCTTATTGCTCTTCACATCTTCTTCAAGTTTTTTTGTAAGCTCTTCCAATACCTTTTTCTTTGCTGTTTCCATGTTTATTCAAAAATATCGTACAGATATCAGTTTTATAGATTAATATTTTTGTAACATGTTCAAAAATGGTTCAAATGGCTCTGAGCACTATGGGACTCAACATCTTAGGTCATAAGTCCCCTAGAACTTAGAACTACTTAAACCTAACTAACCTAAGGACATCACACAGACCCATGCCCGAGGCAGGATTCGAACCTGCGACCGTAGCAGTCCCGCGGCTCCGGACTGCAGCGCCAGAACCGCTAGACCACCGCGGCCGGCTGTAACATGTTCGTTAATGACAAAATGTATCCGTGCAGTACGACTTTTCTTATGTAGACCTATATGGAAAATCTTCGACTAGCGTTCACGAAGGGTTAGACATTCATTTTCAGTTCTTTTCCATATCATACGACAATACGACCGAACTGATGTTTTCTCTTAAACTTGTACCGCGTTACTTGTTGTGCATTACCGCATGAGAAGAGAGATGAGCCAGATTTCGATCAAATACGGCTTACTGCAGTCGAAGTCCTGCTTCTTACCAGCCTTGCCTAAGCAGCAATGGCTACGAAGATTAAAGATTCCTTTGGAGATAAAAGAAGCAGCTGTATGAGTACCAAGAGCTCAGATGGGAAAACAGTATTAATTAAAGAACAGAAAGCTGAAAGGAATATATAGAGGCGATATAGAAAGGAAATTAACTTGAAGGCAGTATTATAGAAAGGGAGAGTATGTGAGAGTCAATTTGTAGGTATGATATTGCGAGAAGAATTTGAAAGAGCGCTTTGAAATTCTTAAACCGAAACAAGGTCCCTAGTAGACAACATTCCCTCAGAACTACTGGTATCCTTGGGAAGCCATCCATGAAAAAGCTATCCTACCTCGTGTGTAAGATGTATGAAACATTTATGCTTATGTGCGACACCGCTTCGCAAAAATTAGTAATATACTGTTAGTATAAGATGCAATATATGCTTTAAAATTGTATATCAATAGTACTGTAAGATCCTTTGTACTTTTACTCTTTGACTGACAGTTTTAATTTTATTTTACACGTATTGCATAAATAAATGTGTACACGTGGGGTTTGTAGCTATGCGTTATGAACTTTCTCTTCTTGCTGTTACTGGTTAGACTGGCGTTTTAACAGTGTGATAGTGCTATTGTTCTCGCAACCACTGTCATTTCCTGCACTTTTCATTTTAATGGATGCACTTCGACGACCGTGCTGTACACAATTACACATGACACATGCTTTTCGTATGACGAGACGAGGACTGTGTATACACATCTGTTATAGATGATTATTATGTTTTCGTAAACACTACATGCGTCGTCATTGCGTGACTTTGGTAGTGTAATTCTTGCCGTTACGGTGTGTTGTTAAGTTTTTAAATGCACTTAAAAATGGGGGACGCCAGAAACTAGTAGTGCTGAGTAAAGTGTTTTAGAGCGCAGCCCATTGGGATAATGTCTTTCCTCAAATACTGAAACATTTCCTTTTAACATTCGCGTTGCTTCCCTGTTGATATATAGAGTATTTATATGATTGGTTTCCGGTGTTATGCTATCAGTTCAAATGGCTATGAGCACTATGGGACTTGACTGCTAAGGTCATCAGTCCCCTAGAACTTAGAACTACTTAAACCTAACTAACCTAAGGACACCACACACATCCATGCCCGAGGCAGGATTCGAACCTGCGACCGTAGCGGCCTCGCGGTTCCAGACTGTAGCGCCTTTAACCGCTTGGCCACCACGGCCGGCTGTGCTATCAGTAACGTTAACTCAAGACGAGTGCTTAGTTAGATGCAATATTGCCTCAAGTAAACAGAAAGAAAGAAAACTTCCTTCTATTAAATCAAACTTAAGTGTCGCTTTGTCGAAGGCATCCGGTAACAGAAAAAGTGCCAGATCCACAATGAACAATGGTTTATCTGTTTGGGGTTCTGGAATCATAGGGACAACGCTAGAAAACGGTGGGATTATCTACCGATGAAATCTGTGTAGTTGTGGGGTTGTGACCGAGCGAGGTGGTGCTGTGGTTAGCAAACTTGACTCGCATCCTGGAGGACGACGGATCATACCCGTGTCCAGGCATTCTGATGTAGGTTTTCCGTGATTTCCCTAATTCACTTCAGGCAAATGTCGGGTTGGTCCCTTTGAAAGGGCACAATCGACTTCCTTCCCCAACTTTCCCTAATCCGATGGCACCAATGACCTCGCTGTTTGGTCCTTTACCGCAAATCCTTCACCCAACCTCCTTAAAAACACTGTCCCAGAAATATGTGGGGTTGTGTACCGGGTCTGTCAGCTTCTGGAAAGCTATGTTGTAACATCTCGAAACAAATGAATCTCTACCCATGTTTCACTCATATTATTCCGGCGTCTTGTTATGTGGTTTCATGAGCCAATGAGCAAGTGGTATGACTTCCACGCCTGACAGTAGTTTTATATGCAGAAAATTCCTAGTTGGCTGTATTTTGGAGTTTTGTATTCATCTACAATATTTTATATTAATCTCCCCCTTTAGACTCCGAACGCACCAGATGATCAGGTTCAAAGGAAAGGGTAGAAATACTATTCCCGCCAATACGAAGTCTTGTTGGAAGAAAATCTGAAGAGACAAATGGAGTTAGATGTTCCAAAGTAGATTGCGGAACCATGGTACCGATTCTAAATGAGTTGTTGTATTGATATACAAAGTATAAAGTAAGAAATAATTTAAAGACTCAAACCCTAAGGGGGGATCACTGTACTGTTCACATGGAGTCAGATGATGGTAGAGCAGGAGATGGAGTAATAACTAACGAATTTGGCAATATTGTGCATTCCGCAGGAAACAAAGAATCTTGATGTTCTAATAATAATTCCGTGTAGCTCAAGAGCCTGGGGCAAGTCATTCAGTTGGACTCCACTTTGGCGACTTGTGTGTCATTAACCTACTACAGTTATCCTACTGGTGGAAGGGACCTACTGTTTAACGTGTTCTTTCTGGTGAATCTTCACGTCATTGAGGCTTGAAGGCTAGGTTAAAGGAAGACTGGTCCGATAGGGATTCGGTAGCTACCCGTCGCCCGAAATGGGTTTTACCACTCGCTACAATGCTCGACACACCTTAATGTTGAAACGGAACAGACATCCAGCTGATTTTGTAATGATAAGAAGTATACATGCCTATCACAGGTGCTGATGATAGCGAAGTCGAGGAAATGAGATACGAGTATACAAGGGGAACCTTGATTACGTAGGATGCAGCAGTTGTTGTTATCGTTGTTGTTGGGGCATTCGGTCTGAAGGCTGGTTTGATGCAGCTGTCCCCATTATTCTCCCCTGTGTCAGTCTCTTCATCTCTGAATGACTGCTGCAACCTACGTCCATTTGTACCTTTTTACTGTATTCGTTCCTTGGTTTCTCTCTACATTTATTACCCCTCACACTTTCCTCCATAACCAAACTGATGATTACTTGATGGCATATGCCATAAATTTCTTTTTTCCGCGTTCCGATTCACCACTTTTTCAATAGTTACTGGATCTCCCCATCTGATCTTCAGCATTTTTCCATAGTACCACTCTGGTATGATACACTGAAGAGCCAAAAAAACTGGTACACCTGCCTAATATCATGTATTGCCCCTGCGAGAAGTGCCGCAACACGACGTGGCATGGACGCGACTAATGTCTGAAGTAGTGCTGGAAGGAACTGACACCCTGCATCCTGCAGGGCTGTTCACAAATCCGTAAGAGTACGTTGGGGTGTAGATCTCTTCTCAATAGCACTTTGCAAGACATCCCAGATATCCTCAATAATGTTCATGTCTGGGGAGTTTGTTGGCCAGCGGAAGTGTTTAAACTCAGAACAGTGTTCCTAGAGCCACTCTGAAAGGTATAGGTTAATGTTAGTCAGGGCCATTCTTTTGTAGGGATTTTTGAAAGCCGGCCGAGGTGGCCGAGTGATTCTAGGCGCTACAGTCTGGAACCGCGGGACCGCTACAGTCGCAGGCTCGAATCCTGCCTCGGGCATGGATGTGTTTGATGTCCTTAGGTTAGTTAGATTTAAGTAGTTCTAAGTTCTAGGAGACTGATGACCTCAGCAGTTAAGTCCCATAGTGCTCAGAGCCATTTGAACCATTTTTGATTTTTGAAAGTCAAATTGCATTGCGCTAAAAAATATTGTGTGTCAGTTTAGTGTTGATCAGAATAGGTAAAGAGCGAAATGTCTGAGTGAGTTCAGTTTTGCTCAGCTGTTTGAAAATCAAACAACGTAAGGGATTTACCAGCACAGAAATTCACTAATTTTTCTAAGGGGACGTTTCATATGGCGACCCTGCCAGGTTTCGAACCTGGAATCTTCTGATTTTTTCTTGTAGTTTGTGTAATTAGTGCAGCCTTTGCTCATTGCTAGCACGTAATTGTAGAGAGCATTTCTTTTGTAGTTGTAGTTTTTCATTGTTGTACAGTAAAACAGTTGTGGCATGCATGTAGATTTGCACCAAGTATTTCGCAGCTGCGCTTGCAATTAACGAGATATTATTTTCAATGCTATGTTAATGTGTTTTCTTATTTTGCTCTTCAAATTGTGCTTTTCTCTGTTGTTGTGTGAAATATTGTGACAATAATGGTGTGTGAAAAACGTAATACTAGGCTCCAAAGTAAACTGAGAAATGACAGTGAAGGCGAAAGCAGTGTGTTAGCGCCGCCGAGTAATGAATTAACTAATGTTCAAAGTAGTAATTTGGTAATTGTGCATAGGGAAATGGAGCGGGCTGCATATAATGGTGTAGGCAGTGAAACAATTAGTGAACAGGGAAGCATTATCGATCGATCGGTCGGCAACAGCTCGCCTCAGGAATCCGAAATGACAGGACACAATCTCGCAAATACTGTAGATTCAGGTTTTGTGTCCTCACCGTTGTCTCAAATAAGTCAAGACACTTTTTCTGCTTGTCAAATTGTGAATGTTGACGGTGCAAATGCTATGCTGAAAATCATAGAGGAACAGATTCCAGACACTAATACATTATTATTGCAATTAATGCAACAAACGAAACAAAATCAGAGACAAACACAGCAACAGTTAGACACAATGGAACAAAATCAGAGACAAACACAGCAAAAGCTTCAAAAGTTAGACACAACACTTGAACAAACACGTGAAGATTTAGCTACTGAGTTACATAAAATCGAATCGAAATGTCAAAAAGTCTGTAATGACCTAAAAACACCAATTTGTGATAATTTTCAACCTATTTTTTCGCTGCATGAATATGCATTACAGAATCACGAAGCAGCCATAAAAGAACTGCAAACTATTGTTAATGAAAATCATGAGAGCTTGCGGGCTAAAATTGACTCAGTTGCATCTACCGATTCGGTTACACTACTTGCAAAATCTCAGGAAAACTTAAAGGACACAGTAGATACTCTGCAAATTGGTTCAGAAACACACATGGAGGAAATTAGTTCATTATCAGAGAAAGTAGTCGAACTTTCGGATCAGCTAAATAATTTATCTACGAAGGTAGATGATAATCTGAATGACGCAGGACCGGTAGTCTTTAATGACACAGAAGAGTACGAACAAATTAGGAAATTCAAACAAAATCAGAATCAAATTAATACGCAACACCGAAGAGACATCCGGGAAGCACAAGATCAGTTGGCACAAGTAGTACAAGAATTACATATTTCAGAGGACACTCGCGCTCCAACACAGGTAGAGGGACTTAGAAATACGGAAAAGCCACAAAATAATAACACAGGGCATTTCGGAAATTATGAAAGAAATTGGCAAGGTGCACCGAATTTTGAGATGGAACCGCCGACACGACGTAACAATGACCGATATGCGACTCGCCGAGACGATGATTTTGACTATAAGCTGTTTATTACTACACGTAAATTCAAAACATTTAAGAATTCTGGCAACGACATTCATCCACAAGCGTGGCTTCATCAATTCTCTCATTGTTTTCCTCCCAACTGGTCATTAGAGCACAGATTAGAATTTATGGGTGACTACTTAGAGAATGAACCAACTGTGAGAATGCGATCGGTCATTCACATTGCCGCAGTGAAGGAGAATTTTATCATGCCTTCCTCTCAGCATATTGGGCTCGAGCTACACAAGACTGAGTAAAACATAGCACCATAATGATGAAACATTTCGAACAATCTGAATTTTCCTGTCTTGTGAAATATTTTGAAGATATGTTGCACAAGAATCAGTACCTGTCAAATTCATACAGCTCCCCAGAACTCATCCGCATTTGCTTAATCCAATTACCTGAACATTTACGACATATTATTTTGGCAGGACGTTGCAAGCACGACATTGAAGCTATCCAGGGACTCTTACAAGAATTGGAAATTGACACTGACAATCGCGGAACGCGAAAACAGGAACACAACAATTACAGGTCACATCCGTCACAATTCCGCGATGAAAGAAATAATAACTGGACATGACAAGGCTATTCTTACAATGTAAATCGTGACCAAAACAGACACCACCCGTATGACAACCGTTGGCACAGTAGTAAGAGTTACAGAGAAATATCGCATTTCCGTAGTATGAATATAACAGAGACAATCATAGAAACAGACAATATGACAACCAGAACTATTATTATCAAGGGAGACAGAATAACTTTAGACGCAACGGTCCAGCATGCAGTTACGATTCAGGGACAAATTCTTCACCATGTAACCGACAAGAAAGAAACTACAGGAACTACCGACATGACGACAGACGATATAATCGTAACGACAGACCTGAATTGCATCAGAACTGGCGGGATTCAAACAGGGCGGGGCCCTCTCGACAAGGTGAATTTGTAGAAGTTTGATCTCCAAATCCCAATAACGACGCGCGCCAACAAAGAGACAGACATTGAATGGCAGTGCAGGCAGCCACGTGCGCTGGCTGGCTCCGAGAAAAATAACATAACACGCTAACCTTGAGAAACATTTCAGCAGTCCTTACTGACGTACACAACATGATGATTGCTTTGAAGTTGAAACTCTGTGTATTAGGAAGAGTAAAGGATTGCACCACATTTCTCATGTAAGCTCGTTTATTGAAAGATAATATGCTTTTTAACTTAGTCTTTGCTATAAAATTTTTCACTTTACGTTACTAGTATGCTTTGTCAGACTCTGCTGGCCGCTGTGGTCTTGCGGTTCTAGGCGCTCAGTCCAGAACCGCGAGATTGCTACAGTCGCAGGTTCGAATCCTGCCTCGGGCTTGGGTGTGTGTGATGTCCTTAGGTTAGTTAGGTTTAAGTAGTTCTAAGTTCTAGGGGACTGATGACCACAGCTGTTAAGTCCCATAGTCCTCAGAGCCTTTTCAACCAACCACTTAGACTCTGTTAACATGCAACAATGTTTGAAGTTAAATATCCAGTCTAGAACCTAGAGAACATATTTAGACAGTAATTATGAGTGCATTGTTATAGTGAACAGACGACACAGTGTTATTGTGTGTGTACATTCTTGCTTGTTAGTTGCACGATTACGTAACGACTACAAGGCTTACATACTTACAACATATACAGGTACTGCTAATGAAATTTTAATGCAACATTTTGGTTTTCTTGAAAATACATTCTTTATTTTAAGTACTATCTGTGACTTAGCATTTGGTTTCTTTGACAGTTACACGATTATATCACGATGCTAATAATGTGTGACACAATTAACATTGTTGCTTTTGCAGTCTATCTGTTTCATATCTGCACAGTTTTTCTGAATTCTTCTGGAAAGTAAAACATGTTTTAGTAGTAACTTTTGTGGTATAGCTACAATGAGACAGCCTTTTTCGTAGCATAAAAATAGGTTACAGTATAGTACTTTCTTGATACGGTACTGTACGTAATAACTACGATATCTATACACAAAGCATTTCAGTTTTGTTTATGAAGAGGTAAGTACATTGACTTCTGCAGAACTTAGCTTTTGGAGGACGATAACTATGACACTTCCACAGAGATTATCTTACAGCAAGACACACATTTAGCGCTACAGGTCACGCATTTGAGTGATTAATTTTGTACTTGAACCATTTATTTTTAAAGATTTTGGAATTACAAAGAAAGTTTTCCGTGATACATTTGATTCCATTGCTGTAATCTGTAACACCTGAGGGTATAATTACTTTAATCCTCAGGGGGGTACACGCTTACTTTGTGTACCATGTGTTTGGCAAGCACAAGGAGCCCTAGCTAATATGGTATTTGCTTATACAACTTTACACATCGGCACCATATTTCTCTAACACATAAATTACACAGCTATCTGATCATTTAACTGAGAGATAAACATTTTCTTTTACTATATCAGTGACACATGTTTACACAATTACACAGTTGGATAACTTCACACTTATGAAACTCTATTTTGTCTGTACTGTGTGAACGGTTCATATTTTTCGGAACCATTGTGATACTGTGAGAGCTTTGAATGATGTATTTGGTATGGGATGATGATTTTTAAAGTACATTTGAGGTAAATGACACTTTTGAAATGAGCAGAGAATTTTTTTTTAGGTTTTAAAATATTCAGAAAGCTACGACGATTTTGAGATGTGATTGATCTGTTATGATGTTATTATTACGACAACGATGTGTATTATGCTGTTGAGGTGTGTTTATGATCAATGAGATGATGCTATATGAGGAATCTGATTATGCTATGTATTTATTATGATGAAATATTGAAGACGTGTT
The DNA here is from genome assembly GCF_021461385.2 of Schistocerca piceifrons. Lineage (NCBI taxonomy): Eukaryota > Metazoa > Arthropoda > Insecta > Orthoptera > Acrididae > Schistocerca > Schistocerca piceifrons. The sequence goes on from NC_060138.1 coordinate 827,246,214, forward strand.
GATGAATGTGTATATGTGTAATAAGGTAAGGAATAAGGAGCAGTGGTTAGGGACTCTGACTTGTGAAAATGGATGATGGAAACCAAGAATCATACTTTAAATAGTTATGAAATGTGTGTAAATTCGTGAATGTATCACAATGCCGACGAAAATTTTTTTGACACTATTATATTTAAAGGATTTTGTTTCTACACATTTGTAACACAAATTCTCGACCTGTGAAATTTTATATGAGACTGTCACTGTAGTGCAAACTGGTGCCATAAATATTTCGGTAAGAAAGTTAAGTGACCACCTTCACGTAATGCGTCGCAGGCATCCAGCTGCGCGACAGTCGCCTGGAAAAAAGCCATTAGTGTGTGCCTTTCAGAGGCACAGGTGGAGGAAAAAAGGAGGCCATTATCCTCGCTATTGACATTTCTTTGTAGAAAGCATTGCAAATACGACACAATCAAACTTGAAAACATATGATTACAATGTGGAGCTCATAATTTATGACATTTACTAAAATGCCTAATGAAATGATGAGAAACATTTTATATCTATTGTCTTTGTAGTTGAGAGATTGCGCATTTTGTTTAATATCTAGTATCTAGCTCCAATGCATCATTGGTTAAAATAAAATTTTATAGATGTACTAATATAAATAATTTATGCCTACAGATCCAGTAAATAATAACTTTATGATCTACTTCAAAAAAACGAGGGAGCACAAAAAGACATTTCCCCTCACAGGAATTGCATACATAATTTTTGTCAATGACTGGTAACTTTTTAGTAGTGTAAGTTAAGGTGATGCATCACTCTAGTGTTAAGATGTGACACAGGTATTAAACATGGCCATTGTTACTGTAATATATTTTCTGCTTGAGCTTTGTCATGTTTGGGTATAAGTTATAGCATTTGCTGCTGCTGTTTGCCAGGCATAGTGTTACTGAATTTGACTTTGTATTACTCTGTTAAGCCAGTTTTACTAATGATTTATTTTTATTGTTTGCTGCACATTGCCTTATATTAGTTGTAATATTGCAATTGCTCTACTAATTTAGATTTACTGCTGCTAGCTTTGCCAATCTGCATTTTTTTCATTGCTGTTTGTGTTAATTGTTTTGTGTTGCTGCATTGCCTCGTCCCTTAGTTTATGCATCTGAGCTCAGTAAATTTAAGTTATCTTAAGAGGGGGTAGACTATATAAGAAACTAACTATGGAGAATAGGGAATGAATGCATTGAGAAGTTACATGAAAATGATTTGGGCAAAAATAAGTATTGTACACTGAGAAATAATTATTTTGAAAGAAATATGAATACAGAAAGCAGGTATAGATAGGACTTTTTGGGAATAATGATGAATGAATGGAGATCTCCAAGAAGTAAAGCAAGTTTAGTTTGCAAAATACTGCAGTAAAACAAACCATGTCCTTTTGTGTATCCCACTATGTGTTTGTGTACCGTTGTGTATTTGTGTTCTTCCTGTCTTTATATGTTTATATGATAAGACTTATGTTGTAGAATTTTTCTAATACTATGTTATTTACTTTGTAAAGATGTTTAGACATTATTTATCTGTTCTGTTTTGTTGCTCATGTGTGAAGTTGATGTTTCAAAAGTTATTCTGATCTTTTATGTATGTACTTATGTCATAATTCTTGTAACACTGATTTATATGTTTATTTCTATTCTTTTGTAAAGCCTGTGTTATTACAAATATTATCTATATTGTTATGTTCTTTAAGGATGTATTTTGTACCTTTGTTGTTGTATTCTTATGTCATAAAACTGTAGTTGACACCAGTTCATCAAATTAAGTAACTTGTAAGTTACATTTCACTGCACACATTTCTGTTGGTCATGGTATATGGACAACATGTGAGAAGTAGGCACTGTTAGTGTTTGCACGTGTGTTAATAATTCAGCAAGGGACTGGATAACAGCATTGCTGGTTCTAAGGACAATTCCAAAAACTTTGTGAGTGCACAAGTGGTAGTAATGGACTTGCTATATTATCTGCAAGACTCTTCGATGGTGATTGTGCACCTGCACAGTCGCAACGGATGGCTGCTAGCCATCTCTAAAAGGACTATAGTGGATCTACACCTTTGATGACTCACCAATACCATTATCTCTACAAGGACTGCAGTGGGTCAGCACCTCTGGTGGCCCACCAATACCATAATCTCTACTAGGACTACAGTGGGTCTGCTCTGTGATGACCTACCTACCAATATTCTTCAAAACTTCGACTGACTCTGCTGTGGGTTTGCTCTATTGTGGCCCATTACCTGTCTGCATGTCAAGAGTCAGCAATGTCTTTCCGTTGGAAGGACAACACTACTTCAAGACTGCATGGAAATCCACTACTTCTGTGTGCATTTTCTTTTACTGCTCAGACTTTGAGAAAAACACTGCAATTTTACTATGATGAACGATCAGGACTGTCTTTATGGACTGTGAGAAAATCTTAGCTTTTGACCAACATTGTATCAATAAGTGTGTGCATTTGATATCTTTGTTATTGTAATTATGAAAAATTTTATCAAATTATTATTGGCCACTGCCCAAAACAATTTGCAAAATTTTTTGTGGGGAGCATGGGGGCTATGTAAGTAGGCTGTTTAGGTTCATATATTAGTAACGCCGTCGCCACGTAGCGCTCAGTATGAAAATCACTGGCTGTGCTGTGTGCAGTCTGTGGCTGGTTGGCATTGTTGTAATACTCGCCATTATAGAGTTGGGCAGTTGGCTGTTAACAGCGCGTAGCGTTGTGCAGTTGGAGGTGAGCCGCCAGCAGTGGTGGATGTGGGGAAGTGAGATGGCGGATTTTTGACAGCGGATGATCTGGACGTGTGTCCATCAGAAACAGTACATTTATAAGAATGGATGTCATGAACTGTTATATACATTATGACTTTTGAACACTATTAAGGTAAATACATTGTTTGTTCTCTATCAAATTCTTTCATTTGTTAAGTATGCCTATCAGTAGTTAGTGCTTTCAGTAGTTTGAATCTTTTATTTAGCTGGCAGTAGTGGCGCTCGCTGTATTGCAGTAATTCGAGTAACGAAGATTTTTGTGAGGTAAGTGATTTGTGAAACGTATAGGTTAATGTTAGTCAGGGCCATTCTTTTGTAGGGATTTTTGAAAGTCAGATTGCGTTGCGCTAAAAAATATTGTGTGTCAGTTTAGTGTTGATCAGAATAGGTAAAGAGCGAAATGTCTGAGTAAGTTCAGTTTTGCTCAGCTGTTTGAAAATCAAACAACGTAAGGGATTTACCAGCACAGTAATTCACTAATTTTTCTAAGGGGACGTTTCAGTGTCAGGGGTTTCCTACCACTCAAACTGCACACACCCCACACCGTTACAGAGCCTCTATCACCTTGAACAGTCCCCTGCTGGTACGGTCCATAGATTCATGAGGTTGTCTCCATACCCGTACACGTCCATCCGCTCGATACAATTTGAAACGAGACTCGTCCGACCAGGCAACATGTTTCCAGTCATCAACAGCTCAGTGTCGGTGTTGACAGGCCCAGGCGCGGCGTAAAACTTTGTGTCGTACAGTCATCAAGGGTACACGAGTGGGCGGCCTTCGGCTCCGAAAGCCCACATCAATGATGTTTCGTTGAATTGTTCGCACTCTGACACTTGTTGATGACACAGCACTGAAATCTGCAGCAATTTGCAGGAGGGCTGCACTTCTGTCACGTTGAACGAATCTCTTCAGTCGTCGTTGGTCTCCTTCTTGAAGGATCTTTTTCCGGCCGCAGCGCTGTCGGAAATTTGATGTTTTACCGGATTCCCAATATTCACAGTATATTCGTGAAATGGTCGTGCGGGAAAATCCCCACTTCATCGCTACCTCGGAGATGCTGTGTCCTATTGCTCGCGTGCCGAGTATAACACCTCATTCAAACTCACTTAAATCTTGATAACCTGCCATTGTAGCAGCAGAACCCGATCTGACAACAGCGCCAGACACTTGTTGTTTTATATAGGCGTTGACGACTGCAGCGCCTTATTCTGCCTGCTTACATACCTCTGTATTTGCATGCGCATGCCTATACTAGTTTCTTCGGCGCTTCAGTGTAGATCGATACTTCCCCCAACCGCGTCTCGTAGTTGGCAATGGAAACACACATTTTCAGACGACGTAAGCGGTCGCGCGGGGACCCGGCGGATGCAGTGATGCGCGTCCGACTGTGGCCGGCCCCTACTGCCAACATGTATGATGGCCGACAGCAGCTACACGGTTCAATACCAGTCACCGTCTTCGACTGTCTTCAGTCATAATCAACCGTCACAGCACGCTTATGCGTGAGTAGTGGTAGCCTCACACTGCACTATGTTCCTTAGTTTGTTTCTTGTAATACCTGGACCTTATTGCTGTTTATTCTTTTGTAAAATATCTTTGCAGAAGCTAAAAGTTATGTAAAACTTCTGTTACTGTATTTACGTATTTACTAATCATTTCTGTCCCTGTTCAGCTTCCCTGCGACAACAGCTGCTGTTGACGCTGTAGCGCATCTCTCCTTATTTTTGTGTATGAAGTAGTACACAAAAACCACTTTTGAAAAGTTCTGTTCTTATCTTAACCGTTTATCATGCATGTTTCACTTATTACAAACCACACTCCAGAAAATGATCTTTAGAAAAGACTTCCTAACATTTAAATTTACTATTAGATGTTAAAAAATTCCTCTTTTACAAAAACTTCTCTTGTTATCGGCAGCTGCAATTCATATCATCTCTTAATTCGGCCTTCATCAGTTATTTTACTGGTCAAACAACAAAACTGTTACTTTTACTATCTCATTTCCCCATCTAATTCCTTCAGCATCATATGAGTGGCTACCTTCCATTACCCTTGTCTTACTTTTTTTGATGTTCATATTACAATTTATTTTCAAGACACTATCCATTCCTTTAGACTGCTCTTTCAAATCCTTTGCTTTCTGTCACATAATTACATTATCACTGACAGGCTTCAGAGCTTTTACTTCTTCCCACTGAATTTTATTCCCCTTCTGAACTTTATTCTTCGTTCCCTTTACTGCTTGCTCGATGTACATATTGTATAAAATTGGCGATAGGCTACATTCCTGTCTCATTCCGTTCTCAACCATTCATGTCCTCAAGGCTCGTAACTGTCGCCTGGCTTCTGTATCAATTGTAAATAACCTTTAGTTGCCAGTAATTTACCTCTCCTACCTTCATAGCTGCAGACAGTGCTTTCAGTCAACGTTTTCTCTAAATCCACATATGCTATAAACGTAGAATTACCGTCTTTTACCCGTCTAAGATAAGTCAGTATGACTCGTGTGTTCCTAATTTTTCAGGAATCCAATATGGTATCCCGCAAGGTCGGTTTCCAGCAGTTTTTCCATTCTTATATAAGTAATTCGTTCAAAATTTTGTCACCATGACTTATTAAACCGATTTTTCGGTAATATTCCAATATCCGCCTTCTTTGGGATTGGAATTATAATATTCTTCTAGAAGTCTGAGAGTTTTTCTCCTGCCTCATATATCTTATGCGCCAGGTGGAATAGTTTTGTTACTGAAGATACTCTCAAGAATGTCAGCAGTTACGCTGAAGTAAAGAGAATGATTGGTAATTAACACGGCTAGGAAAATGTATTCATGGCAGAAACAGTAACAAGAAATATATGAAATGACATAATGGCAGACAAGGATAAAATTATGAAGTTCAAATGCCCCAAACTATGTACCAGTAAAGGAAGACAAAACGGAACTGGAAAAGAATAAGAGCACACTTAATGCAATCCTCCTCGATGCTAAAGCATCAGACTGCATTATCTCAATGGAAGATTACAGCATCCAGACCGACTGTGCTGGCTGGCCCACAATACACTGAGACACATTCCACGCAAATTCCAAGTCTACAATCATATAAGTACACTAAGGCTAAAAACTGATCTAATCAAATAGCTGTGATGACTCCATTCTATGAGCTAAGTGGTGCTCTGTTAAAGGCACTGGATTCGTATTCGGCAGGAGCAGAGTTCAAATCCCAAACTGTCAGTATAAATTTAAGTTCCCACGCTTTCCCTAAATCGCTTAAGGCAGAATTTCGTGATACTTACTTTCAAAGAAATACGGAAGATTTTTTCCCTCCATCCCTGTCCAAACCGCACTTGTGCTCCATTGATAAAGATCTTCTCATCGACGGAACGTTGAAACTCAACTCTTGATTTTCCTTCCTTGACCATACTCACTAAACAGAAGTGGAGACGATATACCATCATCATTTTGGCCTAATAGCTTTTCACTTTTCTGAATGAAGATGAACTGAAGGAATGTTAAGTGGCGCTCAGAATCAGGGTGTGACAAAAGAAAGTATTGCCAGAAAGACTTTTTAGAGAGGAAGGGAAGGGGACTGCCATTTTCTAGCTTCGGCTTGTTATCTACATAAATTTAAAATTTTGTGCTGATATAATACAGTTAATATGTGCTCAAAAGGACCCTTAGCGAGAAAGCTGTGGGATAGTTTTGAATTTTTTCATTGTATATGCCTTGAGATTCTGAGTCCCTATCTGAGGTTTGCGTACAAAGTTTCGTGATTCAGCACTGAAAAATATGCAAAAAAGTTAAATCAACGTTTTTGGCAGTTTTTTGCTTATAACTCGGAAGATATAATAATCACGTACTGAAATAACTATCGAGGTATTAACAAATTTCATTGAATACAAGCGATCAGGTTGTGCACATCTGTTTATCTACAAAATGTAACTCGTCAAGATCAGGAGAGAACTGATCTCACATCAACGCAAAGCAGCAAGGAAATATCGAAATATTTCATCGTAGGTTTCGCGTTATCTATATTGTATCTGTTGTTAAAACGGCAACAAACCATTTTTTAGGAATGCATTATGACTTAGTTCCCCTGGCAGTACTCACAGAATGATGCATTTCACGTTAGGCAGTATTAACTGATTACATGATCTGTCGTCTTAGAGCGAAAATGTCCCTCATGTACACAATATATAAACTGTGGCCATACCGTGAGCATGTACATCGTCTCTGCTGTTCCTCAAACGAACTGTAACACTCGTTTAAAAGAATAAAAACCTAATACCATGGAAGCTGACATCACATTTATTAAGTATGCTGTAAAATCAAACTGAAAAATCATTTACTATCCACAGAACACTCGTAAATCTAAGAGCCAGTGTACGAGCCTGTTGATGACTGGTATCTCTTACTACAAACTACACGAGTTGCATTAATCAGGAAACAACCACAAACGTAAACAGAAAAGAAAAATTTATATGTCGAATGTGACAAAATTAAGCTGGCGTGTAGAAGACCTGATGCGTCATAAATAAATCTTAAAAACAAAATTTCATACAAAAAAATCTGTTCACTCTGAGAACGACTATAAAATACACGAGAACCTGTTTCTTGTTATCCGCAAACAGTGACACAGAACATATAGCGGCACGAGACGCTATTGATGACGATATATACGTGCTCCACAGGACATCAATTCTCTTCATTTTGGAACTCTTCTCCCAGCATGGCAAGTCTCTTGATACTAGCACTATCGGCATAGTACTACTTTCGAGAGCACCCCAGACATGCTCCTTAGGTTTCGGGAAGCACTATCGAGATTACCACACCACGTGCTGGACTGCATGTTGTTGAATAAATTCGTCCCGTAAACGGATTCTCTATGGTCGAGCGTTGCGTTATTCTGCTGAATCGTTACCGAAATAACTATGTACAAACCCGTCTCATTTGGTTGTTCGAACAGCTACGGTACTGTTAAGTCAACTACTGCAACACTAGGTCTGCCTGTTTCTATAACCGTCGTCTCTCTGCCTCTCTCTTTCGTAGCTTCAGCCTGTCGCAGAGGGTGCGCTGTTTTCTTGTATAATACGTTTTCTATTTCTTATTTTATCTTTTTGGGCTGCTGCACCTTCTGTCGGCACAGTCGCCAGTCAACCAAAGGAAGGAAAGTCGTGTGCATGGAGTGTCAGTTAATCGTGTAAGCTTTTGTGGACTGGCAAGACAGCCAATGCACTAGGACGGGAGGCCGAAGGGTGCGCGTTTAAGCTCACGCAGGATGGCGTGAGGTCTGGAACAGGACAAGGTCTTTATAGTAGCAAAAATAGTACGTAGCTTCTGGAATACTTAACTTTAATCCATAATTGGTGAACATCGGTCTGACAGTACATGCATCACAAGATAAATAGCAATTGATAATGGCGCCTTGCTAGGTCGTAGCAAATGACGTAGCTGAAAGCTATGCTAACTATCGTCTCTGCAAATGAGAGCGTAATTTGTCAGTGAACCATCGCTAGCAAAGTCGACTGTACAACTGGGGCGAGTGCTAGGAAGTCTCTCTAGACCTGCCGTGTGGCGGCGCTCGGTCTGCAATCACTGATAGTGGCGACACGCGAGTCCGACGTATACTAACGGACCGCGGCCGATTTAAAGGCTACCACCTAGCAAGTGTGGTGTCTGGCGGTGACACCACATAAGCATTGTTTTGTGTGTTATTATTTTAAAAGTTTGTCCGTCGTACTTTGAGAGTTTCGACCAACCCATCATTTACCTCAACGACCTGGGAAACCACAGAAAACCACCATCAGGGAGTCTGGTGGACCAGACCAGTCGTTAATCCGCCTCACAGATACCATGTATGTCTGGTTCACCCCTCTGCTTCGCAAGCTGGCACTCTACACGTTAAGTAGACGAGCAGGTCATCTGTAGTAACCGTGCTGCAATGGCTGGTACATTTTAGAGTATATCGCCTATTGTGTTCATTTTTAATTAATGCACTGTCCAAAACGAGTGTGTGTGTGTGTGTGTGTGTGTGTGTATGTGTGTGTGTAAAAGAGGTGATGCAACTGGCTTGCCTGCCGTAAAGATTCGTGGGTGTACATTATGTTTGCTGGTTTAAGGATATATTTAATGAGTACTGTGCAAGTCCCTACTACATACCAAAAGTCATGTCTATAGACCTCCTATGTCACAGCATCAACACGCACATTAACGACACCTTGTAGCAATTCACCCCTTTAACAGTACTTTGATGGTCTAAGCTTTCTGGCTTCTCGCCGAAATAAAACAGGATAACCGCAATCTCGTAAGCTAGAGTGGGGCTCATGTTTGGAGTGAACGACGTAGGCAGGTGTGAGTTCTGTCGCGTCTATTGGAGAGGCCCACATCAGCGCCACCCCTCTCCTTTTCTGTGCATGGTGTTCGATGGCACAATCGTTTGATGGCTCTAGTGTGTAGAAATCACAATCGTGATGGGTCGCCGTCCTGTTCTTTCTAACGAAAAACAACAGAATTAGCTCTTCGGCGCTTGTGTAGCGTTCCTTTTACTCCCTCACTTGAACATCGTATACACATATCTTCACGGAGGAAGCTGTTGGCACATAATATGAACAAAGGAGAACCAGCCTTTAGTCTCCTGTCCTCCCCCGATTTGGTTTTATCAGCCGTTAGTCTTGTGATGAAACTCCATCACTGTTCCACGGAAAAATGAAGCTTTGTTGCCTTTCAACCAACGCGGAAATCTAAATTATTTTCAAAAAAATGTACTAATTCTAACATTCTGCGTGGTGTCTGTTTGTTCTAAGTCGTGTCTCCCTACCAGTTTCGTGCAACGACGCTCAGAGCGTGTTTTTTAGTTTGAACCTGGGACCTGTTGCTGGTAAGGAGACGCCAGACCACACATGATATGTAGAGTTCAGAAGAGTTCAGTGAGACTAGCGATGATATAACCAAATACTTAATGATTTCAGCGTCAGCTCCACTGCACTCCATGGAAAAGGATCTTAATACTAACTAAATTTAGTGGAAGGGGCTTAAGGCTTTCCTATTTTTAGTTAGCTGGTAAAATAACGTCGAAAAAGCAGTTAAGTTTACCACTGGAAATTTTATTCTACTCACAAAACATTGTTTATAAATTGCACTATTGATAAAAGGAAATATTTTAATACAGGATGATAAAAACCAACTGCGTTCAACAAAAATGTGAACGAATATTCCCTGAGTGGGTTTCCAAGTTCTACAATGGATCGAAGGATGACCTATGCCATATCAGATATATAATCTAGGTTTAAATTAAGTTTCACAAAAGAGAAAACTATCAAAATGGTCTACAGTGACCCACAATTATCTTTAATTACTTATCTAACTTGTCGTAAATTACAGTGGCTGATGTGGCTTCTCAATAATTATATAACAGAAAAATCATCACGTTTCAGATTTTAACTTACATAGCAAATGTGAATACCATGAGCTCAATTGACGATCGACACTAGTATTACGTAAAAAGGGGATGTAAGAGATGAGACGTCTGCAGTTCTGAGTGAAGCCTTATGCGCTCAAAAATGCGGCATCGCGTGCGTTCATTACCTTGTCGGTGTTTGTCAGGGGGCGGCGGGCGGCACAGCTCCACGCACCTCGCCGTCTCGGAAGCAACTCCCTCCTAACTTCTCCTTACTACAAGTCACCGAAGTTGGTTTAAAAAAAACTATCTGGCTGTGTTTTCATCTGACCAAGCGGGGTCTCAATGTTAACCTTAAGCTCCGCCTACAAAAATTCTATCCATCCAATGAGAAACGTTATACTTTTCGTGGTGGGGCAATGTTTTCAACGTTTGCAACATAACAGAGACGCGAAAAAGTCTCACGCTAAAACTTGCAGCTGATGTGGCCCTTTTAGTGTTATCGTAAGATCTATACTGTTCTTCTGGAGGGCTCTATCTTTTAACATGGGCTGGGGCGTGGTTCTGGTGGTTGGCTAGCGACGTGGGTGTCCGTCCCTTATCGTAGGGCCTTCTAGCTTAACACGGTTCTGCTCTCGGCTTCTGTTCTCGTTTCCTCCCTCGGAACTGCGTCTGTTTCACGGTGGGAAGGTATGACATGCATTTAGGCGTTCTTGTGTTAGTCTGTGGTATTCCATTTGCTCACTCGTTGATCGTATTACCTTAGTTAATTTAATGCCGGGATTTATACGGAGCTATGTGGCATACTGCCGGATTTGCTTATCATGTCAGGGTTTTCATGGAAGGTGTTGGATTTGCCTGACACCTTACATAATGTGCGTGAAATCTTATGGGACTTAACTGCTAAGGTCATCAGTCCCTAAGCTTATACACTACTTAACCTAAATTATCCTAAGGACAAACACACACACCCATACCCGAGGGAGGACTCGAACCACAGCCGAGGCCAGCTGCACAGTCCATGACTGCAGCGCCTTAGACCTCTCCGCTAATCCCGCGCGGCAAAACTATTTTCGCTCACCAATCCAAAGTCAGCTGCTACGCTACTCTACATCAAGGAAGTACCTCCAGTACACTGATGATGCAAAAAAAGGTTCGAGCGTGGCTAGTTGGCAAGTAGTGGTTTCGTGTAGCACTAAGATCTTGAGAACAGGTTCAATTGTGATCTCTATTGCATTGAATTATATAGAGTGTTTGCTGCTCTCGTGATTTCATTTTTTGCGGAACTACTGTAAGGAACGCGCGGAGACATCTGTACTGTGGGTATGGCCCTTCAGATCCTGATCGTGGAAGAATTTCCAACCTTGGTGTTTGTAAATCAACGATTCGTTGTTGACGTGTAGTTCTGGATCAAAAGATCCTGGGTAAGTTTATAATATTATCTTCGATACTTCAGAATCAAGCACTGTTGAAACGCTTGTTGTTTCCAATCGCTGCCACTGTTATAATTGGATATTATGTCAATATATTTACCACTCTAAAGTGGCAGACTTCTTGTACAAGGGGCTACAATATCTGTGTTATGTTTCTAAAATTGTTGTAAAATCGACAATTTTTCAGAGGCAAAACCAAGGGAGATATTGTGCTCAGTGGAAATCGAAAGTAGTTACGTCCAGTAATATGACTGAAGTCTGTGAGAAAATTAACTGTAGAAGAATCTTTCAGTGCCTTTGAAAGGAGGAATGTAGCTGCTGTAGCATTTATCGTGGCTCGTTGGGTGAGCGGGTTACTGGCGGACTGCCAGTCCAAAGGTCCACTGCCAATCCCCATTCGCTGCTGGGATTTTTCCTGTAATTTATAGCTTCTTTCACCTTCCAATGATTTTCAGATGTGGAAAATGCCAAGCTTTATCGTTGTTCGGAGCCCACGTTAAACCGCAGATCGGAGGAAGGCAAAAGCGTACTATTCTCGGTAGAACGACGACTAGTAAAGTACTTCTGTAGGGCTATATGAGTATTCTAATCAACCTTGGTGTTGAGAATAGCAATATGCTCAATCGAATCTACAAAAATGGTCATGAATCCTGCTATACTAGGTAATCAAAAGATATACGTTGAATTTAAAAGACGTACACACCGATAAAGAAACTAGTCTTTCTTCTAAGAAGAACTGCTTTGCACTCTAAATTATTCGTGATATACACGATGAATCAACTCAGAATTCAGAGTGCTCAGAATTCCTACTTCCTTATTTCCTTGGACTAGCAGTCTGAAAAAAACAGAAAAGAAATTTATCGCGTACACGGAAACTTCGCAGTAGTTTAGTGGGAATCAAATATTGTCGAACTCTGGAAAAGATCCCCATCTACCAAATGAACAACCATCTTAAAACAAAATGGCACAGTTGTGAATTGTGACACATTCTACACGAAACTAGCGGGGGGTGACGTTAAACTGGCCGCTTGCATACCGCAAACGGCGCTTCAATACCTAGCAATAGGTATCGCGCTAAATATATTTCGGAAACTTGACGAGAGAAATCGCAAAACCCAGCTGACGGTACTTACAACTTCTACCAGAAGATAGTCACATATGCAAATTCAGAAAATATCGATGGAAGAAAGAATTCATTCAGTACGTGACTTAAATTCAAGCGTAGCTTTATTAAGCCATCATTAAGATTGCATACATTCTATAAAGAAAAGCAGAGACGAGCTTTTGACTACGTCAGCTACATTTCTGTTTACCTGTTTCAAACTTTTGGTGCTTTTACCGATGAGAAATTCTTTAGGTTGGTACACAAGACATTCCCTGAACAAGTTAAGAACAGACAAAGAAAGGATAATCTATTTAATCGAGGATACGCTGAAGAGTTATCTCTGTGTAACTACGGTGACGAACAGATCATGTAACACGTGTTCCAGTATTCGTGTTGATCACATTTAGTGCATGCTGAGGAGTGCTGAAGGGTGCAGGCGGTACTCTGGTGATACTATGGAAGTAGGCAGTCTCTGGACGAAGACCATCTGATAAATATGATAAATCTCGGTGAGCTATCAGACCCGACATCTCGGTCGAGTCGCACCTACTACCACCCATCAATCCTAAATACACTCATTCAGTGCTTCGTATGTTTCCATAAACGTACATGTGTACTCGGCACATACATGGTCACAAGAGCTGACGACTGAATTAGAACAGCAGTTGCGTAGACAGTAAGTAGGGATGCAAACCTTGTAAGTGCAAGATGATGTGATATCGAGACTTTTATTTGAACCGAATGTTGTAATGGACATAAAACTGTAAATAAACGACAGTCTAATGGTGAACCTACGCACATAGAATTATATGACGAATTACGACAACAACGAGCTCTAACACACGACACATTTCATCAAGCAACAGGCTAGGAAGTGAGTCTGGAGGTCAATAAAAATAAGACAAAATAAATGTTGATCTCACGGATACGACAAGACAGAATTCCATTGTCTGCAGGTAGACTAAGATTCGATAATGGAGTAATTCAAGTTTATGGCACGGCTCACCTACATGCAGTGAATAAGAGCTCGATTTAGGAGAGGAAACAAGAAAGAGACAGAGTTTAACGCAGTCTGTTAAATTCGCTGATAACAAAATCAGATCTCTCAAAAACAAGACAAGAAGTACATTGCCATTATTCACGCAGTTACACTTTATGGGATCTAAATACTGATTTGTAGTACTATTGTTAGAAATAAACTTGCAATATGTGCAGGAACGGTGGCTAAGTGAGACCTTGGTCATATTAAAGTTGGAGATAAGTGGAGACAACAAGCAGAATAGTGTAGAATATGACAGATGAAAACAGTGTGAAACAAACGAATCCAGTGGGCTGGCAATGTGGAAAGGACGTCTGGAAAGGCTGCAGCCAGAACTGGGTTGGAAGTCAGACCACGGAAATGCTGCGTTACTGGGGTGAGCAATATAACCAACTACCCAACTACAGGCTTCACGAGAATGAAAGAAGGAATCATTTAGATCTGTGATTATTTAGGAAACTTGTTTAGGCAGCACGTTTTGTTCAAGGTCTGAGGTCGCAGCACACGTGTCCGTTTAAATCCGAGTTTCATCGCTGCTGGAACTAATTCTGTGGAATCTATACTAGGCACTTCGAATAGAAGTCTCCTTGGTAGGTAGAGTACTAGATTTTTTTCAGAGCTAACGGTGACGAATGGCTAATATACACAATCACACAATCTTTTATCTGTTTTTATTCCTTTTCTTTCCACTACAGTTAATGTTTGTCTTGTGTGAAGATGTTGGCTTATTATATTGCCATATTTTGCTTTACTAACTCAAAGTTAACAATGCAGATTATTAAATTACATCCATCAGTTAGCATGTAGAATTTGGGACAAATCTATTATAATCACTTGTACCGACTGGTATTTAATTTCTAGAGGGCAAACTTGGCAGTTACTTTGGAGCTTGTGGACAATTTAGTAACGAATATACAGTTCATTTTTTCTCACAGCCCTTTAAGCTCTTTATGTCTTTCTTCTTCTTTCGTTTCACCCTCTTTGGGGTACGCTGGATCAATCACTTCTTTGTGCGTTGTTCTTTTCTTAGGGCCCAGTATTTCTTCATTCTTTCTGATCTTCTTCTCCTCTCTTCTTCCAAGATGAAGGATTTGGACTTTTGTGTGGATTTGTCTTGGAACCTTATGTTTTCATCTTTCTTCTTCTTCTTTCGATTTCGGCCATCTTTGGACCACGTTCAACAATTCACTTGCCCAGCTTTTTGATCTTTTTTTCTCTCTTCCCAATATTTCCTCATCATTTTCGAGTGGTTCCTCCTCCGCTCTTCCGACCATTTCCTGTTATTATTCTTTAGTTTCGTTTCTTCTGGAAAACACTTAATTTCGTTCACTATTTGTCTAAACTTTTCCCTGTCCCTGATTGACTCACGGGTGACATTAAAATAGGCCAAATCCTTTTTCACCATCTGTATCCATTTATTGTTGGTTTTTTCGTTCCTGTTACTATGTTCAAACACTTTTCTTGTTAGTCTGTTTCCATCCATCCTCGACAGGTGACCATAAAACGTTAGTCTGCGTTTACACATTGCCTCACTCACTTTCTCAATAGTTTTGTATATTTCCTTATTACTCTTTAGCTTGTACTCTTCTCCAATCTTTCTCGGTCCTAATATTTTTCTCAAAATTTTCCTTTCTTTCTTTTCCATGTTTTCTATTTCCCCCTTGTTGTTAAGAGTTAGGCACTCCGATGCATACAGGCATTCTGGTCTAATGACAGTTTTATAATGTCTTAATTTAGCTTGAATCGAAATGTTTTTTTTGTTATATATGTCTTTGGTTTTTTGAAAAGCAAATTCCATTTTCCTTGCTCTCGCCTGGTTTGCACTCTTGTCTAAACCATTCACTTGAATTATTTCACCTAAATACTTAAATTTTTCTACTCTCTTAATATTGCCGTATTTAGTAATAAGATTTTTCTTGTTATTTCTATGATTAGACATATACACGGTTTTTTCAAATGAAATCTGCAGTCCAGCTCTGGCCGAAACTTCTTGTAGTTTCTCCAGGTAGTTCTGAGCTATTTCTTCGTTTTCTGAAACTATTGCCAGATCGTCTGCAAAAGCTAAACAGTCCACTTCTATTTTTTCTTTTTTTGTTCCAATTCTGATGTCATTCTTGGTGCCTTTGAGTTCTTCTTTCCATATTCTCAATATCTTTTCCAGTACGCAGTTGAAGAGGATTGGGGATAAACCATCACCTTGTCTAACACCTGTTTTAATTTCGAACTTCCTTGAAATTTCACCCATAAATTTAACTTTGGCCTTACTGTTTGTTAGCGTCTGTTTGATAATTTGAATTGTTTTCTTATCGACCCCAAATTCTTCCAATACTTTCAGTAATGTTTTTCTATCTACCGAGTCGTATGCTTTTTTGAAATCTACAAATACTATTGCAAATCTCTGGCCTCTTGAGATTCTGTAACGAATTAGTGTTTTCAGGTTAAATATTTGTTCAACACAGGATCTACCTTGTCTAAAACCTGCTTGATATTCACCTATTTTTTTATCCAGAACTGGCTCCACGATTTGAAGTAATTTCCTTGACAAAATTTTGTATCCTACTGGTAGTAGCGAGATCCCTCTATAATTATTAACATTCATCTTATCCCCCTTTTTGTGTAGTGGGTGTATCAGGGCACACTGCCAGTCTTCAGGAATTCTTTCTTCGTCCCAGATCTTCTTAAACATATGTTCCAAAACTTGTGGGAGGTTGGTATCCATTATTTTTAGGATTTCTGGTACTATGGAGTCTTCACCTGGGGCTTTATTGTTTTTTAGACTGTGTATTATGTGTTTTATTTCTTCAGCGTCTGGAGGTTTTGACTCGGTATTAGTATTTCGGTGGTTTTCAAAACTCATTTTATCTTTG
This sequence comes from Schistocerca piceifrons, assembly GCF_021461385.2. NCBI lineage: Eukaryota > Metazoa > Arthropoda > Insecta > Orthoptera > Acrididae > Schistocerca > Schistocerca piceifrons. Next base: position 827,262,863 of record NC_060138.1, read on the forward strand.
GGTGGTTCACAATTCAGTAGATTCTCGAAATATTTTGCTAATATTTCACAATTAGTCTTGTTTGTCAAACCTAGCTTGTTCTCTTCATCTTTAAAACATAAATTTGGGGATTGGTATTTGGTTAGCTGTTTTCTAAAAGTTTTGTAGAAATCTCTAGAATTATTTCTTTTAAAGTCTTCCTCAATCTGTTCTAGGTTATCCTGAAATTGTCTTCTTTTTTTATTACGGAAAAGCTTAGCTGTTTCTCTTCTCTGGATTTTAAAATTGTCAAGATCTTGAGGATCTTTTGTGGAGTTCCATTTCTGCCACAATTTCTGTCTCTTCTCCAGGTTCTCATCACATTCATTGTCCCACCATGGATGTCTTCTTACTCTTTTCACGAGACAATTTTCTTTTGCTATTTCAACTATTTCGTTTTTGATCTCCTCCCATCCCGCTTCCTTATTTATTGTGGATATGCCATCGCTATCTTTGTGCAATGCTCTTTGAAACCGTTGTTTAATTTCTTCATTTTTTAAAGTTTCTGTGTTATATTTTGGAATTTTGTAAAAGGTTTTCTTCTCTTTTCGAAATGGGAGTGGTCTGAATTTAATCGTAGTCAAATAGTGGTCTGAATCAACATCAAGGCTTTTCAGCACTTTAGTGTTTTGAATTTCTTCTTGACAATGAAGTGAGATAGCCACATGGTCAATTTGGAATTCTCCGAGAAGTGGATTTGGTGATCTCCATGTTTTAGTTTTTCGGCTCAGCTTTTTGAAATGTGTTGTCATTATTTTCAAGTTGAAATGCCTACATACCTCTATAAGCCTTTCTCCATTTTTTGAAGTTCTTTTGTGACCTGGGAAGAGGCCTACTGTTCCATGGTATTTTTTCTCCCTTCCTATTTGTGCGTTAAAATCGCCTACTAACATTTTTATGTTCTTCTTTGAGCATCTATCCAGTTCCATTTCAAGTATCTCCCAAAATTCTTCAACTTTCTCCGGGTTATTTTTGTTGTCCTGGTTTATGGGTGCATGACAGTTGATTATAGAGTATCCTTTGTTTTTACATTTAATCTCAAGAATGGATAGTCTCTCAGAACTCGAGTAGAAGTTAGTAACTGAATCTAAAATTGAGTGATGTACCAGAAATGCTGTTCCCAGGTATGGCATTTGTTTCATTAAGATTTTACCTGGTTTTCCTTTAAATAAACGATAGTTTTCAAAATCTAAAGCAGTTTCATCTAAAAACCTTGTTTCTTGTAATGCACATATTAAAATTTCTTTCTGGTTCAGCTTTTCAATCAATAATTTCAATTTTCCTACTTTAATTAGAGAGTTTACATTTAGGGTTGCAAACATAGTTGCTTTCTTAAATTTCAGTGTTGAGGGCTGCATACATGTTGGTTGGGGTCCTCCAAAATCCTTTGACCCCTTTGCATTGTTTCTACGAACAACGGAGGATTTGCCATTCGGTCTACCTCTTGGAGTAGTGTCTATCTTTGACGACGTTCCCATCATGCTTTGCAGTAATTGTTGGATAATAAATTGGGGGATCGGGTTGCCCCGAATCCGAAATTAAAACCAAGGTAGTAAGCCCTGGAGTTAGCTCTTCCGCTCTCTCTGCCGTTGGGAAATTGTTCCTCTTCCGCCATTGAGACCGTTGGCTGGGTTTCACCTAGTAACCCTAGGCAGGGGCCCTATGACAGGGTGCTACCATCTGGAGCCGGACGGACCCTGGTTTTTTTACGAGGTTGTTACTCTTCATCTTTAGTAATTAATTTAGCAGTTCGATCAATAAGTGAATTTTCTGAAATATTTAATTCCACTAGGTCTTTCTCAGTTTCTTTAAACCAGTTGGGCTTCGTTTTTCGGTTACGGAAGAAGTCAAAGATTTGTTTAGTTAATCTGTTGGAATTCATTCTGAGAAGATGACCATATAAATTTATTCTCCTTTTTCGCATAGAATCTGAAAGTTTTTCAATTTTCTTCTAGAGAGTTTCATTTTTCATGTATATAATCTTATTGTCTTGAAATTTTGGCCCAATGATTTTCTTACAATTTTTCTTTCCTTTATCTCAAGTTTCTCCATTTGGCCTTTGAAATTCATGTTAAGTGTTTCTGCTGCATACAGTGCTTCTGGCTTAATCACTGTCTTGTAATGTGTAATTTTGGACCCCCATGAAAGGGATTTTTTGTTGTATGTATTTTTTGTTAGTTGGAAGGCCAATTCAAGTTTATTTTTTCTGGATTCCATTGCTTTGCTTTCCCCAGCATTCCAAGTAATCCATTCTCCGAGATATTTGAATTCTTTTACTATTTCAATCTTCTGTTCTTGAACTTTGAGGTATTTACGTGAGTGCTTGATGTTTGTCAATATCTTAGTTTTTTCAGAGGAGATGTTAAGACCAATTTTAGCTGCTTGTTTCTTTAGTTCAAGGATTTGCTCCCGTGCTTCTTCCATTGTTTCAGCAAACAGGGCCATATCATCTGCCAAAGCAATGCAATTTACTTTAAGGTTTTTCTTTTTGCAACCCAGTCTTATACCACTCTTAATATTTGTGTTCCATTCTCTGACTACTTTCTCAAGCGCACAATTGAACAGCAACGGTGAGAGCCCATCGCCCTGTCGCACTCCCGTTTTTATTTCAAAGGGTTCCGATAGTTTGCCCATAAATTTAACTTTCGAAAATGTATTTGTAAGGGTCGCTTTTATAATATTAGTTGTTTTCTTATCCAAACCCATTTCTTCCAGGACTGATAACAGAGATTCTCCATCAATCGAATCATATGCTTTTTTGAAATCGATGAAGGAGATTACGTATGTCTTTGCCCTTGATTTTTGGTATGCCATAATGTTTTTGAGGTTTAGTATTTGTTCCGAACATGGTCTACCATTTCTAGAACCTCCCTGGTATTCCCAGATTTGCGGGTCCAGTTGCGACCCTGCCCTGTTCAAAAGGACTTTAGAAAAAATCTTGTACGTTATATCCAGCAGTGAAATTCCTCTGTAATTGTTGGGGTCTGTCTTCAAACCTTTCTTGTGGATAGGGTGGATGAGAGCTGTTCTCCATTCTGCGGGGATCTCTTCTTCTTTCCAGATTTGATCGAAAACACACTTTAGGGATGTAACTGCATTTTTGTCAGCCTTTTTCCATAGTTCGGCAACTATTTGATTTTCTCCGGACGCCTTGTTCTTTTTAAGTTCTGAAATGACCTTCTGTAGTTCTTCAGTCGTCGGTGGTTCTGAATCCGGCTTCTCACGGTTGTTTGGAATGGATTCAAATTTTTCAAGGATGGGTTCACAATTCAAGAGTTTCTCAAAGTAGCCTGCTAGTATTTTGCAGTTTACCGTGTTGTTGTGAGCGATGGTCCCATTTACATCTCGAAATTGGAGGGTGGGTGCTTTGTATCTTGATAACCTTTGTTTGAAAGTTCTGTAAAAGCTCCTTGTGCTGTTTTTAGCAAATTCTTCATCAATTTGGAGGAGAGTTTTGTTTTCATGTGTCTTCTTAATCCTTTTTATATTTTTATCTACCAGTTTTCTAACTGTAATGAAATTCAGTCTACTTTCTTCTGTTTTCTGTGATTGCCAATTTTGCCATGCCTGTTTTCTTGTTTCAATGAGGGCATCACATTCCAGCGACCACCAGGCATGTTTTTTACTTTTTTTGTTAGGTGCTATCCGTTCAGCTGTAGTAATGAGGTTTTCCTTGATATCCCCCCAGCTTTGTGTCTGAATGTTTTCTGTTGCTTTTGTGAATTCATCTGATTTTAATATCTTTTCTGTGCTATACTTCCGACCCTTAATTTGTTTCATGCTGCGTTTCCTGTTTGGGAGGACTTTGAACTTAATTTTAGAAAGGTAATGGTCTGAATCCAAGTTTGCACCCCTGAGTACCCTAACGTTCATGATTTCTTTGCTAGAAATCTTCTTGATTGCCACATGATCAAGTTGAAATTCCCCAAGGCTAGGATTTGGGGATACTCATGTCTTTGGTCTTCGTGGTAGTTTCTTGAAAGCTGTGGATTTAAGAATTAAATTGTCTGCTTGGCAAAGTTCTATTAGTCTCACACCATTTCTGTTTGTTCTCTTGTGTGCAGGATAGTTTCCAACTATTTTCTTATATCTTTTTTCTTTACCAATCTGTGCATTAAAATCTCCAAGAAGAATGATGATGTTTTTATCTGGAATTTTCTGAATAATGTCATCTAGATGATTCCAAAAGGCCTCCACTTTGTCTTTGTTTTTCCTGTTATCCTCGTTTATAGGGGCATGTGCACTGATAATTGTGTAGATTTTGTTTGTGCTTGTGAATGTAAGACTTGAGGTTTTTTTTAACGAGGTGTTATTCCTCCCCCTCCTCCTTCCTCATCACTTGCGAAATGAGGCCCCGGACTTGGGACCGGAAGTGGTGGAGTTCTCTTTATGTCTGATACATGCTTTTCTACATTTCTGTCACTGTAGTTTCTGTGTATGGAGACAAATGTAAGACTTGACATGCCACAGTTCGGATGTATCAGTCAGACATTTCTGACAATTTAGAATGTATCTGTGTTTACCTTGCATGGAGTTTTGTGAATTAGATAGTGTAGCAAACTAGTTTCGGTCGCCTTGATCGCACCAAATCGTGAAGATGGACGGTGGGACGCTAATGAGCCGATAATGATAACTTCAGATAAGGACGAAAGAAAAACTAGTAAGCATATTTCAGCATCGGTATTAACATGACTTTATGCCCCTCTTCGAATCACGTTTTGTCTTAATGTAGTCGCTATAATTGTATCAATATCCAGATAATTTTTTATATTGTTCCTGACTGTCAAACGTCTAAGTAAAGCGAAAGCTGCTAACCAAGTGGACCAGGGCTACCATTACTTGTTCGTCGATGGGACAAAGAAGAGGGAGCCTGCTTTACGCCCTCTCCCATGGAGCACTAGATGCCACGGGACCCCACTATTTTCGAACCGACCTCGCGACTGTTTCCAACCACCGGCTCTTCAAACACTGGGAAGACAATTTGGCGTGATGAGTCATTGGTAGTTTTCGCAAAAGTGAAGATATTCTAATTGTTGTCTCCATTAGTTTTAAGATTTACGGCAGACGTAACGCCTAATATATTACGTTAAAAATAAGAAAAACATAAGTTCAGAATGAGATTCTCATTCTGTAAATATCCCCAAGGCTGTGGCTAAGCCACGTGTCTGCAATATGCTTTCTTCCAGGAGTGCTAGTTCTGATAGGATCGCAGGAGAGCTTTTGTGAAGTTTGGAAAGTAGGAGACGAATTACTGGCGGAAGTAAAGGTGTGAGGACGGGGCGTGAGTCGTGCTTGGGTAGCTCAGTTGGTAGAGCACTTGCCCGCAAAAGGCAAATGTCCCGAGTTCGAGTCTCGGTCCGGCATACAGTTCTAATCTGCTAGGAAGTTCAAAACATAAGTTATCTCTGATGCTATTGGTGACAATGTGCTTTACACATACATTATTAATACATAACATACCGGGCGTCGTGGACCGACGGTAAACAATTGTTCGAAAGGTATTCAAGGAAAAATAAACCTTTCAGTGGGAGATTATGGTGATTATTAATTTTATTAATAGTTTATCAAGAACAGCGGGTAATCTAAAAATGAGTTTTCTAATTTCCTAAATGATAGTGGCAAACTGAAGCCCGCCTATTGCTTGTAATTCACATAATTGAGAAACCACAACTAAAAATGTTAAAAATCGATTGTGAACATTTACATCCTGAACTAACTGATCACGTGGTCGCCTTTGTACCTATTGCCGCCATTACTGAATGGATAACAGCACCAACTTCTACTTCGTGTTGCATAAACCTACCTCCCGGTGGTATCATTTAAAATGGACGATCAAAAAGTATCCGTTCGAAGACCATCCAGTCCAGAATCGGTATGTGAATCAGGCAGAGTCGTCATTAGCACTGAAGCAATCATTCCAGCGAACTATCAGAATGAAGATACCCATTCGTTGTAACACCGTGTCCCACTGTGTAAAGCAGTTCGTATGCGCGTGATGCACATCCTCATCCGACAGGAATTGTCGACTCTTCGAGCCACTTTTTGAGGCACCGGAAGCGTAGTAATCGTATGGGTAGAGATCAGGGCCGTAGGGCGGGTGCACGCGCGTCGCTCTTGAGTTGGCGTAACTTTTGCGTTACGACATTTGCAATATCTGGACGTGCGTTATCACAAGCAGCAGCGCGCCTTCTCGGCACTGTTCCACAACGAAGGGTTTCGACAGGCATGCTGACCTGTACACTTTCTTCATTCTTGGATGAATGTCTACCGGTGACTGACCTTCGGTAGCCAAGAAAAGAATAACAGCACGTTTGTCCTATTTGGATGCATTTTGTAACAACGCCGCCATAGTTCACATTTCCGGATTTACCTCACGAACGTCGGAAAGACACGAATGCGACAGTTATCACTTGCCTACATGTGGCTGCTTACACATGGTGGTCCATTGATCGTGACTGGGCTAAATATCTCACGAAATAATCATCAAACGAAAAAACTACAAAGAACGAAACTTGTCTAGCTTGAAGGGGGAAACCCTATGGCGCTATGGTTGGCCACCTAGATGGTCAAACGGATATCAACTGCGTTTTTTAAAATGGGAACCCCCATTTTTATTACATATTCGTGTAGTACGTAAAGAATGTGAATGTTGTAGTTGGACCACTTTTTTCATTTTGTGATAGATGGCGCTGTAATAGTCACAAACATATGGATCACTATTTTAGACGAACAGTTGGTAACAGTTAGGTTTTTTAAATTAAAATACAGAACGTAAGTACGTTTGAACATTTGATTTCGGTTGTTTCAATGTGATACATGTACATTTGTGAACTTATCATTTCTGAGACAGCATGCTGTTACACCGTGATTACCGGTAAATACCACATTAATGCAATAAATGCTCAAAATGATGTCCGTCAACCTCAATGCATTTGGCAATACGTGTAACGACATTCCTCCCAGCGGCGAGTAGTTCGTCTTCCGTTATGTTCGCAAATGCATTGTCAATGCGCTGACGCATGTTGTCAGGCGTTCTCGGTGTATCACCATAGCAAATATCCTCCAACTTTCCCCACAGAAAGCAATCCGGGGACGTCAGATCCGATGAACGTGCGGGCCATGGTATGGTGCTTCGACGACCAATCCACCGGTCATGAAATCTGCTATTCAATACCGCTTCAACCGCACGCGAGCTATGTGCCGGACATCCATCATGTTGCAATTACATCGCCATTCTGTCATGCACTGAAACATCTTGTAGTAACATTGGTAGAACATTACGTAGGAAATCAGCATACATTGCACCATTTACACTGTCATCGATAAAATGGGGGCCAATTACCCTTCCTCCCATAATGGCTCACCACACATTAACCCGCCAAGGTCGCTGATGTTCGACTTGGCGCAGCCATCGTGGATTTTCCGTTGCCCAATAGTGCATATTATGCCGGTTTACGTTACCGCTATTGGTGAATGACGCTTCGTCGCTAAATAGAACGCGCGCAAAAAATCTGTCATCGTCCCATAACTTCTTTTGTGCCCAGTGGCAGAACTGTACACGACGTTCAAAGTCATCGCCATGCAATTCCTGATGCATAGAAGTATGGTACGGGTGCAGTCGATGTTGATGTAGCATTCTCAACACCGACTTTTTGAGATTCCCGATTTTCGCGCAATTTGTCTGCTACCGTTGTGCGGATTAGCCGTGACAGCAGCTAAAACACTTACTTGGGCATCATAATTTGCTGCAGGTCGTGGCTGACGTTTCACATGTGGCTGAACACTTCCTGTTTCCTTAAATAACATAACTATCCGGCGAACGGTCCGGACACTTGGATGATGTCGTCCAGGATACCGAGCAGAGCAGCATACATAGCACACGCCCGTTGGGCGTTTTGATCACAATAGCCATACATCAACACGATATCGACCTTTTCCGAATTGGTAAACGGTCCATTTTAACGCGGGTAATGTATCACGAAGCAAATACCGTCCGCACTGGCGGAATGTTACGTGATATCACGTACGTATACGTTTGTGACTATTACAGCACCATCTATCACAAAGCCAAAAAAGTTGGTATGCGTTTGACCTATGGCAGCGCCATCTAGCGGGCCAACCATAGCGCCATCTGGTTTCCCCCTTCAAGCTAGACGAGTTTCGTTCTTTGTAGTTTTTCGTTTGATGCTTATTTCGTGAGATATTTGGCCCGGTCACTATCAATGGACCAGCCTTTATACCCGCATCAGAGTCACGCTACGTTGCAGTGACGCCATCGAACGGAAACGTTTTGATCGCCCTTACACATTCTTGCCTAACAACTGCGTCAGACGGACGTATGATCTTCAACATTGGAAGTAATATGAAATTGCCTTATACGCTGCAAGTTATTCAGTGTAATGTTCGCAGCTAAAGCCGTTTTAAAAATAGCCTCTTCGCAATTTAGAGAACGTAGTTTTTAAATACTCACCGCGGTGTAAGTGCTCAGAGTCAGTACGTGTGAATATTATTGTCCTTTCGTCCCTACTAGCAGCGCTTGTCACTTCGCAGAAACAGTTAGCGCTGCGTTCAAAATAGCGCGGCTTGATGGAATTCTGTTGCTAGACACACTTGTCCATTAGCCGGGAGAGACCGGTTCTTGCGCAGTTGTGGAAACGTAGCAGCAAAGAAAAGGAGTTGGGAGCTGATTTACGGTGGACGTCACGTGCTGTGCTGTGAGTGGAGATGGCTGCCACGGGTGAGAAGAGGGGAGGGGGGGGGGGGGGACTGGAGATGGAGAGAGGCTAGCCGGACAGCGAACCAGGGACAGCCCAGGCTCACAGCGCGGCCGCCTCGGCCGGCTACTGTACAGACCGTCCCAGTTTGCTTCCAGCTGGTAGACTCTGCCGCGAATTACGATGAAGGGGAATACTCGTTACTGGGAATAAATGCCAAGTTACATACTGCCAGATGAGTTGTGGGGAGAGATTACAGCAGTGCGCTTCCTTTTCTTGGAAACGGATTAGCCAGTTAGTACCTCACTACCAGTCTCCGATTTGCAGACGTCCCATGAAATGTGTAACTACTAGTTTGGATAACAGTAAAGGATAATACCGGGGACTGAACTTGCGACACCCTTCACCTTTTCGTTACGCTGAAGGGCAAACTTTACTGTCTGTTACACAGCCTAACAGACAGGGAGACACAGTCCTACCAACATACTGTCATGATTTGATTAGATTACATTAGTACTTGTTCCATAGGTCATGAATACGACTCTTCGTAATGGTGTCAGGTTAATAAAGGTGCCTGTACAAGATATTAGATTACACAAAATATTACATGACACTTAATTCTTCTTTTGGGGTGGGGGGGGGGGGAAATTACGCAATTACTATATCGAAAAATTCGTCTACTGAGTAGAAGTAGTTGCCATTCACAAATTCTTTCAGTCTCCTTTTAAATGCTATATGGCTACCTGTCAGGCTTTTGATGCTATTAGGTAAGTGACCAAAGACTTTTGTGGCAGCATAATTTACCCACTTCTGAGCCAAAGTTATATTTAACATTGAGTAGTGGAGATCATCCTTTCTCCTGGTATTGTAGCAATGTTCACTGCTATTACTTTTGAATTCGTTCGGATTGTTAATAACAAATTTCATAAGCGAATATATATATTGTGAGGCTACAGTGAAGATCCCTAGCTCTTTAAATAAGTTTCTGCAGGATGATCTTGGATGTGTCCTTACTTCATCTTATCGGAAACAAAAAGTGAGATACCTACTGGACCAAAGTGAGCGTAGAAAAAATATTTGAAATGTTAAATATTAAACTACATGACAAATTGCAACAATTTTCTGAGAAGGAAAGGAACGTTGGACAGAATATAGCAAACTTTGGTGACCTTTTCCAAGGAGGTAATTGAACAAGATAATGTTGTCCTTCACAGGTCCAATATTACAAACAGGTAAGATATTGCAAATGAGTCTGCACTAATAATTGAACTAACTGTGATTAAAAACTTAAATTTTAACAGGAGAAGTGAAACTACAATAACTGAAACAAAGGAAAAAATGGGAAGTGTGAGAGGGAGAGTAATGTACAGAGTGGCATGACTAGGATTATTAGCACTACCTGCTGCTAGAAGTGGCCAGTAAGGGACAGGTCCTGCCAGCCAAATTAAAACTTTCCTGGATCAGCTAAATTCTACGTACAACAATATCAAATTCAAATCGGAGTTCGTTGGCACTCCATAAATTATTTACACCTAACCACAGATACCACTGAACACATTCGTGCTACCAAGAGTTCAGGAACCTTACTACCACTAACATTGGTGTGTGATCGCGAGTCTACTCTTCTCCTTCTCTGACGGAGTTGGTATGGGGTAGACATACTCAAGGACGCACCACCTCCAAGGGTGATGGCCCAATGATCCATAAAAGTTCTGCCTTTGATTCAATGATTCAACGCCTAATACCCATACCCACGAGTGATGACAACATGCGTTTTTACTTGTGATGTTAAGAACATAGCGAGCAGTATATAGAAATACAACAAAAAGATCATAAGGTCAGGACACGAACTGTTAGACTATGTGCTGACCAGTGTTATATCAGCTGATCAGAGTTAATAAGAAAGATTATTTTTCAGTAAATCTTTGTGCTTTGAGTTGTCATGTCAAATAACGGTATGTGTTAGTATCAGGTCTCAAATTGATATCAAATTACAATTAGATCTCTCAAAACACGCATGGAACCAGTCCTCGGTGAAGAAGATTATTCTGGCGAAAATACTTGCCTTGTGCCGGTCAATTACTCAAACCTAGTGACTCATTTTACCAAGCACAAACAGAAAGGTAGTGAAAGCTAATTAGTTTTGCACCAAATATTTACTTCAAGCTGTTTTGCGCAGCCCCTACACAAAACGCGATGGTTCGAGTATTACTTCAAACACAGATATTTCCTGTGTCGCACGACGTCAGAAATAAAATCTTGTCGAATGAAATGAAAGTGGACATGTTTAGGTCTACATGTAATTTACAATATCTACCGTATAGCTACTTATAAATATTAGACTTTGTTTAATTTACATGTGCAAAACGTAATCGTGAACTGCTTTCACTAACGTAAGTAACTTATGAGTCCATACGTAAGTGTCAATATATAGATCCCAAGGTCTCAGGTTCAGTCTTCATTTGACCATAGAACTTTTTTGTGACAGATTCTTTCACCGCTGGATATGATCTGTGTATTGGAGATATACTGGTATACTGTGTTGTGGTCGTCAGTCCACGCAATATTGTAAGCCTTTCTCCTTCTGTAACGGGGTTGGTGTGTGGTAGACATACCCAAAGACATACCACCTCCAATATGATCATGCCTAGTAAGGCACTGTGATGTTGAGACTAACATTCTTGTTCATAGCAACTAAGACGTCATGTCTGTTCGAATTTATGAAAGCGATTTTAGTGTCTGGTATGATCCATATTAAGTGATTCGTGAACTGAAGCTGTTTTGAACTGAAATTGAGGTGGTTATTTATTTTCACATACTACCCCCTGTCTCGCTGCAGTGCCACTGGACGGATGCTCATTGTCGAATGGAAGTACACTATCTAGTCAAAAGTATCCAGACACCTGTTACTGTACAGTAATATGGGCTGTGTCCACCCTTCGCCTTTAAGACGGTTTGAACTCTGCTGTAGATATTTTCAAGGTGGTGTATGGGAACCCAAGCTCCCTCAAGAGCCGAAACCACAAAACAGAATGATGTTGGAATGTTGGACGGCGCTCCCGGGAACGAAATCGACGTTTTAGCTCATCCTAAAGGCGCTCGACTGCCTTCAAGTATGAACTCTGGGCAAGCAGTTCGTTTCACGAACGTTATTGTTCACTTACCATTGTCTCTCAGGTGCTGCTTTATGACAGGTGTATTGTCATGCTGGTACAAAAAAAAAAAAATCGTCATATCGGAATGTTCCTCTACCGTACGCAGCACACGGAGCATGTGTTCATATCCTTCCCCATCCAGCATTTTCTAAAGGGTAATAAAAGGACAGCACTCTGATCTCGAAAGGCACCCACCCGCACTTCAGCGTTGCACTAAAAATGATGGTATTTATCAAACCCAAACTTTTCCATAGGATTGCCACAGAATGTAGCGTGATTCATCACTCTAAATTGCTTTTTGCCAGTTACGCACCTTTATTGATACAGTTTAGTGAAGACATTAACATACATTTAAGACATACATTTTCAAAACGTAATGGTACAACATAACTTTCGTTCGTTTATTTGTTAGTTTAATTTGATGGTTCAGAATGAAGTATTTTGATTTATGCGCCAAATGTACTGTAGATGCAACAAGTTTGTCCATTTGTTAGTGGCGTAGGGAACTGTTCATACAAACGTTATTATTTTCATTCTGCGCAAAAACGTTAATTCCAGATATTATTATGTTTGTGATACATCCTCACAAAAATTAAACAGCAAAGAAACACTAGGACTTGTAGGTAAATGAAACGAAAGTAAATGTTTTACGGTCTGACTCTTACAGAGAAGACAACAGCAACCAGCCAATTTTTTACAATGCTATTTATTTATTTCAATAACGCCGTTACCGGTTTCGAGCCGAGAGGTTCACCTTCAGACGGTTAGTTCACGTTACGATACATTTTACATTAGCATTTACTTGTTGGTTTCCTAAATGATGAAATTTCCTTGGGGTGGTGCTGTCGTTGGAAACACCTAGCCATTACGTTCCAGTGCTGACTGCCTGTGATCATGAAGTAGTGAAGACTGTATGATAAACATTTTTTATGCACCTTCTTTTACATACTTCCGTGTGGTGAAATTTCTTGGTGTGTGAGTGGTGCTTCAGATTATGTGTATAAATATACTTAAAAAAACACAGGCAGTCAGCGCTGGAACGTAATGGCGCGGTTTTTTCAGCGGCACCACCAACCCAAGGAAATTTCATCAAATGGTTCAAAAGGCTTAACATCTGAGGTCATCAGTCCCCTAGACTTAGAACTACTTAAATCTAACTAACCTAAGGACATCACACACATCCATGCCCGAGGCAGGATTGGAACCTGCGACCGTAGTAGCAGCGCGGTTCCGGACTGAAGCGCCTAGAACCGCTTGGCCACACCGGCCGCCGAAATTTCATCATATAGGAAAACAACAAATGAACTAGCTGTCTGAAGATGAACCTTTCGGTTCGAAATCGGTAATGTCGCTATTTACATAAATAAATAGGATTGTAAAAAGTGGCTGATTGCTGTTGTCTTCTCTGTAAAAGTCAACCTGTATTTTGTACGCAGCTACGGGCTCAGAATGTCAGCTTTCGACAAAATAACAAGTAAACACTTTATTCTACTGTTTTGGTAAGACTGTTTATTGCAACAGCATCGAGTAGTAGCTAATTTGTGGCTCGGTGGCGATGTGATGATGCATGTGGTTGGCATGCAGTGATACGAAAATGTACCGTATTATCTGGAAGAAGAGCGTTATTTATCATAATTGTAGAGGAGGTATATTAACGAGACAAGAAGAAATTCATTGCAGTTGATAACGAAATGTAGATGTGCCACAAAGATCCTAATAATGTACGCAACTTTAAGATCAACAACGCTTCGAACCAGCTAAGTTTGTCTGTAAATGTTGTAAAGAGCAGAAGATTTCCGTGTTTCTTTCGACATAAATATAAGACAGTGCCATGAACTCGCTTTCTTTTATTCTACAACATATTTCCGTAATGTAGCAGTAAGTGTGGAACTTAAAGTTGTGTAAAGTCGCTTTGCTAAAATTCTCCGCCACTGCGATAAAAATAGTAGATTTCATTAACCTTACAGTATCTCTTACTACAGTGACAGTGTAACTGTGCGTGGTAAGTACTACAGACTGAATTAATGTGTGCATGAGTGTGGTATTGCTACTGTTCTTCTTCTTATTATTATACTCTAGGTGATTACATTTTGTCATGTCATGCTTTGTGGTAGAGAACTGTTTCACACGTAATGCTTCCCTCAACTTCCAAATTATCGTGTCAATAAGAATCAGTTCATCTCTTGCATAAAACTCCAGTTACAAAATTGGCATACAAAACATACAAAAGTCAGATTCCATAATTTTGTGTGATTGTAGCATTATCGTCAAAACATGGCGTTGGGAAGTCCGATGCACTGAAGGTCGCGTCACTTAACTAAGGAGTATAATTAAGTATAAAATTCAGTAGGCGGCCTTGTACAGTGTCCTGTAGCGTCGCTTTTTATACTACCTTACGCGTTGCTTAGCATTAACAGCAGAAATTTGTGATTGATAATGAATTTTTCGACTAGTACACCCGCACACCCACACACACACACACACACACACACACAGATGTGTTACGAAAAGGTACGGCCAAACTTTCAGGAAACATTCCTCACACACAAATAAAGAAAAGATGTTATGTGGACATGTGTCCGGAAACGCTTGATTTCCATGTTAGAGCTCAGTTTAGTTTCGTCAGTATGTACTGTACTTCCTCGATTCACCGCCAGTTGGCTCATTTGAAGGAAGGTAATGTTGACTTCGGTGCTTGTGTTGACACGCGACTCATTGCTCTACAGTACTAGCATCAAGCACATCAGTACGTAGCATCAACAGTTTAGTGTTCATCACGAACGTGGTTTTGCAGTCAGTGCAATGTTTACAAATGCGGAGTTGGCAGATGCCCATTTGATGTATGGATTAGCACGGGGCAATAGCCGTGGCGCGGTACGTTTGTATCGAGACAGATTTCCAGAACGAAGGTGTCCCGATAGGAAGACGTTCGAAGCAATTGATCGGCGTCTTAGGGAGCACGGAACATTCCAGCCTATGACTCGCGACTGGGGAAGACCTAGAACGACGTGGACACCTGCAATGGACGAGGCAATTCTTCGTGCAGTTGACGATAACCCTAATGTCAGCGTCAGAGAAGTTGCTGCTGTACGAGGTAACGTTGACCACGTCACTGTATGGAGAGTGCTGCAGGAGAACCAGTTGTTTCCGTACCATGTACAGCGTGTGCAGGCACTATCAGCAGCTGATTGGCCTCCACGGGTACACTTCTGCGAATGGTTCATCCAACAATGTGTCAACCCTCATTTCAGTGCAAATGTTCACTTTACGGATGAGGCTTCATTCCAACGTTATCAAAATGTAAATTTTCACAATGAACATGTGTGGGCTGACGAGAATCCGCACGCAATTGTGCAATCACGTCATCAACTCAGATTTTCTGTGAACGTTTGGGCAGGCATTGTTGGTGATGTCATGATTGGGCCCCATGTTCTTCCACCTACGCTCAATGGAGCACGTTATCATGATTTCATACGGGATACTGTACCTGTGCTGCTAGAACATGTGCCTTTACAAGTACGACACAACACGTGGTTCATGCACTATGTCAGTTGAAGTGTTCGTACGCTTCTCAACAACAGATTCGGTGACCGATGGATTGGTAGAAGCGGACCAATTCCATGGCCTCCACGCTCTCCTGACCTCAACCCTCTTGACTTTCATTTATAGGGGCATTTGAAAGCTCTTGTCTACGCAATCCCGGTACCAAATTTAGAGACTCGTCGTGCTCGTATTGTGGACGGCTGTGATACAATACGCCATTCTCCAGGGCTGCGTCAGCGCATCAGGGATTCCATGCGACGGAGGGTGGATGCATGTATCCTCGCTAACGGAGGACATTTTGAACATTTCATGTAACAAAGAGTTTGAAGTCACGCTGGTACGTTCTGTTGCTGTGTGTTTCCATTCCATGATTAATGTGATTTGAAGAGAAGTTCAAAAATGGCTCTGACCACTATGGGACTTAACATCTATGGTCATCAGTCTCCTAGAACTTAGAACTACTTAAACCTAACTAACCTAAGGACAGCACACAACACCCAGTCATCACGAGGCAGAGAAAATCCCTAACCCCGCCGGGAATCGAACCCGAGAACCCGGGCGTGGGAAGCGAGAACGCTACCGCACGACCACGAGTTGCGGAGTGAAGAGAAGTAATAAAATGAGTTCTAACAAGGAAAGTAAGCGTTTCCGGACACATGTCCACCTAACATATTTTCTTTCTTTGTGTGCGAGGAATGTTTCCTGAAAGTTTGGCCGTACCTTTTTGTAACACCCTGTGTATATACATTCTTTCTAAACTTCTACGCACAGTCAATGTGCTAGCTGCACAGGTGGTAGCACTTTGAAACTCTGGAGTGATACCCTCCGCTTACAACGCCCCTCTGCAGTGCCCAGCGGTCGACGTCCGTCAGAACATGATGTTTGCCTGCTCTTGGTTTAGATGTGGCTGTTCCTTAGCATTTGCACTATACACTTCCAGTTCACAATCGCACCACCTATAGTCGTCTCGGTCAGCTTTGGAAGGGCTGAAATGTCCCTGATCAGTTGTTACTCAGCTGACATCCAGTGACTAGTCCACGTTAAAGTCACTGAACTGTCCTGAGCGACCCTTTCTGCTGTTACTGCTTATCTAACAACACCACATACCTCGTCCCCTTGTATACTGGCGGGTGCGCCTCTCCTAACATCCAGTGGCCAATTCAGTATCACATAGGGGTGCCTGAATATTTTTGATCATTTGATGTACCTTAGGTGGCCACAAATGAATTGCATGTCCCGAAGGACGTTACCTTCCTCATGAAAGGTTCTAACAGCAGAATGTCAGACCCTATGTGAGTTCGACGAGCCCCTTCGTGTTATCTGAGAGCATTAAGTTATACGTCAGTACCGATATGCCTCTGTTCCATTGCTCTCACCAGCATCAACGACACCAGTACGACACTGCTCTACACTCGACACGTTCTCTTCGCAACCACTAGCCCTACACAGTTATCCGTCAGTACATCGAACAAGACCGAGATCGCAACACACGTTCTTTTTCAATCGAAACGTGGCTTATGCTTACATTCTTTAGTTGATTTCAAGCATTCAGTATCTGTAATAACATTTGATTGTCGTCATTACTTCTGTCTCGCAAAATGTGCAGGTGCTCCTCTAGCAGAGTCTCTGGTTTTCGTTTCTGACACAAAAGTCTGGTAAGAAAGGGTATTTACAAGTAATCAAACAGTTTGCGAAATATATCTTTTAAAATTAATAAGATTAAAAAAGTGCTAAGAACTTTGTTAGAAGCTTCGCACTGGCTCTCTTAGGCGGTATCTGAGTGTTGGTGTCTTCATTATCTGAATGATCTGTCATCGTTACTTAAACGTAAATATCTACTTTGGCCATCAGAACGATCTGCGGTGTCAGCTTACGAACTCGGTGCAAGCTGTTCTTTACGTTTTTCGGAATTTTAACTATACGAACCCATTCCACATACATTTGGGATTAATAGCGTGAATTAATTTGAAAGGAGCTGCTGTATCCTCTCAGTAATACGCCATTAAATATGGTACAAAAAATGTGCCTATCCCATTTGTAACAAATAAGTAGCACAAGCGAAGAATGGGAGTGATATGCTACGGATTGTTCAAAGCTGTTCAAAGGCTATTTTTGGGTTACATTAATTTTGGTCCGTACAATTATTACTAGCAATAGTTTAGATACTTCTGCTGAAATGAATACGTATATACTACCGTACGTTTTTTATTCTGCACATCACTGGAAATGTCTCTTTCTATGACCAAATAGCATCAGCTCAAATACTTTTGCTGTTCCCGAGAAAACGAATAAATAGAAATTCTGTATATCACTTGATCCGATTTGAATATACACACATTCTTCGAGCTGGCTTTTCGGGAACCCTCTTAGACTGTAGCATTTTATACAGAAAAAATGGAAGTCTTGCCTACTAGAAACATTTTGTCTTATTTCTCTTTCTTTACACTTGGCTCTTCTTCGGATAACATAAACTTAATGAAAGATACATAGACAAAGACGTGATTTGATTGAGATAACGGTATACTATACTATAAATGTGAAGTATTAGTATGACAGAACGTCACACAATTTAAATTTTTAATCTACGTGTAGTTTATGCTATTCATAGAAGACCAAGAGAAAAAAATAACTGTGGCGTCAGAGACTAAAAATGGTTCAATTGGCTCTGAGCACTATGGGACTTAATTTCTGAAGTCATCAGTCCCCAGGAACTTAGAACTAGTTAAACCTAGCTAACCTAAGGACATTACACACATCCATGCCCGAGGCAGGATTCGAACCTGCGACCGTAGCGGTCGCGCGGATCCAAACTGTAGCGCCTAGAACGGCTCGGCCACGACAGCCAGCGTCAGAGACTATAATTTAGTTTATATTCGGTTCATAAATTAATAAACTTAGTTCAACGTTTTGGATAATCGTTAGGTCATATGTGCAGAAATACCTGTTTCGAATTTGAAATTAATGCGTGTTATCATCTAGTAGATCATTCTATGTAATGGTATTTCTAAGGAAAGTTGCAGTTTCGCAGGCGCATACAGCAGACTCAAGAGACAGAAGTGATTTCATACGTCGAATTAACGAGGAAAGCTGTCAATTATTGGCATAATAATAATTGCGTAACTACATTTGAGCCAACCTGGCTGTTATATATTCACTTGCAGTGGTAGAGCTCTGTACGCGAGGAGAGGAACCTTCCCGTGTTGTTACTACGAAAACACGCACGCAATTACTAGACAGAGGGTTCTCAGCATCCTAGTCCTTACGTAATAGAGACTAGTTATCGCAAGAGACTGCATACAACGTAGGTTGAAGACAAATGGCTTGGTTGTACACATGTTCATCAGAGGACACTACCTACAATAAAACATATACAACGTAGTTTTTCCTCAAAAAAAAAAAGTCAAATGAGTGTGAAATCTTATGGGACTTAACTGCTAAGTTCATCAGTCCCTAAGCTTACACTACTTAACCTAAATTATCCTAAGGACAAACACACACACCCATGCCCGAGGGAGGACTCGAACCTCCGCCGGGACCAGACGCACAGTCCATGACTGCAGCGCCTAAGACCGCTCGGCTAATCCCGCGCGGCAGTTTTTCCTCACCCATTACTTTTATTTAACGGCGACATATGGAAGCCTGGGTCTGTCCAAGCAGCGAGCTCGGACAGCTAAAGCGGTTAAGGCAATTGGTCGCATAAGGGGGCAAATCTGGGTTGGAGCCCCACTTTGTCACAGATTTTCACTGTCACCAATAAATAGTGCAGCTACGCTTTAACCACAGTCGGCAATGCGGGTGTAATTTTTGTCTGTTGCCTGTCGTTCTGTTTCCTAAATGTCCTTATTTTGGAAAGTGAAAAATACGAAACACAGAGAGGACGTCAACAGTCCATATAATGATGCGAGGGTACAATATAGATTCCGAAACACGTTGTGGCGTACAAATCAGATTTAAAAAATCTGACTGGTTATGGTTTCTTATTGTCAGTCATTATCAGTTAACGTGGATGCGTATGTAAATCAAAAGAGAGATGCTAAAAGGAATGTAATAAAGTTTTCAGACATGTGGTTTGACGCTTTTTGATATGGTATGCATGTTGTACATTTCTTTTAAGAACGTAACAAGTGGCTGCTTTTTGGTGAAGAAAAAAAGAAGCTTCTCCTCATGAAAGTGACGAAATTAATTCAAGTGGTACTTAATTATTGTAGAATAATACTCCTCAGAAGATAGGTTAAATAATGGCAAATCAGTATTTATATCATCTCCAATTTTAGAAACGAACTGCGACAGTGTTGACTGGGATACACGCTGTTAATTTCTGAAAATACACTCCTGGAAATTGAAATAAGAACACCGTGAATTCATTGTCCCAGGAAGGGGAAACTTTATTGACACATTCCTGGGGTCAGATACATCACATGATCACACTGACAGAACCACAGGCACATAGACACAGGCAACAGAGCATGCACAATGTCGGCACTAGTACAGTGTATATCCACCTTTCGCAGCAATGCAGGCTGCTATTCTCCCATGGAGACGATCGTAGAGATGCTGGATGTAGTCCTGTGGAACGGCTTGCCATGCCATTTCCACCTGGCGCCTCAGTTGGACCAGCGTTCGTGCTGGACGTGCAGACCGCGTGAGACGACGCTTCATCCAGTCCCAAACATGCTTAATGGGGGACAGATCCGGAGATCTTGCTGGCCAGGGTAGTTGACTTACACCTTCTAGAGCACGTTGGGTGGCACGGGATACATGCGGACGTGCATTGTCCTGTTGGAACAGCAAGTTCCCTTGCCGGTCTAGGAATGGTAGAACGATGGGTTCGATGACGGTTTGGATGTACCGTGCACTATTCAGTGTCCCCTCGACGATCACCAGTGGTGTACGGCCAGTGTAGGAGATCGCTCCCCACACCATGATGCCGGGTGTTGGCCCTGTGTGCCTCGGTCGTATGCAGTCCTGATTGTGGCGCTCACCTGCACGGCGCCAAACACGCATACGACCATCATTGGCACCAAGGCAGAAGCGACTCTCATCGCTGAAGACCTCACGCCCCACGTGTTGAGCAATTCGGCGGTACGTCCACCCGGCCTCCCGCATGCCCACTATACGCCCTCGCTCAAAGTCCGTCAACTGCACATACGGTTCACGTCCACGCTGTCGCGGCATGCTACCAGTGTTAAAGACTGCGATGGAGCTCCGTATGCCACGGCAAACTGGCTGACACTGACGGCGGCGGTGCACAAATGCTGCGCAGCTAGCGCCATTCGACGGCCAACACCGCGGTTCCTGGTGTGTCCGCTGTGCCGTGCGTGTGATCATTGCTTGTACAGCCCTCTCGCAGTGTCCGGAGCAAGTATGGTGGGTCTGACACACCGGTGTCAATGTGTTCTTTTTTCCATTTCCAGGAGTGTATCAGTGATAAAACTTACGGAGCGAAACGCTATCCACAACTTGTACAGAAACAAGATTGTGGTTCCTTGAATGACTCAAAGATTATGAGAGTTAGGGTTGCAGCAAATCCTGCATGTTGTTCAATCTGTGCAGCAGCAGTCTGGGAAGGGCACTACGGAAAAAATTTGAGAGAAAGAAGTTCAGAGAGAAAAAGTAATGATTTAAGGTTTGACGGTATAATTGTGATTCTGTCAGAGGCTCTAAAGGATTTGGAAGATCAGCTGAATGGAAAAGATAGTGTCCTGAAAACAGATTATAAGATATATATCAATAAATTAAAACATGGTTAAGCTAACTGATACTGGGGAATTATATTAGGGTGTAAGACGAATGAGACCATAGGTAAAGATGATATCAAATGTAGACTAGTAACAGCAAGAAAAACTGTTTTGAGAAGGAGAAATATGTTAAAGTCGAGTGTAAATTAAAGTGTTCAAGAGTCCTCTTGAAAGTATTCGCTTAGAGCTCTGGTGATCAAACTTTTTTTCTCAGGAGCCAATACTGACATTGTGGAGCGGTACCTTGGGCTGCAAATGCCCCGATCGACAACATACTAAATAAGTATGTTATGAGCCCCCAGTAATCTACCTATAGTAATGGCACGATAATTCACCTGACTGTCCTTAACTACTTGAAAGGTAACTAGTCTTTTGGGCTTCCGTCTTTCTCAACTAACTGATAACATTTATGGATCATATGCAACTTAGGCACTCGTATCGCTTTAAGGAGGTACAGCGACCAATTCAAGGAACACTATGGAGGACTGGCAGTGGTTAGGAGTGGTGTTGGTTGCAATGAAAGTTTTCGTATAGTATTTTGAAGTTAAGGAATTGTGTTCACGTTGGAAACGTGTCTTCCTCATGGAGAGATAAGGCTGCCGTTGCAGGTGGCGGCCGCCAATGACGTAGAACGCAGAAATATAGCGAAACTCAGTGAATGCAAAGGACTGAGCTCAGGTATGCTGACCTGACGGGTGAGGAGTCCTGGTCATTGCTTCCCTGTTGCACTGGAACCGCACGACCGCTACGGTCGCAGGTTCGAATCCTGCCTCGGGCATGGATGTGTGTGATGTCCTTAGGTTAGTTAGGTTTAAGTAGTTCTAAGTTCTAGGGGACTTATGACCACAGCAGTTGAGTCCCATAGTGCTCAGAGCCATTTGAACCATTTTTTCCCCTGTTGCACGTACAGTGGCGGATGGGCCTAAGCAGCAGGGTGTTTGCCTGTGTCCTGCAGGAACACACGTTAAATGCGACTTAGGGCGTTTCTGTACAGAAGCCAGCACCTGAGCATTTATCCTTTGCCACATCACATCAGCAGAGGCACTAGTAGCTGATTCCTGCATAGGAGAGGGCGTGCCTCAGCTTTCGCAGGAGCCCTGGTAAGGTTCAGAACGTGGGTCATCCTGAGAATGCTGTATCTGCGTGTGAAAGGAAACTGCAGCGCAGGCGTTCGAAGGACTGCTTCATTTTTTGAGGGATATGTAATCTCCCCCGCCAGCGTTCCCAATCAGATGGTGAATCTGCGTCTTAACTGGCGAGATGACTGTGATATCGAGGCATGTACCAAAGGGTGCCTGTTCAATGTTGTAATAGAGAGAGGATTGGGGGAAAAGGATCTAAATGGGTATGTTGGAGGGAATCGGTACTGAGTATTAAAAATATGGTCTTGGCGAAAAACACTACTCACGCCCAACCATTGATGGATTCTGCTTTCTGAAAAAGCTCCATATGGTGCACATAGTTTTGGACTGTACTAAGAAGGAGAGGGAGGCACTGTGTACAGGCAAGGTGGACACAGAGCATAGTCATGATCGGACTGGTGGAGTGAGACTCGTAATAAGATGGGGGTGTAATTGCAAAGCCGGCCGGGTTGGCCGAGCGGTTCTAGGCGCTACAGTCTGGAGCCGCGTGACCGCTACGGTCGCAGGTTCGAATCCTGCCTCGGGCATGGATGTGTGTGATGTCCTTAGGTTAGTTAGGTTTAAGTAGTTCTAACAAGGGAACCTCCCCATCGCACCCCCCTCAGATTTAGTTATAAGTTGGCACAGTGGATAGGCCTTGAAAAACTGAACACAGATCAATTGAGAAAACAGGAAGAAGTTGTGTGGAACTATGAAAAAAATTAGTAAAATATACAAACTGAGTAGACCATCCAAGGATAGGCAACATCAAGGACAATGGGACTGAAGGAGCGCCGTGGTCCAGTGGTTAGCGAGACCATCTACGGAGCGAGAGGTCCTAGGTTCAAGTCTTCCTCGAGTGTAAACTTTAATTTTTTATTTTCAGTTTATGTGACAATCTCTTACGCTTTCATCACTTTTTTGGGGGTGATTATCACATCCACAAGAAAACCTAAATCGGGCAAGGTAGAAGAATCTTTTTACCCATTCGCTAAGTGTACAAGTTAGGTGGGTCGACAACATATTCCTGTCATGTGACGCACATGCCGTCACCAGTGTCGTAAAGAATATATCAGATGTGTTTTCCTGTGGAGGAATCGGTTGATCTATGACCTTGCGATCGAATGTTTTCGGTTCCCATTGGAGAGGCACGTCCTTTCGTCTACTAATCGCACGGTTTTGCGGTGCGGTCGCAAAACACAGACACTAAACTTATTACAGTGAACAGAGACGTCAATGAACGAACGGACAGATCATAACTTTGCGAAAATAAAGAAAGTAAACTTTTCACTCGAGGGGAGACTTGAACCAAGGACCTCTCGTCACCGTTATGACATGCAGTGCACTGCTTTGTAGATTTTCAGTGGTGCCTGGTAACCATTTGCACTGTTGCGGGTTGATAGGAACACTGGATGTGAATTGTACGCCACATTCTGCCTCCGCAAACAGCAGCAGTCGTATCTCCTTAGTGCGTAATTTCCCATTTACCATCTCTGTTAATACAGTGACTTATAGTCAGACTGCGTTACCCACTTTGTAAGTGAGAACCATGGTGTATGGGCTCCTCCCATTTCTGACTTTGCCAGCTGCACTGCAGCACTTTTTATATTCATTTAGTTTAAGAGTTATTTATGCTTGCTTATCGAATTTCGCCCTATGTTTTCGACAATAAATCTTTTTTTAATTAATCTGGATGTCTTTAATTTCGATAGAAATCAGAAGCTATAACAATTTTTAAAGTAATTTATATTGGAAATAAAGAAGTTGAAAATTTATTACATTAAGCCCACTCCAGTTTCCCATTAGGGCTAAAATACTAATTACATAGAGTCATATCTCCATTGCGCATAATTTTTTAGTGGTGTAGTTCAATCAAGGTTCTGTCATGCAGACAAGTAGAAGTAACTACTGGTATCTCGTATTACCAAAATGACGCACACCCTATGCCAGGATCTCGTGCCCTGGAGCCCTGACCTCTGATGTTTTACTTAGAATTGAGCCAGGGAGCCATATTTCTGAATGCTGATCTTGGAGCTTTGCATAGAATTTGGCTGGATTTGAAATCTGAATTTGCCTCATGGGACTTTGTAAGGAATTGTCATTTCGTGTCAGAATTTAGTTTTCTGGAATGCTGTATCTTGATTTTCTACAGTCTGAATCTGGATCCTGTGACTTATATCGAATTGCCGTCCCCCGTAGTTTTGTGACTCGGACAGGCAAATGCTCAGTGTTTGTCATGTATAACTTTCACGAGTTACACAGCGTATAATTTTAGTGAATGGCAGGATCGGTTTTTTTTCTTTGTAAGATACTAATTTCCTTTCAAATAGGCAGTTTTATAATTTGACGGTATTCTGAACAGTTAAATCTGTGATAGAACTGCTACCGAGAATGTGGTAATATGTGTCTTTCTCTCTTTTTTCAGCTCAGTATTTGCTGTGTGTGCATCGGTCGGTCCATGGCTACTGCACCACATGTTGTAATTTACTGTGTTGTCTCCAGAGCTGATCGATTTTGGAGCGTTGACTAGCTGATGTATTTGTGTGCCAATATAGTAAAGGTTATATCTTTTCTTTTTGCCTTTCGCATAGGTCACAGGGAAATTGTTTCCGATCATGAAATGGTAAATGATTAAGTGAATGTTCACGAGATGCAATGCATGGTTGTCTCATGTAGAAGGGAACATCGGAGAATTTAATAGTGTGAATCAAGACACAGAAACGAGGATGGACAAGTCCAGTCACGACCAGATAACTTTTCAAGTGGAAGAGCCAAATAGAGATGGTGCTAGAGTCGAGAAGGCTGCATCAGATTGTGAGGAGCTAAATAGTAATGTAGGCAAAAATGATGATGAAGGGGAAGTAAATATACGACATGTAGATGCATTAGTCATAACCGAGAATGATCCAGCAAGACATAATGAGGGGTGGTTTCGCCATCACAGCGATATAGTGCCATTGAGTTTTCAGGCATCTATGCCAAAAATGAGCATGGATGACGATACACACATGGACGCAGCAGAACATAGTAATGTGCATGTCCATTGAATATGAACGCCCTATTTCTAGTCGTTCAAGGGTTTTTTTCTGAACGTGAGTGTATCTACGGGGCATGTTGAAAATTAATAACTCCCAATTTTTTATGTGAAAACCCTCAGAGATTTTTAAATAAAACGAACTTTGTTAACATTCTAAATCTTTATTCTTCATGTGTACATATTTTTTCTCGACTTACTGTGGTCACCGTAGCGATGAACCTATTTCTCCCATTGGTTTTGCTGATAACGTCGTTGTAGAATGTCTGACATTGTTGACGGAGCCACTAGCGCACCTGTGTTTGTACCGCTTCATCACTATCAAAGTGAAGTCCTCGAATGTGTTTTTTAAGTTTTGGAAACAGATGAAAGTCGGGACTTAGTGGAGGATGAAGCCAACGCGTCTGATTGTTGCAGGTGTCGCAGCGCTGGTGTGTGGTCTGGCGTTTTTATGCTGAAGGAGAGTGTAACCCATGGGTGGACGAATTATTGGTATTCGTGCTCTCCATTTTCCGAGCACTCTGTAGTACCTTGCAGAGTTTATGGTGGTGTCTTTCGGCATGAATTCCTAATCCGACACACCTTGAACATCCTATAACAGCGTGGGCACGATTTTGGCCTCTGATGGCATGATCTTGAACGTTTTTTTGGTATGTGATCGTTTGTGGCCGAACTCCATTGATGCTCTCTTGTTTTCGAGTGAAAATGGTGAACTCAGCTTTCATCACCTGCTGCAGTCATTACCGTACACAGCTTTCATTTTTCTGAGGATTTCAATTGGAAGCACGTTTTTTGCGGAAACTCTATTGCAACACACAGTTTCTCATGCAACGACGTACTTACTTTACACACCGTGATATTCCACACTAGTATTCGGAGCCCTCTAGCGGTGGAGAGTTGCACCTGGGGTCAGTGAAATGAGAAATTGGCCGAGTAATATGCCTAACATATAACATCTGAACCGATGTTGAGGACAGAACTAAAAATTATGAGGCATGACTTTTCAGAACGCCCTCGTAATTTTACCATCATGGTCATTTCGCGAGGTATACGTAGATGGAAACAACACATTGGTTGAATCTTCTAGGAACGTACGTTCTCGGGACTTGAACAGCAGACCACATCGTGATGCAGAAAGCTTCTCTTGCAGCGTCTGCCACTAGAATTTGGTGACCATTTGCGTGACTCTTTCGCGCTTACTAAATGAACCTGTGTTGAAACGCGTTGTTCTTTGGACCTTCTCTATTTTCTCTGTCAGTCCTGTCTGGCAAGGATCACAGACTTAAGAGCAATATTAAAGTATTTTGCGAACAAGTGTTTTGTAACAAGCTACCTCTTTTGTTGATCGGCTACTGTTTTGTAAGTTACCTCTTTTGTTGATCGGCTACGTTTCCCGAGCACGCTTTCAATTAATCTCAATTTGGCATCTGTCTTATCTGCGATTAATTTCATGCGGTCGTTCCACCGTAACTCGCTCCTTACGTATACTTCTGAGAATTTTATCGATATAACTGCTTCGAGTGATTGTCCTATGATAGTGTAATAATACAATAATTGGTATTTCTGCCAATTTATGCACAGTACCTCACATTTGTTTATGCTAAGGTTCAATTTTTACCTCCTGCACCAAGCGCCGATCCGCTTCAGGTCTTCTTGCATTTCACTACAAACCTCTAACGTAGCAACTTCTCTGTATATAACAGCATCCTCCGCGAGAACCTCATGGAACTTCCAACCTTATCCACTAGGTCATATAATTGTTCTATAAAACTTCCTTGGGGTGCGCCCTAAATTACTTTCACATCTGAAGATCTCTCTCCGTTGAGAATGATATGCCGTAATCTGTCTACCAGACACTGTCATTCCAGTCACACATCTCGTCTGATATCCGGCACACTTGCAATTTGTTCATTTGGTGGCAGTGCAGACCTGTACCGAACGTCGACTGGAAGCCAGGGAACATGGCACCTACCTGGGCACCTAAATCTTCTTCTTTCTGCTGAAACGTCCCCTTAGAAAAATTAATGAATTACTGTGCTGATAAACCTCTTACGTTATTTGATTTTCAAACAACTGAGCAGAACTGAACGTACTCAGACACTTCTCTCTTTACTTATTTTGATCAACACTAAACTGACACACAATATTTTTAGCGCAACGCTATCTGACTTTCAATAACCCCTACAAAAGAATGGCGCTGACTAACAATAACCTATACCTTTCATGAATCACTTACCTCACAAAAGTCTTCGATACTCGAACTACTGCAATACAGCGAACGCCAATACTACCAGCTAAATAAAAGATTCTAACTACTGAAGGCACTAGTTACTGATAGGTATAGTTAGCAAATGAAAGATTTTGATAGAGAACAAACAATGTATTTACCTTAATAATATTCAAAAGTCATCTCACACACACACACACACACACACACACATATATATATATATATATATATATATATATATATATATATATATATATATATATGTTCATGATATACAGCATTACAAATTTACTCTTTCTGATGGACACACGTTCAGATCATCCGCTCTCAAAACTCCGCCATCTCTCTCCCCACATCCACCACTGCTGGCGGCCCACATCCAACTGCGCAACGCTGCGCGCTGTTGACATCCAACTACCCAACTCTACAATAGCAAATATTCCAACAATGCGAACCAACCACACACTGCACGCAGCACAGTCAGTGATTTTCATATAGTGCGCTGCGTGGCGTTACCAACATAAAAACCTAAACAGCCTACTTTTACTGCTTCCTGCAGTATCTTATTTTGTCTTCATGGTCGACAGAGCGGCATGAAATTACGTCACCTCTGACAAATTATTGTGAAGACCTTTCCAAGGAACAGAAACCATTGTTTTCATACTTAAAACGCTCTCACTATCCAGTTCGAATAAAGAAATCCACATTCGTCGGTGTTTCTAGGTTCTGCGGTGAGGCCAGTCTCCTCCGTCTTTGTCGACTCGAAAAGCAGAGCTATAGTTTACTTGTTGTTGTCGCCCTGGTGCGCAGATTATAGGGCGGTCGCCTCCAGACTGTTTTATGCATGAACTGTGACCTGCTTTCCGGTAATGTGCGTGTCCTGTGAGCATCGAATAAATCCAGTGAGGTTGTGCACCCAACAATTCGCCGAGTCTGCCAAGGCCGAGAGTGGAGGTTTTTTGTCTACAAAGACGTCTGACTCCTCTCTTCAGATTCAACGAACCAGTGGAACTTTAGATGTTCTCTAGTGCCATGGTGGCCGTTGCTGGTGTAGAACATTTATGGCACGGCGATTTCTGGTGTTCAGTTGTCTGGCGTGAGACGAATCAGTTTCAGCAGTGGCCAACAAAATTACCAGTTTCTCGTCAACGACGTGCTGCAGCGTGGATTAGGTCCAGCATTACTTCTTGTTTCTCATTGGCTGTCTAACCTGGCGAACTGCTCTGATAACGGTTTATTACAGTTTGATGTCTTTCACGTGTGCGTTGGGCGTACGCCGGTATAAACTTTACTGGGGGAATATATTTGCATTCGAAACGGGGATAGTCACCCCTGTGCCACTCGGTAATTCCCACTGTCGTAGGCTTCATACTTGGATTGGCTGTTCTCCTCCTGACTGACCGCTTATACACTCTGTTCTCTGAACTTTATTTATATTTCACAGCCACGAGTAACATTTAGTTACGCAATTTAGCTACTCAGACAAAATCGTTAAGAACGGAAATGAGGTGTTTCTAGGCATATATCTGGACATACAGTATTCCACGATAACAACTGAGTTTTGTTTATTATGACAATGCCACTTTCTACACTAAAAACCCTATATAAAAAAAGTTATGAACTTAATGAGTATTTTTGTGTAGTGAGAGTGCTCCCACCTATCTGGAAACGGTCACGTCTGATATGGCGTCGAAAGCTACATCTTCCATGCACCGCTGACACAAAGGAGCTAGTGGTATTACGGAACCTAAGCCGTAGTCTACTCGATATACAACCTTGGACTATTGACAGTAGCCTGTGTGACGTTATGAGGCTAGAGCCGAGCCGTGGCCTATTCCCGATTTCCGGTGTGAACTTCATGCATTCAGTAAGCTTCTGACGACAGTGTGTGGACCATAGCCTGCATTTGAACTTCCCTTGTGCTGAATATGTTTCAAGATTTGTGTCTTCATATCATGAAACAGTCCACTAACTGATGGAGATACTAAGTAAGTACAAATAGTCTCCGGATAATTGTTTCTATCATGTTTTTCTTCCTCTCAAAAAGGATATATCAGTCTATTACTTGCTCTAGGTGCTCGAAATGGTGTTTACCTGCAGTGTGCGAGGCTGTACCCTAATTTACACGACGAACGGGGAAAGATATATTTCGACATTTTCATTTTCAAAACATGCAGTGATTTGGCATGAGGTAGCGAGCAACTCGTCGTGCAAATTCCATTCCTGTGAAGAGTGTTGCAGTTTTTGCTCAGCATTTCCCGGAGAAGCAAATAAGGTACTGGAGGTAAAACGAAGACAGCAGATGTTTCTATGCTAATGACAGAGCGTGCCCTGCCTTCTCCGTTTGCTGCACAGCCACACTACATGTTTGTTTACTTTTCTGCTGGAAGGGACTCGCCAGAGGGGAGAGTATAGAAGTTTTTGCGTCGAGAGGAACTAAATTTCGATGCGAAGTGAGAGCAGCACGAGACTGCAATCTATGATGATTTAGCAACTGGAGGGAAAGAACTAAGTTTAAGTGATTTGTCGTAGAGAAGTAACACTGATTTCATATTATTTTACGGATTTTGCTTCTAAAATAGGACATCTCATTTGTTTTGTGTCCTACAGAACTTTTAAGAAGTTTCAGCGTAGAGGTGTATCTGAGTAGCAGTGAGATGCCATCCAGAATCTACAATTGGATATTATGTGATACACTACTTTGCACCAGGTACACTACATTAGATAACTTGCTTTGCCATATGAATTTCGGAATGGTAATAGTGCGGATAATAAGGTCGAAATGGAAAATATTTGTTCCAGACTGGATAAGCTCCTTACGTTAAAAAGTGATAGTGATCAGTTATACTTTACTAGCAAGCTACAGTTTTAGAACGAGCAAACTGAAAATAGTGTACGCAATCGATCGTGATATTCCCCAGAGAATAACCTGAACGATATTTCAGTATTAGTTTTCGTTTTCTGGTGCTTACAACCACATTAAGAATTCATTCTTTTATGGTATTATTTTAGAAAACCATCAGGTGACGTGAAGATTGAAGCGTTATTAAAAGCGGGGGAAGTTGCGTGTTTGTGAAAGAAACATAATCGTTTGCACCCACGTAAAAATAAATTTGAATGTTCTTTAAGATGATATACATATTTTATCAACGGTTACTTACAGAGGTGAGCTTCTAGAGGGAAAATAGAAGTTGCTACCAAAATTAATGCTTATATGGTGACTTCCTTATATTATTTATAAGATTCAGTGGCGAGATGTAGTGCGTCTTTTTGATGAGCAGAGTGTGTCAGGTCTAACTCGGTTTTCAAAGAGCGATGCTCTGTAGGTAGTGTAGAATATATTCAATTATTCGTGGTCAAAGATTATAAATGTCCGTTCTCCTAAGACTATTTGTCGCTTCAGAGCTCCGTTGCAAGATCCAGTACACAGTTTTGGCGGTGACAGTATATTGTACTTGAAAAATGTTGTCGAGTTCCTAATGCACCAGATACTCTTACCTCCCTACAAACGTATTGGAAGAAGAAAGGAAGATTAGACTTAAACGTCCTGTCGACAGTGACACAGAGCACAAGTTCGAATTATGAAAGGAAGGGGAAGGAAATCGGCCGTGACCCTTTTTGAAATGAACCATCCAGCAGCCTTCTGCCTGGAGCGATTTAGGGAAATCACGGAAAACCTATATTTGGATGTCCGGACTGAAATTTTAACCGACATCCTCCCGAATGTGAGACCTACTGTTTGCCTTCTAATGTCCCCTATCCACCTGCTACTAGGTCGTCATCGTGGTCTTTTCTTACGTCTCTAAGCAGAGAAGATTCCTGGGTCAGGCAGCCCTCCTTGAACTGAGTACGTGCTCCATCCACCTCCATTTCCGCATCTACAGCGGCCATAATTGCGTCTGCCGCTCCAGCCTGTTCCCTGGTCCGTTTCTTTGTCTTCCTGCCTCTTGCAGTAATAATTCCCTCATACTTACTTCCATAACGAGCTGAGTAATCCTCAGTTCCTAAATAGCAGGTCAATGATCGTTGCTGTAAGTCAAAACTCATAATACAGATCGTGAACTTGCCTTTTCAGAAACTTTGGCAACGCCTGTTCAATTTAGCGAAATCATTCCAAACAATATTCACTCTTCTATTTACTCCTTATTTCTAACCATCCTAAACAAAAAAAAACTCGTCAGTTTGTCCAATGACAGCATTGTAAATGCTTTCTATTTTCTTCTCAGTGTGTTGCTTACATATTTTTCAGTCGTACTGTAATTGATGTTTTACCTTGCTTTCATACTTCCTCTATGACGTTCTTACACAGTATGTTGAAGTTTATAAGCAATAGAAGAAAATAGGGCAGTTTCACCTGCAAAGCGGAGTTGATCCAGACATATTACGTTAACACGCATTCAGTCTTCTTTGCCTTGGTTTAATGAGGTGAGCATTTCCCCTAGTACTCTTTATAATAGTATAATGAAATACGATCTACTGCCCTCATCTTTATTTTATTTCTAAATTTCTCACAAGCTCTGTCAAGTTTAATGGAAATTATAGCTCCACGGTATTAATTTTTCGCTATACCTACATAGACTGATTTTTTCCTGTTTCGTAAAGAGTAGAAGCAGATATTTCGTTAAAACTGAGTGCAAAATTTCCCCAAAATATTTTAATCCCAGTAACTCGTAGTCACTGATCCGTTCTGTAGACTTGTTCACGACTTGCAGATGGCCCTTTGCCTGCATCCATCTCCAAAGTCAGCTTGTTTATGTGCCTGACTCAAAACTAATGGTATTTATGTGGTAGATAATTATTTTAATGAGTATCTTACATCTTACGGAGAGAAGGCTGAAAGGTCTGTTGTTATCTGTCCCCTTTTTTGTAAATAACAATAATTTGAGGAATTTTTTTCTTTCTTAAATATTCTGTAAATAAACACTGGAAGTTCCTTCCATACAAATTTTGCTCCGGCTTTACCATTCATGCCGAAACACCACTATCTCGTGGCACCATCTCTTTCTTCATTCTCATGCAGCAATACTTCTGATACCTCATTATTTTCATTATTACCTATTTGTGCTGCTTCGAGGATAATGCTAATTATTTCAGGGGATTGTAATAGGGTAATTTACGATTAATAGGGCTTTATTATAAACTTGTGTCCGTTTTCCAGCAAGTCTAGAACTACGGATCTTTGATTGTCGAGCATAACAAAAAGTCGATAAAAATGGTCACAGCAACATAAATAATCTATTTCAGTAATTTTTTTCTATAAGAACATTTGAATACTTAGATACGTCCGAATTTTGAAAATGTATTATCTGCCATCAGCGACTTCAGTACACCTTCTTGCCTCACTGAATTGTTGCTCAAGTTTTTGAAGTACTTTTATTAGGATAGTAAAACTTATTATCTCTTTAAGATTTGCTTTCAGTCCATACCGACTAATAATAAAAGTGCGGCAAACTTGATGACCAATAAGTCTGTGCAGTGAAAACCTTTAATTGGCTAGGGAATGTTAGATTTGGTTTCTCTATCACCTGGTAGTAAGAGGTGTATAAGAGGTGAACACTGAGCTTACAAAAATGATAGGATACCTCCCAATATCGTGTGGGACCTCCTTTTATCCGGCGTAGTGGAGCAACTCGACGTGGCATGGACTACAAGTCGTTGGATGTCCCCTACAGAAATACTGAACCATGCTGCCTGTACACTGTCCATAACTGCGAAAGTGTTGCCAATGGAGGATGTTGTGCATGAACGGACCTCTCTATTATGTCCCATAAATATACGGTGGATTCATGTCGGTGAATCTGAGTGGCCAAATCATCCGCTCGAAATGTCCAGAATGTTCTTCAAATCAATCGTGAACAACTGCGGCCCTGTGACACAGAGCAGCAGTCGAACATTTTCTGTATCCAGAAAGGCCCGTACAGGACCTGCAACATGCGGTCGTTAATTATCTTGCTGGTTTCGCAGGGAACGAATGAAGGGTAGAGCCACGGGTCGTAACACATCTTAAATGTAACGTCCACTGTTTAAAGTGCCGTCAATGCGAACAAGAGGTGACCGAGACGTGTAACCAATGGCTGCACGATTTGTTCCAGCCATGCGGATAAGATGCCTGTCATCTCGACTGCTAGTGATTCGAGGCCATTGGGAACCAGCACGGCGTTCCGTATTACCCTCCTGAACCCACCGATTCCATATTCTGCTAATAGTCATTGGATCTCGACCAACGCGAGCAGCAATATCGCGATACGATAAACTGCAATCGCGATAGGCTACAATCGGACCTTTATCAAAGTCGGAAATGTGATGGTACGCATTTCTCCTCCCTACACGAGGCATTACAACAACGTTTCACCAGGCAACGCCGGTCAACTGCGGTTTGTGTATGACAAATCGGTTGGAAACTTTCCTCATGTCAGCACGTTGTAGGTGTCGCCACCAGCGCCAACGTTATGGGAATGCTCTGAAAAGCTAATCATTTACATATCACACGATCTTCTTCCTGTCGGTTAAATTTCGCGTCTGTAGCACGTCATCTTCGTGGTGTAGCAATTTTAATGGCCAGTAGTGTACAACTGAAAAACCATATTTGGTTCACGGTACTGTAAGTAGGCTGTTTATGTTTTCTTATTGGCAACGTTACGTAGCGCTCAATATGAAAATCACTGGCTGTGCTGTGTGCAGTCTGTGGCTAGTTTGCATTGTTGTCTGCCATTGTAGTGTTGGGCAGCGGCAGCTGGATGTGAACAGCGCGTAGCGTTGCACAGTTGGAGGTGAGCCGCCAGCAGTGGTGGATGTGGGGAGAGAGATGGCGGAGTTTTGAAATTTGTCATGAACTGCTACATTTATATATGATGATATCAAGGTAAATACATTGTTTGTTCTCTATTAATATCTTTCATTTGCTAACTATCCCTATCAGTAGTTAGTGCCTTCCATAGTTTGAATCTTTTATTTAGCCGGCAGTAGTGGCGCTCGCTGTATTGCAGTAGCTTGAGCAGCGAAGATTTTTGTGAGGTAAGTGATTTGTGAAAGGTATAGTTTAATGTTAGTCAGGGCCATTCTTTTGTAGGGATTATTGAAAGTCAGATTGCGTTGCGCTAAAAATATTGTGTGTCAGGTTAAGCACAGTCGTGTATAATTGTTCAAAGGGGACGTTTCAGTACTTATTTCGCTATATTCATTTAAAACATTATCAGTTGCAGAATTTTTGCGTGATATCTTTTAATATTTTTAATATTTTCAAGGCCGCGCGGAATTAGCCGAGCGGTCTTGGGCGCTGCAGTCATGGACTGCGTGGCTGGTCCCGGCGGAGGTGCGAGTCCTCCCTCGGGCATGGGTGTGTGTGTCTATCATTAGGATAATATAGGTTAAGTAGTGTGTAAGCTTACGGACTGATGACCTTAGCAGTTAAGTCCCATAAGATTTCACAAACATTTGAACATTTTTGAATATTTTCAAAGCCGAATTTAAATACTTTAAATAATGGAAAAGCACTATGATCACTATAGTCACACAAATTAAGTATTGAAACCAAATCCAGTGTAGGCAAGTGGAGTTCACATAGCAGTGAATAGCTTACCAAAGACTACTTTTTGTTTTACTTTGCTGTAAATCTCTTGCAAGGTACAATTTAAAAATCGGAACACACCAAAACATTACACACCGGGGCAGATTCACTTCTGACTACCAGTTTCGTTAGGACTCGAACTAACAGATTCGTCCATCCTGATTTTTTTCTAATTCATCACCACTCGAGTGTATTGGGCCCACATTAATTACTGAATCATCGGTGGTAACTTCCATAAAGCCAATGTTCTTCCAAAAGTCCGTTTCTAAGGGTTCCACCTTATTACAATACTTTGTCCGGACCTCTGCTGTGACAGACTGAAGGAAACCGTATGCAAGCTTTTATAAATTTTCGAGGGCGTGCCTCTAGTTACATTAAGTTCTCTGAACTGTCTTCTAATTTTTGCCCAAGCTAGTTCTATTTTATCGAGATCACAATTGTGCGGCGGCAAGCAGACGACTTTATGCCCTTGGCTTGCTGGTACACCATCGATTTTCCTTTTGGTTTGTTTATATTAATTAGCTACAAAAGAGCTCCTTTCCCCATCCTGTCGCTGCAAGTGATTTGCCTCTTATGCTGCCATTCTCAAGCAGTCACTTTCGCGCCATTTCTTATTGCTAGTTTCGTTGAGCTGCTTGTTGTGACACACCGCATTGTTCAAAACAATCAACGACTGTGGAGGAAGGTATGGTAAAACTAATAAAACTAAATCTTGGAACCACTTTTCAATATTCATTAAATTCATTTGTCCATGGTAGTCGCTTTGCGTAGAATTAGCCTTGAACTGTAGCTGAATGTTTCTGAGCAATCCATTTTTGGAATTCACTCTGTCTTGCAACTGCAAGTCTTTCTGAGACACTTGCCCAAGTCTTTTCTTGATGTTAACAGCATTTTCCACATGCCAAGATTTCTTTATATTCTCGACTCATCAAGGTAAAAAATTTCCTCGCCTGCTTCACGAGCGTGCAGAAAAGAGTGGAAAAAAGTAATTAACTCTCTTAACACAACGTCAAGATATTGTAAACCAGCTTTCCCAATTATTTTTGCTAATGAAGCACAGGGAATTGATAACGCTAGTTTACAATGTCTTGACGTTGTGTTAAGAGAATTAATTACTTTTGCACTATTCTCCTCATGAAACGTATTAATACTTAATAGTTTCCACAGGAAGGTGGTACCCCATCTCCACCCAGTCTTTTATTGTAAAACTGACAACAGTTTCCTGTTGTATGATAAAACGTTTTGCAGGGATGGAACACACGACGTTTCTTGTTTGGTATTTCACTCTAGTGACCAAATTTTTAACTACATGAAGGAATGCGAACTAGAGATCCCATAAGATGTTTCCGTTCTTTTGTACTGTTTTTCTTGTTGTTAGACATACAGTTGAGTTTGTGCAGCATTCATAAATATTTCTATTTCTATACATTTAAGTACTGTCTAATATACTATAGCTCCTTGGAATATATTATTAATTCGTCAGTAACAGATTTTTACGGCAAGAAAATGCTATGTATGTTTAAAAGCAGCTACATAATTCTCCACGGTTAAGCCATTCTTTGTCGGTCTTTCACCATCTTGTACCTTGAAACAGAGGAAGGTATTTTACCGTGGAAATGACGCGATATTTGGAAATTAACTGGATTTATTTAATGTCTTAATAATTTTACCTGTCTTGAAAATAGAGTTACTTCTTAATTTCCAATAGCTTCAGTTTCAAAATGCATTTAACTCGAAACTGGTTTTTGACAATACTTCTGCGTAATTTGACTTGAGTTACTGATTAATGGTGTGTAGCAGAGTAATGATGTAACAGATAGACTACTAAATTTAGTGCTGAAAAGATTCTCTCGATTGTAACGGTTTTAAATTTCAATCAACTATTTACTCCTAGGCACACAGCCTTGTTGCACCCTGGAACACGTTTTCATATTTGGAAAAACCTTAATTTTCCGGGGTTTGTTGATTGTACGAGAAAAAGCACGTAAAAAGTGAATGCCATCGTTTAAAAATGGAATAACAATATGTTAAACTTCTATTTCAGGGATGGATAGTGGCGCAAGTTTGAAAAGACGTTCCGACACTTCACAGGCTTTTCTTTTTTGAGCTCACTCAAACAATTCGACATCTGATATTTAAAATTGTACTCGTGTATTGAATCGCACTTACTATACTCCAGGTGATGACGTATTTTGTTTTCAGATGTTTTTGCGAAATGGTAGTATGACAGGATGCCAGTAGCATAAAAGTAGCATAATGTCAAAGTTGAGAGCGGTTCCGTTCTGATAAACGACGCAAGATTGCACTTGTAGTAATATGGCGTGTACTGGTATGGACATGGGAGTAGCTCAACAAGCCACCGAGTTACCAGCTTCTACACTATGACCAACCGTTCATTACTGTGTTACTGATTACGTAGCGACGTCACTAGGGGTGGTTAGTACGACAAAATGCCTCCGAAACTTGTTCCATACTGACAGGTAGGTCATATTTTCCGCCTGCAATGAAATTTACTTGATTACGTTCAGTGGTAACAAAATGCACGGAAGCTGCACTCAGAAGCTTGGAACCAAAATTAGAGATGTCAGACTTTTTTGTTTGTTTAATCAACACAATGCAGACAAAACTAAGACGGTTGCGTAATATTGGCAATCCTGCTTTGCAGAAGCCAAATATCTGTCAGTGAGTCTGACTCTGACTGTGTAGTGTGACAATTGTTCAAATGGCTCTGAGCACTATGGGACTTAACATCTGTGGTCATCAGTCCCCTAGAACGTAGAACAACTTAGACCTAATTAACCTAAGGACATTACACACCTCCATGCACGAGGCAGGATTCGAACCTGCGACCGTCGCGGTCACGCGGTTCCAGACTGAAGCGCCTAGAACCGCACAGCCACACCGGACGGCTGTGACAATTTTGCCGGCCAAAATAAAAATCGGACGGCTTTAAAGACTGTAATCTACGAAGTCGTAAAAAGTATGGCTGATAATGTCAGTTCGAAATTTATAGCGTAGGGGCATTCGTACATGCCTTGTGGCGGAGATTTCGACACGATAGAGAAAGAAGGTTTCACAAGCAACGACTCCTAACGAAGTAGCTGGTATGGTTAGAGAAGCAAAGAATGTGCAACCAATCAATGTTGTAAAGCTGATGGAAGAAGATTTCTACTATTTCGCCCCGCGTATGTGATACTTTATTGCGTACAGCACTGGTGAAAATCAGTTCCGCTTCATTGATTAGAATTATGAGGGATGAGCAGCCCATCATAGAAATAAAAGATTCATTCAATGAAATGGAACTGTGAATGGAGAACAACATGTTGAAAAAGAATAAATCTATCAAGAACATCTCTGCAGTTCGTTCTCTGCCACCAATTAGACTGACAAAATAAAGTTCCTGGCGATGTTGGACTACATGAACATCAAATATCACGCATTTTACCGCAATCTTTGTTCACCATAATTATCTTTCTTACACAAATGAGGCACCTTGCTGTAAGTGTATTTGTAAAGTTAATTTGTAATTTCTGTAACCATTTTATAAATTCAACCTCGTATTTTGTAGTGACAAAACAGGTTTTTTCTTCTCCTTTCAAATTCGCTATTCATGACTTGCTCCCTGCCCCATGTCAGCACCTCAATTTACCGCTGCGCCGGCACCAGTGAACGTTACAGTGGCTGGCCAACATGACGCGATGGGCAGAGGCGAGATACTGTGTGCCTGTCTACATACAGCACAGCCAAGGTAACTTGAGCTTCGATGCAAAGTTGTGATCCGTACATGTCACCTTTTCTTACGACTGCCAGCAACCTCGGCAATCTAGTAGCAAGACGACGTCTCGTGTTACGTGCGTCAATGAGCAGCAAATAACGTAACGAGTATCTGAGCGTGTGTATAACGCGCTTTCACAAAATCTGGTTTCTTCCGTGTCGTAATTTATGCTGTAGCTACTAATCAACTGTGCGCACGGCGCACGTATGGCTAAAAGTTGGCAGCCTTCCGGGCGAATACGTAAGCATCCTTCCCCTCGCGTCCCTTTGCCCGTGGCGCTGAAGATCTTTTCCTCTTTCCTTACCCCGCACCCTTGTTAGAACTTTGTAAGTTATATCACAAGTTTCAAAATCCGAAACTTGTGATTTTTATGACGGGGAAGTGGGGACGGGGGGTGAGATACGTCCCAGCACCTAAAATCTTAGAAAATAAGCACTGCGCAAGGTGTCTCGTATGAGACGCTTGTCGGAGTCATCTACCTCATGTTGTGTTTTACAACTTTTCTAAAGAACGAGAACAGAAGACCGCAGAAACTTTGATGGCACAGTACACTAAACAAGTTAAAACACATAATCCATACAAAATGCGACTGTACTTCCATACAAACTCATCTGGCAAAAATCGAATGCACATATAAATAATTCTCTCGGATTAGGTGGCTTTATCGAAGACTGTCGAATAGGAGAGTTACAGTACTCAAACTAACCTCTTCTTTCCTGGAGTTCCTGGCTATTCACCAGGTTGAGCATTATTAAACTTCAGCAGTCTCCTTAGGTTCGCTACGATTTTTTGTGTGTAGGCAGCAGCCTGCTTTTTATAGACGAGCAAGCGGGTGTAGCAGTTTTTTTTTTCTGCTGTGTCTCAGTGTCGCAACAATGTACATCATTTATCATCACTTTGAGAGGTAGCGTCCGAATCACAGCTCTCTTTCGGCCAACAGGAGTGCAAAGTGTTGAGGGTGTCACCCCCGATGAAGCACCATCTGACTCATTTTAAAAATAAATACGCATCGCTAATTGCGCTTCACAGATCAAAACTCGGCACGGTGAAGTTAACGCGATTAACATCACTTCAAAAATGTCAGCACACTAGCACATATTATTGAAAGTTAAGATTTTTATCGACGGGAAACGAGTGAATATCGGTCCGAAGCCATACACAGTCTTTGGACTTTTATCTAAACAATGACTCCCGTGAATCGCCACGCCATAACTCTTCTTAGCGTGAACTGTTAGTAATTGAGCCTGCGAAACGATTCGGTATGATAATAGACAAAATAAACCAGTTGTCAGTCACATAGCCCAACAAGTTTATAGACGAACAACGTTGAAAATGTGTCTCCAATTTGGATACGGGAATTCTGTCACACCACCGCTGTGAAGTAGTGGAGTTCTTGATGCTGTCACGCGTGAAAATATCCTCCTCGGTGAACAGTATGAATGGAATTTATTGGCAATTGGCAATTATCCATCGACTAAATTCCAGTCGCGTGCGTGAAGAGGGTTCTGCCGCTGATGGAAACGATGCCAGCCTTGTTTACGCGATCGTCTCCCCGATATGTGTTTCAGTTCTTCGTGTACATCTCGTAGGAATACGTAAATACTATGTTATACTGAGTGAAGAACGGCGTCTACTTCAGCCACATCTCTGTTTCAGAACTAGAAGAGAAACTTCACTTGGAATTGTGTTAGTCTTACGAAGTTTATTGCAGAAGGCGGTATAATAATACTACAGAATATTGGCGGACTGCTGTTAGGAAACGGCGTAACACACCATTTTGCTGAAGTGGCTAGAGCATTTCGCTTACACAAACAGGGAAACGTAATCAGGTTGACAAATCTACCATACTAAAAGATGTATGGTATTGATTTAATACTCGCTTGCTTAGCTAAGTGGTTCAGGGTATTGGTTAAGCTCCCATGTGATCCCTGTTTCTCCCCTGAGCTTGAGTCCCCTCCATTGTATCTCTGTTTTGTCACTTTTTCTCTTCCACATGTATATAAAAATGAATTGACAAGAAGGGTGGAATAACGGGTTAGTCTTCCCGTTCAGAATTTAATAATTGTTTGTGCTTGAACTAATTTGTTGATTTTTCTTTTGGCAGCTGATATTAAATGATGATTTGACTATGCTTGTTTATTTTAATGAAAATACCAAGTCAATCTTATAATTAAAAAAAGTGGTAAAGTGCCTGCCTCCCACGCAAGGGGCCCGGGTTCGTTTCCCGGCCGGGTTGGAGATTTTCTTTGCTTGTGGACTGGGTTTTGTGTTGTCCTCATCACCATTTCATGCTCATCACCGGCACGCAAATCGCCCAATGTGGCTTTGGCTGATATAGACTTGCAATGGCGGCCAAACATTTCCCAGGACGGAGCCTCCCGGCCAGCAATGCCATACGTTCATTTCATTTCATTTTTCGTATTGCGACAGTCAGTGTCGTCGATGTGCAATACTGCCCGCTTCGGGTATGAGAGCCACGAGTTTATGGTAAACCGAACCTGAATAAAATCGTAAACAATTGATGATTCATTCACTGTTGTAACACGATTATTCACGTTATTATCTAATACGTTCATTCTCCGTTCCGACTTGTTTGTTATTAGGTCTCATCCCGTGTAATATTCGTTCCAATGCTCTGCTGACTATTATTTCTTGACTACTTCCCCTCTTCATGAGGGTTGATTCCACTTCATTATCATCTCACGACAGGAGCGTGTCCGTGTGCTAATCTATGTGGCGTTGCTTATCATTTTATGCAGTTAACAGCTTTTTGCTATTTTACTCAAATACAGTTTACAATGAATATTAACAGCTGTTGCTGCCCATGCTATGAAGCTGTTACTGTTCGGTTTCAGATTCTAGCGCCTGTGTCGGGATTTTTCGTTTCAGTTTAAAGCTGCTATACTTCCACAACCGCTGCAAGCTGGACACATGTTTGTCTCAACTTGGTAAATTTCAGTGTCTTGTATAGCGCCTCCTAGCTGTCTTCCGGTTCTTGTATTCATACGAAGAGAGGGTTATCGGTTGTCATAGGTGGATATACAGCTCCACGCAACTTTCTGCGTTGTCCGTAGCCTCTG
This sequence comes from Schistocerca piceifrons, assembly GCF_021461385.2. Taxonomy (NCBI): domain Eukaryota; kingdom Metazoa; phylum Arthropoda; class Insecta; order Orthoptera; family Acrididae; genus Schistocerca; species Schistocerca piceifrons. The sequence goes on from NC_060138.1 coordinate 827,304,838, forward strand.
TGAGTCAACGCATGGTTCCGGAAATCTATACCGTGGCAGAAGCTTCTCTATCATTTCCTATACTTGAACTTTGGGGAAAAGGTCGTTGATAATGATGGCCATAGGATTAGAAAATCATCGTACAGATTGCATTGTTCTTGGTATACAAGAATAGCACAAAGGATAGGTCTGCTTGTTGTTCTAAAACTTTCGTATAATGTTCAGAGTTTCCAGAACAAACACCACGTACGTCACTGCCTAACACAAGCTGGCAGTTCTACCTTTCGTTGTCGACGCCGCACTCACTAACTTCTGTAACTTCAGCCATGACAGAAATTTCTCTCGTCGTCAAAAACATCATAGCATCATACATCTCTCCACAGGTCTGTTTCCCTACTTCCGGTCTTCATTAACAAGGAAGAAGAAGATGAATGAGCGTACAAAGGTAGGAAGATTACAGTTCAACGTATTTTCGATAACGATGTGCTACAGACAGAGCACGAGCTTCGATTGAGAAAAGATAGAGAAGAAAATAGGTCGTGAAGCTTCACAGGAACCATCCCGCCGTTCACCTTGACCTGTTTGCGGAACTAACTGAGGACTTTATGTTGTTTGATGGGGATTTGAACCACTTTGATATCAAATGTGTTTTCAGCAATTTACCACTGCCACCATGCTCGGTACAGATAAGGTCTGAACGTCTCGTCTGCGAGGAGGTAAGTGGTGGCAGAGAACTAAGATGTTTCAGACGGGCTAATTTTGAAAAGGACTATTCCAACACGAGCATTAAGTGTTTGAGGGTAGCCAGGGAAAATCTAAATCTTGACACTTAACAGAGATTTGAGCCTCTCACCATCAGGATGAGAGTCCCGCGTACTAACCACCATGCCATCTCCCTCGGGTACACCGTATAAACGGGCGGCAAGATGTTGGTGTGTATGAGGAAGCCTGAGGCTTTGTATGCTTGATCGTGACGATAATTCCAAGACACGGTTCTTGGTCACCGTACTAGCCATTCGGACTGCAACATCGTTCGAAATATGTGCTGCACATGCCGTGTGATCAGCTCTGACCGCTCTCCCGATATGCCGCCCAAGGTGTGGTCCTGTATGCTGTTCCAGTCCAGCACAAGCACCGAAAGTAATTCTCAGGTAAAATCTGAAGTCCAACATATTGGAAAATCCTCTGCAAGAACCATAAAGCATTCTGTAGACGCATAATATAACCTCGCTGAAACCGTGTTAACTCTATGTGCCGGCCGGAGTGCCCGAGCGGTTCTAGACGCTTCAGTCTGGAACCGCGCGACCGTGCGGTCGCAGGTTCGAATCCTGCCTCGGGCATGGATGTGTGTGATGTCCTTATGTTAGTTAGGTTTAAGTAGTTCTAAGTTATAGGGGACTGATGACCTCAGATGTTAAGTCTCATAGCGCTCAGAGCCATTTGAACCAACTCTATATTGTGATCGTAGACGGTGCACTGCCAGTCTCGCAGTATTTGCCAATCTGGTACGACGATGTAAAGCACAGATCATTTTCAGCAAGTCTAATGTGCATTATGTCCCAAGAAACCACCGACAAGTTTTACGGACATATTCCTTACACTAAAACAAGAAAAAAGTGTCTAGTAAACATGGGCTATAAAGTGCATACCTTAAGTGCTATGAGCACTTGTTCATCTTCGGTACTGTGAAATACATCTGCTCTACTTCAAGTTCTTTGCTTTCCATATTTTTGGAGGAGGTAGTATGGAACAAAACAAGAAAAGATGCAGTAAACATGTACTCTAGGAAATACATACCTTAGAAGCTATGAACACTTGTTCAATAGAAGAAGTGTGTTCCACACTAGCGAAGATGAACGAGAGCTCATAGTTCTTGAAGTAAGCATTTTACATCCTATGTTCATTGGACATTTCTTCTTGGTTTGGTTCATACTACATCCTCCCAAAGAAAAGTCCTTGCAGTGGGAGAGATCTTTTTCATAGTATAGAAGAGGAACAATTGCTTATAGCTCTTAACGTATCCATTTTAGAGCCCTTGTTTCCTACACATTTTTTTCTTGTTTTAGTGTAAGGGATCTGTCCCTAAAGTATTTTAGGGGGAGGGAGGGGAGGGCAGTTAAATGAAACGATACATAAGGAAACGAGTAAGTTAACTGTTGGTTATTTCAAAAGTAATCGCCGTAACAGTTAATACATTTACCCTTCTATGCGACAAGACGGTCAGTCCCTCAGTGCCCTCATGGAAAAAAGTTCGCGTTGCCTACGGAATCATGATTGTACCCAGGCGGGCAACTCTTGGTCCGAATGAAATCAACGGCCACGAATGTGTTCCTTCAGGGCACCGAAAATATAGAGGTCACGTGGGGAGAGATCGGAACTGCATGGCCGATGTCTAAGAACTTCCCAGCGAAGCTTCTGCAGTGTTATTGAAACAACTTTGGCAACATGTTGGCAGGTATTACCTTGCACCAATATGATCCCGTCCGTCAACATTATTCGGCATTTGTAGTTGATGGCGAACTTCACTTTTGCAAAGTGGCCACGTACCACTGTGCGTTAACTGTGACGCCAAGTTCCAGAAAGTCAACAGGCAACTGATCCTTTCAGTCAATAAAAAGGTCATCATGGTATTCGCCCGTGCTGGCGTACCTTTTGTTTCCACTAAGATGCAGAGGTTTCGCTGGGAAGCGTTTACACATCCTCTACACGGTTTCGATCTCTCCCTATGCGATTTCGGAGCCCTGAAGGAAGTCTATTCGTGGCCTTCGACAGGCTTCGGCACGAGAGGTGAGCGACGCCTGGGTACAAACATCGAATATTTTTCCCTGAAGGCATTGATAGTGTTGTCTCACAGTGGGATAAATGTATTAAGATTTATGGCAGTTTCTTTTGAAATAATAAACAATTTAGTTACTTGTTTCCATCCGTCTCGTTTCCATTTGACTGCCCCTTACAGTTTTTTCGGACATCACAATGCGGCGCTTCGGGTCACCGCCAGTGCTCTCTTGTATGGGAACGATGAACACAGGGACTTCAGAAAGTAAGTTAAACAAGTCGTCCCGCGCTAAGGCCACGGCCCAACAAGAGTGGCGCGTTGCCAGAAGAGTTCTCGCTCAGAGTTTCCTGCGGAAACAGTTCTGCTGCAGCACGGGTAACCAAGTGCATTAAAGGATGCATCGGAAATGGCGCAGCAACTGGAAACCTAGTCCAAAGCTGAAACACACGGAACAATGCGATTCTTGTCATTAAGTTTCATTTTCCATTTGTACGATTAATCGCAGTAACGTGGAAGGACTCGTTTTGGATTCACATTACACTTTCATTTCTAAATATGTCTGCATGCTGATCATTTACAGCTTTTTTTTTAAATACAGACGCTAGTTAGTAATTCTTACCCATCTCCTTTCTAATATCGCAAAACTCAGAAGTTCTTCCAAAGAACAGAAGGAGTTATCAAGGGGAAACTTTTTCAGCTTATTACGGTAGACTGATAATTTTTATTTTTGAACCGTCTAACTGCAACTGAAGGGAACACAATTTTCGTGCCGTACCCGTTTCGCCTTTATTCTCTGCAAGGCATATTCAGTGACCTGGAATATGTACTTATTTTTACAATTTAGTTTACATTTTGGGGCAATGTACCTATAGGTTACAAACGGTCCTACTGGTTGGTTTTTCTATAACGTAGTAATATTTGAATTTCTACTTACAGGTTGCGTGGGCGATTTTCTACGTGTTATGTTTCTGTTCCAGTTTTGGTGCTGTTCCTCTTCCTGTAATTGCCACTTGGGGTTTTTGTTTTCCACATTTCCCAACACTAGGAACTGAACACTTGTTTTGACGCAATTTTTTCGTCTGTAGCCGACTGTCGGATGTTATTGCCAAAGATCGAATGTTATCGCCAACTTAAGAAAGGGGGACACGGGGGGGGGGGGGGGGGCTGCATGTCCGAGAGGGATCATTTTTATCTTTTCTTGCGTTTGTATAAGGTATTCATCGTGGTTGTTTATTCTCAAATATCTTATACAAATGTAAGAAAACTTCCATATCCAGAAATCCATCCCTGAAAACAAACTTGTGATAAATGAGCAAACACGTAAGAACAGACTCCCTACTATACTTAATAAAAGAAATGATAGGATAAAAATCATCCGTGTTGCACATGCAGCCACAAAAAGTAAATAAATAAAATAATCTATCTCTCTCTCTCTCTCTCTCTCTCTTTCTCTCTCCCCTTCACCTTTTGATCACACACACACACACACACACACACACATGCATACACAAACAGATCGCTGATATCCCAAAAATTACACTCGAAAGTTGGCAGTAACATTCCATCTTCGGCAATAACATCCGAGAGTCAGCAACACAAACCAGAACACTGCATCAAAACTAGTGTTCAGTTCCTATTGCTGTCAAATGTGAAAAACAGAAACCGCAAGTGGCAATGATTAGAAGAGGCACAGCACCAGAAATTGGACATAAACATAACATGTAGAAAATCGTCAACACAACCTGTAAGAAGAATTTAAAACATTATTAAGTCATAGAAAAACCAACCACCAGAACTGCTTATAACCTATAGGTATAGTGCCCCAAAATGTAAACCAAATAGTGAAAATTAATACATATTCGAGACCACTGAAGATGCCTTGCAGACAATAAAAGCTAAACACTTATGGCACGAAAACTGTGTTTCATTCAGTTCTCGTTAGACGGTCCAAAAGTAAACATTATAAATATATCGTAATATTTCACGCAACTGAGGAAGAAAGGACTAAAAGTGGAAGACGTTTTTCAACTTGTTTGCTGATTTAACTTTGCTCTTTGTCGGACATTTTATATCACTAGATAAGTTATATAAATGTTTTGTTCCAGTACTGTGCACGCCTTTTCGCGCTAAAGAAACGTAAGCCTGGAGTAATGAAGGACATTTCTTCTTCTGCTATATCAGATACGTATATCATTCTTCCTTTGAATGGCAGTGGATTGCCTACATTAAACTAAACGAGAGAATAACTATACTCTTAAGCAACAGTCAAAGTCTCTAACCCTTTAGACAGATCTCTACAAGACGATCGTGGGTGAACACCAAATATTATTCTTACATTGCATTTTTGAGCTATGCCGACTTTCTTTTCTTGAAGATGAGATGTTCCAGAACATTACTGCATATGATATTATTGAAATAATACATGCCAAATATGTCAACTTACTGATTTGTCTGTCCTTAAGGTTTCAACGATTCGAAGTGCAAAAGTGGCTGAACTATTTTGCGGGCAGAACGTACAAACGGCACTCAGATTCACCATGAAATTCTGGCGCCATACGGACCAAATGCAATGTCGCTGGCAGCAGTACTGAAATGGTGCCAGCAATATGGCTAAGCCTACACAGACATGGGTGATGCTCAACGGGAAGACACCATACGATTTCCATTTTTTCGACCATCTTAAAGAACATCAAGAGGGAAAAGAGATTTTCCAACTATGACGTTAACTAAGTGCTTCTCAGATGCCTCTGTGACCAAGAGCTGAGCCACTGTTAGAACATTTCAACAGTTTTTACGGAAATTTGGTCACTATGTTGAAAAACAGTGTCAAGTGTCTGTGTCACTTTGAAGTGTAGCGCAGCATAGACATAAAAGTTATGTGGCCCGCCATGACAGTGGGTTCCTTATTTTCTAAAGTTGCCTCATAATTGGCAGAATGATTTACAGCAACATAATGCACACTTTCCCAGTGTCACAGATATATACGGATGCACAGGGGTTGGACAAAAATAAGGGAACACCAAAATTACAACCCATTATCCTGCCTAATACGGTGCAGGGAACCCTTTGGCATTCAAAACAGCTTCCTGTTGTCTCGGAACGTATAAATACAGTGCCTGTACAGTTTTCAGGGGGACCATATGCTATTCTTCCTGTAAAATAGCAGCAAGTTCAGGTAACGACGATGGATGTGAACAGCGATCATGCAACCTTCTGTCCAAAGCAGGACACAAAGGCTCAATAATACTGAGATCTGGTGACTGTACTGGCCAAGAGATATGCAACAGTTCATCCCCGCTCTCACAAAACCACTCCTGGACAATGCCAGCTGTGTGAGCAAGGTCCAGTCTTCTTGAAACACAGCATAGCCACTGGAGAACAAACCTTGTTTCATGAGAGTGACCTCAGAAGCCCAGATCGTCACGTAATCCGTGGCAGTAATACTAGATTGCAGAGAAAGAACAGTGCCGATGGACAACCACGATATGCTCTTCTTCAGAAATGCTTTCCCTGACATTATCATCTCTTAATACTATTAGTGTCTTTGTTTCCTAATCTAATTCCCTCAGCATCACCAAATTTAATTCGACTGAATTCCACTACACGTGTTTTTTCTTGTTAAATGCTTTCTCCAAGTCTACAAATGCTATAAACGTAGGGCTGACTTTCGTTAACCTATTTCTAAAAAAAACCGTAAGGTCAGCATTGTCTCGCGTGTTGCAAGATTTCTCCAGAATCCAATCTGTTCTTCCCCGAGTTCAGTTCCTACTAGTTTTTCCTTTCTTCTGTAAATAATTCGTGTTACTATTCTGCGGTGATGATTTATCAAACTGATGGTTCGGTAATAGTCACATCTGTCAGCACCTGCTTTCTTTGGAATAAAAATTACTATATTCTTTTCGAAGAAGGAGAGTATTTTACCTATCTCGTAGATGTTGCACATGAGAAGGAATAGCTTTGTCATGGCTGGCTCTCAAATTACATCGGTAGTTCTGGGACATTCTTCTCTACTCCAGAGACCTAGTCAAATTCTAAATAATTCTCCTCACAATATCGTATCTCCCATCTCATCTTCTTCTATGACCTCTTCCCTTTCCGTATTTGCCCTAAAATTCATTTCCATTGTATAGGTCCTCCATAATTTATTCCTTCCACCTTCCTGTTCTATTCTCAGCACTGGTTTTTCATCTGAGCACTTGATATTCACACAGCTGCTTCTTCTTTCTCCAAAGGCCACTTTAATTTTTCTGTACGTGATATCTATCTTTCCCTAGTGATATGCGCTTCTATATCCTCATGTTTGTCCTCTAGCCATTACTGCTTAGCCGTTTTACCCTTCCTGTCAGTCTCATTTTTTAACGTTTGTATTCCCTTTCATTTGCTGCATTTTTATATTTTCTCTTTTCATCAGTTAAACGCAACGTCTCCTGTTATATCCAGGAATTTCTACTAGGCTTTGTCTTTTTACCTACTTGATCGTGTGTTGCCTTCAACCTTTCTCAAATCTACCTTTTCGTCTTCTACAGTATTTTGTTCCTCCGTTCTAGTCAATCGTTGCCTAAAGCTCCTTCTGAAACTCTCAACAACCTCTGGTTCCATCAACTTATCCAGGTCTTATCTCTTTAATTTTCTTCTTTTTTGCAATATCTTCAGTTTTAGTCTGCAGTTCATAACCAATAAATTCTAGCCAGAGTCCACATCCGGTACTGTAAATGCTTAAATCACTGTCTTACCGCTATATAATCAATTTGAAGGCTTCCAGTGTCTCGAGGTGTCTTCCACGTATACCGCCTTCTTTCATGATTCTTCATTCAATTGTTAGTGATGATTAAGTTATGCTCTGTGCAGGATTTTAATGAGCGGATTCCTCTTTCATTTCGTTATCTCAGTCCGTCTTCATCAATTTTTTTCCCTTCCCTTTCTTTGTCCACTGCCGAATTCGAGTCCCTCATCACAATTAACTTTTCGTCTCCCTAAACTATATTAATAACTTCTTTTATTTGATCAAACATTTATTTCGTTATAGAGTCAAATAAACCATTTAATTATTAAAATTCTGTTTTTGTATCACTTCGCCGTCGTAAGATACAGTAGAGAAAGCGGGAGCACAGGAGCGCATGGGGGAAAAATCCGAATCTAGACTTTTTATTACTTGTGTAGTGTGGCAGCGGTGCACCTTCAGTTGAGAGCTTTTATGGTGGAAGAATCTAGTCGTGTTGTGTCAATGGTTTGCGCTTTGAAGTTTTCGTGGTATGAGGTGAGTAATTTTTTTGGAACTTTCTATCTACGGAAAATTGGAAATTTGTGGTAAGATCTTATGGAACCGAACTGTTGAGGTCATCCGTCCCTAAGCTTGCACACTACTTAATCTAACTTAAACTAATTTACGCTAAGGACAATACACACACCCACCCATGCCCGACGGAAAACTCGGAGCCGTGCGAACCGTGACAGGAAGCCCTAGATGGTTCAGATGGCTCTGAGCACTATCGGACTTAACTTCTGAGGTCATCAGTTCCCTAGAACTTAGAACTACTTAAACCTAACTAACCTAAGGACATCACACACATCCGTGCCCGAGGCAGGATTCGAACCTGCGACCGTAGCGGTCGCGCAGTTCCAGACTGAAGTGCCTAGAACCACTCGGCCACCCTGACCGGCCGCGCGGCTTCGATCTACGCATTTAACATGTAATGGATGGCTATCTGTCTGATATAACAAAATCTCAAAGAATTATTAATTCATAGTAGTAATTAAATAACTCAGCTTAGTTGTTAGTTTAGCAAGTTGCCGTATTATGTGGCAGCTGCTACCAGAAGTTCAAAAATCAGCGCCATGGGGCAAAGATCCTACGAACTAGCTGGATCACATGTCAGCAAGCGTACTCTTGAGCCAAAACACTTATCTTTTCTTTCTTGGGTTTTACTACTCAGCACGTAGGTTTATTTCATATATTTAACGGATCTTAATTTATAGTTCACTATTTCACCTCGATTGATTCAGCATTAATAAGACTAGCTCAACTTCATGTTACAGAATATACGAGAGTAAAATGTCCTCCACGCCGTTGTCTTGTAAAACGTTAGAGGACGCTAAGAGTAAGTAGCTCATAGAATATGAATCCTTCGTCAGAAATGCAACTAAAAGGCTTGTATGTAATGAATCCACATTACATAAAATACGTAACGCATATCATTAGGGTTTTTCAAGGGAGTCTTTTCTGAGACAGAAGAAACAGAATTGACGGAGCGCTGTCCGAAACCGGGCTCTATGTTCTGTGGCCTTACGTTTAAACACAATGGACATTTAGTATGTCAGCTTGCCGAAAGTAAAGACGTAAACCACCCGTCTAATAAAAAAATCCAAGTGACAGGGAAAGACTGGGCTCACTCGTTTATCGTTCATTATAATTTAAGTTTGAGGAAACCGGCGAAAATCTGGATCGGGACGATAATGGGGTTCAATAAAGCATAAATGGAACTTTTCTCGGCAGCTTCGAAACTTTGCAGTCTAAATATAATTTTCCACCTCATATAGTCTATAAGGAAAGCGAAAGAGGAATAGAGTCTTTACCGGAAAAACTGCAGAAAAGTTTCTCTAGGAAAGAGTAAATAATAATAATAGTATTGGAGTGTGTTTCCTTGTGTTACAGATATTTGTATTTAAATTTGTGATGTGTTTGTGTCATGTTTTCGATAAGATGACGATGATGGAGAAGATGTTGATGATGACTGTGCTGATGGTGATGATTTTGATATAGCAAAAAATTATACAAGTGAATAATGGTAGTACCTGGCAAATGCCTTAATTTTCATTTAGTCTGTTATCATAGCTTCTTCTTGCGTGGGATTTAGACCCATAACAATATGATGTCTACCCCAAACCTGCGAAAAAGGTCCATTTTCTTTATTTGTAACATTTTATTAAACATAACTTTAATCCGTCATACAAGCAATCTAGAACTTATAGCGTCGAAGTATAATCCTAGGCTGTCCGGGGTGGCCGAGCGGTTCTAGGCGCTTCAGTCTGGAACCGCGCGACCGCTACGGTCGCAGGTTCGAATCCTGCCTCGGGCATGGATGTGTGTGATGTCCCTAGGTTAGTTAGGTTTAAGTAGTTCTAAGTTCTAGGGGACTGATGAACTCAGATGTTAAGTCCCATAGTGCTCAGAGCCATTTGAACCATTTTATAATCCTAGGTGTATTCGTACAATTTTCATTGTCATGTAACCAGGAAACCAGAAAGGAAAAACAGAAAAATTTTAAGTGCGCACCTTTGCCTCCACCGACTTTAATCGGTCGTTGCACACACGCGACACACAATTGTAAGAATCTAGACTGCACCACTGCCAACACCACAGATCAGCAGCCATACACACTAAAAGTATGGTTCAGTCACGTCTTTAGAGGAGTCCATCTCATTTCCCTCTAGTGTATTGTAGACAGTTAACTAGCTCGTTAGTCTTCATAATTTGCCGTGAATTATAGTTGAGTGAAGCGAGTCGATACGCGCTACATTCGGTGTGGGGACGCAGATGTCGCCTGCAGCTGGCCCGTCGCAGACGCGGCGGACGGGCCCGCAACTTCTGCGTGCCACTGGGGCGGAGAGAACCAGACGTGACGTGATACATTCGTAATCCGGGGCTGCGCGCAGCGGAGGAGCCTCCATATTTCCTGCCAAGCCGAATCATGTCGCCGCTGAACCGTAAAGCGGATTGATTGGAGAATTCCTCGTAATGGAGCAGAGCTGTCGCGGCACGGGGAAACTGTAGAGAATCGCGAAGGAGCTGTGTAACGGTAGAAAGTCTGTCTCGGCCGGCAGCTGGAGAAATCGGAACGCCTTACGTAAGCCGGTCGCTGCAGCTCCTCTCTCATTAACGCAAGCGCCGCGTTGCTCTGCCATCCGATAGCGAACGGATCCCTCAGGATATTCTCAATACAACGATCACTCACATCGCAACCTTACTAACTCGCATTAGTTCGTTTATTCCCCCCTGTACCCTCTCTTTACAATTTTAACTCAAAATGTGGCGCAAGTAATTTTTTTGAAACTATAGAAAGGTTCACGAAATCGCTGAATTCGAGATAAATTCGAGTGGAGGTAAGCCAGGGCGTACCTCCTTCAAAACGCTGAGGCCCAGCAGCACACATTCTTACACGCAACCCCTTGAGTGCTAGGTAGCAAAAGGCCAATGATGTTTACGGCATTCGACGCCCCACATATTGTCTACCATGCAACCACAGTACTTGCTGTGGAAGCAGTGGATGGTTGAATAACTTCAAACAGTGCTACAGTATTGGAAGAGGTAAGATAACACAATTTCAAAGAAACCATTAACTTGACGATGCAGAGCAAACTGCGGAAACGGCTCGAAAATATGTAGATGAGATAAACAAACACATGGCATCGTTCATTATGGAATTTGTTTTCAACTCCGACCAGTCTCAATTTGAAATGCACGTGTATTTGAAAGGAACGCTGCAAATTAATGGTACTAAAAGAGTTGTATCTACGTCAACTAACAACAGTTATACCGACTGTTAATCTGGATGGCAAATTGGCTGGGAAGTTATTTGCTGTCCTGCGGTAAGTTGTACGTAGATCCTTTGCTGCTAAGATTATTTCTCGCGTGCATGATATTGCAAGGCTATTGACGTCACAGCAAGTAAGATTTGGGAAACGCGAAATGCTTTTGGCCAATAGCTGGCGAGAATAACTTACTCTTGTTTGATCCCTGGTCTGCGAACAATAGCTGGTGAGAATAACTTACTCTTGCTTGATTCCTGGTCTGCGAACAAAAGTCATACTCCTTTACAGCAAACTATCTCTCCTAAAAAGTGCGTGACACTGCAGTTCGCACCACTTGGGACGACTGGACAAATTCAGCCTCTTGAAGTTTGTTTTTCCATGCCTATAAAACATATTATTACACTATCTGCAGCTACGCCTTACAGGATAGCCAGTTTCACGATAAGCTCCACTCGTTCGGTTGGGTTCTATCAGATTCCATCAATTCTCATCACCCTGTTACACCAATACGCTTCTATATGCATTCTTTAAGAATGGGTACCTAGCTGAACCGTCCTGCACGGTTTGAAACTCCCACGGAGTTCACCTTCGATTTTGACGGTGAGAAACTTTGTTATCACTGTGGCGAACCATTCTGCATTCGATGTCCATGGTGCAACTTAATGGTTTGTTTTGAACATTTTATGAATGTCAAAGACGTCCATTTTGTGAAGTGTAATACATACATCTCATAGATGATTGACCTCTGCAACTCTAAGACATTCATTTTCTGTCGCCCTCTTGATACACATGGTGAGTCTTTAGCTGTTAATATTTTTCCTGTCATCATTGTTAACACAACATTTTCTAATGTGCCTGACTTGAGATTGAACTGGCGACTTCGCACTCAGGAGGTTCCATGTTTGTCGAACTGCTACGAGCGGCGAGTGTATTTATATATACACTCATTTGGAGTCGTAATTTATGCCGGATAATGTCGTTGTTTCCCACTTTGGAGGTCGCGAGTTCCAATCCCACATTGGCATAATTGAAGATTTTAAATATTCCAATACAGCGTGTCGCCTCTACAGGTGGTACAATATAATTCATGGAATTATATTATATCTCCTGGGTGTCCCAGGAGAAATGGTCAGCAGTCATGTATATGACAGGAACGATCATTCGAATCAAAGAAGTCCGCTAAACATGGTCTCCAAAGTGCATGCCTTAAGAACTATGAGAACTTGTTCATTTTCGGTATTACAGAGTACATCTCCTTTACTTCAAGCCCTTTGCTTTCCATATTTTTGGAGGAGGTAGTGTGGACCAAAAAACGAAAAAAATTATCTAATAAACACAGGCTCTAAAATTCATACATTAAGAACAATGAGAACTTGTGCAGTAGAAGAGATGTGTTTCACAGTAGCGAAGATGAACAGTTGCAAGGTATGCACTTCAGAGCCCATTTTAATGAGAATTTTTTTCTTGTTCGGTCCATAGCACCGCCCCTCAAAAAATTGAAAATAAAGAGTTTGCGGTAAAAGAGCTTTGTTTCACAGAATCGAAGATTAAGAAGGACTCCTAGTTCTTTAAGTATGCAGTTTGTATCCCATATTTATTGGACTTTTTCGCTTCGAATGATCTTTCATATCCCTGACCATGGACCGTTCCTCCTTGAACACCCAATATAACTTTGTGAAGGTGTTCATCAGATAGTGGGCAATACATGTTTAACCTTCCATGTATTCGGAAGTGATACGTCACTAATATCTGTATGTTAGAGCCCAACGTACTCGGGTAAATCGTTGTGTTCGTTGTGGCGTGGAAGCAAACAACATGCGAATGTCATCTTGACGAATTTCTTGCCATGCCTGAAACACATTTTGTCAGTCCATGAAAACTGCTGGATGTAGGGTGGAATGAAAGCATACGCCTTCGCATCGCGGTACAGACATGTTCCATCGGTGACAAATTAGGGGCCAGTAAAGGATCTGTAGAATATTCCGGGTACTTGTGGTGTGAACTGCAGTATGCGGTGTTGCTTTACATTACTGGATTATGCCATTTTGTATCCTGGTCACGAAGAGTACCATTACAGGGTTTGCCACATACTTGAGAGTGCTCAGTCTCCCTTCAGCAATCACCAAATCATTCCTGCTGTCATATTCAACAGCTCCTCACACCACGATTCTAGGAGTTGGAAAGGTATGGGTCTCAAGAACCACTGTTTCTTGTGATCTTTCGTCAGTTCGTCTACGGATATGTTGCTGTCGATCTGAGAGTCACAAAGGTATCGAGACTCACCTGTGAACGCCATAAGATTCCACACGGTATTCTATCTGACTCTGGCTTCATACCACGCAAGTCTCTGTTGTCTGTGGTACGGTGTCAGCTTTAAATGACAGGTGGTAAATAGGATTCTCAATCCAGGTTGCAGTAATCCGTTTGTGATGAACATCTGCCAGCAACCTCTGCCATATTTCAGCTGTCGTCATCTGTCTGTTGGTCAGACGCAGTCGAATAATCTACAATCTTCTTGTTGTGTAGTCCTCCTGAAATTATCTGTGCCTAGTCATCTCGCCACATTGTTTTCCTGAGTCCAACTCATCATTTGATAAGCAGTCATTTTGTGATATAGTCCAGAGATCGCGGTGCCGCACCGAAGTCGGTAACGCATATCGATACCACAGGCGGTATCGCGGCAATCCGCAACGACTTACGAGAAGCGCTCCAGAAGGCCATGCCTCTTCCCCAGCACTGCAGTGCACTCGCAGTGGGGTAGCTAGGAAGAGATCTGCCCAGATTGTGACCTAATGTGACGTAGTAACATCATAGTGTAGGACCAACGAGTTGTTAAAGTACCAAATGGGCTTGTGCTTTCGGAAATGTGAACATTATACTTGAAGAAAACAGTTTACTAATTAGTGCATCAAGTGATGCTTTACTAGTTACTGACAGTTCTAAATTTTCAAGCACTCCTGTGGCTAAGAAGTGAGTCAGATTTCAGTAACCCTTTTTATCATTAGTGTAATGAAATAACTAACATTTTATGTGTTCTAGTTTGGTGAGCATTCTCGCACAGAACCCACAGTTAAGGCCGGACGAAAGTCGTTTTATCTTGTCACAACCTCTACATTACATATACATCTGCATGGATACTATGAAATTCACACTTAAGTGTCTGACAGAGTAGTCATCGAGTCACATTCGCAATAACTCTCTATTATTGCACTCTGGAACAGCGTGAGGAAAAGACTAAAACCTATATCTTTCCCAGAGAACTCTGATTTCCCTTATTTTATTTTGATGATCGTTTCTCCCTACGTAGGTCGGCGTCAACAAAACGTTTTCTCATTCGGGGGAGGAAGTTGTTGTCTGAAATTTCGTGAGGTGAATGCGCAGCAACGAGAGACGACTTTGTTTTAATGAGCTCCACCCCAAATCCTGTATCGTCCCCTTAACACTGTCTACCCTATTTCTCGATAATACAGAACGTCCTGCCCTTCTTCGAAGTCTCCGGGTGTACAGCATTAATCCTATCTGGTAAGGATCACACACTGCGCAGCAGCACTCCAAAAGAAGACAGACAAACTTGGTGTAGGCATTCTCTTTAGTAGATGTTACATTTTCTATTTAAATATGTCTTGCAGACTCGTATAACGTTTTCTTCGCATAAATTTCATCAACTTTACATGTTTGCAGCTACGATTATGTCTATGTTTGGACCTGCATACCTGTGCGAGCAACTTTTTTCCGCAGTCAAGAGAACAAAAATCTATCAACGGAATCTCTATGACAGATTTCCAAGCTTGCCTTGGAATTAGCAGAGATTATAAAATAGCATTCTCTTTAGTAGATCTGTTACATTTTCTATTTAAGTATGTCTTGCATACTCGTATAACGTTTTCTTAACATGAATTTCATCAACTTTACATGTTTGCAGCTACAATTATGTCTATGTTTGGACCTGCATACTTGTGCGAGCAACTTTTTTCAGCAAAGAAGAGAACAAAATCTATCAACAGAAGCTATATGACAAATTTCCAAGCTTGGCTTGGAACTAGCAGAGCTTATAAAATAACATCAGACGTAGATGCTTTAGTGAAAATCAAAATAAGTAGTATTCATTGATATCCAGTGTTTTATTTTTAACGTGTGAAGGAAACAGTCACGCAATACAAGTTAATGTCGATTTGAACTTCGTCCGAAAACGACTTTCATCACAAGGCCTCATCAAACGTAAGAAATACTTTGTTTCGTACTTAGTTGCCCCTTCTTCTTCGCCTCATCAATAAAAAGAAATGTAAGTTTCCTTTTTACTGTCGTTTCTCGTCTATGCAACAGCCCTAGGGAATAAATCTACCACGGAAGGTATCAAGTAGTCACCGCTAAGCTATACATCTCCGTAGGACTAACATTATAACCGTAGAACAGACTCGTTGACAATAGTTTCTCGTGAAGGGCTGCCTTACTCCGATTTCTCCTCTCCTCCAATCCTCTTCCCCTTCCATTACTCGCCGTGAGCCGGCCGGTTGAGCGGTTCTAGGTTCTTCAGCCTGGAACCGCCCGACCACTACGGTCGCAGGTTCGAATCCTGCCTCGGGCATGTATGTGTGTGATGTCCTTATGTTAGTTAGGTTTAAGTAGTTCTAAGTTCTAGGGGACTGATGATCTCAGAAGTTAAGTCCAATAGTGCTCAGAGCCAGTTGAACTATTTGAATCAGCCCGTTGCTCACGGCTGAGGCGTGAGCACGAGAAAGCTCGCATGAGCAGGTTGATGAAGTGCTCTGTTCTAGATTTTTTGATGCACTCCGGTCACATCTTCAACTGGGGAGCTGAGTTGGTGGAACGAACCGGGATTTTGGAGAACTCAGTATGCATGCAAAATTTTTCCACTGAGACGGAACCACCACCGCAATATTCTGGAAATAAATGTGAGTACAGAATGTATCATCTACATCCGTCAATGGAAAGAGATACGTTTAATGGCTGAAGAAGCAATGGTATTATTTTATTTCAGGGGGATTCATATCGAATCCATTAATCTAGTTAGGATATCCAACATAATTATTATGTTACAATGATAGTAGTGGACCATTGGAGATGGAAAAATAAGATCGATGCTCACTTAGAGCTGTACACAAAATTTTGATGTTAAGGGGTATGGTAGCAGTACTTTTCATTCTTCTGATCGATCAGAAAGTTCCTGAATCCGTTACCAAGGTCGCTAACGCATACGAATCCAGCAGTAAGGGTACAAGAGACTTTGGCACAAGTTTCCTGATAACACACTAAGTTTCATGTCTTGGCGTTAAATCCCTAAAATCTTTAGCAGTGCCTCGTAGAATGAGGACGTGATACACTTACCTGGTCTTAATGTGGAAAGATTAATCTCACCAATCTAATAATTTTATTGTTGAAGCTCTTTCCTAGTCTGCGTTTGCTTCCCAATATGTAATAAGGAAATGTGATTCTGCCGTGAACAATCACATTTTTTCTTATTTTACTGTGCATATATGTTTCGGAGAAGACTCTCCTTCTTCAATGAGTTTTATTTATAATCTGTAAAAAAATACACAAAGAATGTGTATGCGTTTCTTGAGATATAAATTTATATTACTATAAGTAATAATAGAAATATTAACA
Source organism: Schistocerca piceifrons (assembly GCF_021461385.2). NCBI lineage: Eukaryota > Metazoa > Arthropoda > Insecta > Orthoptera > Acrididae > Schistocerca > Schistocerca piceifrons. The sequence goes on from NC_060138.1 coordinate 827,321,747, forward strand.
TGAAGAACAAATATATGCCCTATTATAATAATAATGACTATTGGTGCTCACAAGTCTGTTTGGTATTTGCTTCACAGCTACAATTACTGCCTTCCAGTATGTCATTTGCTATTAATAAGCGTTTATCATTGTTTTCTTGCGTAGTTTCTCGTAACTTTTTATGGCTTAATATGACATCGTTTTTTTCTTTCGATAACACCACTGTCGTTATATTATTTTCTAACAAAAATTTGGTATTTTACTATTTGAATAGCATTTTTTGGTTACAGTACTGCTTTTCGAAAAAAGTGTTAAAATGTATGCTGATTGTGACTGTTGTTTATGAAATGTTGATTAGAGCGGGGGAGCAGACTATGTATGTAAGTGTGTGTACCTTCTCTTCGTAGAGCTCGCATTTTCGTGCTTGTGCAGAGTGTTTGAGTTGATCTTCTTAACACACACTGTTTCACTGTGGGGTGGGGGACTCTCTCTCTCTCCCTCTCTCTCTCTCTCTCTCTCTCTCTCTCTCTCTCTGTGTGTGTGTGTGTGTGTGTGTGTGTGTGTGTGTGTGTGTGTGTTTGTGTAATGTGTCTTCATTTTCTGATAATTCCTTCAGAGTTGAGAACAGTGTTCCATTACATAGTGCTGTGTATCCATTCATCATCTCATTTCCTTCCATTTTGTCGTTTTTTATATTATAATTTTCTTCTATTAGAAGTTTCTGTGGAGGGCTATTGCTACATTTAAGAATTTTTACATATGTATTTGTGTCTGTTAGTCTGCCTTTCGTGTTCATGATATCATCTACAAAACTTGGAATGAGTGTTGTTACTCTTTAGTATCCTTCGTTGGTCAGTACATTTGATGTTGAAATTTCTACCTATCTCTACAGTATAATTTGAGTTGCAGTCTTGACACATGAGTTGCTAAATTCCAGGTGTGCTGCGTTTGCCGGTATCGGTATTAGCTGGTTTAAGTTTCTTTTGTATGGAGTTGGCTGTTCTGTAGCCAATTTTCAGTTCTTATTTTTCGAATAAACTGCCTGTTTTGTGAACCGCTTTGTTGTTGTAGATGAGTGAGCACAAAAATCCGAAATCTAAAAAAACTAACTACACATTTACATACACTGCCTACTCCCCCATTCCAATCAAGATTCCATAAAGCCTAATCACAGTCAGTATGCATTCGGAAACATTTTTCGAAAAATAGTACTGCAACCTAAAAATGGTAGTCAAAAAGTAAAATAGCGAATCTTTGTTATAAAACAACATAATATAACGGCAATAGTGTTACAGAAAAAAAAAAGCGATAATAGCATATTAGGTCTTAAAAAGTTGTGATAAATTACGTAACGAAACGATGATAAACGCTTATTAATTGCAGGTAACGAACTGGGAGGCAATAATTGTAGCTGTGCTCCAAATACCAAACAGTCTTGTGAACACCAATATTTAATAATAAGGTATATATTTACTCTTCGTGTTAATAATTCTGTCGATAGTTGTGGTAATGTAAATGCTATAATCTCAAAAAAATTGATTAATTTCATAATGCATAAATTCTTTGAACAGCGTTCAACATATAAAACGTAAAACTTCTCCGAAACATGAACTGGTAGCAAAGCAAGAAAAATTGTGTTTGCTCGAGGCAGAATCACATTTTCTTATTACTACTCAGCAGTCCACTGGTGCTATTCGATAGGTATAGCCCAACTGTTGTGTTTCAGCTCATCAAATCTCTGTCTCAGCATAATGAACAACATTAACAAAACACCAGTTATTTTTATTTTTTATTTACACGTCAAGTTCCGTAGGACCAAATTGAGGAGAAAAATCTCCAAGGTCATGGAACGTATCAGTACATGAAATTACAACATAAAAGTAATAACAGATAAAGATAAATGTTTATGAACCCGAAAAAAGTCAATCCAAAAGTTTAAGTAAACGCAATCAACAATACAATAAGAATCAGCTTAATTTTTCAAGGAATTCCTCGGCAGAATAGAAGGAGTTACCCATGAGGAATCTCTTCAGGTTCGATTTGAAAGCGTGTGGATTACTGATAAGATTTTTTAATTCGAGTGGTAGCTTAATGAAAATGGATGCAGCAGTGTACTGCACACATTTTTGCGTAAGAGTTAAGGAAGTCCGATGCAAATGCAGGTTTGATTTCTGCCGAGTATTAACTGAGTGAAAGCTGCTTATTCTTGGGAGTAAGCTAATGGTGTTAACAAGAAATGACAGTAAGGAATATATATATTGAGACGCCAATATCAAAATACCCAGACTCGTGAACAGGGGTCGAAAAGAGATTCGTGAACTTACACCACTTATTGCCCGAACCGCTCGTTTCTGAGCCAAAAATATCCTTTTAGAATGGGAATAGTTACCCCAAAATATAATACCATACGATATAAGCGAATGAAAATAAGCAAAGTAGACTTATTTTCGTATCGAACGATCCCTCACTTCTGATACCGTTCGAACAGTAAAAATGGCAGTATTAAGATCCTGAACGTGGGCTTTCCACGACAGCTTACCATCTATCTCAACTCCTAGAAATTTGAACTGTCCAGTTTCACTAATCATATGCCCGTTCTATGAAATTAAAACATCAGGTTTTGTTGAATTGTGTGTTAGAAACTGTAGTAACTTAGTCTTACTGTGATTTAGCGTATGTTTATTTTCTAGAAGTCGTGAACTTTGGTCATGTACTGCTCTATTTGAAACCGAGCCAATGTTGGACACAACGTCCTTTACTACCAAGGTAGTGTCATCAGCAAACAGAAATATTTTAGAGTTACCCGTAAGACTAGAGGATATATCATTTACATAAATAAGGAACAGGAGCGGCCCCAACACCGATCCCTGGGGCACCCCCCGCACTTGACAATACCCCACTCAGACCCCATATCACAGCCGTCATCATCATTCTGAATAATGACCTTTTGCTGCCTATTGCTAAAGTAAGAGGTGAACCAATTGTGAGTTACTCCCTGTATTCCGTTACAGTCCTACTTATGGAGCAATATTTTGTGATCAACACAGTCATATGCTTTAGTTAAATCAAAAAATATGTCAAGAGTTCGAAACCTTTTGTTTAGCCCATCCAGTACCTCGCAGAGAAAAGAGAATATAGCATTTTCAGTTGTTACACGACTTCTAAAGCCGAACTGTATATTTGATAGCAAATCGTGTAACATAAAATGATCAATTATCCTTACATACACAGCCTTTTCAATAACTTCTGCAAACACTGATGGCATAGCAATAGGTCTAAAATTATCTACATTATCCGTTTCTCCCTTTTTAAAAAGCGGCTTTACTACTGAGTACTTTAATCGCTCAGGAAACTGACCATTCCTAAAGGAAAAATTACAAATATGGCTAAATACAGGGCTAACATGTGCTGCACAGTACTTTAATATTCTGCTAGACACTCGCTAACGAGAACCACAGAAGGAAAACCTGCATTTTACGTACATTATTCACAATTACTAAAGAAAAATGACCAATGGTTGCCAGTTAGGCAGTTAGTTGCGAGTAAAGAAGATATTTCCTATTTAGGTCGCTAAAACCATTGTGGACTTCCTAGTGAGCAATATCACATTATATTTAAATGTAGTTAAACAAGCAGATGAGCCTAAGGCAATCTCTCGGGGCCTTTCACCTTTATGACGGCTGTAACTACCAGATCCATTATTCAGAAACTGATTCAAGATATCTCAGCAGTCATCTAAAATACGCAGAGAGAAATATTATTTATGTCCCTCACGAATTATTCTAGGTACTCTTGGCAAGATCAATAGGCGTGACCCAAAAGGCTAGAAATTTACTCAGATACTTAAAGTCTGTTTATAAAAACACTCCGAAACAGTTTGGAATCATTGGATTTGTGAACTGATTGATGATTATACAAATCTTCATATCTCTATGCACGCGATCTGCCAATTGGTGGTCCCGTGTCCTGCCCATTGTTCAATTGAAATACGGCATACTTCTTACCAGAAACCAGTTTTATAGTTCGCCGTATGAATCTTCGCTCAGAGAGTGAAGAATCATCATATTAACTTTTTGTCGTAGCAAAAGGACTCCAGCACTGCATATACTATTAGACACTTTGCTACCCATAAGTACTAAGAGTTCTCTCTTCTAACGCCTTTCGCCGTGCTTAACGTGTTGTAGGGTGACAAGAAGAATAAAACACGATATTTTGCTATACAACGTAAATCACACCACGATCGTCGAAGGAAACATTACCTGTGTGTGTTCCTTGCACACCTTAATTTGTGAAGTAGCTTCAGTAAAGATCCACCGTTGTAAACATCCTGTCACATCGCTGAATTCGATAATGACTAGATACATTGATGAGCCAAAATGTTATGACAACCTGATTAGTAGCATATTGGTCCTCAAATGGAATGCAATACAGCAGTAACTCTATTTGGCATGAATTCTACAAGTCAGTGGTAAGTTTCCGGAGGTATGTGGCACTCGATGTCTAAGCAGGCAGTCGCCGTTAATTTCAGTTTAATGTTATCCAACGAGTCATGTTATTATTTCCCGTACAAGTGGTCAATTCCTGATTAACGCACTGCAGCACACAATAAGATGATTAGTATACAGTCTAAAGAATTAGCCCTCCGATAGAACAATGAGTGAGTTGATTATCAAACAGTTTTTGAACAGCGCAGCCAGTTCGTGAAAAATTTGATCAGAAATATAAACTACTTTTACCACGATTTAGAATTGAATCAGAGCAAAGGCTACACAACTCTGTGTGAAAAATGTGTGTCTTACACCATAACTGTGTGTATTGGGGCGGCCGGTGTGACCGAGCGCTTCTAGGCGCTTCAGTCTGGAACCGCTCGACCGCTACGGTCGCAGGTTCGAATCCTGCCTCGGGCATGGATGTGTGTGATGTCCTTACGTTAGTTAGGTTTAAGTAGTTCTAAGTTCTAGGGGACTGATGACCTCAGATGTTAAGTCCCATAGTGCTCAGAGCCATTCTAAGCTTTTTTTGTGTATATTAGAGGCAGTATAGAGGCTGAAGACTACAACAGTGTGAGGCCCCTTCAATTATACCTACGTGTAACATATATGGTCATGCACTGTAAACTGCAGCATATATATATTGACAATGAACTGTGAGCAAACAAAATTTAAACCAAAGGATAACGGTTATACCTTCCAACGACTGCGGGTTCTCGTTTCCACAAACGAGACAATTTTGGATACTCACAACTCTTTAATACGAGCTATGTAGCTATTTTATTCCATTCATATGGCCTCCTAATCCTCTCGCAGAACTGCAAACTATGCGCCGCGGAAAGCCTCCACATAATCTCCAAATCGATACAAGTCAGATTCGCGACAAAAGTGTAAAACACGGTCAGACAAATTCAAATCATTTAAGTTCCACACTACTACTGCCACCAACCGACATCTCAACTGAGAACCACGAAGAAGTAAGGGTTCGTACGAAAGCATAGAGTCAGTTGTTTTTCTCTCGATCCATGTGCTTCAGGAAAGGGCATGAGTGGCAGTGGTATACGGTACCCTCCGCCATACGCCATATATGTATGTAAGTGGATGCAGATGTAGGTGTAGAAATAACATGCATTATTTTCAATTTACAACCGTAGTCCAGTCGATTTCTTGGACAAATGTACTTCCCCAAATTAATACCTCTGGGAACTAGGAGAAGAACCAAGAAAGGCTTCGGCTGGGCATTCAGAACTAGCCCCATACCTAGCCTCTGTGCAGAGGCTGGTGAACCGTCACTTCACATGCGGCGGCGGCGGCTACTTATGGTGCGCCAGGCGTATAAAACTTTGTCCACACCATACACACCTGCATACCATACTGTTGCTCAGTTTCCTCTGGCACGTCTATTTCATAACCGGCAACGAGCGCCGCAACCATATGGGATTCGCGCACAGGATTGCCTCTCTGCGATTGATATGGCTGGTCATCGTGTTTACCGTCGCGGTTGGAGCAGATTTCCTCCTTGGCTCCTCCGGAGACCCAGACTTATTTTAGATTTGACTAATTTTAAGAAAGATAGTACACCAGATTTTACATTCCAATCTCAATTTTTTGATATTTTAGATGTGCATCACGGTTTTACCGTCGTTTAACACTGATGGTTCCAAAAAAGAGAATTTCCTTGGCTGTTCTGTAGTGTTCCCTGATGATATTACCCGGATTCGCCTCCCTGATGAATATATCGTTTTCGCAGCGGAGCTCCACGTGATCCTGAAGGTACCGAAACAGATGAATCGTGTTCGGGGCAATCGATTTCTCCTCTGGTCCGATTCTCTTAGTGCCTTACAATCATTGCAGAATCTGTACCCACCTGAGGAGATGGTCTAGCTGATATATGACCAACTGTACTTGCTCCAACGGCGGGGTAAGGAGATGTCCTTCTGCTGGGTGCCTGGTCATGTAGGAATATGGGGCAATGAACAGGCCGATCGGGCTGCCAAGGAGGCCTGCAGAGAGCAGGATGTGGTCCAGTGTCCTATTCCCTTGCAGTTTATCATTTCTGCACAACACAAGAAGTGCATGGAGTTGTGGGAGGAAGAATGGCTGGCGGTGACGGTCAATAAATTGCGGTTGGTGAAGTCAACAACTCGGCCGTGGCATTCCTCTTGCCGGTTGCTCAGGCGGGAGGAAGTGACCCTCACATGTCTTCGGATTGGGCACTGTCCTCTCACACATAGCTTTCTATTACGGCGGGAGGATCCTCCGTTTTGTGATGCTTGTGGTGTGCACATCTCTGTCCGGCACATTTTAACATACTGCATTTTATACCGTGATGCAAGGGCAGAAGCACAAGTTGATGGGGATCTGCCCTGTGTTTAGCTAATGACGAGACGTGTGTGTCTAGCGCTTTAAAGTTTCGTGATGTGTCTGGACTCTGGCCTAAACTTTTAGGCTGGAGGTTTTAGTGTATTGGAAAGTGGCTGGCTCCTCCCTTTTTTCCTTGTGGTCAGCCAGCCACTTCCATCTGCTATATTGTTTTAGCTCCCTCTACCACTTTCTTCCCGTGTTGTCAATTTTTTACTGCTGGCGGCATGCTTCGCCCCACGCTTCGGTGTGAGTAGGCTCATATTTTTCCAATTTTGTTACCTGTGTTTTACGTTCTGCTTTATCATACTGTTCTGAGTCTTTTCTAGACACCCGTCTCAATCTGTTAGTGAGCGGGCGCTGAAGACCTTGCCATAGTGCGCCCATACAGCCCTCTCCATCCATCCATCCATCCATAGAAGAAGATTGTCGCTATATACACAGTCTACTCACAATAATAGTACCATCGCCTATGTTCAGCATCAACGTGCAATAACCACTCAGTAAGGTTGTAAACCGGTTGTGTGCCGCCGTGGTTCAAGTAAAGCGTCCATAGCAAAATGGCGCTATCCAAAATCGGCACGGAAAGAAATGCGGCGCACCACGGACAATTGACAGCTGCGGATATGTGTACTGGCGAGTAGACGTGCAAATGTTGAGCAACTGACGGCACAGATGAACCAAGGGGCTACCAACAGTGTCTCCTCAACGACCGGTCAGCGAATGTTCCCACGTATGTGCCTCCGTAGCGGGTGGCTGCTTCGTGCACCCGTACTGACTGTTGTCCACAGGCGACTAAGGCTGCAATTTGAACGACAATAGCACAGCTGGACGTTCAGTGAACGGCGACAAGCGGTGTTTGCAAATGAATCGCGTTTTATGGTACATCGAACAGATGGCCGTTGGCGTGTACCGCGTGAAAGGTCTGAAAGCAAACACCCTACAGCAGGGACATGGCCGGAGGAGGGAGTGTTATAGTCTGTCGAATGTTTTCGTGGGATTCCCTGGGTGAAGCACGCACCTATCAATGGAGATCACATCCACCCCTACGTACAGTTTGTTTTCCATCGGCACGATCGGCCTCCGTAGCTACCATCAAGACAATTTAAAGCGTCACACGGCTCGCAGTGTACATGCATGGTTCGAAGAGCAGCAGGATGAGTTTACCGAACTCTCCTGGGCACCGAACACACCAGATTTAAACTGGTCAAGAATCTGTGGGACGACGTTGATCCTGCTGTAAGCGCCGTGGATCCTCAACCTAGCGCAGCTGGCCAGAGCACTGTAATCGGCATGGCTCCACATCCCTGTCAGTACGTTCAAGAAGCTCCATATTTCTCTTCTTGCGTGTTTCGCAACGCTCCGCGCTCCAAAAGGTGGTTGTTGAGGCTATTGACAGGTATGACTGGACAGTACAATAACAACATCTGCCACTAAATCGCAAATACAGGCGCTTTCGAATATCAGGATATGCGGAAATAACACTGCGTTAAAAAAACAGGACGCGAGTATTTATTATTTCTCGATATCTTTCTGTACCTGTTAAGTAACTTCAAAGTTCCATATTGATGACAGCTAACCTGTTAAGGAAATTTAAAACTGCTAGAAACGTACACTATGATCTGTATGCCACATGCCGCCGAGAAACGAGTTTCTACCATCCAGGAAACTTTAGGCTCCAATTGCCTACTTTAAGCGTTTGGATATTTCCTAAAAATATTTAACAAGTCGTTAGCTCAGCCAATCAGCATTACGACTACGAGTTGATTGGCTGTTGCATCTTTGTCGAACATTCCAACTCATACTACTTCTTTTCCCATAACTGCAATTTTTAGAGTGGACTTCAAATGATACGCAACAGGTAGCCATAGTTTTGATTATCATCTCGAAAATATATAGTTACATAATTAATTTCTAGTTTATTTTACAGGTAAATGTCTGCAGCCCTAGTACGCTTCGAAATCCGCTCACCAGAGTACCGTAGTACGTCGCTAGAGGAGTCAAAACAAAATAACGTAGGGCATTGATAAAGTGTAGTATCGTGCGGTGATTCGTTTTCTGCTGTTGAAGGGGAACAAATATTCAACGATCCACAGCGAATTACTGGAAGAGTACGGCAACAATGCACCATCATAGGTGCATACACACTAGGCCGACGAAGGCCAACAAACTACAGCTAACCGCTTCGTTGGCCCAGATATGCTTGGTTTGTTGGTTTGTAGGGGTGGCAGATAGGAGGCAACGAAGCGGTTGGCCATGGCTGCTGTTTCATCAAAGTATTGGTAATGGGTTGGTCATAGGGCCCGTCTTATAGTCCGGACGCTGTGTTCGATGGCTTACTAGCGATTTTCTGTGTCTATTGAACGTGCGTGTTTTTATTGTGTTTAAAATTACTGGAGTATAGAGTGGAATATAGAGAAAGCATTAAAGCTGAGAGAGTTTTATTGAGAACGGGAACAATCATGGAACCGTAAGAACTGCGATCATAAAAAAAGCTGAAAAGATTGGAAGCTTGCAGGGAAATAAGTGAACTACTGGAAAGTGAAGTGCACGACGTGAAAAAGAAAATGGAGCCTACTGACGTCTTTCAACCGTCAAATTAGGTTAACATATTCCTGTATACTTCGAATTATAGCTGAATTTCGGGTACAATCTTGCAGAACAGATGCTTGAATATGAATCCTCAGTAGCTAATTATCTCAGAGTGACCATCTGCTTCAGGTGTAGCTCCGCTAAAAGTGTTGTCATCTATGGCAATTTTGGGGGCTACACGGTTCAATAACATTTCAAAATCTGTAGCTTTCACTGGAAAAAAATGAAATAGCCCATATTCCTGTTCAGATTTAAGGTCAGACATTACTTTTTCCTCATCACATTGCTCCCTAATTTTGAAATGACAGGTCGTTCACCAATGTCGTTTCTTCTTTTACTGATCAGCTTCTTGCACTAAAATAAATAGTGAAAATTCGATGACTGCTAAGTCCTCTTCTTCACTCGAGGTATTGGGCCAGTGAAATTGTAATTTAAACGCCAGTTTACAACAATAACAAAATGGGAGAAACCTCGACAAGTTACCAGAGCCAGGTGCGACTCCACATGGCAGAATCCCGTGGTCCCAGCCACTTGGTTTGGTAAGGATAAGAGGTCGAACGCAGGTCCGATGGAAACCAACGTTCGGTCGAGTCCATTTGATTTGTCATAATGTGTACGCGCCTTTACACAATGGTTAGGTTGCTCAGTGACATGCACTGTGGTCAGACACACATGAAAGAGGAAGAACGAAGTGGCAGATGACTCTCTGTGAAGAATTGGAAATCTCAACAGAAGTAGTGATCAATGATCGTCGCATCACAACCAACGCGATAGTGGAAAAAGTGAAGATTAAACATCGGCTGGTTGTACAAAGATTTGGATCGTGACGAAGGTTGCCACTCGCTAGGATCCACGACTATTTGACACTCACTCAGAAAACCCACCGACCGGACGAATATCAGTTCTGTCCAGATGAATTCTTTAGCCGCGTGATAACCATGGACAAGTGCTTCGTGCCCCACTATTAGCGGGAAACAAAGGGGCAAAGCAGAGAGCGTAAGCCAGTAGATATGCCACTGACTTATTGTGAAGACCCAAGTATCATGACGAAACAGTGATGCTGAGTATTTTCTAGAACCGCCACCGTGTGGTGCTAACAGATTGTGCTCCTAAGAGGTAAACCCTCACAGGAGCACACTATGACAACTCGTGACGAGGCTATGGGAATCTGTGAAGATGAAACGTCGCTTAAAGCTGCCGAAAGAGGTGTTTTTGCTCCACAACAATGCCTCGGCTGGTTCTGCACGGGACACAGCAAGTTATCGTGCCCACTGAGTTCTTCCTGTTTCTTCGCATTAAAAAGCTATTGTTTAGCAGGCATTTCTAGAATAGCAAGGAGGTCATTTTCGAACTGGAACGTCAGATGAACAGCCAAATTGCAGACGTCTACGACCAAGGTGGGCGCAATGTCACCCATCGTTGGGAAAACGTCTCATTCAGGATAGAATACCTAGAGAAGGACTGATACCACAGCAAATTTTTATGACCGCAGCTTCATTTCCTCCATCTCATAATTAAAAGTTTATTACCGTGCAGAAGTTTTAGCCATGTAATGTGCTTATAAAATCCCGAAGAAACGGGAGCATGACTGATCGGTTAAGCAAACTCTGAAATAAACCTGAGCTAATAGCGAGCACCGAAAAGGATACAGGGCGTAGTGAACACAAGATTGGAATAGCGAGTGAATTTTACAACCCGCAAATCCTCCAAATATAAATGAAAAATATGCTGTTGTTCTGATCTTCAGTCCAGAGACTGGTTTGATGCAGCTCTCCATGCTACTCTATCTTGCGCAAGCTTCTTCATCTCCGTATAACTACTGCAACGTACATCCTTCTGAATCTGATTAGTGTATTCATCTCTTGGTCTCCTCTACAATTTTTATCCTCCACGCTTCCCTCCAATACTCAATTGGTGATCCCTTGATGCCTCAGAACGTGTCCTACCAACCGATCCCTCCTTTTAGCCAGGTTGTGCCACAAATTCCTCTTTCAAATTCTGTACAGTACCTCCTCATTAGTTACGTGACCTACCCGTCTAATCTTCAGCATTCTTCTGTAGTACCACATTTCGAAAGCTTCTATTCTCTTCTTGTCCAAACTATTTATCATCCATGTTTCGGTTCCATACATGGCTACACTCCATACAAATACTTTCAGAGAAGACTTCCTGACATTTAAGTCTGTACTTGATGTTAACAAATTTCTCTTCTTCAGTAACGTTTTCCTTGCCAGAGCCAGTCTACATTTTATATCCTCTCTACTTCGACCATCATCAGTTATTTTGCTCCCCAAATAGCAAAGCTCATCTACTACTTTTAAGTGTCTCAATTCCTAATCTCCTAATCTAATTCCCTCAGCTCAAATGATTCAAATGACTCTGACGACTATGGGAGTTAACATCTGAGGCTCCCCTAGACTTAGAACTACTTAAACCTAAGTAACCTAGATACATCACACACATCCATGTCCGATGCAGGATTCGAACCTGCGACCGTAGCAGCAGCTCGGTTTCTGACTGAAGCGCCTAGAACCGCTCGGCCACGCAGCCGGTTAATTCCCTCAGCATCACCTGATTTAATGCGACTGTATTCCGTTATCCTCGTTTTGCTTTTGTTGATGTTCGTCTTATATCCTCCTTTCAAGACACTGTCCATTCCGTTCAACTGCTCTTCCAGATTCTTTGCTGACTCTGATAGAATTACAATGTCATCAGCAAACCTCAAAGTTTTTATTTCTTGCGCATGGATTTTAATTCCTACTCCAAATTTGTCTTTTGTTTCATTTACTGCTTGCTCAATATACAGATTTAATAACATCGGGGATGGGCTATAATCCTGTCTCATTCCCTTTTCATTCACTGATTCCCTTTGGTGTCCCTCTATTCTTATAACTGTCATCTGTTGTCTGTACAAATTGTAAATAGCCTTTCGCTCCCTGTATTTTACCCCCGCCGCATTGAGAATTTGAAAGACTGTATTCCAGTCAACATTGTCAAAAGCTTTCTCTAAGTCTACAAATGCTAGAGGCTAGGTTTGCCTTTCCTTACGCTATCTTCTAAGATAAGTCGTACAGTCAGTATTGCCTCGCACCTGTTCAAAAGGGCAGACAAAAATTCAGTTGAAGCCTTTCTGAGAGACAACCTCCACTCATTCCACATTAGCAATGTAAGTGTAGAGCAGATGTGACTTCAATTCAAAGAAATAGCATCAACAGAATTTGAGAGATTCATACCAAATAAATTAACAAACGAAAGAGCTGATCCCCCTTGGTACATAATACGTGTCAGAACACTGTTGCAGAAACAATGAAGCAAACATTCCAGATTTAAGCAGACGCAAAATCTCCGACATTGGCGATCTTTTACAGATGCTCTAAATTTAGAGCTGCCTTGAAAGCCAAATGCTTACATTATTTTCCACAACGAAACTTTGTCTCGAAACCTGGCAGAATATCCAAAGAGATTCTGATCGCATGTAAGGTATGCTAGCGGCAAAACACAATCAATACTTTCTCTATGCGATAGCAATTTAAATACTATTGAAGACAGTGCTGCCAAAGCAGAGTTACTAAACACGTCATTCCGAAATTCCTTAGCCAAAGAAGACGAAGTAAATGTTCCAGAATTTGAATCAAGAACAGCAGCCAACATGAATAACTTAGAAGTAAATATCCTCGGGGTAGTGAAGCAACTTCAATCATTTAATACAAGAAAGTCCTCCGGTCCACACAGTATACCAGTTAGGTTCCTTTCAGAGTATGCTGATTCAATAGTTCCATACGTAACTGTCATATGCAACCGCTCGCTTGACGAAAGATCCCTACCCATAAACTGGAAAGTTGTACAGGTCACACCATAATTCAAGAAAGATAGTAGTAATTGTACAACAAATTACAGGCCCATATCATTAACGTCTATAAGCAGCAGGATTTTGCAGTGTGTACTGTCTTCGAACATTATGATTTACCTCAAAGAGAACGGTCTATTGTCACAGAATCTACACGGATTTAGAAAACATCGTTCTTGTGAAACACAGGTAGCTCTTTACTCACACGAAGTGTTGGATGCTGTTGAAAAAGGATTTCTAATTGATTCTATATTTCAAGATTTCCAGAAAGTTTTTGACATTGTACTACACAAGCGGCTCGTAGTGAAATTGTGTGCTTATGAAATATCGTCTCCGTTATGCGACTGGATCCGCGATTTCCTCTCAGAGAGGCCACAGTTCTTAGTAACTGATGGAAAGACATTGTGTAAAACAAAAGCGGTTTCTGTCTTTCAGCAAGGTAGCGTTATAAGCCCTCTATTGTTCCTTACCCATATAAACAATTTAGGAGACAATCTGAGCGGCCACTTACGTTGTTTGCAGATGATGCTGTCGTTTATCGTTTAGTGAAGTCATCGAAAAATCGAAACAAATTGCAAAAAGATTTAGAAAAGATATCTGTATGGTGCGAAATTTAGCATTTGACCCTGAAAAATGAAAAAAGTGTGAGGTAATCCACATGAGTGCTAAAAGGAATCCGTTAAATTTCAGTTATACGATAAATCAGTTAAATGTAAAGGCCGCAAATTCAACTAAATACCTAGGAAATTCAATTAAGAAAAACTTAAATTGGAAAGAACACATAGAAAATGTTGTGGGGAAGGGAAACCAAGGACTGCCTTTTATTGGCAGAACACTAAGAAAATGTAACAGATCTACTAAAGAGACTGCCTACAATAAGTTAGACCGTCCTCTTTTGGAGTAGTGCTGCGCGGTCTGGGATCCTTACCAGGTAGAATTAACGGCGTATATCCAGAAAGTTAGAAGAAGGGCAACATGTTTTGTGTTATCGTGACACAGGGGTGAGAGTCACGGACATAATACAGGATTTGGGGTGGAACTCATTAAAACAAAGGCGTTTCTCGTTTCTCCGTGATGTTCTCACCAAATGTCAATCACCAACTTTCTTCTCCGAATGCGAAAATATTTTATTGACGCCGACCTACATAGGGGAAACGATCATGATAATAAAATAAGGTAAATCAGAGTTCGCAGGGAAAGATACAGCGATTAGTTTTTTCCGCGTACAGTTCGAGAGTGGAATAATAGAGAGTTATTATGAAGGTATTTAGATGAAACCTCTTCCGGGTACTTAAGTGTGATTTGCAGAATATACAGGCAGACGCAGATGAAGATGAATTTTCATGAAACGGTACTATGAGAATGCTCTGCAGCTCCCAGAACAATTCGTCTTCTATTACAGGAAAATCTTCCCCTTTATAGTACAGAGTAATCCTCTTTCGTGTGGCTACTGCTGTATTTGAAGCGGAAAGAGCACCAGTACACCCGTGACTGTCCTCTGGCAGAAAAAATCACCTCCCATTCGCGGCAGTCTCTGGCGCCGCACTTAACGTGTTGGACAGCGTACATAATTCCCACGAATAAGAGATAAAACCTGACAGCATGCAATTATAACATTAGTGGTAAACTTCTCGAGGCTGACACATCGTTTAGATACACAAAGAAGAAACGTAGGGGCGAAATGAACTTCCCGAAAAGTGTTGTCTGCATTTTACGGAAAATTAATCAAAATACACATGCGTGTGAGAGCAGAATAGGCTGTGTCTGTTACGTTGATTAAGTGGGGTAATTTATTTCGTGTCAGAATTACATTTTACGGGGCAGATTTATTTTGGTCATTCTGTTCCACTGAACGGTATCAGGTGGGACAGGAAACACGTACAATCTGTATCAAAGAAAAAGAAGGGAAGAATACGAATTAGGAGGAACTGTAGTACAAATGACAATGAAACAAAAAAGTGCAAGCTACTTATTTATGGAATAAATGAAGAAACTGTTCAGTCAATGAAATGTGTGACTGGTTGCAATGTTTTTCCTCATTCGTAAGCACCAAAATAATTTCAGACGTTTCAAGCTTTAACGGATGAAGTAACGTAATGCATCTCCTAGGGAATCCGAACACAAGACATTAGTTCAACCTATTCCATAGTACTGCTCCTGTGTTTAGCAGTCCTCTAACAGGCCTCAGAGCAGACACCGAAGGAATTCAGAAATGCGTTGGTAGGACTGAAGCCGTCTGCTATAGCCCACACAAAACAGTTATTAAAATGAAACTTCCCTCCGCCATCCACTGTAAAATAGCGAGAAGACTATATGTGTGTCAGTACAGATGTAGAGTGCACGCGAAATCAGTCCAAATTAAAATACGACGTTGATAGAAATATCATACCTATTTCCTGAATGAATCGATATATCCTGAAACAATTTGAATTCCTTCGAATCCCTATGTTTATGGTTGAGTGGTAGTTTTCGCTATTCAGTCATTTGGTAACTGTAAAGAGAGCAGAGGTAATGTAGAACGTCCTATAAACAGTACATATCAGCCATCGTAGGTACTTGCAGCTGCCACATATCGACATACACGCTATTTTCGTAACGCTATCCTCAATACGACGCCGACCGCTTTCTCTCTGTACTACAGAAGTAAACGAACGTGTTAACTCGCGCTTCCTAGCATAAATCTAGCTTTCACCGTATTCGAGCCGGCGTCGCTGCTTTCCCCTACGATAAAACGAGTGAATGACATAGACAGATGGAAAGGAATAAGCATTCTCTGCCGGAGACACCTCCGTCTGTCCACGTCAGACCTTCCATGCTGGCAACACGTCTTCACCTCCCAACCACGCACACGAGTTCCTGGGGCAGGGGAAGACTAGCACAGCCTCAGGTACTCATCCGTTATGTCGACATGTGTCATTTAGGATAAACACACGAGGAGTATGATACAGGTTTTCGTTGAATTTCGTATACTGGTAGAGAAAAATGGTGAAATCGTCATATGCAAATGGTAAAATCGCCTCCTTGGGGTTCTCTAATGTCTAAGTCCATTTGAATGATGATATTTTGGTCACATCAACATCATCATCATCATCTGCTGGAGTCAATCCAGTCCGAACCGTAATTATAACCAACCTAACCCGGCTGAACCTGTGGTATCTACCTTCAGCGGGAAAATTTTGTGATAATTATCCCACAGAAACAGGATTTTAGAGGAGTTTAGCGAATTGAACATTTGTAACGCGGCATTTGACATTAATGACTTAATTGGAAAAATTAATATGAGATGTATGGTTTAAAGAACTGATCAAATTTTAAATTTGTCTGTCCTTTTATGGCTATGAATTCATTTTTTCTGACGATCCATAGCAACGAATTATACTGAAAAATATTTAAAAACTCTTATCACAGTAATAAGTTTATTTTGCTGTTACATTGGTGCTGTTCCCCTACAACGAAAGGTACAGCCAGCATACCAGTTCAGTGTACTACGTTACCCTTATAATGCCGTAATACAGATGTTGAGAAACTTTCAGAGTTGTTTCCAGCTGGAAAAGATACCATTCCAAAAACACAAAAAAATATTTTGTAACAATAAATTTTCCTGTTAGAACCTTCACGGTGTTTGCATGACATATCTATCACGTTCAAAGTCAGTAAGCCTCCGTTGTCAGACACAATGGATCTTAAGACATTGCGTACATTTCACGTAATGTCTGGCTAACAAATAGAGTTGTCTGGAAATGGTTTTCTCCACCTTTAAGAGATCAAGAATCCGTGACTTCGACAAGAAGAAAAAAATTTTACACTATCTGATAAAAGTATCCATGAAAGGGTATTGTCAGTTTCGTTTCATAAGATTTGTCACTTGATGTCTCAATGCGTGGGTCACGTTGAATCTCACTCTTTTGCTGTTATGAGGAGCCTGTGGAGGAAGGATGACCGGAAGAATGCGTTTTTTATTATAAAATGATACCTTTCTCACCCATCTTCCATACAGTAAACTCCCTAAACTGACGAATTGATGAATCAGTCTGTTTTGAAAGTTCTACAGAGAACCAGAGAATCAACACAAGTACGCATGAGCTATGAAACATTATAGCAGTCTAGTAGTTGTTGGGCTATGGGTAAATGCAGTGTGTGTCAGCGATGTTCTGTTCCTTTCCAACAGTGTTATGCAGCAGTTGTCAGTGAGTGACGGTACTAATTCCCCCCACCACTTGGTAAGGACATGCCGTGGGAGTTTGCTACCGGGAAGGCACTTTAATTTCGGTCGGTGTGTGGTAAGAATGGGACTGCATCTTCCTTGAGCATGCTGATGTAGTTTGGGGTTATGCATTCACTTGGTGTTCCGACATGTAGCTGCTTTCACTAGGTTTTCGTTTGGAGGTAAAATTCAAAAATTGGAAATTTGTGGTAAGGTCTGATGGGACCAAACTGCTTACGCACTACCTAATCTAATTTAAACTAACTTACGCTAAGGACAACACACACACCTATGCCCGCGGGAGGACTCGAACCTCCGACGGGGGGAGGTAAAATTCAATTATTGTTTTTCGGTCACACTTTTGTTTGTACACTATATGATCCAAAGTATCCGGACACCGACAAAAACATACGTTTTTATATTAGGTGCGCTGTGCTGCCACCTACTGCCAGGTACTCCATATCAGCGACCTCAGTAGTCATCAGACATCTTGAGAGTGCAGAATGGGGCGCTCCGCGGAAATCACGGATATCGAACGTGATTGGGTGTCACTTGTGTCATACGTCTCTATGCGAGATTTCCACACTCCTAAACATCCCTAGGTCCACTGTTTCTTATGTGATAGTGAAGTGGAAACCTGAAGGGACGAGTATAGCACAAAAGCGCACAGGCCGACCTTGTCTGTTGACCGACAGAGACCGCCGACAGTTGAAGAGGGTCCTAATGTGTAATAGGTAGACATCTAACAAGATCATCACACAAGAATTTCAAACGGCATCAGGATGCACTGAAAGTACTATAACGGTTAGTCGGGAGGTGAGAAAAATTCGATTTCGCGGTTGAACAGCTGCTCATAAGCCGCACATCACGCCGGTAAATGCCAAAGGACGCCTTGCTTGGTGTAAGGAGCGTAAACAAGGGACGATTGAACCGTGGAAAAACGTTGAGTGAAGTGACGAATCACGGTACACAATGTGGCGATCAGATGGCAATGTGTGGGTATGGCGGTTGCCCGGTGAGCGTCATCTCCCAGCGTGTGTAGTGCCAACAGTCAAATTGGGAGGCGGTGGTGTTACGGTGTGATCGTGTTTTTCATTGAGGGGGATTGGTTCAAATGGCTCTGAGCACTATGGGACTCAACTGCTGAGGTGATAAGTCCCCTAGAACTTAGAACTACTTAAACCTAACTAACCTAAGGACATCACACACATCCATGCCCGAAGCAGGATTCGAACCTGCGACCGTAGCGGTCACACGGTTCCAGACTGTAGCGCCCAGAACCACTCGGCCAGGGGGGGGGGGGGGGGATTGCACCCCTTGTTGTTTTGTGTGGCACTGTCACAGCACAGGCTTACATTGGTGTTTTATGCACCTTCTTGCTTCCCACTGTTGAAGAGCAATTCGGGGATGGCGATTGCATCTTTCAACACGATCGAGCACCTGTTCATGATGAACGGCCTGTGGCGAAGTGGTTACACGACAATAACAACCCTGTAATAAACTGGCGTGCACAGAGTCCTGACCTGAATCCTAAACAACACCTTTGGGGTGTTTTGCAACACCGACTTCGTGCCAGGCCTCACTGACCGACATCGATACGTCACCTCAGTGCAGCACCCCGAGAAGAATGGACTGTCATTTCCGAGGAAACCTTTCATGACCTGACTGAACGTATGCCTGCGGGAGCGGAAGCTGTCATCAAGACTAAGGGTGGTTCAACACCATATTGAATTCAGCATTACCGATGCAGGGCGCCTCGAACTTGTAAGTCATTTTCAGTCAGGTGTCCGGATACTTTTGATCACATAGTGTAGTTAATCAATGTTCACATGTAGAATGCGATTTTGGTTCGGTAGCCTTAGTCTTTGAGAAGATGCCTCCCCATGTGCTCATAGATCAATCAGCGTAGTGTTTCGTGCAGTGATTTATTCCTAAATTAAAAACGTATTTGTCCACAGAACCTAAAAAGTCATTTTCATTCAATATTCGTGTGATTTTAATGTGTTCTTTAATGGTTTGGTCTAGCTCCTTTGTCGGTAGCTAACACCACGTGGCACTTTAGTCAAAGCTCGCCTTGTGTTGTTTAAATGAAAAAGTCGTCGCCTTGAGGGGATCTCATTTAGTTACTTCGGGCACGACTCTTTGGGAATATTTTATCCGTGTTAAGAAATTACCTGTCATTGGTGAACACGGCAGTGTAAGCAAAGCCTGCCACGCATGCATTCAGAGAGCAATACTACGCTTCGTATTGTCACAAGCAAAATTATGGACCAGACGAATACCGACTTTCATAATATATTTCTCCTCATCTTACATTTATGGAACTTAAGTCTTCTTCATCAATTCAGTATATAACAGATAACATGCATAAGCTCACCTGCTTTTTCTCTAATGATTCAGATTATAAGAGTTTATCACCCATAGATCCCTAGTAGATCTGCGAGACTCTGTCATTATACTTGTTATCCATTCATTCTGTTGTGCCTATTTGTATAAAGACAATATGTGGCTTAAAAACAAATAGAAGGTCGTCCCCTGTGAACACTGAAGCACTACCATTTTTTAATACCTCGTATATCCAAATTTTATCTTTCCCTGCAGCTTAACATGTCGCTACCACTTAAAGAGTACTTCAAAAGCAAATGAAATTAAGCACTGCAATATGGTATTATGTCACCCCATAAATCATTACTTAGCTTTATCTCATGTGCTATTGAAAGTTACGCATAGAATGGCATTAGTGGGCCAATTTAGTTGAAACAGATTCAAATATTTTACAAATCAACATACCTCACACGATTTCTGTGGCATATACGTATTATTATGTGATTATACAGGATGTCAGGGGTATATAGGCAGGTATTTCCTTTCAGGGCCAAAGACGGCGTGCTTAACAACATAACATCATCAATATTTACTTCATACGCAGACTAATAATTACAGCTATTACGAGCAGCATGCTTTTACTTCCCAGTACTAGTGGCACAAGCCAGGCATTAATGCTGACTTTCCCTTGAGCAGTAGGTCAGATGTTGAAGTTTGGATGCTTGGTCGCAAAGCTGTTAGTCTATCCTGACAGGCGTAGTCCACTTCCCAGCGCATTTACAAGCGTACAGAAACCATCAGGCAGTGGATAATGTGGGATGTTTAGTGGGAAGACCGCTAGACGCAGAGAAAACAACTAACACACTGAAGTTGAAATATTATTTATTTCGTACTACTTCCGCCTCCCCCCCTTTTTTTCATAATTACGAAGCAAAATTCTCTTATTGAACACCTCCTTTTATCTGGACACATATTAGTTCACATTAACATGGGTGTATCCACCATTCCCCTTTTATGAAAGCTTGAATTCCGCTGGGAACACTTTCAATTAGGAGTACATTTTTCCTCGAGAGCCAAAACCAGAGAAGGTAGTGACGTGAGGCACTGGGTTCTGGCGCGCAGTCGAGTTTATAACTCAGGTGTTCCGTAGGGTTCAGATCGGCACTCTGTGCAGGTCCATTCATTTCAGGAATGTTGCCTAAACCCTTGCCTCCCATATGCGCTTCATGAGAGGGTGCAATTATCGTATCCAATCTGTTCCTCTACTGTACGCAGCACGTCATGTGGCAATACGTGTACGTATTCTTCGGCGTTATGCGTTTCCTTAAGTACAATAAGGACACCGCTCCCTAACCACGAAAAACACTTTCGTAGCGTTACACCACTTTTTCCATACTTCACTGTTGGTGCCACCGATGGTGGTACGTAATGTTCTCCAGGCATCCGCCAAACGCAAATCCTTTCATCCGAGTGCTACAGGATGTAGCGTGATTCATCTTCCCAAATCACTGGTTTCAAGTCATCCACTTTCCAGCAACGTCACTCTTTACAACACCTCAAGTGTCTCTGCACATAATTGACTACAGAAATGTGTGGCTTGTGTGGGTGTTACTTTTTGCTCTTCTCGTGTGATTTTTTACAAGGACCCCCCTCAATGCCAGACGGTCCGTGCCCTTCGGGTTGGATTGTGCCTATTGGATTTGTTAGGTGGCCTTCAGTGACTAGCCCACGTTCCAAATCACTCAGCTCTCCTGACCCAACCATTGTGTTATTACTGATTTTCTACTAACAACACAAGAAAATTAATAGGCTTCCCCGAAAACGCACTCATTTCAAACTGCCAATATTCCGTTAACTGCTCTTCTAAGTATTACCGGTTTTTGCGAATCAAGTGCCGCGCGTTTTACTGGGTGCCACTGGCAATTTTATGTGAGGTGGATGCTGATTTAATTCGCATCAGGTGTCCACTGAAAAATTCAGTCCAGTGAACCCATTTAAAATAATTACTTCTGCGTCTTTTACGGCTATACTGGGACCGCACCAACGCGTTAAAAAAGAAGAAATAAAAGAAAAGGACACATCCTTATATTTTATCGTGGGGATCCGTTTGTGGTGCGGGCTTACAGCCTACATGGCCTGCTCATTAATGCAGCCCTGGATACGGCCAATCAATCCATCCCGTTTGTCACCTGTTGTCATACTCCGTGCTAACAGTTGCAGTAATCTCCACTGGACACACTTTGCTGCACGGATACGCTGTGCATTCCTGTGCAGTTACTATTCTAACATTACAATCGAAATTCCATGATACAAAGGCACGTCAGAAGCCTTTACATACTGTTAAAATACGGGTTGACTCAACCAAAAATCTTCATTCATTAAGTAATAGTCGCAGAGCTAATTTTCATGGCAGAGAAGATCAACGTCCATACGCTTCACTTGCGGTGAAATTAATACAAAAAAGTCCTTGCTAAAACCATATCTGATTATTTTGTTTTTGCTAGAAAATTCATAAGCCTGTTAGCAACATTTTCTAAAAGAAATTAATCCATAATTTTTGCGGCACGGCTGCATGTCGGTTTTATTCCTGCGACAACAGTGCTTACTGACTTCGTGTAACAGTTTTAAACAATAACCACACTGCGCAAAAAATATATAAAAAAAGATAATCTCTGTCCACAAAATATATGTACATGTTATTTTACAACGCAGCGTCAGGGTGCGGGTTTACCACAAGGAAATACGGCTTGATTTCTCATCTGCAACTGTATTCGTAACGTAGTTGTGTGGTGCGTAGCGGTGGTTGCCTAGTGCACCAACATATCACGTCCCTGCACCATCCGAAATCAGTCGCAAATGGTGAGCAAGAAGGACACCTGTACAACTCGTACACTACAAAACGTCTTAAATTCTGTCAGTACGATCACTACAGGAAGACTACGAGGGAAGAGTTTAAAATATCGTTACTCGTCGTAGAACGTTTAGCGTTTGAAGTGTAAGCGGTCTCGTAATACTTAATATCTTTATGGTACCATCATATAGTGGAGCCTGTTCAGCATTTCTCTAACGCTCTGGTGTAAAAGAAAACCAAACAAACTCCAACCTACCATAGCGCTCTTCTTCCAAGCTCTCCAATAATACCACTTATTAATCGTACCACATCGGCAAACAACACTCAAGACCAGAAAGACTGTATTGTATCTTATTTTGTGAATTAAGTCAGATTGTAATGAATGTCTTTCTGGGATCAGCTTTCTCCACAGCGAACTTATGTGAACGTTCCACCTCATACCTGCCCTTATTGATAACTTTCAGCATACGACGGTTGTAACTAAATTTTGTAACTCACAGACGGTAGTCTGCTTAAACGGTAGTGGAGTTTGTAGCGTAGCTCCAGAACTAATCGTGGCCCATTGGTTTTGAGTCGAGTGGAAGGAATGAACAAAAGACCTCAAAGGTTCTGTGGCAAGCTAGGCTGCGACTTCGTGGACTTGCGCCATAGGGTTGAGAACTGCAGGGCCGCCTAAATATGTCAGTTGTGCACTACACATCAGAGGCTGCTACTCAGCAGCTGACTGCGTGTGGAGTGCACTCAGTGCTTTTTTAGATTAGGCAACTATTCATCCAATTCAGATAATGATAGCTGTAAGAAATCCAGAAGTATCAGTGTAAAATCGAAAGAATTGCCTCCGACAGATGAAAGTATTCAAATCCTAATGGTAAACTGCCGAAAGTTAGTTTAGCACTCTGTCTTCAGGCCACGAGTGGACCACCAGGACCATCCGACCACCGTGTCGTCATCAAGGAGGATGCGGATAGGAGGGGCGTGGGGCCAGCACACCGCTCTCCCGGTCGTTATGATGGTATTCTTGACCGAAGCCGCTACTATTCGGTCGAGTAGCTCCTCAATTGGCATCACGAGGCTGAGTGCACCCGGAAAAATGGCAACAGCGCATGGCGGCTGGATGGTCACCCATCCAATTGCCGGCCACGCCCAACAGCGCTTAACTTCGGTGATCTCACGGGAACCGGTGTATCCACTGCGGCAAGGCCGTTGCTCAAACTGCCGAAACAATGCCAACAAAGTTCCAGAGCTTGAAGGGCTCATGAAAAGCAGGGAAACTCATATAATACTAGGTACAGAAAGTTGGTTGACACCTGGAATTGACAGCAGTGAGATTTTTGGGAAAAATTTAAGTGTATATCGAAAGGATTCGCAATTGGGAAATGCAAGTGGTGTATTTGTTGCATTAGACAAGAAATCAGGTCCACCGAGATAGAAATTGAGGCTGCATATGAGGTTGTTTGGACGACACTCAGTATCAGGGGTGGGCACAAAATGATAACTGGATCTTTCTATCATCCATCAGACTCACCTTCTGGTGTAACCGAAACCTTTAGGCAAAACCTCAGTTTACTTGTTCGTAAGTTCCCCAATCACACTGTAATCATCAGTGAAAACTTTAATCATCCAACAATTAATTGGGGAAATTCCGACATTGTTAGTGGTGCGCGTGATAAGACATCATGTGAAACTTTACTAAATGCCTACCTAGAACCAATACTTAGCCGGCCTGAGTAGCCGAGCGGTTCTAGGCGCTACGGTCTGGAACCGAGCGACCTCTACGGTCGCAGGTTCAAACCCTGCCTTGGACATGGATGTGTGTGATGTCCTTAGGTTAGTTAGGTTTAAGTTGTTCTACGTTCTAGGGGACTGATGACCTCAGAAGTTAAGTCCCATGGTGCTCAGAGCCATTTGAACCATTTTTGGACCAATACTTAGGAACCCCAATCATGATGCAAATATATTAGATCTAATGGCCACAAATATACCTGACCTCTCTGAAGATGTCCACATCTAAACTGGTATCAGTGACCACGACGCGGATGTCGCAACAATGATTAGCAAAGTACAAAGAACAACTAAAACAAGCAGGAAGACATGCATATTCAGTGAACTAGATAATGAATCAGTAGTGCCATTCTCAATGAGGAACTTGAAACTTTCAGCACAAGACAGGAGCATGTAACGGATCTCTGGCTCAAGTTAAAAGAAAAAAAAAACAAAAGTTGACCATTCAGTGGACAGATATGCAGTCAGCATAACAGTTCTAATGGGAGGAAATCTCAGTGGTATAAAACCATTGCAAAGAAACTTCTAAAGAAACAAATTTGTGCATAACAGCGTACGGTTGGAGATAGAGAGATGCTGAATGAAACGCGTTTGACTGTAAAGAGAGAATTGCGTGATGCCTTCGATGACTTCCGTAACAGAATATTGTCAAGCGATCATTCACATCACCCAAAAAAATTCTGGTCGTATGTAAAGGCTGTCAGAGGCACAAAAGTTGGTGTTCAGTCTCTAGCGAATGAGTCAGGAACTGAAATTGAGGGTAGCAAAGCAAAAGCTGAAATGCTTAACTCCGTTTTCAAATATTCCTTTACCAAGGAAAACCCAAGAGAACTGTCCCAGTTTAATCCATGTGCCACTAAAAACATGAATGAAATAAGTATTAATGTGAGTGGTGTTGAGAAACAGCAGAAATGTTTAAATTGAACAAAGCTCCAGACCCCGATGGAATCCGTGTCAGATTCTATACTGAATTTTCTGCACTGAGTTAGCCCCTCTTCTAACTAAAATTTATCGTAAATCTCGCGAACAGAAAATTGTGCCCAGTTGTTGGAAAAAGGCACAGGTTGTACCCTTCTACAAGAAGGGTATTAGAAGTGATCCACAAAACTAGCGTCCAATATCCTTGACATCGATTTGTTGTTGAATCTTAGAACATATTCTGAGCTCAAACATAATGAAGTATCCTGAACAGAATGACCTCATCAGTACCAGCTAGCACGGATTTCGAAAACACTGATCATGTGAAAGCCAACTCGCACTTCTTTCACATGACATACTGAAAGCTTTGGGTCAAGGCCACCAGGTAGATGCAGTATTTATTGATTTCCTAAAAAAAAAAAAAAATGGTTCAAATGGCTCTGAGCACTATGGGACTTAACATCTGAGGTCATCAGTCCCCTAGAACCTAGAACTACTTAAACCTAACTAACCTAAGGACATTACACACATCCATGCAAGAGGCAGGATTCGAACCTGCGACCGTAGCAGTCGCGCGGTTCCGGACTGAAGCGCCTAGAACCGCATGGCCACCGCGGCGATTTCCTAAAAGCTATGCTTATTGTCAAAATTACGATCATATGGGATATCAAGTACAATTTGTGACTGTATTGACGACTTTTTGGTAGGGAGGACACAGAATGTTATCTTGGGCGGAGAGTCATCGTTAGTTCTAGAAATAACTTCGGGTGTGCCCCAGGGAAGTGAGTATATTAATGAACTTGCAGACAATAGTAAAATCAGGATTTTTGCAGATGATGCAGTTATCTATAACAGAGTAGTATCAAAAAGAAGTTGCGTAAATATTTTGCCAGATCTTAATAACATTTCAACGTGGTGCAGAGACTGGCAACTTGGTCTAAATGTTCAGAAGTGGAAAATTGTGCACTTCACAAAACGAAAAAAGGTAGTATCCTAAGACGATAATGTCAATGAGCCACTGTTGGAATCGGCCAACTCATACAAATACCTGGGTGTTACACTTTGTAGGGATATTAAGTGGAATGATAACATAGGTTCAGTCGTGGGTAAAGGAGATAGTAGACTTCGGTGTATTGGTAGGATAGTGGGCAAGTGCAATCAGTCTACAGAGGAGAGTACTTACAAATCACTCTTGCGACCGGTGCTAGAATATTGCTGAAGTGTGTGAGACCCGAACCATACAGAATTAACATGGGATACTGAAGGTATACAGAGAAGGGCAGCACGAATGGCCACAGGTTTCTTAAATCCGTGGGAGAGTGTCGCAAAGATACTGAAGGAACTGAACTGGAAGACTCTTGAAGATCGACGGAAACCATCCCGAGAAAGTCTACTAATCCAAGAACAGGCCTCGAATGAATACTCTAGGAATAGACTACAATCTTCTACGTATCACTCGCATCATAGGGATCACCAGGATAAGATTAGGATAATTACTGCATGCACAATGTCATTCAAACAACCATTCTTTCCGCGCTCCATACGTGAATGGAACTGTAAGAAACCCTAATAACTGCTACAATTGTAAGTAGGCTGTTTATGTTTTCTTATTGGTAACGCCACGTAGCGCTCTGTATGAAAATCACTGGCTGTGCTGTGTGCAGTCTGTGGCTAGTTTGCATTGTTGTCTGCCATTGTAGTGTTGGGCAGCTGGATGTGAACAGCGCGTAGCGTTGTGCAGTTGGAGGTGAGCCGCCAGCAGTGGTGGATGTGGGGAGAGAAATGGCGGGGTTTTGAAATTTGTAAGACTGGATGTCATGTACTGCTATATATATTATGACCTTTGAACACTATTAAGGTAAATACATTGTTTCTTCTCTATCAAAATCTTTCATTTGCTAACTATGCCTAACAGTAGTTAGTGCCTTCCGTAGTTTGAATCTTTTATTTAGCCGACAGTAGTGGCGCTCGCTGTATTGCAGTAGTGCGAGTAACGAAGATTTTTGTGAGGTAAGTGATTTGTGAAAGGTATAGGTTAATGTTAGTCAGGGCCATTCTTTTGTAGGGATAACAGAAAGTCAGATTGCGTTGCGCTAAAAAAATATTGTGTGTCAGTTTAAGCACAGTCATGTATAATTTTTCAAAAGGGGACGTTTCACAATGAGACATACCATCTGCCATGTATCTCACGGTGGTTTTCAGAGTATAGATGTAGATGTAAATATTTTCAGTTACAGTGGTGTGCAAATCGTAAGGACGAAAGTAGCTTCCGCATGATCTGTCACTGCCAAGTAACGTAGCTGGATGAAACTTGGAGAGTAACTGATACAGAAAGAGCTCCTACAGCATAGAAAAGAAGGTAGCTGAAGAAACGAGACGACTAGAGATGATACTTTTACTCAAAGACAATAATTACACTGAAGTCACCGCAAGTCATGATGGCCCTTGGACGTGATTTTCTTCTTAGGGTGTGTGATCGCCATGGACGGTACTGTACGCTCTGCACCGCGCTCCCGTGCTGCCCACATGGATGGTAAAGCATTATTGTGATGTGTCT
Source organism: Schistocerca piceifrons (assembly GCF_021461385.2). Classification (NCBI taxonomy): domain Eukaryota; kingdom Metazoa; phylum Arthropoda; class Insecta; order Orthoptera; family Acrididae; genus Schistocerca; species Schistocerca piceifrons. The sequence continues at coordinate 827,349,653 of NC_060138.1, forward strand.
TACCATTCCTCCACCAGCGCATTGACAACTGCTGGATGGTCGACGATGCATCTGGGCGTGTTGCAATACGCCTTACCAGCGTATTTCACAAGTACTCGAGGATATGTAAGTCGGAGGAAAGGGCAGTCCATTCGCCGAATATCGTCTCGTTCCAAGAACTCCACCAACTGCCTGTTCGATGTGGTCCCCATTGTTAGCCATAAAAATGAATTCGGCGCCTAATGTACCACTAACAGGACGCACGTGAGGAAAGATTAGAGTGTCCCATTAATGTTGATCATTGAGAGTACCGTGTTCGTTGATTCTGAGGTCAGTATGCCCGTGCAACATTATGTTTCCCCGCATCATAAAATGTGTAACATAAAAACGACCATGTGCTATACGTGTCCCCATTTCTCGCCATATGAAAGAAGGTCCAGAATCCTTACTCAGACAGAGTGTGCTCTCATCCGAGAAGAGCACTCGACCCTACTCCTCGTTGGTCCAGTCCCTGTGCTCTTGTACCGTCGCAAAAGATGTCACCGAAGTGTGCCGGTCAAAGGAAAACAACGTACTGATTGTCGAGAAAAAGAGACCATCCCCCTGCAGTAGCCGTGCCACAGAGGTTCGTGAGTCTCCGTGCCTTTCATTCCTGTTAAATATGGTTGCAGTTGCACCCGATGTTTGAAATGAAACTCTTCTTGCCTGGTGCACAGTGTAGCCGTCATCTGCTGAGCTGACCATGGTGGACTACCTCCTCTGCTTCGGTCAGCAGGCCCTGTGGCTCGGAACGCTCCCCTAGCACGTGAAACAATACTATGAGTAATAAGAAATTACTGGACTGTACCAGGTAAACTTCGTCTTTCTTCCAGTTTCCCGATGATCCTTCCCCATGTGAAGTCATTTAGATGTTGTCTCCTCTCCATGTCGTACTGAAGTACGCTACCGCAGTACACCGTAACTGATCGCTGATTTACACTCATTGTTTTTTCCCGTCCCTCCAGCTGCCTCGTGATACGGTGACAGCCCCATTTCGCGCTATAGTCGCACTGAACTCAGGCCACGTAACGTCCAGCTTTCTAGCTTTCTGTGCACGATGGCAGACCTCTGCCCCAATTTTATTCATTAACATCAAGTGTTTAATACGTTACATTACTTCATCTAAACTGAAGCGTCAATAAATTTGATATACGTATGCATATGCAAATACAGAGATACGTAAACAGACAATACGCCGATGCGGTACGTAAGTAAGACAGCAAGTGTCTGTCGCAGTTATTATATCTGTTACTGCTGCTACTATGGCAGGTTACCAAGATTTAAGTGAGTTTCAACGCGGTATTAGACGACGGGACTCATCATCTCCGAGGCAGCGATGAAGTGGAAATTTTCCCGTACGGCCATTTCACGAGTGTACCATGAATTTCAACAATCACGTAAAACATCAAATCTCCGACATCACTGCAGCCGGAAAAAGATCCTGCAAGAACGGGACCAACGACGACTGAATACAATCGTTCAACATGACAGAAGTGCAACCCTTCCACAAATTACTACAGATTTCAGTGCTGGGCCATCAACAAGTGTCAGCGTGCGAATCATTGAACGAAACATCATCGATATGGATTTTCGGAGCCGAAGGCCCTCTCGTGTACGCTTGGTGACTGCACGACTGAAAGCTTTACGCCTCACCTGGGCCCGTCAAAACCGACATTGAACTGTTGATGACTGGAAACATGCTGCCTGGTCGGGCAAGTCTCGTTTCAAATCGTTTCGAGCGGATGGACGTGTACGGATATGGAGAAAATCTCATCAATCCACGGACGCTGCATGTCAGCAGAGGACTGTTCAAGCTGGTAGAGGCTGTGTAATAGTGTCGGGCGTATGCAGTTGGAATGATATGGGACCCCATATACGTCTAGATACGACTCAGAGGGATTATACGTACGTAAGCATTCTGTCTGTTCAACTGCGTCCATTCATATCCATTGTGCATTCTGACGGACTTGAGCCATTCCAGTAGGACAATGCGACACCCCGCACGTTCAGAATTGCTAGAGATTGGCGCCAGGAACACTCTTCTGAGTTTAAACACTTCCGCTGGCCACCAAACGCCCCAGACATGAACATTATTGAGCATATCTGGGATGTCTTGCAACGTGGTGTTCAGAATAGACCTGCCAGCCCTCTTACTCTTACGGATTTATGGACAGCCCTGCAGGATTCATTATGTCAATTCCATCCAGCACTACTTCAGACGTTAGTCCATGCCACGTCATGTTGCGGCACTTCTGCGTGCTAACGGGGGCCTTTCACGATATAAGTCAGGTATACCAGTTTCTTTGGCTCTTCTGTGTATCTCGTCCTTAAGTACTGCGGAGCAGTGTATTCGTGCCCATTTAATTTCACGTCCTTATATTGAGTGTTATCTACCAGCCTTTACACTCAGCGTTCGCCATCTCCTTGTCTGTTTTTTATATCGCAATTATTTTCTTATTTTGCGATCTTCTATGTGCAACTGTGCCGACCGCGAATGCACTCTCACAACTAACGATATTATCCAGAAGATAATTTATATCTACGGTGACTAATAATGGTCCTTGAAGTAAAACCGACACTAATTTCTCTTCTCGCTATCTCTTGCACAATTTGCTGAGATCGATGTGCTGAGTTCTGTTTGCTGACAGATGTTAATTTCAGCCATATACCTGAGCTAATGATCTGCAAGGACATATTGTTTTTAGTAGGCTACAGGGCGGAAGTTGATAGAAGGAAGTGAATAAATGTGGCTTTAACCTGCTCTCCGCTACATAAAACATTGCATAAGTATTATCGTTCTTCACCAAGTAGATTTTATTTCTTATTCACTTCCTATTGGAATTAGTTTACGTGATCTATCTGACATTAGCCTCAAATGAATGAGTACCTTTCAGGAAGTAACAGTTTCGCAATACGTACAAGCTTTATTACACAACTAAAAACAGTAGGTACAGTGTTCGTTAACTTCTAGAATGCTAATTCACTTTTTGCGTGCCTCTACTACAAACATACGACCGCCGCTTGATTAACAGCTGTGAGAGAACGAAGGAAAGAAATACACTGGCTTGTTATTAATCCAGGTAAAGGTCTTTAAACAGCGAAACGGCTGTAGGAAACTTCGCAGTTTCGATCCTCAAACTCAGCAAGTTGCCCCTTCCTTAACGACCTCGACGCTAACGTAAATCACGAGGACTGCCACAGCGTCTTACTTTGCAGGATTCATTAAGCGCATTTGTAATCAACGCTGTCTGGCATTCACATTCCACATTTGTGGCTCCGGTAAGCCGATTACCCGTCGTTATGACGTGGAGTAAGTGAACAGTGAAGGAGCACAAGAATTTGCAGAAGGAAGTTTCTGGCACAGTCAGGTTGTAGGTTTTCTGCGACCCGACGGGGATAATGGCTAGTGATATTCTGAACATTTTACCTAAGTGTTACTTTCGCCTTTAACTACCAACAGCACTCTCATCCCTGTCAGTACAACAATAAACTGCCACAAATCCGTTTAACATTGTTTTAAACGTATTAGGTGATACGAATTAAAATAGAAAATGCATACACAAACCGATGACTGATCTTTGTTGAAAAAGGAGTATGATCAATTCTCTTTTAGATTCCCTGTATGCTACAACGCTTCCTTGTTCACTCGACATTCAGTTAGGGAGCTCCATTTTCTATACTGCTTGAAGAAAGGATTAAGCATAAGACCAGACGACGGTTTCTTTTTTTCTGACAACCCTTGTGTTGCTTTACAGTACCATTCAGAATTTACTGGTATCACGACGCACGTCATGTTTAATACAATCTCAGCAGTTACTATCATGGAAAAGTAGTAACGGATTCGTTTCTGTCTCATAGTCCCAACAGTGTCTGTTCGTAATTTTCAACCTAAACGTCTCGATACTTTTCCTCAGATTAATGGTACATATTGAAATACACCGCCCAAAATAGCGAAAGTGAAATTTTTTTTTGGAACCCCCCTCATTTTCCCCATTCCGAAGTAGAGATTTGAAATTAGGCTAAATGGTGCCTACAAACTTTGCGACGTCACCTTCTAGCTCGGCATCACTTCAAACAACAAGGTGTTTTGCGAAAAAATTGCCAGAACTTAGGAATTTATGTAAATTGTAGGATGGATTAATGGTGTGACATTGGCACCAAATTTCACCACGCTTCTCTCCAACGCCACCGTGGGCGTCTTATGCGATAGGAATGTCGTCACCCCTCCCCCTGTGCCCCCATCTCAGTCCTTCACTTGACGCCTCTGCGATGGAGTCCACAACGGCGACGCCCAGTGTTGAAGTCACGCGCATTTCGTATGAGTGGTGAAAGAAAATATATCAAACAAACTGCTGCTCAGAATCGACACGAAAAGGCCTCAGAACGTGACAAGGGGCTTCTATCAAACCATCCTATCCAATGGAGCGTTCGTTTACACACTTTTCGAACTGCGACGTGCAACAGAATGACGTTAGTGACACTCCTGACTCCCCGGACGATTCAACCCTTGCGTAATGGCATCGTGGGATGACGCCTTTGGAGAGCAGCGCGATAGTAATTTTTGCTCTGGTGTACTGGGTGGGATGGCCGTTGTGGCCGAACGGTTCTAGGCGCTTCAGTCTGGAGCCGCGCGACCTCTACGGTCGCAAGTTCGAATCCTGCCTCGGGCATGGGTGTGTGTGATGTCCTTAGGTTAGTTAGGCTTAAGTAGTTCTAAATTCTAGGGGAGTGGTGACCTCAGATGTTAAGTCCCATAGTGCTAAGAGCCATTTGAACCATTTTATACTGGGTGGAACCACCAGGGCCTATTCAAAACCATTCTATGAAATGTAAACATGATCCAAGGCAGCAAAGGTTGTTTATGTTTTTTCAGCCCTTCTGTTCCACGTCCGCCTGTGGGCAGATCATGGGGGGTGTGACGCATGGGGGATTTCTGTCGAGCGCTCCTACCCTTGATCGCGCCACAAGAGGACTGATGATTCATTGATTGATTGATTGAGGATGGTATGGGACTACACGGCGAGGTCATCAGCCCAGCGATTCCAAAGTTACACATGGAAGAGTGTGGGTCCGCTAAAAGCGGAGAGGAGTCAAACCATAAAGCGAGGAAGTTAAAACACACACACAGCAGAAGGTATAAAATGGTAGCGTAACTGCAAAAACTGGGAAAACAGAGGGATAAGAGAGCGGCCTTTGCAAATGGGAGTGGTCATGGGTCCCAGACCGAAAAAAAATGAACAGAGGCCCCAACCACAACCACACTGCCCGTGCTCCAGGAGTAAGGCAAAACCTTATATCTGAAAATAAAAACCACTTTCATGAAGTAAACTGAGGACCAGATCAACCATCTGTGAACCGCATACCAATAATAAATTTAAGGAATGTTGAAGATTGTACTTAGTACAAAGGGTAATAGGAGGGGACATTCCATCAATATATGGGACGCAATCACTCTGGCTCCACAGCCATATTGCGGTGTGGTTCGTTACACAAGAGGAAACAATGAAAGAGCCTGTTATGACCAATGCGTACACAGCATAAGACAGTGGACGCCTTCCGAGAGGAGAGGTAGGAAGAGCGCCAAACCGCAGCAGACTCCTTGATTGTGCGCAGTTTATGACTGTGAGCAGTTTTTGGGCAAAGAAAGATGTGACATAGATCCGTATATCTGTAGATGGAATCATGAAAGGGAATGAGGGGTAAGTATCTGCTTCTCTAGCCAAACGGTCAGCCAGTTCATTCTCTGGGATGCCCACATGACTTGGCACCTACAGAAAGACAACTAAGTAGGCGGCACAGCCAAGGGCAGAGAGAAGGTAATTGATAGCAGAGACCAAAGGGTGCTCAGAGTAGCATCGGTCGATAGCCTGCAGGCTGTTCATTGACTCAGAACGAATTAAAACACTCTGGAGGGAAGCAAAAGAAACAAAATGGAGGACTCTGTGACTGGATAGGAGTTCTGCTGTGAATGCAGTACAGGCTCCTGGCAATAAATGGTGTTCCTGTAAGTAGGCTGTATAGGTTTTTAATTTGGTAACGCCACGTAGCGCTCTGTATGAAAATCACTGGCTATGCTGTGTGGAGTCTGTGGCTGGTTTTCATTGTTGTTTCCTATTGTAGTATTGGGCAGTTGAATGTTAACAGCGCGTAGCGTTGCGCAGTTGGAGGTGAGCCGCCAGCAGTGGTGGATGTGGAGAGAGAGATGGCGGAGTTTTGAGAGCAGATGATCTGGACGTGTGTCGATCAGAGACCGTAAATTTGTAAGACTGGATGTCATGAGCTGATGTATATTATGACTTTTGAACACTATTAAGGTAAGTACATTGTTTATTCTCTATCAAAATCTTTCATTTGCTAACTATGCCTATCAGTAATTAGTGCCTTCAGTAGTTTGAATCCTTTATTTAGCTGGCAGTAGTGGCGCTCGCTGTATTGCAATAGTTCGAGTAACGAAGATTTTTGTGAGGTAAGTGATTTGTGAAAGGTATAGTTTAATGTTAGTCAGGGCCATTCTTTTGTAGGGATTATTGAAAGTCAGATTGCGTTGCGCTAAAAATATTATGTGCCAGTTTAGTGATGATCAGAATAAGTAAAGAGAGAAATGTTTGAGTACGTTCAGTTTTGCTCAGCTGTTTGAAAATCAAATAATGTAAGAGGTTTATTAGCACAGTAATTCGTTAATTTTTCTAAGGGGACGTTTCATTCCAAGCAAGAAGGAGATGTGACAGCACACCGCACCTTAACCATCGTCTCAGAACCACCAGTGTAGAATATGGTGGCACACTGGAAGTCTGCAAGGATGACACGTACAAGGCGCTGGAAAACCATAGGCGCGACAGAGACCTTGAGAACATGGAATGGGTTGGTCCTAATCCGTGCTCTAGGCACCATCCTAAGAGTTGTGTGGGAGGAAATACACAGAGTGCATTCCAGTGAGTGAAGATAGAGATCCCGACAGAGGTAAGTGACATGCCTTCCAACTGGCAATCCCACACATGGGCAATTAGCAGGAGGGACACACCTCTCATTTGAAAAGAGCACAGGGTACACGGGATGGTCAGGGAATTGGCGAATGGCATTTGCATAAGAAACTGGGACTTGGCTCCATCGTATTTCTAGAGAGGGAATCCCTGCTTCTGTGAGGAGACTGTCAAGGGCGCTAGTGCAAAAGGCACCAGTAGCCCACTATGGTGGGGTCATGAAATTTCAGAGTTGAAGGAGCTGTTGAGCCATAAACCTTACTATCACGATCTAGTCTTGACAAGAGCAGAGCATGGTAAAGATGGAGAAGAGTGGCATGGTCTTCAACCCAAGATTTATGGGCCCGGAGGCGGAGAGCATTAAGCTTCAACATGTATGTCGTCTTTAGGTGGTGAATATAGCGCAGCCACATCAGCCTTTTATCAAAAATAAGGCCCAAGAAACGGGACTGTGCTACAACATCTAGGAGCTGGTCGCCTAAATAAAGTTCTGGATCGGGTTGTACTGTGGGTCGATGACAAAAATGCTTAACTTGTTTTGGAGGGAGAAATCTGGAAGCCATGGGAGATGGCCCATGCAGATGCGTGTCAAATGGCGCCTCAAACAATAGTCATTCCAGACTCAAACGTCACTGATCCACGTCATAGTTTTCCTACCACAAACTCTGGAGGATTTATGCACATCTCCCTGTGCAATGCAACCCACATGGAGTTGCTGGGTAGACGGCTGACTCACCTTAATTCACTCTCATGGTATCTGAATATCAAGCTGGTGTCACACAAATGTATCTCATAATGGAAGTTTGGTATCTTATTTATCTCACACATGGATCCTCTACTGAATGTTAGAACAAGCACTTCTAATTCTTTTTATTGTCTCATAGTCAGATTGAGACTCACACTGTACTCACCACGTTGAAGTGCTTGTCTCTAATTCAAGCTCTGCAGACGGAAATCTTAATTATTTTCAACTTGTATTTACACACGCAAGTATTTCATCTTAATACCACCACACGCTAGTATTTCGTCTTATAATTACAACACGTGGTTTCTTTGTCACTTCGGAAGAATCCTATGTTCTCCATAAATGTTTTACCTGCCTATCTTTATCCGAACAATTTACATGAGCCTCCCACCAAAAGTTTCTGAAAAGAGAAATTATTAGTTCATTTACTCTTAAATATTCCACATGCATACCATTTTCATTTAAATTTGTTTTTCTGGAGCGCTCATAGAGCACGTCTTCAAACCTCAGGAACCAGCGACAGAGTGCTGAAACATGGCCGTTCATCTGGTCATCCCGCGCTTCCGCAGAAGTGGGGGAGGACCTTACCACCGTATTGGTCTGCCACATTCCAGGCCCTCTGGTGCTCTGGTATAGTTCCTCTCTTTAGTTCAGCCAAAGGTGACCAGAGAACTGTCTCAAAGATGATTATATAATCTACCATCACTATCTGTGGTCAGCAGACGACCAGCCATTCATTCAGTTCAGAAACAGTACCAAACTGGATTCAGGGATCAGTTTTAAGGAAGTGCACATCTGAATAATTAAACATACAAATTGCCCTCCTTTCCTACATTGGTATCCGGCTTCAGTGTATTACATAAAATGGTGTTACTCTACAAAACACGCTGTTGTGACAAGAACAACAAAGTATTTTGTCGTACATCTTTTCTATGTCGGGCAGTACTGTACCCTTTCACAGTGAATAGATTTTCTCCAGATGTGTTACGCAGTTATCGTGTGAGTTCACGAGCAATGTGAAGCGGAATTCAATCGTGCGCCAAAGCAGTTCAGTTCAGAGACCTTCACTCCCGTAGAGCAAAGAGTTCATGTTGGTAAAGCAGACCAAAGTAACGTATGCCGTTCCCGCTGCATGATCTTGGTCTTTGGAGTCAGAGTTCCTTAAAGAAAAATGGACCAGTGTCGGCACCTAACGGCAAGTAACGACGGCAATGCAATTAACAACACAAACCCTGCAGCGCGTCATCTGAACATCATACCCATATTGTAAACAGTTTTCCGACTACACTGGCTCAAGTAGCGAAAGTTAAATTATCACCACCCTGTATAATTGGTCGCATCTGTTGTAGTGTCCAAGAAGTCCGAGGGGTTTCCAGCGTTCGAATTTGGAGGACACTCTTCAACAGTTTGTCTAACAATCTGGTTTGGAAATCAACAGATGCAATCCACACTGGTAGTCATTCCCCATCTATGTAGTAAGTCACCGCATCTCCTTCGGTTAGTCCGGATCCTGTTGATTGTACTCCATGTCCTCTCTGGCAGATCAAGTTCCCATGGATGTCGTTGATCTGGGCAAAGCTGTGGAGCTCTGCTAGAGTGTCATTATATCATTCTTGTGTCTGAGTGTTGTGCATATTGAATGTATGGCCCCTGAAGTTACTACAGCTGTTGTGAAAGAGGAATGACTGCAGCACAGTCCGTTGATTCGGACAGCACATATGTACTCGTGAATTGGTAGCTGCTGGCTGTTGCACATTTTCTTAAATTCCCTCAGAATATTGCTCTATCTTCTCAGGTTAGGTGGTGCAATGTGGCTCAGTGTAGGTAGCCACAGTACTGGCGTGGACTTAATTGTACCAATAACAACCCGAAATGTCTGATTTAGTTGCGCATCTACCAATTTCGTGTGGCTGCTGTTTGTCCAGACAGGCTGCAGTATTCTGCCGCTGAGTAGACAAGGCCAACGGCAAGTGATCGTAAGGTCGAAGTTGCAGGACCCCATGTTTTATCACATAATTTTTGCATAATATTGTTTCTTGACCTTAATGTATCTGCGGTTCAGTGTTGCCAGGAAAACGAATATTTTTCAGGTGTATTCTATTAATTCATATTCCGTCACCATTTTGCCAATTAAGGAGTCTGAGAAACTACCTGAAAAGCTTTTTCGCTAATACAGTTTCAATGCACAGCAGTACATACGTCAGGCAAGAAATGCAGACCTTTTACAACTCTACCTTCTCTGTAAGTAGAATTCACTGCCAGAAATTCACGTTATTCAACCTCTAAAGTGTCTTTTCTAAATAAACAATATTTACCATCAGCAAAAGACGCAAAATAAACCACATTTCCCTTGGTCTGCGACTACGAAAAGACGTCTGCACTCTTCACCAACACGAGCCATGTAAATCAACAATTCTCTCCCTGAAGATGATGGTGTGAACTATCGAAACGCGTAGTGGCGAAATAAACAAGAGACTAACGCAGAAACTGTTTTATTTGTTCAAAAATGGTTCAAATGGCTCTGAGCACTATGCGACTTAACTGCTCTGGTCATCAGTCGCCTAGAACTTAGAACTAATTAAACCTAACTAACCTAAGGACATCACACACATCCATGCCCGAGGCAGGATTCGAACCTGCGACCGTAGCCGTCGCTCGGCTCCAGACTGTAGCGCCTAGAACCGCACGGCCACTCCGGCGGCTGTTTTATTTGTATTAATCAATAGTCGCAGCCCTCAAAGTGCCATACCTTATGGACGAGATATTCGTCCTCATCTGATCCTTCTTTCAATTTCGAGTCTGTATTACTCTCTTCAGATATAACGAAAGTTTTAGTTTTTATGTATATGTTCCTTAGTATACAACCATATATTGAGTCATTGCCCTGTCCCTCAAGGATCATTCAGTAAACATTTTGTAGAAACTGGTTCTGAAGTTTTCTCAGAATAATCCATGAATCTCAAAGTGATAATTCATACTAATTTATCCAAGTTATTATTTAGTTGACAGCTTTAAAGCTGTCCGTTGAGCTAATTCACCCCCTAAAGCCAGTTATTTCCGTTACTTTATTAAAATTCAATGTTTTACATGCTGCCGGTAACAATTTTAGGGAACCTTGTATTGCACATTATGGAGTGAAGGCCGACATGTCTATAAAATTTGTGTCCTATCTTCATACTTTCTTGTGAAGAACAATAATTACTGCTCAGTGCAGTTTCAGGGTGCCATTTTCATCGCAGAAATTTTTTATATGATTTCGCAAGTTACTTTTTGTACAACGTTTCTTCCAGCTTCAACTATTTCTGTTACTTATTTATCGCATGATGAAAACAAATGTAAGCACACAACAATTGTGGGCAAATGTGCACAGTCACAATCTCGTACAGTCTTACATCTCCGTATCTAGTTCCCTGTGCCGCTCGATCGCTGTATCCGATGCGCGGTGAATGTTCATTATTGTTCCTTTATACGTTCCAAGGGGGACATCAGCAACAATATGGTGGATTGACCTCAAGGAGGCACCACAGTCGTAACTGGCAAAACCACTCCATTTCCAGTCGTGCATCAAGTAACCACATCTGCCTTGGCTAGCCCGAATTCAGTTCATATTCTACCACAGATGTCGGGGGAGATAGAATCCTTGTATCCACCTGGATGGGTTTTCACGTAGATGTTTGCTGACTACTACTGATTGATTCCACTGGATTTTCCATCAATGGCTGACTCTGAAAGACGTCCCAACAAAGTTGTTGCTGTGCACCACTGTAGTTTCCTTTATTTAAAGCTTTCGTGATCTGCTAGTGCAATATCTCCAAGAATGGATAGCTTAGGGTTCTCCTGAATGCTGTTCCAGACCTCCAGCAGGGCTTCCGATTTTCTTGGAACTAGAGGTGGGATATTACGGAGAACAGGAAGCCATAGGGTATTGGTACTCCTAATACATCCTGTAATTATTCGCGCTACCTGATTGAGTTGCACGTCTGTCTTCTTAGTGTGAGCACTGTTGATCCAGGTCGAACAGCAGTATTCAGCAGCGGAGTATGATAGGGCTAAGGATGTGGATTTTAAAACATGCGGTACCGAACCAACAAGTTCTTTAAGAATGTCATTTCTCGTTTTGCCTTAAGCAGTTGCGTTTGAAAGACGCTACCTGAAAGTTAAGAGTTCTATCTAGTTTTGTTTCTAGGTATTCCTAGGTATTCCACTTTTGTGGTGCTAAGAAGGCAACACTGGTGATATGAACCGAACCGTCTAGAAAGACTTCTCAGTCGAAGAACATACAAGAAGTCGGAAAGTCCCACAAGTTCGTACAATTATTTTCATTGGAACACCACCGCCGGCCGCTGTGGCCTAGCGGTTCTAGGCGCTTTAATCTTGAACCGCGCGACCGCTACGGTGGCAGGTTCGAATCCTGCCTCGAGCATGGATGTGTGTGATGTCCTTAGGTTGTTAGGTTTAAGTAGTTCTAAGTTCTAGGGGACTGATGACCTCAGATGTTAAGTCCCATAGTGCTCAGAGCCATTTGAACCATTTGGAACACCACCATCACTCCTACTTCATACCTCGAATTTTTTTTACAACACATGTAGCACTAATTCTGGGATGTCAATATTACCTTTATGAATCTATGTTTCTTGATTTAATTCTTGAACTATGCAAGAATTTAAAGATATCGTAAAATGCTTGTAAAATTCTCTCTGTGGTGTTAGATACTGCGCCATCTGCCGTCTTAACTAATGAACCAGAACGTCTACTCAACTTAAATTTCTGGTGTAAGGAGCCTGTTAAAAGGAGATGTCTATAAAGATGATGAGAATCATACAAAATCCAAGCTCTGTTCGACAGGCATCAACACATGTACTGCGTAACGTTACAAACTACCCGTATTTTACAGCTGTTCTGGTTCTGCTCGATTAATAAGTAACCTCTGTAGGTTACTAACTGTCAGTTCCCATCCTTCTATTTGAGAGCAAAAAATTAAATCACAGGTGCAATTACCCATACATGGACTGACGTCACAGCAACTGAAAAGAATAAGGTAAGAACTGGGCAGGAGCAGCTTTATCGTCCGGAGGAGTGACTTTCCTTACTTTTATAAGATTGTACCCAACATACAACAGCGACTCCTCATAGACATCGTACTGAGGCAGTAAAAGTTAATAATTCACACTAGCATGAAACACAAAAATTTATTGATTATTACTTTAGCAAAAGCATGTGATGGGGGCATTGGTCTGACCAAAGTAAAGACACTCGAAAACATCCGTAAACTTCTGGTTTATGAGGGTAATTACTACCAGAATCCCTTGCATAAATTGATACAACATGGAGCTTCTGCTACACTTAATACACTTACACCTGGCTGCCTTAATCGGGAATATGGAGAAATATAAAGGAACATTTCCATTCTATTGGTGAAAGATAACAGTGAATTACTTTCTCTCGATCTCCGGTTAAATATCGGACGCAAACGTAACCAGTGCTGAATATTGAGCTCAGCATAATCGTCACCCTGCTACGTCGTTCATCTGAAAACCTAATCAATCAAACTGCCAGTAGATACGCGCTAAGCCGTAAGAAAAGGAAATCAGTATCACCTTACCTCGGATCACTGAGCAGAATCCATAGAGAGAAGCGACACGTGCTTGTTCAAATGAGAACAAAACACACAGCTTACTGTCTCAAAACTAATATTGCAGCATCTCTCAACACAAATACCAATATCATGCACTCCTCTTCAACTGCAACAGAATCACCAAACCACAGCCTTTCAAATGCAAACAACTTCCAACCGGCTCAGGAGCGGCACACCTTGCTCGCACCAACTCACGATAACATGTAGTTCACGCGCAAAACTGCTGAGCTCGAACTCATAATCACCTGCCCTGTACTACACTGCAAGCGCACGTAGGACTGCGCACACCTCTCAACAACAGGCTCACTGACTCAGTAAAAGTGCTTCCTCGCAAGTGACTCTTTATAACTGCCAAACTGCAACTGCCTCCTCCAAGTACAACGCGCTCATGTGTCGGTGCAATGCCTTTGTCGTTCACTGGCTGAAATACTCACTCCAAAGGTCGCCAGTGAAACCTACATACTCCCCATGTGGTAGAGGGATATTGAAATCGATAAGCGAGCAATCGATGCGCACGAGATCGTAATCGAAATGAATGTTGGCTGAATCAACATACACTTTTCACTGTTTAGTTTTCTTGATTCTCTGACGGTAGAGCCCTTGGAGATTAATCTCAAAACACTGCCGCACAGGCAGATGATTACTACCTACAAGTTGGTATCTAGCTCCTACTGGAATCAAAGTATCGGTGACGAGAATTTCGTCACTCCTCCCCCACACCTTCCCACAGTACGACTTAAAACGGCCATTTTCGAGGTCGATAGGGCTCACATAACTCTTCTTAGGAATCCTGTGTAAGGAGGAAATGTTCTCATTTCACCTTCAGCATATAGCTCAAATGTTCAAATGTGTGTGAAATCTTATGGGACTTAACTGCTAAGATCATCAGTCCCCAAGCTTACACACTACTTAACCTAAATTATCCTAAGGACAAACACACACACCCATGCCCGAGGCAGGACTCGAACCTCCGCCGCGACCATCAGCATAAAGCAACTATCTATGAAGAGCCTGAAGCAGCGCACAGAAAGAGCTGATCCTATTACACATCTAGTATCCTATGAAACGTGTAAAACACGGGACCTAGTCGTTCTGGACGGTAAGTATTGATGCAGAACATAAGCTTCGGCACTGGATGACTGTTTCGGATTTTTGTGTGGTGCGATGGCCTAGAGTGGGGTTCATCAGCCTCGTAATACCCACTAACTAGCTGGCTGAATAAGTAAGCAGCGATATTGACACGCGAACTCGTCGACGTTGCGTGCGAGTGAAACACTTGCATGAGGCATCGCATTTCCCGAGCAACGGAGAGTTTTCATGTCTCACAAACACAAAAACACGGAAGTGTATGGCCAGTCTCCCGCACATACGGCCACAATGTTCTTTAACAAAGTTTCAGGTAATACTTACCTTTATTAGATTGTTTTGTACGCAGGTTATAACGCGGTGGGATATTACTTGCATTTCGGAATGTAGTGTGTTCAGTAAGTTAATTAATTAGCTTGTGAAGGTGACTAATAGCTCCACATTAAAAATATGAAATAAAGCTGCTACAAGAAGCGTGCGTGTGTGTGTGTGTGTGTGCGTTTGTGTGTGCATGTGTTTGTGTGTGTCCTTTGATTTGTGTGCTGCGGGGACATAGGAACGTTTTGAATTTGTTTGTAGCGATCCGAGGTATTCGATACGAGTTAAATCCTGAAATGCAATAAGCCTTCACGAATCGAAGATTACTACGAAAATGATTAATGATTAACTCTCAGTCATCAAAAAATATTTGAACATCGTGTACAACTATATACCAATGGCACAAAAGAGAAAAATAAAATAAAAATCACACAAAAATGTGATGAATGGGTCAAAGCGTTCATTAACGTTAATGAAAAGTTCTCGTTACGTAAGCCATGCAAATTAAAGCTCTGGTTATCACTAACTACAGCCACCTTCCTCTTCGTATTTCATTTTCTGGAGTTTTTAATTTTTATTTCAAGTGTTTTATTCGCTCATTACATTGCCTCAGTCTCTTAACGAAACTGCTGCTTTTATTCCTGCTGAACTCCTCAGTTCAAAGCAACTTTTTCAACAATGTGGCTGTCGTGAAGAATGAAAATTTAAATAAAATATTTGTTGAAATAACCCCACCTAAGAGATCAGGGTAACACGCCATCCGCATCTTAATTCAGATTAATAATGTACTTGATAGTCAAGACAGCGTGTACGTACGTGGAGGTACTTGCGCAGAAATAAACCAAGCGGAACAATGGCACAAGATGGGTGGCAGGGACAGCAAACAAACTACTATAATTTATTGGGACGCTGTAACATGTCAGAGAAATAAATGCCTGAAAAATTGCTGTTGAGTAGTGGCTCAGTAACGTACGAAGCAGGGCAGGAACGGAAAACAGAAGAAAGGAAGAGAACGGCCGCTGGTCGTATAACCGGTTCGTGCAGTCGATATGAAAGCGGCACGGAGATGTAACATTAAAGAGGAATAGTTCGGATCCCGGATACCTGGCATCTGACACACAGCTATGTTGAACGAACTCCAAGAACTGTTTTTCACACACAGCTCTGGAGAAATATTACAACCACCCAAGTGCTTCTCTCATCTTATCTACGCATAAAAAAGGCTAATATTAGCCAGAAAATGTGGCGCTGTGGCTCGCAAAGGAAAGAGTACAGTCCGCGGAAAGTAAACCAGCGGCATATATTCCCCGTCGTTGCCTTTTCTCTGTAGACTCGGAATGAGTAAACTGAAAAAGCTGTCGAAGGAAATGTGGGCAGTGTCGGGAGGCTGCAGTGGTTGTTGCGTCACTCGGGGCACAAACAGCCTCGGCAAAGCACTCTCTCATGGCGTCCCCGGAGGAGCAGCCAGAATCGCGCAAACGCGTGGGCGCGTCCGGGGAGACATCTTGCGGGCGGCGCGCGCACTAAGCGGCTCCCCTCCAATGAAGACTTATCGCGATACAGTGGTGGTAGCGCGGCGTATTGATTTTGCTAAACATTTACACCGCATAGCGGCCGCCACAACACGCGCCCCGGGCTGCCGCGCCGACAACAGGTGCCCCCTCCCCTCCCCTCCCCTTCCCAACCCTACCCGCAAAGCGGGCTGCGCTAGCGCTCGGTGCCAAGAATTTTGTACTCCCCTGAGGCCGGACACGGTGTTGCAGGAGCGAAAGGTTGCCCAACTCTATAAGGGCAGGCACCCCGATCCTGCCATCAGATATCTCTGCTGGGAGTCACACTCTCTAGCAGGGAAGGGGGAAACAGTCCGATTCTTGGGTATCCTTTATTTCATTTTCCGGTAGATTTTCTACCTTTCCTCTTACAGCAGTTGGTATTGTCAATTGCGAACTGGAAATTGAATTATTCGTCGTAGGTTCACATTTTCCAAGTTCAGCAAAGTGCAGCCTGAGAACGAAGTTTCTCGCGAAGACGTTCTTGTGTTAAACGTTTTGTTTCAAACTTGGGTTTTTCTCGGCGAATAAAATGGTTCAAATAACTTCAGAGGAAGTTGCCGGGTGACATTTTCGCCAACCTTCTTTATTTCTAGAGGTCCACACATTGTCATTCTCAAGCCAGAAATACGACGCGTAAGCGCTGCACAAGGAATAGCGTTTGAAGCCGTACATCAAGCTGCACATATCCACAGTATATGCATGTACAGATGAAGAAAAAGGAACTTGTGAGTAGATTCTCACTATACGACGAATAATCGACAAATCGCGAGAGTTCTCTGTTCTTGCCTTCATCTGCTTCCTTGATTACAGGAAAGCCTTTGACATTATTGCCTGGGAAAATTATGGCAGGTACTTGCAGAGTTCGATGTTCCACCACGCTTGACAGCACGTATAAGATGTTTACAAAATAATCACATCGCGGCTGTGAATACAAGTGCTAGCACCTCTGATTTCTTTACTGTATCAATATGTGCCAGACAGGGGTGTGTTCCGGTCACCCAACTGTACAATATCTATGCAGAATACGTCACTAGTAATGTTCTTGACGGTTGGACTGAAGACATTTAAATTGATCCAAGAACTATAAAGAACCTCCGATTTGCTGATCACACAGTGCTTTTAGCCACTTGCAAACGTGAACTTTCTGAGTTACTAACAAAATTAAGGGATGTTAGTTTATCATATGGATTGGACCTCAATCTTAGCAAGTCCCGACTCATGATAACTGATCGAGGAGCACAGGTTCAACTCACAGGTCCATTAAAGAAACTGCAAATCGTGCATTCTTTCATTTATCTTGAGTCAACCATCTGCGACATGGGAAGCTGTGAAGATCACCAAGGTCTGGAGGAACAGACCCAAAGGTCTAGCTTGTCGAAATTCTTGCGTTTTCCGTCCTCTTTTATGACTGCGAAGCTTGGACCCTTAAGGCCAGAGACAAGCAGTGTATTGATGAATCGAGTTCTGGTGCTGGTGGAGGATGCTACGCGAAAAAAAAAAAAAAATGGACCGAAAGAAGGACAAATACGTCCATTATTATTTAACTCAGTATCTCCAGGAGCCCATATTCTCCAGTTCGTTGGCCATATAGTGAGAAGAGATGGAGAGAATGTTGAGAAAATAATCGTGGAAGGTAAATCGAGTGCAAGAGCCGACGGGAATAATAACTAGCGGATAGATAGATCATCTGGTCTCTCTGTTCAGTAGGCTCTAGGACTAGCTGCTAACCGTGTGGGATGAAGACGCTTGATTCAGGCGAACACGCCGCACAGCTGTGAGCACAACGACTTATGAAGGACACGTAAACACCGTAAACAACAGCGCAACCACACAACAAAAGATGCCAAACCTTAGAAGTTGTCGACTGTTAATATTAATAACCATTGGGTGAGGGAGCATTAACTCTGTCCCTCCCTTGTTTGATCAGGGAGAGAGCACGATTCCAAGCATAATATAAGCGAAAATTTCATCTATATATACAGGGTCACTAGCTAATTTGATCTCAACTGCGCCGCGTGGGATTAGCCGAGCGGCCTAGGGCGCAGCAGTCATGGCCTGTGCGGCTGGTCCTGGCGGAGGTTCGAGTCCTCCCTCGGGCATGGGTGTGTGTGTGTTTATCCTTGGGATAATTTAGGTTAAGTAGTGTGTAAGCTTAGGGACTGATGACCTTAGCAGTTAAGTCCCATAAGATTTCACACACATTTGAACATCTCAACTGCTTTCTTAATAACACCAACCCAATTACTAGAAGTGCACGGCAGAGTCTCTGTGTTCTTATATTCTACAGTACGACCTGTGCCAAGACGATGTTCTGCCGTAGCAGATTTGGTCTGCTGTTGGTAAGCGTGTGTGACACAACTGAGTGAACCTCCACGGTCCTGATGGTGTGACCTATATATGACCTACCACAACTGCAAGAAATACGATAGACGACCGCGTTATGAAAACCACTACCATCCTTGAAAGATCCTAAAAGGGACCTAATCTTAGACTGGTCGTATTCTTTGGAAATATGATGCGACATGAGTTTTTAACACCATCTAAGAATAAGCCCCCTTTTAAGATATGTGAAGAATGATATTCATTTGTGTGAGGTGGGCGTGTGTCGTATTCCTTTCAGTCGTCGTATATCATACAGGACTGTGGAGGACCGACGTACTGAGCACAAAAGCCACACACGCTTACAACAGCTGAGTAAATGTGCTATGGCAGAACTTTGTATTTTCCCCCATCATACTACAGAATATAACAACACTGAGATTCTGGCATGCACTTCCAACTATTGGAATGATGATACTATGGAAGCAGTTGAGATTAAATTAAGGAGTGACCATTTAAATAGAGATGGAACCTTTTGCTTAAATTCCACTTGCAGTCCTACTCCCTCTACCTTTGTAAAACAACTCAAGAACAGAGTTAATGCTACCTCGTCCATTGGTTATTAATATTCTCTTTCGATAAATTCTGACTTTGGTCGTCTTTGGTTGTGTGGTGTTGCTATTGTTTACGGTGTATCTCTTATCTTCCAGCCTACGCTCTGCATTCAGAGGTTTTAAATATCCTTGTACACCGGTCTCTCGTTCCATGAGGCGCTTGAAAATAACATGGCGTGCACATGCTAAAATATCGGCGGCTATTGAAGACGTCGACCAGCTGCAGTCCCGTAAATTGTTAGCACATTCTCAGTTCTCTTGCCGCTTCATATTAGAATAAAATCTCAAGCTTCCGGCGATGACTTCCGTTTACTTCACGAGCTGCAATTTACTGTATATCTGTGGTTGCTGCTGCTGGTGTGTCGGTCTCGTATAGCCCGAAGACGCCCTCTGATTAGTCGGCGTGCATAAACATTACGTCATGCTGCTGTAGATTGCGTCGTCTGTGCTGGGGGCACCAAGTCTCCCGCAGAGACGTCAACAATTCAGTGATCTTTTCCGTATTTTCTTAGTGTACAGAGCCCTCTTATACGCACCATTAAGATTATAGCCGCTGTTACCATTGAAACTGCTCTCACTTCTACATACTGGCATTCTGTTCTTTATAGAGGCTGTACAAACTGACATGTGTGAAACAGTGTGAAAAAGCTTCAACCAGGGCAGCGGCTATAGTGTTAGTAGTGGGTGGAAGCGAAGTCTTGACACTAAAAACATACTAAGGGCTTTCAAAAAGTTTTTCACAGTCGTCTCTAATTTTTTTTACTTTTTGCAGGAGGAGAATGATTTTTTTTGTGAACATGCTTGAAATGTTTAGCTACAAGCTGGTATACAAAAAGTATTTTCTTTTGTTTACAGATGAGCCATAATGGACTGTGAAGTAGATGTCAGCTTGCGACAACGGTCGGTGATGGAGTTACTGCCGGCTGCTGTGGCCGACCGGTTCTAGGCGCTTCAGTCTGGAACCGCGCTGCTGCTACGGTCGCAGGTTCGAATCCTGCCTCGGGCATGGATGTGTGTGATGTCTTTAGGTTGGTTAGGTTTAAGTAGTTCTAAGTTCTAGGGGACTGATGACCTCAGATGTTAAGTCCCATAGCTCTCAGAGCTCCATTTGGTTGAGTTCCTCTTGAAGACCGGCGATGACTCCGCCACATCGATTCACAAGAAGTTGCTCCCTGTTTATGGGGAGGACACAGTGAATTGCACCAGTATCCAGCGGTTGTTGCAAAGGTTTAAAGAAGGTGATTTCTCTCTACTGGACAATCCACGATGCGGTAGACCATCGACGGCAGTGAGTGATGTGAATAAGGAGACCATTGATCAAATCATCCAATTTGAGAGATGCATGACGACACGAAAGCATGCTGAAATGACTCGTTTGTCATTGGGCAGTGTGGTATCACTGTTACAGTTACTAGGGTACAGAAAAATCTGTGCATGTTGGGTGCCTAGGTTACTGACAAGAGAAATTAAAACAATGAGGAAGAATGTGTGCGAGGGTCTCATGAAGACCTTTACTGAAGAGTGGAAACAGTATTTTGACGGCGTCATTACCCAGTATGAAACATGGTTGTTTTTGTCCGAAACTGAGAGTAAAACCCAATCCAAGGAGTGGCGTCATCCGGGTTCCCCTCCAAAAAAGAAACCAAGACTTTCACGAATAACCGGCCGAAAGGGGGATCTGTGTGGTGTCATTTTCACTGACTTTTTCGAACGTGGCTCCACAATTAACCGCGACCGTTACTGTTTGTCATTGGACAAGCTGCGACGTGCCATCAAGACCCACAGACCACACCTTCAGGGTCAGCTCGTCAGACTACATCATGACAATGCCAAACCCTATACAGCCCTTATGACGCAGGAAAAAATCAGAAAAATGGGTTGGAAAATTTTTCGTCGTCCTCCTTACAGTCTGGACATGGGTCCGTCTGATTTTTACCTCTTTGTTCGTCTGAAGGCCCACCTGCGCGGTAAAAGATTTGATAGTGAGAAAGACCTTATTTCCTCCGTCAAGTGACGGTGTAAAAGTCAATCCCCAAGATTTTACCAAAGTGCATTTACATCATGGAAAGAAAGTTGGGCCAGATGCGTCACAGTTGATGGAGGCTGCATTGAGTAGGCTCAATGTATAGCTAGTTGTTTCAAGTCTGTTCCCAAAAAATTTCATTCTCCTCCTGCAAAAAACAAAACAAAAAATAGAGAAGACTGTGCAAAACTTTTTGAACGCCCTTTGTATACAGAAGTTCACCGAATTCTTGGCGTTCTTATGGGATACGTGGTGCTGCCAGCGCTGACGTTGGTCACAGTCTACGGCAACATGACGTAATGATATTGTGTGCCGACCTGTAGGCAGTGAAAGGCCACTGTGGCAGCAACCACAATTCTCAGTTACTCTTGACGAAGACGAAGAGGTGCTACTCGAAAACTTGATGTTTTACCCTAAGTCTGAAAGAGAAGTATGAGTGATACATACGTTATTGTAGAAGAGTCGCACGGCATCTGAAACGTTGAACAAAATGGATCGAATGCCCTGCAAATATCTTTGCAAGAGAATGAAATATTTTCTGCAGGCAGTGCTACACAGCTCTTTCATGATTCTGAACAGATATAACAAGCCACTAAAATCTGTTCTGTTAATAGTATTTATTATTTCGATCTTGGATAATAAGCAGATGGAGACATATTATCAACATAACATAAGAAGCAGGTTCGTTGGCAACAGAATTATAAACAGAATATGGGAGTCCACTGTGTCAAAAAACACTCCGTCATCAGGCCACAAGTGGCCCATCGGGTCCATCCGACCGCCTTGTCATCATCAGATGAGGATGCGGATAGGAGGGGCGTGTGGTCAGCACACCGCTCTCCCGGGCGTTATGATGGTTTTCTTTGACTCGAGCCGCTAATATTCGGCCGAGTAGCTCCTCATTTGGCGTCACGAGGCTGAGTGCACCCAGTAAAATGGCAACAGCACATGGCGGCCCGCATGGTCACCCAGCCAAGTGCTGGTCATTCCCAACAGCGCTTAACTTCGGTGATCTGACGGGAACCAGTGTATCCACTGCGGCAAGGCCGTTGGCATCCACTGTGTCAACTTCATGATGTCAACATACTGAACTACACAGGCTGTAAACAGTAGCTGTTCATATAGTACAGCAGTGGTGTAGAGGAAATCGAGACGAACAGTTTGATATAAGACACATGAGATCTATCAAGCCGGGAACCAACTCAAACTGGCCTAAAAAAAGACCACCTAAGCTACAGTGCATGCTCGCCGCTCTTTACATTAGAGTTCCGTAGATCCAACGGTAAAAACGGAACCCTTATAGGATCACTTGTTTGTCCATTCGCATGTGTGTGTGTGTGTGTGTGTGTGTGTGTGTGTGTGTGTGTGTGTGTGTGCTTGTGTGGTGGGGGTGTCGGACAATTCAAAATCCTTTTTCTCAGGGACAGATGTTGACATGTATGTCTCATATTAAGCTCTACGTTTCTTTGGTGTCGTAAAAAAAAGTTAAACATTTAAGTCAGTGCAATCAGAAGATGCGTCCATTTATGCCATATATTTTGCTATTCGAAATCATACATTTCTGAACTTATAGCGTTCTTTCCGGTGACCTAGAGAAATGTAATTTGGAAAGAAGTAAGGCTTTACACTGCAATCAAAGGAAAAAAATCCGAAAGTATTTAATTTGTAATTGTATCGCACGAAAAAGGTTTTTTTATCATTTGTTATCAGACAGTCTGTCTGTCCATTCATCTGCTAAGACCCCTGTTTCTCAGGAGGGCGTAAACGTATGAAGTAAAAATTTATGTCGCATGCTAAGGTCTACAGTCTCTTGGCGAGAGAGTAAACGTCAGCTTCTATGTCAGTGCAAGACAAAGATACTGCCATTTACGTCACATATTTTGATATTCGCAAACTCAGTCATCAAAAACTACTGGGTACCTCTCGTTGACCTAGACTCAAGAACTTTGGCGGGAAGCAAGGATTCACAGCAAAACCAACGGAAAAATCCGAACGTTGTTAATTATTAATATTACGACACGAAAAAAATTGTTATTTGATATCATACTAGTTGACCATCATTCCGTTAAGACCTCTCTTTCTTAGGAAAGGATAGACAAATTGAGTTGAAGTTTATATCATAGCTTGAGTTCTGTAGTCTTTGGTGGTATGAAAACGTTACACTTTTAAGTCAATGCGATAAAAGATACGGCCATTAATGTCACATACTTTGATACTCGCTGATCCAGTCATTAAAACCTATATGATACTTCCCCTTGACGTAGAATTATGAAATCTGGCAAGAACAAGTGGCCGGCCGCGGTGGTCTCGCGGTTCTAGGCGCGCAGTCCGGAACCGTGCGACTGCTACGACCGCAGGTACGAATCCTGCCTCGGGCGTGGATGTGTGTGGTGTCCTTAGGTTAGTTAGGTTTAAGTAGTTCTAAGTTCTAGGGGACTGATGACCACAGCTGTTAAGTCCCGTAGTGCTCAGAGCCATTTGAACCATTTTCAAGAACAAGTGTTTCAGAGTACAAGTAACGGGGAAAAATCATAATAGTTACATCGGACGAAAAAATATATCTTTTGTCATTTGTTATCCGACTTTTACCTTGAAATTAAAACTTTGTGGAAAGTCTTGGAATCCGTGGGACCTATATCCTGCCAGAATCAATGTCGATAACAGCTAGAAATCGTCGATATCCTTGGATCTACATACATTATCAAACGGAACCCTCAGTGCGCGAGCCCTACTCTCACCTACCCCTATTATGCCACCAGTTCTTATTAACGTTAGTAAGTTAATCACAACTGTGTGGGTAATGAAAGGAAAAGATATTTGAAAACGTTATGCAGAAACTAATTGCGTTTGCGATTCTACTCGAAATTGACCCTTACAACAGTTGTTCCGCACTAAGGAGGCCAGAGAAAGAAAACGATTTATGTTCATGGTGTTAAAACTCACAAAATAATGAGGGAAATTGTACTGAAAAGTCAATTTCACGACTACGCCCGTGGCACAAGAGAGTGTATAAAAAGTCCCGCAAGATGCGATTCGGTATTTCCCAACTTGACCGACCAGAAGTGTTCGTTCCCTCTTCCTCTACACCAGTGTGGGACGTTGTAAACAGTTAACGCTTGCACCCACCCCGTATAGTAAAATCACGGTGCTTGATACTGCCTAACCGTCCATACAAGTCATTTTTTTGATAGTCTTCGAGCTTTGAAATCGAAACTGGTGCAAAATAATAATAACTTTTCATAAGACAGCTTTTGGTGGTTTGGGGATGTCTTTTCAGAAGGTTTCTCAGAACGGGATAAACACACATCAAAAAATGTTTTGCTCATCCCGGTTCCCAGAACAACTGAAGACAGACGTTGACTGAGGATATTATATCACAGACACTGTCCCTCTGACTGTTCATAGATGTCTCTAAACCCGCCCAAAAATGTAAACAACCACGCATGAGCAGCGCTTATTAGACGGAGGGGTCCGACAGCCGGTCAGCTTCAGTCATTCCACCAGGAAGGAGGTACACGGCTCGTGTTGTTTGTAGTTCAACCATGCCTAGACGGTCAATACCGCGGTTCGATCGCGTCCTCATTGTTACTTTGTGCCAGGACGGGCTCAGAACAAGGAAAGTGTCTAGCGTGTCAAGCAAAGCGATGTTCTTCAGACATGGAGGAGATACAGAGAGACAGGAACTGTCGATGACATGCCTCGCTCAGGCCGCCCAAGGGCTACTACTGCAGTGGATAACCGCTACCTATGGATGATGGCTCGGAGGAACCCTGACAGCAACGCCACCATGTTGAATAGTGCTTTTCGTGCAGCCATAGGACATCGTGCTACGACTCAAACTGTCCGCAATAGGCTGCATGATGCGCAATTCCACATCCGACGTCCATGGCGATCTCGATCTTTGCAACCACGACACCATGCAGCGTGGTGTAGGTGGGCCCAACAACATGCCGAAGGACCGCTCAGCATTGGCATCACCACACACTGCAGTGTTTCTCTTCGGCGATGAGTGTCACGTATTCCTTCAACCAGACAATCGTCGGAGGTGTGTTCGGAGGCAACCCTGTCAGGCTGAACGCCTTAGACACACTGTCCATCGAGTGCAGCAAGGTGGAGATTCCCTGCTGTTCTTGGGTGGCATTATGTGGGGCCGACGTACGCCGGTGGTGGTCATGGAATGCACAGTAACGGCTGTACGATAGGTGAATGCAATCCTCCGGCCGATAGTGCAACAAATCGGCAGCATATTGGCGAAGCAGTCATCTTCATGGACGACAATTCGCGCCCCCATCGTGCACATCTCGTGAATGACTTCCTTCAGGATGGCGACATCGCTCGACTAGAGTGGCCAGCATCTTCTCCAGACATGGACCCTATCGTACATGCCTGGGATAGATTGAAAACGGCTGTTTATGGGCGACGTGACCCACCAATCACTCTGAGGGATCTACGCCGAATCGCCGTTGAGGAGTGGGACAATCTGGACCAGCAGTGCCTTGATGAACTTGGGATAGTATGCCACAACGAATACAGGCATGCATCAATGCAAGAGGTCGTGCTACTAGGTATTAGAGTTACCGGTATGTATAGCAATCTGAACCACCACCTCTCAAGGCCTCGCTGTATGGTGTTACAATATGCAGTGTGTGGTTTTCATGAACAATGGCGGAAATGATGTTTATGTTGATCTCTACTCCAATTTTCTGTACAGGTTCCGGAACTCTCGGAACCGAGGTGATGCAAAACTTTTTTGATGTATGTGGTTACGACTTTGGTGTCATTATAAAGGCACTGAAATCATAGAAGTAACCAGCATAAGCGACGAGGCATCGAAATGCTGGTGGAAGTAGGGCTGTCAATGGAACTGACGTGATAGCCGCTCACAGCAATCCTTCTTCTATGGGAGCAAACTGCTGAGGTCATCAGTCCCTAAACTTACGCACTAATTAATCTAACTTAAACTAACTTATGCTAAGGACAACATACACACCCATGCCGAAGGAAGGACTCAAACCTTCGACGGGACGAGCCGCTCGCACCGTGGAAAGGCGCCTAAGACCGCGCGGCTACCCCGCACTGCCACGCACGACAACCCGACACTTTCACGTGGTGCCCATGCTTAAAATTCAAGCCTCAAGGTCTTCGAATGATACTATTCAATAGCTCGTACTTATCCACCTACGTTCTATGATGTACGCAACTATGCCCTGAAATCTCGACAGCTGTGAAGCGCAATGCTACCAATTTCATTTAAAATGTCTTTTCCACATAGCTTTCAAACGAAAGGAACGATCTATGTCTGTAGCATAACGGCACCTTCAAGGAATAGATCGAGAAAACTGTTAGATAACATACTACACTATTCTCTAATTTCCAGTAGTAATGGAATGATATTCGCGAAATTGTAACGTATGACTACCATGAAAACTGTGGTACTAATGGGAGACACCAAGGCAGTTGTGGACTACGTGAACATTATTGTGGTCCCCCCCCCCCCATGAACCATGGACCTTGCCGTTGGTGGGGAGGCTTGCGTGCCTCAGCGATACAGATAGCCGTACCGTAGGTGCAACCACAACGGAGGGGTATCTGTTGAGAGGCCAGACAAACGTGTGGTTCCTGAAGAGGGGCAGCAGCCTTTTCAGTAGTTGCAAGGGCAACAGTCTGGATGATTGACTGATCTGGCCTTGTAACAATAACCAAAACGGCCTTGTTGTGCTGGTACTGCGAACGGCTGAAAGCAAGGGGAAACTACAGCCGTAATTTTTCCCGAGGGCATGCAGCTTTACTGTATGATTACATGATGATGGCGACCTCTTGGGTAAAATATTCCGGAGGTAAAATAGTCCCCCATTCGGATCTCCGGGCGGGGGCTACTCAAGAGGATGTCGTTATCAGGAGAAAGAAAACTGGCGTTCTACGGATCGGAGCGTGGAAAGTCAGATCCCTTAATCGGGCAGGTAGGTTAGAAAATTTAAAAAGGGAGATGGATAGGTTGAAGTTAGATATAGTGGGAATTAGTGAAGTTCGGTGGCAGGAGGAACAAGACTTCTGGTTAGGTGACTACAGGGTTATAAACACAAAATCAAATAGGGGGAATGCAGGAGTAGGTTTAACAATGAATAGGAAAATAGGAGTGCGGGTAAGCTACTACAAACAGCATAGTGAACGCATTATTGTGGCCAAGATAGATACGAAGCCCACGCCTACTACAGTAGTACAAGTTTATATGCCAACTAGCTCTGCAGATGATGAAGAAATTGAAGAAATGTATGATGAAATAAAAGAAATTATTCAGATTGTGAAGGGAGACGAAAATTTAATAGTCATGGGTGACTGGAATTCGAGTGTAGGAAAAGGGAGAGAAGGAAACATAGTAGGTGAATATGGATTGGGGGACAGAAATGAAAGAGGAAGCCGCCTGGTCGAATTTTGCACAGAGCACAACATAATCATAACTAACACTTGGTTTAAGAATCATGAAAGACGGTTGTATACATGGAAGAACCCTGGAGATACTAAAAGGTATCAGATAGATTATATAATGGTAAGACAGAGATTTAGGAACCAGGTTTTAAATTGTAAGACATTTCCAGGGGCAGATGTGGACTCCGATCACAATCTATTAGTTATGACATGTAGATTAAAACTGAAGAAACTGCAAAAAGGTGGGAATTTAAGGAGATGGGACCCGGATGAACTAAGAGAACCAGAGGTTGTACAGAGATTCAGGGAGAGCATAAGGGAGCAATTGACAGGAATGGGGGAAATAAATACAGTAGAAGAAGAATGGGTAGCTTTGAGGGATGAAGTAGTGAAGGCAGCAGAGGATCAAGTAGGTAAAAAGACGAGGGCTAGTAGAAATCCTTGGGTAACGGAAGAAATATTGAATTTAATTGATGAAAGGAGAAAATATAAAAATGCAGTAAGTGAAACAGGCAAAAAGGAATACAAACGTCTCAAAAATGAGATCGACAGGAAGTGCAAAATGGCTAAGCAGGGATGGCTAGAGGACAAATGTAAGGATGTAGAGGCCTATCTCACTAGGGGTAAGATAGATACCGCCTACAGGAAAATTAAAGAGACCTTTGGAGATAAGAGAACGACTTGTATGAATATCAAGACCTCAGATGGAAACCCAGTTCTAAGCAAAGAAGGGAAAGCAGAAAGGTGGAAGGAGTATATATAGGGTCTATACAAGGGCGATGTACTTGAGGACAATATTATGGAAATGGAAGAGGATGTAGATGAAGATGAAATGGGAGATATGATACTGCGTGAAGAGTTTGACAGAGCACTGAAAGACCTGAGTCGAAACAAGGCCCCCGGAGTAGACAATATTCCATTGGAACTACTGACGGCCGTGGGAGAGCCAGTCCTGACAAAACTCTACCATCTGGTGAGCAAGATGTATGAAACAGGCGAAATACCCTCAGACTTCAAGAAGAATATAATAATTCCAATCCCAAAGAAAGCAGGTGTTGACAGATGTGAAAATTACCGAACTATCAGCTTAATAAGTCACAGCTGCAAAATACTAACACGAATTCTTTACAGACGAATGGAAAAACTAGTTGAAGCCAACCTCGGGGAAGATCAGTTTGGATTCCGTTGAAACACTGGAACACGTGAGGCAATACTGACCTTACGACTTATCTTAGAAGAAAGATTAAGGAAAGGCAAACCTACGTTTCTAGCATTTGTAGACTTAGAGAAAGCTTTTGACAATGTTGACTGGAATACTCTCTTTCAAATTCTAAAGGTGGCAGGGGTAAAATACAGGGAGCGAAAGGCTATTTACAGTTTGTACAGAAACCGGATGGCAGTTATAAGAGTCGAGGGGCATGAAAGGGAAGCAGTGGTTGGGAAAGGAGTGAGACAGGGTTGTAGCCTCTCCCCGATGTTATTCAATCTGTATATTGAGCAAGCAGTAAAGGAAACAAAAGAAAAATTCTGAGTAGGTATTAAAATTCATGGAGAAGAAGTAAAAACTTTGAGGTTCGCCGATGACATTGTAATTCTGTCAGAGACAGCAAAGGACTTGGAAGAGCAGTTGAATGGAATGGACAGTGTCTTGAAAGGAGGATATAAGATGAACATCAACAAAAGCAAAACAAGGATAATGGAATGTAGTCTAATTAAGTCGGGTGATGCTGAGAGAATTAGATTAGGAAATGAGGCACTTAAAGTAGTAAAGGAGTTTTGCTATTTGGGGAGCAAAATAACTGATGATGGTCGAAGTAGAGAGGATATAAAATGTAGGCTGGCAATGGCAAGGAAAGCGTTTCTGAAGAAGAGAAATTTGTTAACATCCAGTATTGATTTAAGTGTCAGGAAGTCATTTCTGAAAGTATTCGTATGGAGTGTAGCCATGTATGGAAGTGAAACATGGACGATAAATAGTTTGGACAAGAAGAGAATAGAAGCTTTCGAAATGTGGTGCTACAGAAGAATGCTGAAGATTAGATGGGTCGATCACATAACTAATGAGGAAGTATTGAATAGGATTGGGGAGAAGAGAAGTTTGTGGCACAACTTGACCAGAAGAAGGGATCGGTTGGTAGGACACGTTCTGAGGCATCAAGGGATCACCAATTTAGTATTGGAGGGCAGCGTGGAGGGTAAAAATCGTAGAGGGAGACCAAGAGATGAATACACTAAGCAGATTCAGAAGGATGTAGGTTGCAGTAGGTACTGGGAGATGAAAAAGCTTGCACAGGATAGAGTAGCATGGAGAGCTGCATCAAACCAGTCTCAGGACTGAAGACCACAACAACAACAACAACCTGCTTCTCTTCATTCTTGATATCTTTCAGCAGGATAACTGTCAGAGACAAAAGACCAGAATCGAGCTGCAGTGGTTTGAGGAGCATGATTGTGGACTGACGTTGATCTCTTCACTACCAAAATGCCCTGATCTTCTGGAACACGTCTGTAGCTGAGTCAGCGTACGTTGACCCCTGACAGTTGCTGCGGGCTGGGCGTGGCAGCTTAGCGGGCCTACCTCAACCAATAACGTAACGTGACATTGTGAACGTCTCTGTGTCAACGCCTCAGTATTGTCACAGCTCTATAGACGGCTACTGTTTCAGCCTGCTGTCGTTAGCGCTTCGTAGCTGAAAACTGGCAACAACGCCGTGAGCTGTCAGGGATCTTCTGAGACAATCTCGCCTGCAGGACGCTATCATGTGCCATGTCCGCAGCCACAAGCCACAAACCACAGGCCCGTAATTTTCGGTAACTGCAAGATCTGTGTGTACGCATTGCAGAAAACTAGCAAGGACTTGTTGAATCGCTCCTGTACAGCGTCCCATAGGTGT
Source organism: Schistocerca piceifrons (assembly GCF_021461385.2). Classification (NCBI taxonomy): domain Eukaryota; kingdom Metazoa; phylum Arthropoda; class Insecta; order Orthoptera; family Acrididae; genus Schistocerca; species Schistocerca piceifrons. The sequence continues at coordinate 827,380,264 of NC_060138.1, forward strand.
ACAAGCGCGATATTTATGAGGTGTTCAAGTATTTTCAAATGGCTCTGAGCGCTATGGGACTTAACTTCTGAGGTCATCAGTCCCCTGGAACGTAGAACTACTTAAACCTAACTAACCATGCCCGGTCACGCGGTTCCAGACTTTAGCGCCTAGAACCGCTCGGCCACCCCGGCCGGCCAAGTCTTTTGGCTCATGATTTAATTTAAAATATAGCGACTATAAAAAATGAAGTGTATTAAATGAATTTTCATCTTTTCAGTGTTATGATCGTACGCTATAGTTCCTAGGCAGCAGCAAGACAAGACAGGGTTCACATGGATTATCTTTCAGTTCTTCGTAACTATTGAACATTTAAGCTTTCTCCAGCTATAATGTCTTCATCATAAGAAAAAACCTGATGTTAACAATACACCTTGTGTTCTCGTATGTCTACTGGAATCTCATTGGATTACGTTGCACATGGAGCAGAAGCCAGCTGTCTTGACTTCAGTCAAATACGATAAACAGGGTATGTTTAATGCTAAGATGCTGTGCGTTGCACGCACATCATCATCATCATCATCATTTAAGACTGATTATGTCTTTCAGCCTTCAGTCTGGAGCACAGTTCCACTCATAAAATTCCTCCATGATCCTCTATTCAGTGCTAACATTGGTGCCTCTTCTGATGTTAAGTCTATTACTTCAAAATCTTTCTTAACCGAATCCAGGTACCTTCTCCTTGGTCTACCCCGACTCCTCCTACCCTCTACTGTTGAACCCATGAGTCTCTTGGGTAACCTTGCTTCTCCCATGCGTGTAACATGACCCCACCATCTAAGCCTGTTCGCCCTGACTGCTACACCTATAGAGTTCATTCCCAACTTTTCTTTGATTTCCTCATTGTGGACACCCTCCTGCCATTGTTCCCATCTACCAGTACCTGAAATCATCCTAGCTACTTTCATATCCATAACCTCAACCTTATTCATAAGGTAACCTGAATCCACCCAGCCTTCGCTCCCATACAACAAAGTTGGTCGAAAGATTGAACGGCGCACAGATAACTTAGTCTTGGTACTGACTTCCTTCTTGCAGAAGAGAGTAGATTGTAGCTGAGAGCTCACTGCATTAGCTTTGCTGCACCTCGCTTCCAGTTCTTTCACTATGTTGCCATCCTGTGAGAATATGCATCCTAAGTACTTGAAACTGTCCACCTGTTCTAACTTTGTTCCTCCTATTTGGCACTCAGTCCGTTTATACCTCTTTCCCACTGGCATTACTTTCGTTTTGGAGATGCTAATCTTCATACCAGAGTCCTTACATTTCTGATCTAGCTTTGAAATATTACTTTGCAAACTTTCAATCGAATCTGCCATCACAACTAAGTCATCTGCATATGCGAGACTGCTTATTTTGTGTTCACATATCTCAATCTAACCCAGCCAGTCTATTGTTTTCAACATATGATCCATAAATAATATGAACAACAGTGGAGACAAGTTGCAGCCTTGTCTTAGCCCTGAAACTACTCTGAACCCTGAACTCAATTTACCGTCAACTGCTGCCTGACTATCTATGTAAAGACCTTTAATTGCTTGTAAAAGTTTGCCTCCTGTTCCATAATCTCGTAGAACAGACAATAACTCCCCTCTAGGAACCCGGTCATATGCCTTTTCTAGATCTATAAAGCATAGATACAGTTCCCTGTTCCACTCTTAACACTTCTCCATTATTTGCCGCAAGCTTAAGATCTGGTCCTGACAACCTCTAAGAGGCCTAAACCCACACTGATTTTCATCTAATTTGTCCTCAACTAATACTCGCACTTTCCTTTCAACAATTCCTGAGAAGATTTTACCCACAACGCTGATTAAAGAGATACCTCTGCAGTTGTTACAATCTTTTCTGTTTCCATGTTTAAAGATTGGTGTGATTACTGCTTTCGTCCAGTCTGATGGAACCTGTCCCGACTCCCACGCCATTTCAATTATCCTGTGTAGCCATTTAAGATCTGACATTCCACAGTATTTGATGAGTTCCGACTTAATTTCATGCACCCCAACCGCTTTATTGCACTGCAATCTAGTGACCATTTTCTCCACTTCCGCACATCAACACAGCGACAATATAGGGCTTTGCCGGTACATTTAATTTGGACAACACAGGCCTGCAAGCCGTTCCAACTAACCTGCTGTGATGTGAGCAGCTGCAGTCAAGACGTAAAAAGTGATGAGCAGAAAAGCAATATAGCTTCGAACGCCATTTAATTTTTAAGCAGAATGAAATAATATTGGCCAAAATTCCAGCTATACCCTACGTTTCTTAGGGGAACAGATTGGAAGCATAATGTGCTCCGTCGTTCTTAGCTAACATAGTATTGTAATTAAAAAGAAGAGTGATGAAAATTCCTAACTTAAGCACAGGGTAATTTTTCTGAATGCGCTATTGCAGGGATTTCATCGAAAAATTAAATATTGAAGACTGGCTGGTAATCTCTAAGCGTCTACCATATCTTAAAATTTCATTTACCATAACATAGTGACAAGATGTCTCATACATAAAAGGGACCTACTTCCAAGAGCTTAATAACACCACTGTACCTGTGCTACGGCTACTGATCAACCACCGCGTTTGTGTTTGTTTGTATCAGATTTATTCTTATGACGAACAAAATTTAGGTATTTTAACCTGGCTGGGAAAACAGAACAAACTACGTAAGATGAGAAAGGAATATAGTCACCAGACTGACAACGCGACACGCGACGGCGAGGTGGCGAGATGTACGGTTGGGCTTCAAGGCGCGAGTTGAACTCGGCGGACGTTGCTGTGCAACGGACCCCTCCACAATGCAACAATGAGTGTCAATGTGTGTGTGGCGCTCTCTGTGCTAAGGCACATTAACGTTCCTGAAAGGAGCTGATTACAAATTACAGGACGATTTCACATGGCTATGTTTTTATCACACCTAACACAAATACGTGATCTTTAGACCATCCCGTGCGGTTCTAGGCGCTACAATCTGGAACCGAGCGACCGCTACGGTCGCAGGTTCGAATCCTGCCTCGGGCATGGATGTGTGTGATGTCCTTAGGTTAGTTAGGTTTAATTAGTTGTAAGGTCTAGGCGACTGATGACCTCAGAAGTTAAGGCGCATAGTACTCAGAGCCATTTGAACCACGCCATTTAGACCATCTCAAAGAAAGAAGTTTGAAGATTCGAACTGCGTATGATTTCGTTCTGTCAAGAAGCAAGTACTTTGTTTGTGTTGCTGGAATGTATAGCATGGTCGAAAAGGACAACCTTAACCATCAGCTATTTCCAGAGATGTCTGCAGAATTTGAGAATGCAGTACCAAAGCTTTCGGGCGCGTGTCAAATTACACACGAGGCTCACATACAAGGTGTAAACTTTGATTGTTTACAACGTAGGTGAAGCTGTGGCAAAGTGGCCACTCTAAGGAAAATTGAATTATCACCAAACTATGATTACCGATAGAAGCTTACCGTCTACACTTTTTGAATATTCGTATTACAAGGTATCACACCCAATATTTGTAAGTGAAAACTAAGCTAATAGATAGGCTTACGAAGTGGCCACTTTTCCCGACCTAGGGGGAGGGGGTATGTGGGCAGTTCCAACGCAATGGGATCCCATTTTTGTCGTTCTGATTTTCGGACATACATTCTAGGCTCTTTGATGTCCTAGTATCTGAAACAATACCAACTACCTTGGCCACATTGTTTTCAGTTCGATTTTTGTATTAGGCCACGTATAATACATCGGAGACGGTTTTAAAATGATATAAATTAATTTAGTCGATAGAAAACAAGCGATACGTTTTTATACAAAAGAAATTTGAACTAAATCTGACATGAAGTATTATGCGTGATATACGGAAGTGGCTAACCCTTACCAGGGCAAACAACGTGGCCATTTTTTCTGACTAGCAATGTCGCCACTTTCCCCGATCGGACACGATGTTGGCATTAGTGGTTCACAGATGAAACTATCAAACAGAAAGAAACAACCAGGAATTGCATTTGTAATCAAAATGACTTTTTAAAACGTGTGACTCTAAATATAAGTGAAGTAACAAGACTAGCATAATTTACTGTCATTATATCAGACGACTGAAAATCAGAAAAGGTTTTACTAATATATAACGGAAAAACTTCCTGTGTCAAACTCACCGACAACAGTGTTGGTGCATATTAGGGCTAGCCCGACCACTTCTCAGTAGACGGCAGCACTATCCACTGCAAAATCCATGCAGTGCCCACTTTTGAGCCATAGCCACCTTACCCCACCTTCCCCTACTACAGTGGTATTGGGGAGGTCGAATCGAACAGTTTGATATCAGACACTTGGGGTCTATCAAGCCGGGAAACAACCTCAGAATGGTCATACAAAAGTCACCTAAGGTGCATCGCACGCGAACGACGAGAGATTTTCAGTATCCTCTCGTTTTCTCAGGCCATCGGCTTAATCAGTTGTTTCGTTAAAATCATTAATTTAAATCTTCCCAAGATGGCAATGAAAGAGAGCGGAATTTTGTAAAAGTTATGCAAAAGTTTATTATGTCTGGAATTTAACATGAACTTGATTCTTATAAGAGCAGCAATTAGAAAAATTAAGGAGACATTAGACTTCTATGGATGTGAATTAGATAAATCCACAGTGAGAGGTGATTATGTGAAGTCATAGAGCTCTGTGTTGTAATTCTGAGAGAAGACTTGGTGAAAACTGAAAATATACTCTCCTGGAGCAATGAATCAAGCAAGATAGATGGTAAGAGCTATTTAGTGCTAAAAATCTCACTGAAACATCACAACTTTGAACCATCGATCGAAAATAAAATTTCATTGAGAGAAGTCTCTCTTTTCATAGTAAGTGTATACATCAAGCAGTGGCTTCAGTGCAGCGAAGTTGTAAAGGCTTCTCATACGAACCTTTGTTTCTTAAAAGATCTGAAATCATATGAAAGGATAGATCCCACGATTTGAAAAGAAGCTATAACGAAATTTAGTGATCATTTTTGGTGTTTACTAGAATATTTGCCTCTCTTATCGCTCTTTGCTGATGAAGTAGAGATACAAACCAAAATCAAAATGGTAACAAATTTACAGAGAATCTAGAAATGGAAAAGAGATATACTCCTTTCGGTGGAGAACTCAATGGACCATTACATGATAAGTTTAATTTTGTTCTGATTACCATTTATTATTGGTTCTGATTCGTTAATTTACACCTCCTAAATAACTCTTACCTTCATTCCAGAGAAAACATTAGCCAACTCTGTATCAAGCAAGAGCAGCGATCTGTTCTCTTTCCTAACGATTATGGACCATCCTTTCATTGAAGAATGCACTTCGACATGGACAATGAGCACTTCGAATTTAGACGCTGAAAGGATAGTTAATGAGATCAAAGCTGTTAATGACTCTGTTGAAAAGCATGTTAAATTAATGCAAGGTTTTGACAGACTATTGACCTAGATGAGGGGCAAATGGGATATGTATTGCATTGTGTAGAACATAGTAGACTATATTCGAAATGAAAGAAAGAAAATATTCTCAAGAATACTAAATTCATCAAAATGCCGGCCGAAGTGGCCGTGCGGTTCTAGGCGCTGCAGTCTGGAACCGCGAGACCGCTACGGTCGCAGGTTCAAATCCTGCCTCGGGCATGGATGTGTGTGATGTCCTTAGGTTAGTTAGGTTTAACTAGTTCTAAGTTCTAGGGGACTAATGACCTGAGAAGTTGAGTCCCATAGTGCTCAGAGCCATTTGAACCATTTGAACCATTCAAAATAAGAAAGAAGATAATTAATTCTGATTTAATGCAGTCAACAGTAACGTTTACGCTAACTAAAATCTACAAAACCTAAAATTCCCATATTAAAATTTGCTGCTCTAGTTAGTAATGATTAAAGTCATCCTATTGAGATGAAATTATTTTCCTGAGTAAATATAACCAAAAAGAAAATATTTAAGGTGTGAGCCTAAAATTTTTCGAAAAAGATTGGTCCAAAGTAAACGACACCCTACTACAGTCCCATTAAATTTACTTGATAGTTGGCGTCCGTCACTTGCAGCTACAGTGTTGCCACATCCGTTGCCGGTTACCACTCGATTATAGGCGACACACAAACACACCGGGTCACTTCACAAACGCTGTTTACGTTGGAAGCGGGTGCCGCGAGGTATCACGGAAATGGGACATGCTCTGCCGACAGCTGATTTTGAGGAACCGATGACTGAACAGCGGCAGATGATGGTATGGTCGACCTGAATTTAAACTCATGTCCTAACCTAAGCATAACCTCGTGATGTGTTATGTATCCGAGAAAATGACGACCGGCAGTCTGCGGCAGAACTAAAATCACGATCGGTTTGTTTACGGTGTTTAAGGCTAATCTTTACGAGTAAAATCAAGACAGAAAAATACCAGTATATGTTCGTTTGCACAGCCATCTCCTGCAGCAAAATTTCAGTTTTAGCGGTAAAAGCAAACAGTAATTTCTGACTGTCACTGGTTACCTGAAACTATGCTCACACTGGCTACACAGGATACCGTATTACCAACCAATAAGCAGTCGTGCTTGGAACTTGGCTGCAGATTATACGTGACACAAGCAGGCTCCAAACGAAAAAAGAATGATAGGAAGATAAATAGGAGCAAATGAAAAAAGTCAATACGGTGGTGAAAACATGCGGTAAAGCATTAGAAGTAAAGAAGTCCATATAAACCAATTAACTGAATAAAAATGATAACCAAAGTCGTTTGATTAGCTTTACAAAAATTAAAAAACTCGCTGTATTTGACGAGATTTGAACCTCTGACTTTCTTTCAAGCCTGTTTATAGGCTAACCACTATACTATTCCAACTTGCCCATTAGAGGCAATTGAGTTTACTAATGACGTGGCCCAGTCACAACTGACAGCCCTCAAAGTTTCGGCTTCTCGTGCGGAAGCATCCAGTTGTGTTCGGTTAATGTTGTGTATGAAACGTGTGTATCTCATTAGCATCATTTTGTATGTGTGTGGTTTTGTGTGTGTGTGTGTGTGTGTGTGTGTGTGTCTGGTTATCGCAGATAACGAAATATGAAATAAGAGGCAGTCGGGATCCAAGAAAGAAAGCCGGACAAGGCATTAGAAGTGAAGTAATTGTTGTAGTTGTTTGGCAACGGCGAACCGTTAGCGCGTGACGTAGAGCGCTCTGATTAGAGGAAACAAGCTACAACGCGTGAAGTGTTAACTATCAGGTATTTTCAATCGGACTATAGAGTATGTATTTATTATGCTCAGTGTCGATGAAATTATATCCTTGCTTAATGATCCAACAATCTGTAATCAGATTCATTTCTTTCTATTCGTCTTTTTGGTTCGCCTGCGTAGCATTTTCTGGCCATCAACATATTGTTTTTTAGCCAACAATGGGATCGAGTATTTCAGCCCACTACTGATTTGAGGAAGTACAAATAACTCTGTTACTTGTAACTTAAAGGAGCGGTTCTAGACGCCACAGTCTGGAACCGCGCGACCGCTACAGTCGCAGGTTCGACTCAGTCTATTTTTGATGGTCGGCTCTCCCTCTTAATCGCTGCACATCATGTCTGCATCTTATAAATTAGTATAGAATCTTTTGTAGGGCACTTCGACGACGAATATCAGTAACTTCCTCTGAGAGAAAGACATATCCTCGTCGTAACTTCACAACACAAGTGACTGCTGGTATCTGTTAACAAACTGCAGCAGCTGCAAAGAAATGTTTCATCACCCGTCACGTGTTTCTGCATGGTTTGTTCAGCCTACTAGACGGGATTGCAGCAGTTTCGGCCATGCTGTCGTGTTCAGCAGCACGAAAATAACGCCGTGGTCCCTGGAGGTGCATCTGTTCAGCTCACCTCATCACTCGTTGCGTCTGGCGCCAGAAAATCGATTCTAGCCTCTGACCTACCAGATGGGCGATGATTGCAACGAATACTCATAATATGGATAGCTGTTGGTTGCCTGGGTGTCCACCCACCTGTTTCTGTAAGAGATGGTTCAAATGGCTCTGAGCACTATGGGACTCAACTGCTGAGGTCATTAGTCCCCTAGAACTTAGAACTAGTTAAACCTAACTAACCTAAGGACATCACAAACATCCATGCCCGAGGCAGGATTCGAACCTGCGACCTTAGCGGTCTTGCGGTTCCAGGCTGCAGCGCCTTCTGTAAGAGAAGAGCGTGACTTACGATTTGTGCAATATTACTAATCCAGGAGACTTGAAATTACAACTACACTCAACGTGAGATGTATGTATCCTGTGGCTGCAGCAGAGAAATTGCTGATGCTGTTGCAGGAAGTGTATCGTCATTACTGACTATTTAAAGGCAACGAACTCAGTACAAAGTTTGGAACGAACCGACTAATGACTGAGCATCAGCCAAACGGAGGAATGTTTTGCAATCTCCAGTACATGTGTACCAAACGCTGAACAAATTCATGGCTACTCCTACACTTACTCATTTTGTAGATATACATAGTTAGTTATAAAATAACAGCACAGAGCACTGGAAGACTATCTGCTGAGAATCCATTTTGCGCTAAGCCCCAACTTTCCGCACAGGATGAAACGAGTTGAGTATTTAAAAATGTGTAGAGTACTCCCATAAGTAGTGATAATGAAGCCTGGATACTTTCAAGGTATGCGAAATGTATAATCCTAATGGCCAGAAGAAACAGTTTGAGAAAACTATCTGACTCTTAAATTTGGATAGAATTAGTCATATACACATGTACTTTCATAAATTCGGTATAATGGAAATAAATGTGGACATTAGACGTAGTGTACTGGTTCGTGAAGGCAACGGACTACGTTGGACATGTGTTATCTTACGGTTTACAGCGGCCAACTGTGATAAGAGCATGTCTCCTTTATATAATAATACTAGACTTGGTATTCAATAATAATTAAACCATTTGAGGGAGCATCTAAATCCTGAGCCTCTTTCCTACGTAACACGTGCTTAGTACAACATTTGGCAACCAGCAGTCAGCGGAACACTACGTATCGACCTAGTTTTTTCGGCACCTGAAAGGAAATGGCGGTTACTCTAAATTTCAACAAGAGGACTCCCAAGCAACGTGGCTCTATCTAGCAGTTTAATACGAGGAATGATGAGAGATGCTTTGTAATGACAGAGAAAGACGTGGGATGAGAAGCAATTACACTGACGTGACAAAATCATTCGATGGCGATATGATGATGATGTTGAGGTTCGGTTTGTGGAACGCTCAACTGCGCGGTCATCAGCGCCCTTAAAACGTCACAATTTTTACAGACTCCAAATTTTTACATAGTCCAATCTAGCGACTGTCACGAATGAGGAGAATGGTGAAATGATGAGGACAACACAAACACTCATTCCCCGGGCAGAGAAAATCCCCAGCCCAGCCGGGAATCGAACGCGGGACCATGTGATCCAGACACGGCAACGCTAAGCCACTAGACCACGAGCTGCGGACAATGGCGATATACAGATATATAGATAGCGGTATTATCGCGTACACAAGGTGTAAAAGGGCAGTACATTGACAGAGCTATCATTTCTCTTCCGGTGATTCGTAGGAAAAGATTTCCGACGTGATTTGGCCGCACAACAGGAATTAACAAACTTTGAACGCGGAATAGTAGTTGGAGCTAAACGCATGGGACACTTCATTTCGGAAACTGTCAGGGAATTCAGTATGCCGAGATACTCATTGTCAAGAGTGCGCCAAGAATAAAAAATTTCGGGCTTTACACCTCACCAAGGACAACACAGAGGCCGACCGCCTTAACTTAACGACCGAGAGCAGCGTCGTTTGCATAGAGCTGCCAGTATTAACAGACAAGCAACCCTGCATGGAATAAGCGCAGAAATTCGTGTGGAACGTACAACGAACGTATCCCTTAGGACAGTGCGGCAAATTTTTGGCGTTAATGGGCAGTGGCAGCAGATGACCGACTTAAGTGCCTTTACTAACAACATGACATCGCCTACAGAGTCTCTCCTTGGTTTGTGACCATACCGTTTCGACCCAACATTACAGAAAAACCGAGTCTGGTCATATGAGGGCCGGCCGCTGTGGCCGAGCGGTTCTAGGCGCTTCAGTAAGGAACCGCGCTGCTGCTACGGTCGCAGGTTCGAATCCTGCCTCGGGCATGGATGTGTGTGATATCATTAGGTTAGTTAGGTTTAAGTAGTTCTAAGTTTAGGGGACTGATGACCTCAGATATTAAGTCCCAAAGTGCTAGAGCCATTTGAACCGTTTTTATTTTATTTTATTTTATTTTATTTTTTTTACCTGATGATAGGGTTAGGCCACAATTTTCAGCCAAACACCGATGGAATTTTGATGGTTCACAACACGCAATCTCACCGCGCCACAATTTCTGCGACTGATCTGAAGAATATTCTGGACAATTCGAGCGAATGATTTAGCCACCAGGATTCCCATCGAACATTTATAGAACATAATCGTGAGGACAGTTCATGGCCAAAATCCGGTATCGGCAGCACTTTCGCAATTATGGGCTACTGTAGAGGCAGCGTGACTCAGTATGTCTGCAACAGACCTACGACTTGTTGAGTCCTCGCCACGTCCAATTCCTGCACTACGCCAGGCAAAAGGAAGTCCGATACCGTATTAGGAGCTGTGTTATGACTTTAGTCATCTCAATGTAAGGTGTAACTGAGTATAAGAAAACGATATTACAGTAATGCTGGGCTACTCACACCACCCTGTAACAGATTTAGGTACAGCAACAAATGGCTCTGAGCACCGTGTGACTTAACATCTGAGGTCATCAGTCCTCTAGAACTTACAACTACTTAAACCTAACTAACCTAAGGACGTCACACACGGTGTCCGGACATTTGCCACGCCGGTCATTTTCCACGATTTTACCTGCTCCGAAGGGTTGGGTCCCTTGTCTGTCCTCCCCCTCCTCCTCCTCCTCACCCGCCCGCCCCGTTTGCTTTCGAAGTTCCTAACGTCACCATCAGTATGGGAGTTATTACAGCGAACAAGGGCAGGCCTCCTGCTCATTACAAAGGTTACGCGTATCTTAAACTCAGGGAATCTAAAGAAGGTGTTGTTACATGGATGTGCTTACGCCGAAAAGCGGATCATTGCAAGGGAAAGCTGCTTTCGAGGAACGGAGAAGTGTTGAACGTATTAGAACATCTCTGTGGACCACATGACGATGCGGCTCTGAAAGTGAGAAAGCAGGAGGAAAGAGCGAAGAGAAGAAACTACACAGTTATCGGAGATATACGCGGATGAAATGGGAAATATACATAATAAAGTTTATGACTTTGTTACAGTGATGCCTAATTCAGAATCTATTAAGAGAACCATGCGGCGTCGATGGAGCGGGGGAGCCAACAAGAGCCTAAGAACTCTTATGAAATTGAAGATCTATTAAAAATGGGAGATGGCCGTAGTTTTCTTCTGGAAGACGATAGTTTAGAGGTGAGAATAATGATTTTTAGTGGAAGCAAAGGAAAAGAAAGTTTAAAAACATGTTCCCATTTTTTTATGGATGGAACATTTAAGAGATGCAGCAAGCAGTTTGCAAAGATCTACACCATACACGTAGACTTAGGAGTCCCGATTAAAGAAACAAACAATCTTCCTACTGTATTTGCACTGCTCCCTAATAAGAAGAAAGACACATATGTTCGTCTGTTTCGTCTGCTAAAACAGGCAGTCTCTGAGTGGTGTCGTAAACAAGTAAAGGTGGACTTTGAGGCAGCTGCGATATCGGCCATTCGTCAAGTTTTTCCCACAACTGAAATAAATGGATTCTATTTCCATATGAAGAAGAGATTATGGAGAAGAATTCGAGTTCTCAGTCTAACTGAGGAGTACCGATACAACGAGGATTTAAGACTTCACGTCAGCATGTGCGCAGCGCTGGCAGTTATAAAACCGAAGGACGTAAGCAATGGATGGATTGAGATTCATGCAGAAGCTCTTGATAACGGAAGGTTCTCTCAATTTTTTGACTACTTTGTGGATAACTGGCTAGAGAATGAGGATATCGCAATAGAAATGTGGGACTGTTACAGAAAAAGGCACCGAACGACGAGTGCTGTTGAAGGATGGCACAACAAAATAAATAGTATTATTGGAAACCCTCACCCCAGAATCAACTGCTTGGTGGAGTGCTTGAAAAAGGAAGCAGAGCTCACAAACTGCATGTACATGAAATTGGGAATGAATCTTTAAGCTAAGAAGAGGAAGAAGAAGTACCTGAAGCTGGACGACAGAATAGAGAGAATCGTAGAGAATTATGAGAGACTGGCAACATTAGGCCTTGCTTGAAAGCCATTGCCCATATGCAGAAACTGGACTAAAATACGTTAAAAATAATGTATTAAAACTATGAAGACCACTGAGTCCTCGCAGATTACTGAGGTAAAATTATTAAAACATTGAAGCAGCATTATCGGAGCTAATATTAAGTTGTAATTGTAAATAGAGTGTACATTAGTTCAGCGTGTTTAGGCTGATTTTACACACGTCAGAATAGTAGATGGTCATATATCATTTTCACGGTCCAAAGGCTGTGCAAAGTGTAATGCGAATCAGCCTTTAATGTAAAAATTAAAAAGCATTTCAAGCCTCACAGAAGTATCCCTGTTGTTGTCACGTTACGATAACTTTTTTCTATCTTCCAATATTATGGTCATACTATTAAATGATTGTGAGTTCTAAAATAATTTTCTGAAGCTTCATAATCACAACTATCACCTAAAATATCACGGTTTGTTAAGCTGATAGTATACGCTTTTGTAAAAGAAAATGGGAACTGAACCTTTGAATTGCACCTAAATTTGACATCCGAAAACTGATCTGATCCTAAGGTTGACAATTTTGGCACCTCAGATATTTTGTATTTAAGTTTAGCTGCAAACATCTATAGTAGATGTAAATCTGCTTAGTACATTTAGATATAGTCCTTTAAAAATTAAAATTTCTTACTAAATTGTTGATTATCTTTAAACAGGTCAGTAAAAGCAAGGAGCTTACTACTGAAAATTAATTGTTACTAAAGAACATCAGAAACAAATATATTAGACCTACTTTTCTTATACATTAGAGGCTTTTTGAAGAGATATTTGATCATTTCCTCTGTCACTGACAGTGTAATTTCAGTTGCTTTGCAACACCAGGGATATCCACTTCTAAATTATGTTTGCAGCTATTCTCATTTCGAATTCAGGAATATTTACTTCGTCTTCTTTGGTGAAGGACTTCCGGAAAATGCATTTACTAACTCCAGTTTAGTGGCACTGTCATCAGTAACATTACCGTCGCTGTCCCACAGTAAAGGTACTAACTGAGCCTCTCCGCTGGTTTACCTAACATGGGACCAGTATCTCTTTGGATTTTCCGCCACATTTCTAGAGCGAGTTTCGTTGTGAAAACTATTAAAAGCATCTCGCATTGAAATCCGCATCAAATTTCAAACCTCAGTAAAACTTCGTCAATCTTGGAGATTTTGCGTTCGTCTAAATTATACGTGCCTCTTTCGGTGCTCCTGCAGCAGCTTTCTGTCGTGTTTTGTGTACCATGGGGGATCAGTCCCATCTCTTATTAATTTATTTGGTATGAATATCTCGAGTGCTGTTGATACTATTTCTTTGAACTTAAGCCACATATGGTCTTCAAAAATGGTTCAAATGGCTCTGAGCACTATGGGACTCAACTGCTGTGGTCATCAGTCCCCTAGAACTTAGAACTACTTAAACCTAACTAACCTAAGGACATCACACAGATCCATGCCCGAAGCAGGATTCGAACCTGCGATCGTAGCAGTCGCACGGTTCCGGACTGCGCGCCTCGCATATGGTCTTCATTTACATAGTTCGGAAGGATGGAGACTATCTCTTAGAAAGACGTCATCCGAATTTTTAGCTGCTTTTATAAATAGATATATTTCGCGTTTAGTTTTGGTGAGTTTTTTTGTTATGGAAGTGAGCCTCGTTACGACTGCGTGTTCACTAATCCCTGTATCCGTCGTGATGCTCAGGATTATTTGTGGCCAAGAGGTCAAGTGTGTTTTCGTAACCATTTACAATTTGAATGGCCACGTCAACTAATTGTTAAAAATAATTTTAAAAAAGCATTTAGAACAATTACGGAAGTTGTTTTCTATTTACAATAGGGTATGAAAATGTATTTTTGTCAACATGCGGAAGGTAGATTGAAGTAACTGCCAACTATAATTGTATGAGTAGGGTACGTATTTGTGATGACACTCAAGTTTTCTTTGAACTGTTCAGCAACTGTTTCATCTGAGACAGGGGTCGGTAAAAGGAGCCAGTTATTAATTTATTCCGGTTGTCGAATATAACCTCTGCCCATAATAAGTCAAAGGAACTATCTGCTTCAAAGTCGATTGTGAGCTTACATTATTTTTCCTTAAGTTGTCCTTCTTGTTTCTGTTGTAGTGCAGATAATTACAATTACGGCTTTTCCCTACAGAACCTAAGATGCTTTCTCTGTGACCCTGTAAATACCAGAGCTAAACAATGTAGAGCAACAACGTACGTTACAAGCGTAGCATTCTGTATTACTTCATTTCCTTATTTCTAACATTTTAAAATTGTAAGTCGACTTCAGATGACATGTCAGTCATAGATGTTCTTATCCTTATTTAGTGAACGTGTTTTCAGTTATGTTTTGAACATTGTCCCGCTACACTTTATAAACTAATGTTTTTAGAGAGTAAATTAATATGAAGTATGTCGTTCTTCTTTTCAAACAGTCACATACTCATTTATTCTTTCCCTATTGTCCTTTGGGTATGCAGTTGTAGTAATTAAAGTAGGCACAAATGCAGTGATCAAAAAGAAATGATTAGCGTACATTCGCATTCTCTTTACATCGTTCCTTTCTTGTTGCTCTTATGCCGATGTACTGCTTCTATCGTAGTCAGTAAGCGTGAAAGGAAGCTATAGTTATACTTGGTAGAACTAATTACATACTGACATAATCGTCGGTATTGCTTTCGTTTCTCAAAAGTTATAAATATTTCGATTTCGGAAAAGAAGCTCTGTTTTTGGCCAAGATGTCGAAGAAGAAGGTCCCTTACGTACTGGTTGTATCGAGTAAGATGTGGAGACGGCCGTTTGAAAGCGGACAGAGGTAGTGCGGGGAAGGGCGTCCATTACCTGAGGGATCGCTACTCAAGCTACCTGGCGAAGGTGCAAGTGTGGCAAATGTCCGGCGTGGCAAATATCCGGCATTCTCACACACATCCATGCCCGAGGCACGATTCGAACCTACGACCGTAGCGGTCGCGCGGTTCCAGACCGAAGCGCCTAGAACCGCTCGGCCACACCGGTCGTTACCAGCACAAGACACATCGTATTTGCATCTCATAGTTCCTGAATATGGGAAAACTATTTTTCAATTAAGGAGACGTTAATATCTTCGAATTTACGCTACACGAAAGTGAAAAGTCGATTATATTACGTATTAACAATCTTTAAGCTCCCGTTTTACTGCGTGTAAGCAGACATTCCGATTCCCACGTGTGGAGTGATCTCAACTTACTCGTAGCAATACCAGTCAAACCTAGACACACAATAACTAACTTCACTATGGCAAATAAACTGAAATGGTCTCGCCCTATTCTCTATTCATAGTTGGATCTGCAAGGCACCTAAGGACGTTCACAAGACAAAAACAATCTTGTCCCCAAATACGGCTCCAAGCCACAATCATCCAACCGACCCGGAACAACACAGTATCGAATGTAATTCCCAAGGGAACCTCCCCATCGCAACCCCCTCAGAATTAGTTATAAATTGGTACAGTGGATAGGCCTTGAAAAACTGAACACAGATCAATCGAGAAAACAGGAAGAAGTTGTGTGGAACTATGAAAAAATAAGCAAAATGTACAAACTGAGTAGTCTATGTGTAAGATAGGTAACATCCAGGTTGTTGTATGCCGATGAGCGCCGTGGTCCTGTGGTTAGCGTGTGCAGCTGTGGAACGATATGTCATTGGTTCAAGTCCTCCCTTGGGAGAAAATTTTAATTTTTTATTTTGAGGCAATTATCAAAGTTCAGGCACTCACATAAAATCAACTTCGCTCTCCAAAATTCCAGGACATGTTCAGATTTGCTTGTACATATGCAGGATTTGACGGTCTACACACGGAAAAATTTGAAAACGTTAAAAACATGTTTTGACAGAGCACAGCCAAAACTGTGCGACTGTGAAACTGTTGCATTCATTTGTTGCAGTTTATGTGACAACCTCTTATGTTTTCATCACTTTTTTGGGAGTGATTATCACATCCACAAGAAAACCTAAATTGGGCAAGGTAGAAGAATCTTTTTACCCATTCACCAAGTGTACAAGTTAGGTGGGTCGACAACATATTCCTGTCATGTGACGCACATGCCGTCACCAGTGTCGTATAGAATATATCAGACGTGTTTTCCTGTGGAGGAATCGGTTGACCTATGACCTTCCAATCAAATGTTTTCGGTTTCCATTGGACAGGCACGTCCTTTCGGCTACTAATCGCACGGTTTTGCGGTCCGGTCGCAAAACACAGACACTAAACTTATTACACTGAACAGAGACGTCAATGAACGAACGGACAGATCATAACTTTGCAAAAATAAAGAAAGTAAACTTTTCACTCTAAGGAAGATTTGAACCAAGCACCTCTCGTTACGCAGTTGTTCACGCTAACCACATGACCACGGCGCTCCTGAACTCGAACCCTCCTAGATGTTGCCTATCTTGCACAGGGGCTACTCAGTTTGTATATTTTGCTTAGTTTTTTCATAGTTCCACACAACTTCTTCCTGTTTTCTCGATTGATCTGTGTTCAGTTTTTCAAGGCCTATCCACTGTGCCAACTTATAACTAAATCTGACGGGGGTGCGATGGGGAGGTTCCCTTGTCAGTAATGGTGAATTCCCACTGTAACCAAGAAAAACTACAGGGCAGCAATCTGCTAACGATTCCCATTGGTCGAAAGCAAACTACTCTCCAACGACGTAAAATTGTAGACCTTACTAAGCAAAGAAATAACTAGAGTGCTTCTGTCGATTAATCGATACTGATTACAGCAGACTGACGTAGAGTATGACAACGACAAATATTGCGACCTAATAAAAACAAAATGTACTCATTTCAAGGAGTGTGAGTCAGAAACGTACACGGAATAAATGCACGTCACTGTGCGACCGGAAATATCTGGAAATGTCTCTCAGGAAATTTCCTTTGTGTATTTTCCCATTTGTTTCGTGTCCACGTAAAGGAGTTAGACGCACAGAATAGAATTTCAAATCCACCGTCAGATGGGACAAAGTGCATACTTCCCCAAGCCACGCAAAACAGATGTTTTGTTGGAGTAATGAAAAACAGAAAGTATTCCATCACTAACTTAATTGCTTTCCACTGCAAAAGGCTTTTTTTAACCTTGTGTTGGTGTATCATAGCTTACCAAGAACCAACCACGGGCACAAATTTCGTGTTTGTGCTGCACTTGATAATATCAAGCGTTTTGTCTCAGCTGCTTCCTGTGACGGTCTTGGCTGCAGATTTATGGACATGCATTATGAGGTGGTGAGTTGCAGGGTTCCGTTAAATAGGTCAGGCGTGCACTACACAGAGGAAACAGCTATTCGGGTAGCAACACGCCTGTGGGGTATACATGGTTTTATTTTAGGTTAGGTGATGGGTTCAGATCCTCCGATAGACCGTCATCAGGCAATGCGTAGAGTGCGAAAGCAGATAGCGCACAAAGTAGAGACACTTCGAATAATAAAGCTTTACAGTAAACTGCCGAATAATTCGTAACAAAGTCTCTAAATCTACAGCTCTCCAGGAAAGCTGTCACGCTCAGATCATACTTGGAACCAACAACTAGGTGAAATCCAGTATAAATCTCCGAAATATTTAACGAATCATCGAAAGTACATCGAAAAGACAGGTCATATATCGTTGGGAAAGGAGTACTCATTGAAATCGACAAAAATGTTATGTCTGTCGAGGTAGAAATTTAGTTTAACTCTTTAACTACCTGGGCGCGAGAAACCCGTCTAATTAAATTAGAATTAATCACAGAATGTTTCTGCCAGTCAGCCGATTCCGCTGTAACAGTTGTAGTATCGTTAAAAGAGTGTCTAAGCTCAGTAGCACTGCAGTATCACGATCATGCAACATTAGTTGGAGGCGACTCTTACCCACCAGGCATAGGCTGTGGCGTCAGTGAATTCGTTGTAGGTAGTATGGACAGAAGAGTATTGCGAAGTAGTTCTGAACGTTTTGTCCGAAAACTGCCTTGAGTAACTAGTGCGACACGACCGGAAATATTTTAGCTCCTCGTATCTCCAAAGAAACACCATCATCCCTCTCCCCATCGCCCCCCCCCCCACCCCCGCCCCATACAAAAAAAGTATTCTGATGCAGCGAAAACGGGTTTAGAGACAAAAAAAATAAAAATAAAAATTAGGAGCCACTTAATGGGCAACGTGCAGAAATTCTATTACATTGGAATGAGACTATCAAATGATGAACGAAGCAAGGAGAACATAAGAATCAAACTATCACAGAGTTAGATCCAAGTTACTGATTAGATTTTGAATAGAAATCAGAACCTAATACGGTTGAATATTTCTGATGTAAGGATTCACCCTCATTCTACTAACGCCACTGTTAAAAGAAAGTGAATGCGCAGATCGAGTATCACGTCACACTCCTTTCCTTCGGGCTGGTATGTGCCCCTGAGGGCGATGAATCAGCAATGATATACAACAGGAGATGGCAGTAAGAAAATTTGCATTAAAGTCACTTAATGTGTGGTCTCAGGAAACATAGTTTGTTTTCTATTCTACAGTGGGTAGGTAGAACACAGTTATGACCACTTGCACGCAGAGACCGGTTGAACAAACGGGCGGCTCCAGTGCTGGATGACGGCAGAGTTCACGAAGCGGAGCACTAGTCCGGAGCTCAGACCGAAATTCGATGTTTGACTAAAAATAACCGGACTGATTTTTTAAACTGACAAATAGCGCCATCTACCACGTCAAACGCTACACCGCCGCGTCACGAGGCATCTCCCCTCTCCACCTCCCGTTCACCTGCCGACCGCTCAGTCGGGCGCATTGAATGATTACTGAATTTAAAGACCAACGGATTAATGTCAAATTTACAGTGAAACTTGGGAAGTCCAGCGCAAGTATCCATTCTCTGCTAAAACAAATGTACGGTGATGAGTGTCTTTCACACTCTACAATGTTTGATTAGTTTAAGTGGTTCAAAGAGTAACTAGAAGAGACTGACATAAGCCACACCCTGGCGATCCTAAGCGTCAACAACGGAAGAAAACATTGAAAAATTTTGAGATTTAATCCGAAAAGTGTCGACTGAGTATTCGTGCGGCTGCTGATACTTTGCGACAAAGAAATAATTCGCAAAATTTTTTCGTGACCGTTTTCACACAAGGGAAGTTTGTTCAAAAACTGTACCCAAGAACCTAACGCCTGAAAAAAGGCTCTCGACTGAACATTTATGCTGACACTCTGGTTACAATAAGAGGGACCCTACATTTTTCAGTGGAGAAATAACACTGCCAACCGGCTGCGAATAACTGTTTAATACATTTATCTAGGTTTCGACGCCACTAAGGATGTCCTCATCAGAATGAAGATTTAAAAGCCCTATAAAATAACACATAGAAAAGTAAGTTTCACAGAAACGTTAACCAAGATGAAAAATATCGTAACATAGAAAGGTTACCTACATAAAGTTATAATGCGAGAAGGATAGTCAAAGTTTAGAGCAGACATGCTCAAGTCAAAAATTAAAAATTAAAACCGTTCAAGCCTTTGATACGTACACCTTGCAAGGAACAACATCAGACTGAGTGGCCCAGTGGCTTATATGCTGCTACGAAAATAATACACAAGTTGCGTTCCTTCATGATGCAGACAGTGCCATATGTCCATTTAAGACATTATAACAGAAATAATCGAATTAAACAACAGTCAATTATAAAACAATATTCAAAGAATGTAAGCTTAATGCAACTGAGGATGAGACTGAGGATGAGACCATCGTTGGAGATATCTTTACCCTACGATTAATTTCATGTTTTGTTACTGACTTCCACAAAAGACACCGAACTAAGTTTTGGTGGGCGGAGTTTTTATTGTACCACGTACTGCCGGTAGGAGCGCATAGGGCGAACTTTCTAGAGTCAGTAAACCGTCGCTGAAGAAGGTCAGAACTATTTTCGGCAGAGTTACTAGCCACAACTGTTTATGCGATTATTGTTTTTACAGCGGCTGATTTTCGTGCGGCCGTGAAATTCTGACTGGTGCTGGGAGAAAGTGAAACCGAAACTCTTGAAGTGTTAAAAACGGCATACAAGGACGATGCTATGGGGAGAACTTAAGTCTGAGTAGTTTTCAGTTTCAAAAATGGTGAAATGTCAGTTGATAACAAATCCCGTTCTGTTCGTACTTCCACAGCCCTGAACATATGAAAATGTTGAAACATTCGTGCAGTCATGTACGAAGATCGAGGACGAACCATTGAAGAAATTGTGAAGCTGTCGGGAGTGACTTGGAGTTCAGTGTAGCGAATTGGACAGAAGATTTGGGAACCAAAAGGGTGGCTGCCAAATTCGTGCCACTATTGCTGACTGCTGCACAAATACAACTTCGGGTGGGAGCATGCTGAGCTTTGAAAGAAGAGTTCCAAATTGATACAAACTTGTTTTCAAAAAGTATCACAGGTGACGAAACTTTGTACTGTACGTACGATCCTGTATCAAAGCAACAATCAACCAGAGAAAGGCTTCAAGTTCGCCTCGCCCCGAGAAAGCTCATCAGGTGAAATCAAAAATTAAAACAATACTGATTTGTTTTCCCGATGTGTAAGGAGTCTTCCATTCAGAGATTGTTACACGGGGTCAGACAGTTAACCATTTTCTACTTTTAGCTTTTGAAAAGATAGTGCAACCATGTGCGGTAGGAAGCGACCTGATTTGTGGCAGTCGACTGACTGGTTTTCAATCTTGACAATGCCCCTGCTCACACAGCTGTACTTTATTTCTTCACCAGAAATGGTATGAGCCCTGTTCCTCATCCCCCCATACTGACTCGAGCTTGCCCCCCAGCGATTTTTTTTGGTTTCCTAGAATGAAAAGAGACATGAAAGAAAAGCGTTTTGAGAATGTTGCTGAGGTGAAGGAAAAATGGCGGAGATGCTTTGAAGCATCACAAAAGAGGAATTTAAACAGTGCTTTGAAACACTGCAAAAAAAAATTAGATAAGAGTGTTAGTGCAAGTTGAGAGTGCTTTGAGGTGATTGAAGGTATGTGCTTTAAATAAGGATAAATAAGTTTTAAAAAAGTTCGGTTGGTTTTGGATACCCTCTCGTATATTTAGGAAATAAGTACAAGAATGGCGTTGTTCAGTTAGTCCACTATCTCACGCATCATGTTTTGCTCATCATATATTCTATTACAATCATGGCTGACTCAAATAGCTTTTAAAACTACAGACTATTGATGAAATCGTAACTTCGAATTACGAAATGATAGTTGCGCACTGCTGGGTTGACCGATACGAAAGGTACATGGCCGCCAAAATGCTTTTTCTGAAGTTTAATATCCCAGAAAAAGAAAGCCCACAAGGCTTGAAATGATTTATGTCCGCTAGATGTTTACATCAGTTGCAAATGGCTGGCGACGCCAATAAACATGTCACCGCCGGGATTTATACGCCGGGGGCAAAATTCGTTGTAGCGAAAGGATAACTTGACGAAAAATACACTTGACGGATTGAAAAAGCCCCCGGCAGCGTTCCACGGCTGCAGATCGGCCACGGATCTAGAATGAATTAACGGGGCTTCCATAAATTATCCCTAATTTATTCGGGCAAACACGAGGCGCACCACTTTAAACATTGGACGGCTTTCGTAAATCTCGCCGCGGAGCAGTCTATTGTCTGCGGGTAAAATAACATTAATTCAGACGTCCTGTGTGGGCCACCAGATCAGCTATCAGACACCGCACAGCTACCGAAAGCGACGTAACGGCCCATTGTCTCAGAAGCTACTGTCGCCAGCCGTCCTTTCCCGAAGTCTGTAATCGGAAACATACTTGGGTCACACACATATGCCCATTTTGATGTCACTTAATGTAGAATACCCACTTAACTACACCGAAGTAATATGATTATCGCGATTCGCCTGATTACCAAATATGTAGAATTAAGTCAGACTGTCGTGTTAAACAGACGGTGTGTGTACAGCCGACGATAATAAAGTAAGATGCGCAATATGGAGGGAGCACCTACAACCTTTGTAAGAATAAATTATCAAGTCTGTTTCATTATCTTTGCTGCAGGCAGAACCTGAGTGGAGAGTACTAAGATCGCTGTTGTTGTAACATGGCGTCATGCGAGGAGAAGTCGCAGTGTGTTTTGCGGCATCACGAAACAAAACCTGTAATTACTGGGCAGCGAAGGTTTCGAAGACAGTACGGAAGAGAAGCACTTGATAGAATTAGTACTGCTTCGAGGTGCGTGAAATTTAAACAGACCGGCAGTATGTTTGATCTTCGGTCAGCGAACGAGATATCGGAGGTGTGCAACAGACCGTCTTCTGAAACCTTTTAAAACCTGCTAGATGCTCATCTCGTGAATTCCTAGGGATACCTAGGCCCACAGAGCAAAGAATTCTACACAACAGATTACATCTGCATGCATATAAGGCCCAGACAGACATAGGTTATGACCAGATGATATATGTAACTTCTTCAGCAGCTTTTGGGACTGAGATATTGGCACCAATCTACACCAGAAGTGAGTATGTTTAACGAATTTGGTTTTCACATTAGGCTGCTTCCCACATATCAGGTAAAGTTAACAAGCACAGTGTTCGAATGTGGGGTCCGGAAAGTCCATACGCAGCCATAGATCACGTTAAGAATTCCTCTAAAATGAATCTGTGGTGCGGTTTAATGCACAACAGAGTCATTGGCCATTTTGTTTTGTCGAAAAATCAACAACATCTAACATCTCTCTGGATATGCTAGAGCAGTTTGCGGAACCGTTACTGAGGGACTTGCAATGTGACGTGATTTTCCAACAAGATGGTACACCATCCCATTTGGTCTGTATATTAGAAATTTTTCTTAATGAAACATCTCCTAGCAATTGGAGTCGACGAGATGGTCCCACTGCCTGGCCTGCAAAATCACGCGACATAACACCTTTAGATTTCTTTCTCTCAATCTACGTAAAGGACAAGGTTTACGCTACAAAAGTACCTGATCTGGTTATATAATGACGAAGGATAATGTATGTTATTGCTGGTGGTACACAAGGAGTATTGTCAAACGTACGGCGTGAAACCGAATATTGCTTAGACATTCTTCAAGCAACAAACGGCGCACATGTTGAATTTTATTGGCATCGTAACAAAAAGTTGATGATTTATTGCTTCATTCGTCAAAAATAAAAAGTTTGTAACTTCTTTAGTTTTTGTAAAATAAATATTGATAATTGTGCAAAGATTATAGGCCCACCCTATACAACCCTGCAGGAAACTTTCATGCGCTATATTCTCTAACTAATGAGACGACACTCTACTACGCGGAAGACAGTGCAAGTATGGAACCAGTAAAACATGGCAAAGATTGCATACGAAGCAGTATTGTGACATTAACCGATTTTCTAAAGGCTCAAAAACCTAAATGGATCCAAAATGTGTCGCCTATAGTTATATAAATTATTGAAGAAAAAATACAATAGCAGGAATAGTATCTGATTTTTTTGTGGATTCTGGGCATAGTAGCATACTTCATAATGACACACTGGACAGTTCAGCCAAACCAGCAATCACCGTTGGTAAAATTCTAAATAATATACACTCCTGGAAATTGAAATAAGAACACCGTGAATTCGTTGTCCCAGGAAGGGGAAACTTTATTGACACATTCCTGGGGTCAGATACATCACATGATCACACTGACAGAACCACAGGCACATAGACACAGGCAACAGAGCATGCACAATGTCGGCACTAGTACAGTGTATATCCACCTTTCGCAGCAATGCAGGCTGCTATTCTCCCATGGAGACGATCGTAGAAATGCTGGATGTAGTCCTGTGGAACGGCTTGCCATGCCATTTCCACCTGGCGCCTCAGTTCGACCAGCGTTCGTGCTGGACGTGCAGACCGCGTGAGACGACGCTTCATCCAGTCCCAAACATGCTCAATGGGGGACAGATCCGGAGATCTTGCTGGCCTGGGTAGTTGACTTACACCTTCTAGAGCACGTTGGGTGGCACGGGATACATGCGGACGTGCATTGTCCTGTTGGAACAGCAAGTTCCCTTGCCGGTCTAGGAATGGTAGAACGATGGGTTCGATGACGGTTTGGATGTACCGTGCACTATTCAGTGTCCCCTCGACGATCACCAGTGGTGTACGGCCAGTGTAGAAGATCGCTCCCCACACCATGATGCCGGGTGTTGGCCCTGTGTGCCTCGGTCGTATGCAGTCCTGATTGTGGCGCTCACCTGCACGGCGCCAAACACGCATACGACCATCATTGACACCAAGGCAGAAGCGACTCTCATCGCTGAAGACGACACGTCTCCATTCGTCCCTCCATTCACGCCTGTCGCGACACCACTGGAGGCGGGCTGCACGATGTTGGGGCGTGAGCGGAAGACGGCCTAACGGTGTGCGGGACCGTAGCCCAGCTTCATGGAGACGGTTGCGAATGGTCCTCGCCGATACCCCAGGAGCAACAGTGTCCCTAATTTGCTGGGAAGTGGCGGTGCGGTCCCCTACGGCACTGCGTAGGATCCTACGGTCTTGGCGTGCATCCGTGCGTCGCTGCGGTCCGGTCCCAGGACGACGGGCACGTGCACCTTCCGCCGACCACTGGCGACAACATCGATGTACTGTGGAGACCTCACGCCCCACGTGTTGAGCAATTCGGCGGTACGTCCACCCGGCCTCCCGCATGCCCACTATACGCCCTCGCTCAAAGTCCGTCAACTGCACATACGGTTCACGTCCACGCTGTCGCGGCATGCTACCAGTGTTAAAGACTGCGATGGAGCTCCGTATGCCACGGCAAACTGGCTGACACTGACGGCGGTGGTGCACAAATGCTGCGCAGCTAGCGCCATTCGACGGCCAACACCGCGGTTCCTGGTGTGTCCGCTGTGCCGTGCGTGTGATCATTGCTTATACAGCCCTCTCGCAGTGTCCGGAGCAAGTATGGTGGGTCTGACACACCGGTGTCAATGTGTTCTTTTTTCCATTTCCAGGAGTGTACATCCTTTTGAGGGAATGCTGAGCTTAGTAAGCGATAAACCGAGAACGGTTGGCATACGCAATGGGACTGGACTAATATTTCCAAAGAAGTGGTTTATAACCAGATGAAACCTAAATTACCATTATATTCACCGTTTATTTATGGGATAACAGCACTTCGTTCATAAAAGCGTTTAGGCGGATGTTCTTAAATTACAGAAAATTTTGAACCCACCTTCTTCTAACGGGATTGGAGGAATCTCCATTAGACTATACAAATAAGTAATGAAGAAGGAGACGTCAAAAATCTGGTATCTTCATTCATTATATACAAGATACAACAAAAATTCTTTATCCTAGCACTGATGTTTCCCTTCCAACAGCGGCTTAGTACCGACGTCAACTCAAAAGTCTCGACTTGTATTAAATGTGAAGTTCGACTGATTAAGTCCGTTCAGTCTGTCTCTCTTAGGGTCAAGAGTGTATGATATGTGCAGGCCAGTGTGGCCACGCGGTTCTAGGCGCTTCAGTCTGGAACCGTGCGACCGCTACGGTCGCGGGTTCGAATCCTGCCTCGGGCATGGATGTGTGTGACGTCCTTAGGTTAGTTAGGTTTAATTAGTTCTAAGTTCTAGGGGATTAATGACCTCAGCAGTTGAGTCCCATAGTGCTCAGAGCCATTTGAACACATCCATGCCCGAGGCAGGATTCGAACCTGCGACCGTTGCGGTCGCTCGGCTCCAGACTGCAGCGCCCAGAACCGCACAGCCACTCCGGCCGGCCCCCCTTGTTAACAAAAAATGGGTCAAATGACTCTGAGCACTATGGGACTTAACATATATGGTCATCAGTCCCCTAGAACTTAGAACTACTGAAACCTAACTAACCTAAGGACATTACACAACACCCAGTCATCACGAGGCAGAGAAAATCCCTGACCCCGCCGGGAATCGAACCCGGGAACCCGGGCGCGGGAAGCGAAAACGCTACCACACGACCACGAGCTGCGGACCTTGGCTCAAATGGTTCAAATGGCTCTGAGAACTATGGGACTTAACATCTGTGGTCATCAGTCCCCTAGAACGTAGAACTACTTAAACCTAACTAACCTAAGGACATCACACACATCCATGCCCGAGGCAGGATTCGAACCTGCGACCGTAGCGGTCACGCGGTTCCAGACTGAAGCGCCTAGAAACGCACGGCCACACCGGCCGGTTGCGGACCTTGTTAACAACTTGGGTCCATGGCTGCATGGGGTCTGCACCACACTCGAACCCTGCCATCAGCTCTTACCAACTAAAAACAGGACTAATCTGTTTTCCAGTCGTCTAGGGTCCAACCGATACCGCACGAGCCTTGGAGATGCGGTGCAGGCGATGTCGTGCTGCCAACAAAGACACAGACGTCTGTCGTCTGCTGCCATAGGCCCATCAACGCCAAACTTCGCCGCACTGTCCTAGCAGATACGTTCGTCGTACGTTCCACATAGATTTTTGCGATTATTTCACACATGGTTGCTTGTCTGTTAGCATGCAGACTTGTCAGTTCGCTGTCTGTACATCAGTATGCCATTGATAATATTTGGGAAACTTCTTCTGTGGAAAACAATAGCGAGAGAAAAGCTATAGAAACGAATGGAGACAGGAGGGGTTTGATGAATTCCGTCCTCTGTGTTAAGATGACAGCTGCAACAAAACTGAACGCTGAGCTCAATATGCTGCTATAGATCACCGTGTGAATGAAGGCAGATCGGCAGGAAGTCTATAGATGAAGCACCACACATGTGGCAGAGCTGTATTGACAGACCTCTTCTAATCCAGGTGAATCAAAAAAGAATGACTGACAAAAAGTGACTAAAATCTGCCGGCCGTTGTGGCCGAGCGGTTCTAGGCGCTACAGTCTGAAACCGCGCGACCGCTACGGTCGCAGGTTCGAATCCTGCCTCGGGCGTGGATGTGTGTGATGTCCTTAGGTTAGTTAGGTTTATGTAGTTCTAACTTCTAGGGGACTGATGACCTTAGAAGTTAAGTCCCATAGTGCTGAGAGCCCTTTGACCCATTTTTGGAAATATGCGCTGTTCTCGGTCGTTAAGTGAGGGCCGTCGGCCACTGCGTGGCCTGTGGTGAGAGGTGATGCTTGAAATGTGATATTCTCGGCATATTCTTGACACTGCGGATCTTGGAATATTTAATTCCCTAAAGATTTCCGAAATGGAATGTCCCATGGCTCTGACACGAACTGTCATTCCGCGTTCAGAGTATGTTAATTTCCGTCGTGCGGGCGTAATCACATGGGAAACCTTTCCACATGAATCACCTAAGTACAAATGGCAGCTCCGCCAATGCAGTCCTCTTTTATACTTTATTTACGCGCACCTATTGCTACCTCGTGATTTTTATCGCCTCACTGTATAGCTCTCATTTATTTATATACGAGTAGTTTCATGTCCTGATCTTAATAGTTGTAGGAAATTCGAATTTTAAGCTTAGCCCCGTGATTATCACTTATTTATATAACTACAGATTGTTGAGTTTTTTTTTATTTCAGTGGTCTTCCTGTTTCCCTAACCACCGAGAGTCTTAGACAAGCATTTTAACCTGTATTTTCAACCAAGTCATTTAAGGCTCCAACTGCTGTCAGCACACACATTCCATACGAAGCAACGTGGCGTGCCCTTAAGGACATTGCTCTCACATTCTGGAGAAGTGGAGTTCGAACCCCACCTCGACATCCAGAGTCAGATTTAATCAGATTTCTATAAATCACATAAGGAGAGTGCCTGGGTGATTTCTTTAGAAACAATAGTATCCATTTATTTCCTTATCCTTTCAAACCCAAAACAACGTTTGGCCCTCAAACTTATCGTCGATGGTACGTTATATTTTAAGATCCCTTCTTCCTTATTCGTTGTCTTTGTACATACAAGTTGATAAAATCAAGATGTAGTGGAAGCTATTCTTCAACCAACATAATTTAGACTTACAACAGACACATGTAACATTCTAAGGCGTCCTACTTGTAAAATTGTGGCAAACATGACTCGTGGCGATTTTATCTTCGGAAGGGTGTGACATCTTCATGAAGGAGGCTCGATGACTGCAATTTAGTCAATGTGTGTGCCATGCACAGTGTTTACTGATTAAGCCGCTTTCACATTATAACTATGTGAGGTGAGTTCATTAACAACTGAATGATAAAGCTTACAGAACCGTCTAATAGACGCACTGACGAGGGTTTCCTGGAAAATGAGTAGCGACCGTTAGTCGACTATATTCCTATGGCTAGAAGATTTTGATTGTCGTTGGTACATAGCTCAAATACATGGCAAGAAATTACACCTTCTAATGTGCATTCTTGGCAAACGAGATGAACGTCTCACTTGTTCGTGACATTTTATTTATTTTCTGTGGTTGTGAATGGTCACAGACATGACCTTCTCTGTAAAAGAAACCGTGAAGCTTATTGACCCATCGTACAGACAGATCATAGTGTCACTCGCTCTCTCCCACGTTTGGGAGAGAGGACAGAGACTTAAGGATTTTATCCAGGACGTTAATGCACTTTCATTTTCTCAACTTGCACGCAAAATACTCTCGCTAAATTCTTCCAATATAATGCGAATCTATTACTTCTCACTCAAGCGTTACTGGAGGTGTATGATAGTATGTTTTATATGCCTATAGCAAGTTATGGCAAACATCAGTTCATATAACTGCTAGAAGTTATTGGTGGATATAAGAAAGGAGATTTATAGTCTAACAGTGGCGAATGAACTTCATGTGAGTAAAATCTTGGACAAAAGGTATAAAACAATGCAAGAAATTAATACACCGTAATAATCAAGCAGGAAGCAAAAGTTTAATTGTAACGCCTTAGATTTAATTATTAATGTAATTAAGGTGAGTGGTGTGCCTTTTAAGCCTGTTAAAACCCCGCAGCCACCGTAACCGCAAAGCTGTTACTGCGGCAATCGAGTTGTATTTGTGGCATGCTAATGAGTATGTATCGAGGTAGAGAGCGAAACCAGTTGTTGACATTTAGCTGCTGCTGGCCAAAGGTAGTGAAGAAGTTGTTGTTGTTGTGGCCTTCAGTCCTGAGACTGGTTTGATGCAGCTCTCCATGCTACTCTAGCAAGAAGTAACGTGACTGAATGCCCACGTAGTTAGACAGACCACCATCAACATTGTGTTAAGCTGTATGACACTGCGTACAGTTTCAGAATTAATCCATGTCATTGATGTACACTCTAGTCACCACCAAGCCTAACTTTGATCTTAATAGACTCTAAAAATGAAAATTTCTTTCACCACCGCGTTTCAAACTGCCTGCCTCTGAGCTAAGTGTCCCACAAGTCCTTATGCATTGAAGTTAGTATCAGACCTAGGTACCATTAACGTCTGAAGCGCATTAAGAAAATTTGTTTGAGAGCTATTTGCGTAAGACCACTGAAAGCGGGCACAATTTAAGTTAGAACTGGCTTAATATAACGGCTGGATTCTGGTATTAACTAGGGAAATAAAATCGACTTAATTCCGTACATAGCCCACGTATTGCAGAATCTATCTTCATTTTTATTGAAATTTATAGCACACTAGAATACTGTCTTGTAATAAAGTAATATTAACTCTGGTTATTCTCTCGAATTTGCTGACAAAATGGTCGCAGAGCTACAATGACTTACAGTCTTCTTCTGAGTCTTGTGTTTCAAGTTCCCTGCTGCGCTGAACACATGGCTGTTTTATTGAAATAAAATAAAATTTATAAAGCAATTTTTAAAAAATGTATAAATACTTACGCCAGTCACAGCTATGAACTAACGATCTTTCATTTTTGGTGGTAATGCGTATAAGACATCACTCCACGGAAGTCTTTATCAGTAACAGCAATAAAATTGAAGCAGCAAAAAATGGAAATGTATATAGATGTATATAAATAATTCGAGTATCTGATTACATAAAAAAATAATTCAAGTAATTTTGCGTGTCAATGCTTCACACACACACACACACACAAACACACACACACACACACATACACACACAAATCACAACAGGCGGATTACTTTCCTATAAATCGTGAATAGCTGGGAACCTGGCAAAGGAGTTTACGGCTTCTTATTTCATTACGTCTATCACGTTTCATCTTTCCAGCACTACCACAAATAACCTCAGTCACAGCACGATAAAAGCTTGTTCGCCATCAACAATCCTTCACTGAACAATGACCATGGAATTCAACCAACGTGTAGCCCGATCATCCAATCATTTAGCCGTCGCCCTGATGTTTTCGACAAGAGACTACCAACTTTCCATGTGTGATATACAAGTAAAGTTTACGAAATTTTTACCAACGAAATATTCGTTACCATGTCACCACGAACTTTTTGTGTAACGTGTACGCTTTAGAACGTAGCGGGAACGATTCTGTACTAGCTTGCAACGGTGTCAGACATAAACACAAAAATATTTAGTTCCACACGATAGGTATTTCATGCTTTTCTCAGCAGCTACTGGTCGTAAGAATGCCTATGCATTCTAGCGTCATAAATACCATCAGCAGAAGGTTTGTGAGAACTGAAATTATTGCGTTTGTTGAAATGAAACATTACTTTTAAAAAAGGCTACGCGACAAAAGAAGCCTATCAGCAAACAACGTATTTACGGAAAACGTTGTCACAAGTACAGTAAAAATAATTGTAGTCCTGGTAGTGTGCTAAGGCTATCGTCCGAAATACTTTTACGCCTAAATACAAATGTTAAGCCATCTTTGTACAGCGGAAATGAATATGTGCAACCTATTCGTTGTACTGTTTTGTTGTTTAATAAAGTCGAATAGCTAGCGGCGAAAGAAGACGCTGAGTAATAGACCAAGACGGAAACATTTTCCTGCACGACTTCAACCGTAGCTCGTCACTCATTCGACAGAGGTCGTCTTCAAAATCGATTGAAAAATATTGTGCGGTTCTTGCAAATAGAATGATGCTATTCGTGTTACTTGATTTATGTAATTTGTAATTCCCCTGAAAGCGTAGCACCTATACTGCAAATGCGAGGATTGCTTATATGATGGACTCTGTAATCGAGTAATTACGTTCGCAGAACATTAAGTCAACCTTGTCAAGCGCATTATGCAGTTTTAGTCTAAGTGGATCACGTAGAGGCATATCGCACCTCCGAGGAATTACTCGTAATCCAGGATAAAAATCTGCTGTTTGTGTTTCATATTCCACTGGGTCCCTCTGAAAAAGCAGATGGACAAAATCTGCGTGATATTGAGACTACACACCTAAGTTCAGACTGCACGTGATGAAATAACGCCAACAGCAATCTGCCCACGACATATGATGAATTATATTGCATGTAACGGACTAAACATTAACTTATTAATAAATTTTGTATGTGTCATGTTGACATTTTTATGCCTCTGAGCGGCAAAAATAATGTTAATACGTGCTGCTACCATTAGCAAATACACCGGTCGCCTTTTAAACAATTTAGTGCCAGGAATTTAAATCTGGATGAGCTCTACCTAACCGGAAATAGCTAGCAACAATGAATGAAGGCCACTGCAGCAATAAAGTTTTGTATTTCAGCGGTATATGCTAACGGATTCTTGACAATAACGCGAAGCTTCACCACTTTTTATACGCCTTAGCAACTACGACGAATCACCTATTTCATTAATAATAGCGTCCCTTTTACATAAATACTATGGCCTACTCAAACCACACCCGTTAAAACAGTGTTATGTATTAGTTGCCAGTGTGGCACGTGACACACTAACGAGAGAATGTTTTTGCCGAAAGTAGGCCAGTTCCGCAATAAGTCTTTCGTCGATTAAGTTATGAAATGTGAGGTAATCGGATTTCGCCATTCCATTTCACGCCGCCAGTTTCACAATCATCCCGAGTTTTCAACGAATACTCGTATAATTAATCCACTCTACTTCAACAAAGTTGCTTCTCCTAAGTAACTTTTTTAACACAGCATCCCTTAATTTGTCTCCCAAGAATTCAGTTTAAGCTACGTAACTTTATAATAAACAATTTCACTCAATTAACCTTTGCTAACAGATGAGCACAAATTCACAGTGCTGTTTAATTCGATGACAGTCTTATCGTTGTTACAGATTGTTGTTGGAACCTTAAATAGTAAAACAGACGATCCCTTCTATTTGTGACCGCACGTTATCTCATCGTCACGTCTTAATAGCAGCAAAAATGATCAACAAATTTAAAGAAAGAATATTATAGCTAATAAGCAGGTGAAATACTGATGATGTGCAAAAAGTAAGCACAATATTGCTGAGCTATAAACGTACATTCATTTACTACTGTTCAGTAAATGACTGGTAATTTATCGAAGAAATTAAATTACTTCTGCTGGATTTTTTAAATTATGTTTACTGGAATTTTGTGAGGAAAAAATCACATCGAAATTGCATTTGGTAATGAGATCAATAAACAAGGAGAAGGACAATTGACAGAATTGGCGGAAGGAAGTGCTAACCTACAAAAGAGTATTTTGAGGGATGGAATCTTATTTGGTCTGCTAAATTCAAAGACGAGAACATGAGTACAGTAAGACGAACGAATTAATAATGCAAGGAGTATATTCTATCGGTACGTATGAAACTCTTGTTACCAGCAAGTGCTGACTCCCAAACACAAGATCCGCATTAAATGCAGGATCAGTACTTTCGTCCAACGACCCCTTCAATTATGGTAATAAGTCCTCGAGGTTCTCATTATTTACAATCAGCAAATAATATTAGATCCAAAATTTGTGTGGCTGAAGAGTTTTCCATGACAACTCGTATGCCAACGCAGATCTTACCGTAAACTATGACGTCTATTAGTTTTTCCCACAGCATTATTTTCTGTGAGGAAAACAAGGAACGAAAAGTTTACTGAACTAACGATGATATACAACTACTCCTTCTCCATAAGGGTACTTCATGCTGCACTACTTGTCTCTCACAACATCGTCCAGAGACCAGGCATGGTTCATTACAGTGACATGGCTGCAACATGAAGTCACGAAGGACACTCCGTCTGCTTATGATCGTTACTACTGCAATACGTTGCTATTGTAACTATGTGAGCAATGTAAAACATGATGTTTCATGATATCTGATGATGTAAATGTCGGGAATCCGTAACGTTGGAATAATAAAGTCATTTTGCATCCATCCCATGACTTTCTCCCAAGCGACTTTTTCAGCATTTTGTAAACAGCACGTAGATTTTTACTTTCCCTTTTTTTGTTTACAATTTCCCCAATTCATGCAGAGAGGCTATACTCGTTAGCCTGCATCCAAGTAGTCATCGTAGAATTGCCCTCATGAGCCACTTCAGATCGAACTTTGAGCTAATAGTCAGCAATTTTATTTCCTAGAACTCGGAATCAAGACGTCGTATTAGCGGTTCTGGTGGGGAATCGGGGAACCCCAAACCACCGTAGACAACCTGTCACATGTGGAGCTAATCCTGCGTACATAACATTTTATGGTAAATTTTTATTCCCTCGGGCACACCACACTACATGCAGGAACCAAATCATGCTTCAGTAGAGTGAATGGAACTTCCGTCATGGCCTCCAAAACTAAGTGAGATTCTTAACTGCAGAACATTATTGTACACGTTGTGTGAGACGGAACCGTGCACATCACTATCGTATATACAGGGTGAGGCCGAACTATCCCTCAGATAGAGGGTGTGCCAGGGGACGGGGGAGGGGGGGGGGGGGTAGGTAGGGGGAGGAAGTACCACTTTGTGATGTGAATATACACAGCTGTGCAAAAGATAAGGACAAAAGTAACTTTCGCAAGATGTCTCACTACCAAGTAACATAGCTAGGTGAAACTTGGGCCGTATATGGAAACAACTGCTACGGCACATATGGAAGGTAGATGAAACAAATACGCGACGAGTTTTATTCAAAGATGGTAACAGCACGATAGTCACCACGGTGCATGATGGTCCCCGGAACATGACAAAGGGGGAGACATGTTTCTTAATGGGGTGCACATGAGTTTTGTGGTAGGGCATTCCATTCCTCTACAAAGCGATTGAAAACAGCTTGATCGTAGTTGGTGCACGTGGACATTCTGCAGTTCGTCTCCCCAATGCTCCCCATTGCATCCCTCGCGTGCTGGATGGGACTTACGTCGGGGGAACGTGCAGGGCAGTACACTGCCAAATAACCTGTAGCTCCAAGAGCACTTCAGTGTAAATATTATTTTTGAATAAAGCTGTCATTTCTGTTCGTCTCATTGCGTATTTCTTTCACTTACCTTCTGGACTGGACTGGATTGGACTAGACTGCACTGTACTGTAGCAGTTTTTCTGTGTATGGTCCACATTTCATCGAGAATGTTACTTGTCAGTGACACATCACTCTAACGTTACTTTCTTCTTTGAGTTTTGCACACAAGTAAACAAAAACTCGTCAATCGGTTCTGTGGCTGCATTATTTGTTTGCACAATTTTATTTTGGGATTTATTATTGTACCAGATTTATTTTCAGGCGTATTTTTGTACTCACCCTTTTAAGTTATTGCCTGATTATTGATGTTTATCAACCGTAGAGGCAAACAGTGCAAAGGCAATGGCTAAACGAAAGTGGTTCAGAGGTGATCTATACAGACGTATTCCTCCTTCTTCACTCTTAAACTGCACTGTAATGCCAACAACAGATTTAATATGTTTTGACTGGGTGTTGAACATATGTGTTGTGCAATATATGGTTCCTTCCTGTACAGATGCTAAATCCTTTAAGTCTTTACAGACGCTGTTTTTTCCCTAGCTTAACAATATCTCTGCCATTTTTGTGAAAAAAGAGAAATATTGTAAACGTAAGTGCCAATTTTTAAGAGGTCCCTGCAAGATGTACAGCTGCTAGTAAAATAGTTGTTTATTAAAACATAATACACTTATAAGCCTCAAAGTTTTGTAAGTGAACGGCATATATGAACTCGAGTCTACAGCGAAAATTTGGTGCAGAACTGTTACAGCGAAGTAAATGTTCCCGAGATGAGCACCTGCATGCCTTGATGCACTGCATGAGCGGCAGCAATCTGCAGAAAGTCTGTTCAGTGATGCATTACATGCATCAGGATGCCCATTCGTGTTGTATGGTTCGCCAGAGAATAGTGTTAGGACAAATTCTATCAGTAAGTGACTGTCCATACACTCTCGGAGTGGTAAGATGGGCGCTTGTGAGATGATATGCAATGGTGCTTTTGGAGCAGTTCACAAAGAAACAAAAAACGTTTTTCGTCTATGGAACTCTTCTCGGAAGATGGTTTACCGGTCTTGAGGAACCATTTCGTGCTAGACACTATCAGATTAAATATACCCATGATGTCACAATGTCTGCAATTACGATACGATTTGCTCTCAATGTATTTGCATAAATTTCGACACAGGCCAGGTCTTGGTGGATAGAAATCTGAAGTATGGCAGGCTGCCGCAAAAGATATGATCCGAATGACATAGAGAATAGACTATTCTAGGAAAATGTTTGCTATTTTATACATTTTTTTGTGTGGAATGACCGCAAGACATTACGAATACTGAACGAAAAATACCTTATTAACTATTATGAATGGGAAATAAGGACATCGTAAACTGTTTGTCCAAGACTGTGTTACTGCTCTTTGCTGTAGCTAGTGTTTTCTGCGCGATAAAAAACTTGTTTCATTGCATCCAGTACATTAGATTAACAGATCATTTTTTTTTATTCGGTAAGTCCCACATCGTCTTTCTTGTAAGTTTAATTAACCGTCTTTATTCTAATTCCGCTATAGGATGGTTTCTTCTCTTTGCTGTAAACGTGAACAAGGTGCATCCATTTTTCCCTCTACACGTCCATCTGATATTCAAAAGTTTCTCTCGAGTTGGTAATTCAAATCTTCCCACGTACCTTCCTTTCTGCCCGCGTGTTTTCTACCTCCGTGGGGCGAAATACGCGGAACTTTTGCTCTTCTCTTAGTTTCCATTTTCTGATAACTCTCCTTTACTTCAAAACTTTCTTCCCCGGTCGGAATTTTTTTTCCTCTACATCTTCGTTCTCCTTCCATTCGTTGCAATTACCTTTCTTCTTATTAGTGTGTTTTTCGTTTTGTTTTTTGCCGCCTAACGGCTTAATGTGCGCATACTTTAAACACAACGGAAGAAATGTTCTGCGTATCAAGGGAGTATCGCACTTGTTTTCTTTCTTATCTAGTTATCTCTTCTTTTTGATCATATCTGCGAAGCTCTCGCTGTGAGAAGGCCTTTATATCAGAACTATAATCGACGCAAAATCTGAGACTTTTTCTTCTCAGACGCAGCAG
Source organism: Schistocerca piceifrons (assembly GCF_021461385.2). NCBI lineage: Eukaryota > Metazoa > Arthropoda > Insecta > Orthoptera > Acrididae > Schistocerca > Schistocerca piceifrons. Next base: position 827,416,941 of record NC_060138.1, read on the forward strand.
TCGTCTTCTAGCTGTCGTTTTTGCACAGAAATCGCAAATAAATTTATAGACCTCACAAAACAGAAGAGCTGTAAAATGTATTTAGCATGAAAGACATCGCGTTACAAGTTCCTGACCTGGACGTAAAGCAGGCCAATAAATATGAGCAGTACTACATCTGTATTATCTGAGCTCAGCAACAAATGTACAAGAGAAGTGCACGCACACTTGCAATGACAGCGAGTAGTAAGAATCCATACTTGACGTCCAATAAGTCTTCATGTGTATTTCTTAACACTCCCATCCGTAGATGGTACAGCATGGATTTCTCTAATTTTAGCCACGATGTCGTTGCGAGATATATAAGTTATAGAAAACAAAGTGTTTTTTGAAACGCATGTGTTTGAATGTGTGGTTTGGAACGTGGTAATAGGCATCCAACAATGCACAGTTTCTTTCTCGTAGTATCCTCGATCAGAATTCGACAATTTGTTTGAAGCTATTGCGCTGATAAACCCGTCACGAAGCACTCTGCCCTTCACTGCACCAATATTTTCTTTAAATCAACTTGATAAGAGCCCCTTTCCCAGTAGCAATAAGCGAGGATTCGTTAAAATAAGGTTATAACTTTCTAAGTGGGTGAAGTATAGTTCCTTAATATTCTTTGGTTGAACATCAATCTTATCTTTGCCGTCTACATGGATATATTTGTGTTTTACGTTCCACCTTAAAATCTAGAGATAGGCCCACATACTTGGTGACTGTGGCTGATCAATCGTAGAGTCACAAGGGATCGTGTCTCTTCGTCTATTGTCGTACATCACGTTTGCCCGCTGTAGACTAGCTCTTGGACGTCGTGCCAAGTCGTGATCATTTTGAGGCCTTCCTGCTTTTCGTAACAGTTTTCTAATGACTTGAGTTCCTCGTGCCTGTTTTGCAGTTTCCTATATAATTAACGGTCACAAGCAGTATTTGTGATCTGATTTACACTAATGAAGCAATTTCCTAAAACAACATTTAAAATTTGTACCATTGTTTTATCATCTTCGTCACAGAGACGGATTACATGCACAGACACGAGAAGGAAAGAGGCCGTGTTGTTTTCAAAAGGAAGAAACTGGACATGACCCTAAACTAGTTAGAAAAACCACGAAAAACTATATCTGTGTATGGCCTCACCATCTTCCACCCTTACAAAACTACCCCGTACAGTGCTTTCGAATTCGAGCGAGTAGTCGTGCAAATTTTCCTTTCCAAGGAAATGAAGAGGAAGATGATGGTTTTAAGACCATGTATAGGGAGAGCATTACGCACAGAGCACACATTAGAGTTGGACGAGAGACAGGAAGAAAGCCCATGGACATTTAGTGGCATTCACTTCAGGCAATTAAGGGAAGTCACAAAAAAAATCAGTACCTGGATGACAGCAGGGAAATCTGAACCCCACTGCTGTGGGATAGAAGTTTTCTTGCCCATTCTCATCACGGAGATGAGTATTTAGTCGTAGTTACTCCTTTGGCTGCTGATCATGTTGTTATCGCCTTTGTTAAATGGAAACATCTTCAACAGTTCTTAACTTCTGTTTCACCACTTGTCGTCAATGACACTACAATAATCTTGTCATCATTGAGTTCTGTCGCTAACCCGCTCGAATAGCCGTGCGTGTTAATCCTTTGAGTCTCAAAAGCATTAAAAAAATTATTTTAAATTTTATCACAAAATTAATTCTTGTCATCATAGTAAGCAACGAATACAAGAAGAGATTGACAAAAAGTGAAGAAAGTATCGGGTCGATTACATGTTAGTGTTCACCCTGCTCCAGCTCCATTTGGTATAGTAATTAGTTCAGTACCCATAGAACTCTAGCGTGGCTGTTTCTGAAAGTTTGTGCGAATTATTCCTGTTATCCTTGTTGCACACTGTCTTCCATTTCTGCGGCACACCTGATGTAAGCCATGACTGTAACAGCAATTCCATGTCCATGATGCCGGCCGGGGTGGACGAGCGGTTCTAGGCGCTACAGTCTGGAACCGCGCGACCGCTACGGTAGCAGGTTCGAATTCTGCCTCGGGCATGGATGTGTGTGATGTCCTTAGGTTGGTTAGGTTTAAGTAGTTCTAAGTTCTAGGGGACTGATGACCTCAGAAGTTAAGTCCCATGGTGCTCAGAGCCATTTGAACCATTTTTTTGTCCATGATCTCGTCTTATTAACAGCATTAAGAGACCGTTTAGTAAAGGTAATGTCATTTATCCTTATTAACGGTGTATCCGTATGGAGAAGACGTTTCCGTTTACCCTTTATAAATATTCATGGCAGCCACGTGTCTTAAAATTAATTAAATCGTTTAAGTCCAAACTTTTGAAGAGCTCATGTTCTTTGACTTTTCCCACCCTGTTGTGTTTCTTTCAAGTGATTAACCGTATTTGGTGCAATGTCATGGAACTTTGTTTTTCCTGCTAGTGGATGGAGAGTAGCGAAGAAAATACTTTGTCTGTATTTCTATTGAGGGAGCATAGTGTGCAAATACAGCTGACGAATAGACGTCATTAGTGTCTTCGTTTATACCGCTACAACGTAGGTAAAAAAGAACTGCTGCGCGTGTAATAATTTCGATTCCTACCTCAGTGATACAGGATCTTCACAATAATGTGATCACGGTACTCCGAAACCATACTTCGCAGGACTTGCAAACTGTCATGATCGTTGCGGCCATTTACAAGATTTACCTGTGATGTACTGCAGAACGCGACTGACTCGCTTTTTCGCGGCATCCTTTGACGAACGAGTCCCCACAAGCGATTAAGCGACGAGTCACTTGGAGGCCAGCCGGTCGGCAGAGTGCTGGTGAGCTGTGCTGTGGTGTGGTGTGTGGTCTGCTAGAGACGAATGTGGCCGCCGACCGCCGGCGACATCTGCAAGTCGATGGCCGCCAGGGGCCACCCGCGCACGCAGTGCCGCGTCGTTGTCTTTGCGAGCCCCCATGGCACCTGCTGGGGGTCCGCAGGAGTACGGAATCACCGAGGTATCGTGAGGGCTATACTTGCTTTCGCACACGCTGTATGCCATGCGGTCAGACACTGTTTTCCTAGTGTCGCGTGGAAAGAGTTGGACTCTAGTAATGTTACTCCATGTACTTTGTGGTATAGCTTGCCATAATCGGACACTGTCCGCCCCTGGTAGCTGAGTGGTCAGCGCGACAGACTGTCAATCCAAAGGACCCGGGTTCGATTCTCGGCTGGGTGGGAGATTTTCTCCGCTCAGGGACTGGATGTTGTGTTGTCCTAATCATCATCATTTCATCCCCATCGACGCGCAAGTCGCCGAAGTGGCGTCAAATCGAAAGACTTGCACCAGGCGAACGGTCTACCCGACGGGAGGCCCTCGTCACAAGACATTTCATTTCATCGTACACTGCTTCTTCTCCAGTGTCCTGACTGACTGACTCATCATCGCCCAGCCCAAAACCGCTGAGGATAAAAACTTGAAATTTGCAACGGGTGTGGATCTTATACTGTAGACATCATTTACGAAAAGACACTGTTCGAAATTCCACTGCTATGTGGGGTAAAGTAGGGGATGAAAGACTATTTGAAAATATGTTACTATTAAGGCAATTTTGAAGCTAGAACTACGAAAACTGGTATTAGTTTCACAATAAAAAATAAAATAAATGCGAGTTGTAGGAAATTCAGTCTGGAACCGCTCGACCGCTACAGTCGCACGCTCGAATCCTGCCTCGGGCATGGATGTGTGTGATGTCCTTAGGTTAGTTAGGTTTAAGTAGTTCTAAGTTCAAGGGGACTGATGACCTCAGAAGTTAAGTCCTCTAGTACTCAGAGCCATTTTTTGTAGGAAATTCAGCAACTAATGGGGCAAAATAGTAGATGATAGATTCTTTTTTTGGAAATAAATCATTATTAAAGAATTACTAAATCATCTTAAAACTACATCTATGAAAACTAGTATTTCACTTCCCCGTGAGAACTTAAAAATTACGCAAATCAGTGTTTTTGAGAATTAAACCCTGTAAGGACGTGAAATATGGCATGAAAAGTTTATGAAATTATTTTACTATGAAATCATTTTCAAAGCTAAATATATGAAACTTTTTATTTAGTTTCTCTGTTAGAAATAACATAATGTAACATAGTATGTGTTTTACTGTTTTCGGTAATTCAACCTCTAAGAGGTGAGATGTGGGATGTCAAATTTTAAGAAAGTATTTCGTTCCTTCTCCGTTAGATGTAAAGAAATATGTGTTAGGGGGATGAAAGTTTCTATGTAAATATCACTACAACGACGCAAGAGGCATGATTAACAAGAACCTTAGATTCGAGCTACCAGAATCGGTTTTTAGTCAGTACATTCGGAAAAGCTCAAGATTCTGTAGCTATAATTTGCGTGAAAAGTTTATAATGTGTTGCAAATTGTGAACGTAAAAATTTGAGTAAAGAAAAAAAAGGAATCTGTAGAGACCAAACAGTCTCCGCGAACAAAGCAGCAGGCGCTGAGGTAGTTATTAGTAAGACTCACACATTACAATGTTTTTTCGAGTACTAGTCCATAGAGCTACATAATCGTACTAGGAGACTGTTTGCACGGTCGCAGAGAGCATGAGCAGCTCGTAAATCGCGACAAGCGTAACAGCAGCCGTTTTGCGTCGTATAGCCGGCCGGAGTGGCCGTGCGGTTAAAGGCGCTGCAGTCTGGAACCGCAAGACCGCTACGGTCGCAGGTTCGAATCCTGCCTCGGGCGTGGATGTTTGTGATGTCCTTAGGTTAGTTAGGTTTAACTAGTTCTAAGTTCTAGGGGACTAATGACCTCAGCAGTTGAGTCCCATAGTGCTCAGAGCCATTTGAACCATTTTTTGCGTCGTATACATTTGACAAATCCTTGACAGGTTTCCGCAGGTATGTAGCAGCTATTGTCTACGGAGTTCCAGCGTATTATGGGTCGGTGTTGTGTGGGCGCAGAGTTGGTGTGCGATATATATTGGATTGGATTGTAAGGTATACCTAGAGGCAGATAAAGACTGAGATCACAATTAGTAATGATGAAGAACAGGCTGAAGTTTAAAGAGACTGGTAAGGAAGAATCAATGCACAAAGAAGTGGGATACGGAAGTACTAAGGAATGAAGAGATACGCTTGATGTTCCCTGAGACTGTAGAATGTAGATACTGTGATAATGAATAGCTCAGTGGGCAGTTCAGTTGAAGAGGAATGGACATCTCAAAAAGAGCAATTACAAAAGTTGGAGGACAGAAACATATGTATAAAGAAAGAATCGCGAAGAAACCGTGGGTAACAAAAGAAATACTTCAGTTGATAGACGAAAGGAGGAAATACAACAAAAAAACTTCCGGGAAATTCAGAAATACAAATCACTTAGGAATGAAACAAGTACACGGGAATTATGGCGAAATGGCAACATGGAAAATACGAAGAAATCGGAAAAAAGTAGCTGTCGGAGGGACTCACTCAGTATGTAGAAAAGTCAAAACAAGATTCGGTGAGATTAAAACCAAGGGCGGTAACATTAAAGCGGCAAAGAGAACTGCACTGTTAAATACACAGGAGACAGCGGGAGGTGGAAAGAGTACATTGAGGGACTTTGTGAGGGGTAGGACTTATCTGATGACGTGATAGAACAAAAAACGGGGGTCGATCGGGAAGAGATAGGGAATTGGTATTGAAATCAGGTTTTGTAATGTTAATTATTCTGTTTTTAAGAGGAACATACAACAAAAATGTGCGCATAAGTAACGTGCTGTGCACAGAAAATAACAATTTCTTTGTGAAGAAATATAAATACTTTTACAAAGTTACTATGGAATGTTTCTGTCCTCATCAGTTTTGGAAGATTTAAATTCAAATAAGGCAGAATGGATAGACAACATTCCATAAGAATTTCTAAAATCATTTGGGGAAGTGGGAACAAAACGATTTTTTACGTTCGTGTGTAGAACGTAAGAGACTGGCGATATACATTAGATTTTCGGAAAAGCAAAATTCACACATTTCCCAAGAATTCACACATTTCCCAAGATTACAAGAGTCGACAAGTGCGAGAATTAGCACACAATCAGCTTAACAGCCCATGTATCCAAATTGCTGACACGAATCATATATAGAATACTGAAAAAGAAAATTGAGGCTCTGTTTGGCTTTAGGAAAGGTAAAGGCACAAGAAGGCAGCTGTGACGTTGCGACTACTGATGGAAGCAAGACTGAAGGAAAATCAAGACACGTTCATAGAATTTGTGGACCTAGAGAAAGTGTTCGAAGATGTCAAATGGCGTAGGATGTTCGAAATGCTGAAAAAATTAGGGTAATCAATAGGGAAACACGAATAATGTACGATATGTACAAGAGCCAAGAGGAACTAATAAGAGTGGACGACCAAGAATGAAGCGCTCGGATTAAAAAGGCTGTAAGACAGGGATGTAGTCTTTCCCCGATACTGTTCAATCTGTGCTTCGAAGAAGCAATGATGGAAATCAAAGAAAGGTTCAGGAGTGGAATTAAAATTCGAAGTGAAAAGATATCAATGATACAATTTGGGGATGACATTGCTATCCTAAGTGAAAGTGAAGAAGAATTTCATGATCTTCTGAATGGAATGAACAGTCTAATGAGTACAGAATATGGACTGACAGTAAATCGAAGGAAGACGAAAGTAATGAGAAGTAGCAGAAATGAGAAAAGCGGAAAACTTAACATCAGGATTGTGGATCACAAAGTAGAGGGAGTTAAGGAATTGTGCTACCTAGGCATTACGGACGGAGCAAGGAGGATATAAAAAGCAGACTAGCATTGGCGAAAAGGGAACTCCTGGCCAAGAGAAGTTTACTAGTATCAAACGTATTTGAGGAAGACATTACTGAGAGCATGTGTTTGCATGGTAGTGAAACATGGACTGTTGGAAAACTGGAACAGAAGAGAATCGAAGCATTTGAGATGTGATGCTAGAGAAGAATGTTGAAAATTAGGTTGTCTGATAAGGTAAGGGATGACGAGGATCTGCGTAGCATCGTCTGGGAAACAAATATAAGGAAAACACTGACAAGAGGAGGGGACAGGGTGTTAGGACATCTGTTAAGACACCATCGAATAACTTCCATCGTACCAGAGGAAACTGTAGACGATAAAATCTGTAGATGAAGTCAGAAAATGGAATACATCCAGCAACATCTATCATGATGCCTTCGAATACAGCCACAGGTCCAATGGAAGTATTTCTTTAATATTCACAGTGCTTATTTACTGTAAATTCATAGTGACTATCATTTATGAATGATAGCTACCCGCAGTTCTTTCAGAATCCACACTTTACCTATTTAAAGCACAATAGCTCTGCAGGCTGTTAGGAACAACATCAGAAGAACATCAAGGCAGACCACGTAGGAGACTAAATCCTAATTCAAGAGTTCATCCGGCCGCTGTGGCCGAGCGGTTCTAGGCGCTTCAGTCCGGAATCGCGCTGCTGCTACGGTCGCAGGTTCGAATCCTGCCTCGGGCATGGATGTGCGTGTTGTCCTTAGGTTAGTTAGGTTTAAGGAGTTCAAAGTCTAGGGGACTGATGACCTCAGATGTTAAGTCATATAGTGTTTAGGGCCGTCTGAACCATTTTCATGAGTTAAATTCCAGGACGGACTCACATCAATTTCTTCTTTCACTGAACTTTCTTTTGCCCAGAAGACATGTACGGCGCCAAAGTTATCATTGGTGAAGCACTGGATTATAGTTAGCAACGCTAGGAGCTAGATATGAGAAATATTGCAGAACCTCTCTGCACGCTACGTATTGGGCAATTAACATTCCATTCTTCTACAGACTTTCAGAGTGATCGAATTGTCGGTACCCATCTCACTGATATTTCTTTGCTGCAACCGACTATTAGACACCCATTAATAAACATTGCTTTTCCACAAATAACACATGTTATTGAAGAGAGGTCCCTTTTACCACTGATAACGTACATGCCAATTCGCAAACAGTTATGCTAATCGAACACTAGCTGAGTTCTGACTTTGAAAAGTGAGCCTAATAAAACCTGCAGATTTTGCAGTACTGTACTCGGAGCCTATAAACGTCGTAGCATATTAACAGATGGCTTGTGCGTATAATACTGACGAAAACTGGAAGCGGTACGCTATGAACATCTTGATGTAACGCCGCCAAACTCTTACTCCAGTATTTCCGTGCCTGTAGGACATGTTCGTTAAAATTTTATTCTTGTGTTACCTTAGTTCTACATTTTCAGCACAGAAGTAAGATCTTCTTACAATTAAAGAATGGCATTAGCATATGGTGGCTGTTGGGTATGTCTAAGTTTCCTGCAACTGTTTGCGTGTTAGTCGCAATACAGTATTCCCAAAGCATGGCACGCGCAAAGTCTTTCTGATTTCAGAAAAGGTCGAATTAGTGGTACGAGGAATTTTATACAGAGTGATTGCGTGCACAGTTTTATGTAGTGCAATGACTGGAAAACGAAATATGACGCTATAGAGTCAGAACTAAAATGTGGCGAGAAGGGTAACGCAGTTCCAGCGTGAGAAGATGGCAGGATTCTGCGACTGGCTCAACTGACAACAGCTGAAATCCGACAGAGGTTACAGGCAGAGTCACCACGAACAGTTGAGAACAGTTTACTGATGGATGTGTTGAGATCTCGAGTTGCTAAGTGTTGTATGCCGCTGACACCAAACCATAAGCCATAAATTCTTGTCTGGTATAGAGCGAGAGTCAGCTGGGACACTGAGTGGCAATCTATAATGTTCTCCGATTATTCTCGCCTATGTTTGTAACCGTCTAACCGACGTCAACATGTTAGTAGATAACCTGCCGAAAGGTCGCAAGAAGCAGTGATTCTCGAGATGATACCTCTCAATCTCACGGAATAATGTTGTGGACAGCAAATGGATACATCAACAGGATTTATTTGGTAAAATCTATATGGAGACTGCATGCATTTCAGTGCGTGCCAAAAGTGGTAAATCCGATATTTTACTGTGCATTTCGATTGCATTAATTCTTGAAAATTAATACAACATGAATCATACTCAGATCTGTAAATAACAGTAACATAACTAATCCACAAATGCTTTACGTAAGGCATAATGTGATCATACCATACGATCATCAAACATCAAATATACGAGCACGAACGTGATTATACCAGTTATAAGTGTAACTTGTCCATCTATGAACAAACTTTACATGGTGTCACAGCATCAGATAATGCTTTGGTCTCATCAACTTTAATTAAAATAGCCCGCACTGCTACTGGCAAGTAGTGGCGTTTGGTACATTCCTCACTTTTGAATAAAACACAGGCACTCACACTGAATTAATAGTAATTATTGTTTGTTTAACGAAAATATTGTTCCTGGAGAAGCTCAATTGAAATTTTTGGTTTCCCAATGTTGAAAGACGTCACGACTTCCGTCCTCGCAGAATTTTTTTTTTTTTATTTTGTGCCACGAGCCGACCAGTCGTTTGCTGACCACCCATTTCATGCGCAGTACACGTGTTAAGGCTAGGCGCAAATTGAGACGCGTATAGCACGTGTGACGTGACACGAGACTACAGCGCGACACGCACGTGCTGCACGAGTCGCGCGGGTGCAGCGCATATTGCGACGCGTACACCGTACAACGCACGCGCCGACTGGCGACAGAACCGAAGTGCACGCAACCTACTATTATTATCTTTTTCAAACGATTTTACAGAAACTTTTGCCTTACTTGTAGCATTATATGTCAGCTTCGTGGCAAAGTGCCCATCATCTCGCTAATGACCATTCCTATTGTGATGTACACATTTTAGTAAGACGCTACGCAAAACTCAAAAAGTGTGCAACGAATATTGGGGGTCGCTATGATTTTGCGTTTGGTGCGTATGAAATTTAGCTAACATGTAGAATTTTTGTTTAGTCTTGGGAGGAAATGGATCCTATGTAACGTGCTCACTTCAGATCTCACGCCCGCGAGAATGAAATACTCGCAACATCTCTCATATCTCCTAAACCGCTCGAGACATCGAAGCGAAAGTTTGGCGAATGATAGCACACAAGGAGGAGAGTGTTTTGCCAATTGTTAAACACACGGAACTTTCTTATCTATGGCGATATATCAGTACTTGTACTTCCCTTTTTATTTATTTCACTCCAGTGACTAATCTTTTAAGAGTTATCGACAGCTAGCGAAACAAGAGCTTCCCAGTATGAAAATAAACATGAAATTTCTTCTTTCATGTCACTGCAAACCGCACTATGAGGTTTTTCGTAAGCTATTGAGCTCTGTGATTGCCAATTACTTTTTTAATGAGGCACTCCGTTTCGGAATTCTGTCGCAATAGCTGCTGTGAGATGAGTTTGGCAAATTACGCTGAGACAAAGGAAGTACAATTAAACCAGTCACCAAGAGAAATATGGCCATTACTCACAAACGGTGATGCTTCGTCGAATGAGAAAAGGTTAACAACTCACACAAAAATAGATTGTCAATTCTGTTGGAATTTTGGTGGAATACCCGTAACCCATCGTATTTTTAACACTGAGCGTTTGTAATGGAAACATACCAAAGGATTTTATTCCTTCTCTTGATCTGGGCAATATTAAAATAATGACGAGCTATCCTTCAAGCGGAATGATGGTCACATGCCAGACACTGGTTACTCAGCTACGGCTTGCCAAACTGACAATGTGTGATCGCGAATAAAATAGTTGTTATTGAGAAAAATATACAATTTATCTGTCGCACAACACAATGGTCAGTGTATTGTCAGCAACAGAGGATAATTCGCGCAACAGAAATGCACAAGCTAACCATCTGTGCGTCGTGAGCTGGAGTTCGGAAAACATTGCCATGAAAGTAGATCTGCCTTTGTCAGCAATACATTTCAACAAAGTAAATACATCTAATCATGACACTCTTTTAGGATATTTCTATTTTCGTAATAATACCGATCATTTTCTTCATTTGTGTAGCCTGTTGTATAATTAGTTTATTAATTGTGATATGTGCATGCAACAATTGAAATGCTTTTTCTGATCACGGCGAACCAATTAAAACATTATTATTTGTGACTGCTTTTCGACTGTTTCTAGCTTGCAGTGGAAATGTGATGTTCACATGCATGTAGTACAGTGTGTCGTATTACAGTTCAAAAATGGTTCAAATGGCTCTGAGCACTATGGGACTTAACATCTGTGGTCGTCAGTCCCCTAGAACTTAGAACTACTTAAACCTAACTAACCTAAGGACATCACACACATCCATGCCCGAGGCAGGATTCGAACCTGCGACCGTAGCAGTCGCGCGGTTCCGGACTGCACGCCTAGAACAGCTAGACCACCGCGGCCGGCTCATATTACAGTATTACATCCATATCCAAGTAATCACGGTGAGACTTCTATGCTTCAGATCTTGGATGCTTTTTACCAGGAACACAAAAGGAATACACCTGTGGAGATTATCCCTTTCTAAATTTTTGAAACATCGTACAGATACGCCGGCATACTATGCAGTGAGATGATAATCTTGTTTTACTTTCGTGGCTTTCTTCTTAATCTCATGATTTTATAATATTCCTCGCTTCCTTATTCACTACCCTCTGTCCCTTCTTGCGATCTGATAACATAGCGGAGGCATATGATACAATTCCAGCGGCCAATGGCTCACCAGTTACTGAAGTGTGCATTTTTCTTGACAGAAGAAAAACAAAACAAAACTATACAAATGGTTCAAATGGTGCTGAGCACTATGAGACTTAGCTTCTAAGGTCATCAGTCCCTTAGAACTTAGAACTACTTAAACCTAACTAACCTAAGGACATCACAAACATCCATGCCCGAGGCAGGAGTCGAACCTGCGACCATAGCGGTCTCGCGGTTCCAGACTGTAGCGCCTAGTACCACTCGGCCACCCCGAAAAACTATACAGATATAAATAACAAAAGTATGATGTACTAACGGAGAAAGCCGGAGCGTTTAAATGGCGAAAAACGAAACACTACCCAAAGACAATAAAATTTAGTACACAGTAAGGCAAAATTTATCGTATGGGCAATACTACCAATGCTCATATGCGCCGTTCCGATGTGAGAATATGGCCAGCTACTTTTCCGCTCCCCTCCTCAAATTTCCCACAGTGCTAGCGAGGCACGCGCGACGCGCGGTGCGAGGAACTATGCCACAACCACAACGCCCCGCGACCTGGCGCAGGCATGTGTCGCGTCCCAGTCACGTCGCGTCGCAGTTTGCGCGGTCCAATTTGAATCTTTAAAGTTACAAAAATGCGCGTTGCGCTGCGTCGCGCCACACTCGCAATACGCATCTCAATTTGCGCCTAGTTTTAGAGATGCTCCATGCACGGTTTCTCTCCCCTATAGCCTTGGTCATCCATGTGCAGCAATCATCACTTCAGCAACTCGTCATAAATGTTAAAATATGCATTATGAGTTGATTCATTTGACGTTTGGTAATGGTATGGTATGACAACATTATGTATTCCGTAAAGCACTCGTTGATTCGTTATTTTACTGCTGTCTACAGATATGAGGACAATTGCTTTGAACCAATCCGATCATTTTAAAAAATTAATGCAATCAACAGGGACGAAAAGATCTATTTTACATTCGACGACTGCGAATTTTCTTTAACGACAGTATGTGATATTTTGCGAAGCATCAAACTCTGTGGTCATACTCTTAATGACATGGATCCAAAATGGCGTATTCCAACAGGATAATGCAAGACATCACACTGCAGATCACACCATAAATGCCTTGAGGAATGTACGTCTCCATGATAGGCTTGTACATTGCTCCGATCTGTCACCCGTAGACCTCGTCTGGGATACAATGAGAAGTTGAATACAGCAGTAATAACTAAATCAAATGACATAGACCATTGATAGAATCCGAAAATGCAGTAATGGGGCATGCAAACGGAATGAAGTAACCTTATATTGGCACCAAAATGTTGTAATGGAGTATACAAATGGAACGAAAGAGTCGCATTCTGGGTCCCAAAATGTAGTAAAAATGGTGGGGATCCACGTGATATGAAATGACACCAAAATAATTCAATACACGCTACTGTTGCTATATCATGACCCAGGTTGGGCACCAGAATGATGCGGATAGAAATTAACAAGAAATAAATTTATTCATTTGCGTATAAACATCAATATAAACAACTCTAGACACAAATTAGTAATTAGCCATGGAAGGGGTGTGGAAATCAATCACTATCACCATATGATAGAACTGGTAGTTCACGAGGATAGAGGTGATTGATATGGTGTCAACACTATGAGTTGGTTCTAAATTTCTTGGCGATGGTCACATGGATGCTGGTTGACGGCCGGTGGCTTTTGTCTCTGTGTCTTCAAGTACTGCAGCTTTATGACTATATCTCTGAGCAGGTTACTTTGTGTTCTGTCCACTGTTTGTCAGTTAGTCATTCTCCTGGTAAAAACCACCACCCCAAAGTCACTGCCACTCTGTTATCCCGACCATAGTAGCTGTTCGGTGCCTTCAGATGCTCATCCAGCGTATTTTCTCTGCAATAATTAGATTGCACAGCTGGTGTGCAAGTAATATTCGGAGACTGAGGTCAGGTAGTGGAAACAGAGTTAATGTATTCAAACACTGGACTGCAAGGTCAACCATGTGAATTGGATTGGAAACTTAGGATGTCACGAAATGACAATAGGCAATGGAATGAATGCAGCAACCATACTCAAAGTCCGAAAATGTAATAGAAACCAGACTGACATTCTGGAGAACGCAAAGCCACAAACACTTCCACAGCCACAAAAAAATGAAATGATCGTGTGGCATCATTTTTTCTAAATTGGTTTCTAATGAAAGCAAATAAGGAAATATGGAGAAAGTTTATCACAAGGGGGTGGTGGCGCTTGGTGTTGCAACTTACCTTTTTTCAGACGATGCGTTGTAATTTCAGCAGCAGCTCGGCGATGGTGGCGGCGTAATTACTGTAGCTCCATCAGCCATGAAATTGCAACAGATTTGTGCTCTTGCTTGGAATACGATTCTCTAGGTGGCAATATCATCATACGCATTATTCCTTCGGTCGAAGGCCAGCTGTATAAATCCACATAAGTATGTGCACATTCTTTACTCAAAGGCTTCTGGGTCTAGCGTCCTGAACATGGCTTTAAAACAGTATTCAGTGCACTTTTATTCGCCCATCGCGAAGTTACAGTACGTCCACATTAAGCAATCATGATCACGAAGACACAGATCTGGCCAAAAACAGTGGTACACATAACAGTTTAAAGCCCGCCACGACGACAGTTAATGTTTTCGTCGGCGCAGCTGTTCATTAAGTTACACACAAGATAATAAGTTCACAATACATTAGTCCGTGCAACTCATTAACGTGCAAATCAGTTGTGTTCTCATCATGACAGTCACAGTCCATTCGCTTAAGCGTAGTAACTGCTGTTCGTAGTGCTCAAGTGAAGCTCGCATTATTCACACTATTAACATTTTGTTTCGTAATGCCCATGTTGAAATTTAGCTTATACAGTGGCAAATAAATAAAATCGCGGTCATGAATTTTCTTGTGCTTCTGCCTAGCGCGATTTTAAAAGGAAATATTTTAATACAAGATGATAAAAACCAACTGCGTTCAACAAAACTGTGAACGAATATTCCCTGAATGGGTTTCCAAGTTCTATAATGGATCGAAAGATGACCTATGCCATATCACATCTATAATCTAGGTTTAAATTAAGTTTCATAAAAGAGAAAACTATCAAAAGTGGTCTACAGTGACCCTTAATTATCTTTAATCACTTATTTGTCATAAATTACAGTGGCTGATGTGGCTTCTCAATAATTATATAACAGAAAAATCATCACGTTTCAGATTTTAACTTCAAGTAGCGAATGTGAATACCATGAAGTTTAATTGATGATCGACACTAGTATTACGTAAAAAGGGGATGTAACAGATGAGACTTCTGCAGTTGTGAGTGAAGCCTTATGCGCTCTTATCCAGCATCGCTTGCGTTCATTACCTTGTCGGTGGTTAGGCAGCGTCAGGGGTGGTTGGCAGCGCAGCTCCTCACATCTCGCCATCTCGGTAGCAACTCCCTCGAACTTATCCTTACTACTGTTTACCGAAGTTGGTTTAAGAAAAAGGTATCTGGCTGTGTTTTCAACTGACCAATCAGCATATCAATGTTAACCTTAAGCTCCGCCTACAAAAATTCTGTCTATCCAACGAGAAACATTATACTTTTTGTGGTGGGGCAATGTTTTTAATGTTTGCTACGTAACAAAGATGTGTATAGTCTCATGCTAAAACTTGAAGCTGGTGTGGCCCTTTTAGTGTTATCGTAATATCTATACTGTTCTTCTGGAGGGCTCTATCTTTTAACATGGGCTGGGGGATGGACCTCTTGGCGGTCGGCCGCTATTATCATAGGGCCTTCTAGCCTACACGGCTCTGCTCTCGGCTTATGTTCTCGTTTCTCCCCTCGGAACTGAGTCTGTTTCACGGTGGGAAGGTATGACATGCATTTCGACTTTCTTGTGTTAGTCTGTGGTATTCCATTTGCTCACTCATTGATCGTATTACTTTGGTTAATTTAATATCAGGATTTATTCGGAGCTATGTGGCATATTGCCGGATTTGCTATCATGTCAGGGTTTCCATGGAAGGTGTGGGATTTGCCTGACACCTGACAATGTATATTGTTCGAAACTTGTCCCGTATACTCAGTAAATACAAGAAAACGGCGACGACTAAAAAATAAAAATTGACGTATTGATAACATCCGAATTCCTACCACTCCAGTCATCCCCAGATACCATCCACAGCTGGATGTGGTGCACTCTGGCACACACGTGCGTCCACGACTGCTGTTGCGATCGCTGCGGTGGTTTCCGTCCACCTCTGGACGTTGGCGTTGGTGGCGAATGAGAGGACTGGCACGCTGCATGTGGACCTCGGGACGTGAGCTCGCGAAAGGTACAAGTGTTTCAGCGATCTCCGGCATCTGGCCATGACATCTACTGCTGCGGAGTAGTTCGTGGTTTAAGTGTGTCGCGTTTAGTGCTTCTCAATACATTGCAGCTGACTCTGTCTTGCAGTGGTATTAGCTGTTGTCTCTATTGTATCACACAACAGAACCTTCCTTCCCATTCTTTCGCCGCGTTTGGAATGTAGCAGAGAGAACCAAGTCAGTAATTCTTTTAAAAACCCAATCGCGATATCGAATTCCAGATTGATCAATTTATTGATTCAGATACTTCTACTGCATGCTTGCATGCATGCAGTGGCTACACACTGGCATGCCCTGTGCAGGTGTCGGTGTCTCTCCTAGACAGTGCGGACGGGTTCTACCCTGTAGAAGGCGAACGTCACGCGTATCGCGATCGCTAGTGGATGTGATCGGTAAGAGTTTTTTTCATCAGATATGTTTAATACACATTGCAGTGGAGGAGGGTGTTTGTGTTGTCAAAGACCTCGGATCCACTTGTTGTGGAAGTTTCATTTCTTGCTTTTCATAATGTTTGTGTGTGATACTCTTTTTCGAAGAAGGATAATAGTAAGGTCTAGGTGAGTGTTTTACGCGATCTATTTGACTCCTGTAAATTGTTAAACAATTGATTTCATACAGTAGTTCAAATGGCTTATTTCACTCTATTTTGATATCGAAATTGCGTCAGCTCCCCTTTTGCCTCCAGCACTAGCCAATACGAGCACTGCATTCTGAGGCTGCTGCTATGGTACGACACAGAGGTTTCCGCTGTCGGCATCAGCAGTGCCTCCAACGTCGGATGCACCCTTCACTTTCGGCGGCAGCAACACAGCAGAGGCATGTTTCGGGACGTTGGTTCACACAAACAGGGAGTGGCCTGTTGCGAAAGAAGAGACAGGACGCGAGTTGGAATTTCCCGATCAACAGAATGCCGCCGCTTGCATTGTTTGAGGGACACGAGGTGAGAGGAGGCTGATATGCAGTCCGTGGGCGACGGTATTTAGTGACAAAGTATGTCATTAGGGCATTGCGCGGTTTCGACCTTTGTGGCAGTGCCCTGACGATATACACTTGCACGTGAGATCCCAAATGGTGGCTGCTATACCGCACTTAATTCCATTCATCATCTATAGACCCCTTTTGCAGCGTGTAACTGTCAGTGCAATATGACTGCTGTATATTTTCGATCTGTACAAAATAGTTTGCCA
This sequence comes from Schistocerca piceifrons, assembly GCF_021461385.2. Taxonomy (NCBI): domain Eukaryota; kingdom Metazoa; phylum Arthropoda; class Insecta; order Orthoptera; family Acrididae; genus Schistocerca; species Schistocerca piceifrons. Next base: position 827,434,153 of record NC_060138.1, read on the forward strand.
CTGAGATTCTAGTAACTTGTCCACCAGCAGAAACTGGCGGCGAGTTGCGAAATATGTCATGAACTTTTAGATATGTGATTGTTCTGATTTTCAGTCTGTGTTTACGCAACAGTGTGCTTCGAAAAGTGAGGAAAATAGAAAGTAAGTGTCTTAACATCCTTGATGTGGCAGCAAATATAAACTACGCTTGCTCAGCGTTCCCATGGCCGATCGAAATAAAAAAGGCGCCGCAATTGTTTCATTATTTCATACTGCAATCGATTCCCTGACAAATTCTTTAAATGAACTACATTCCATACACCAACTTGTATCCTGTAAATTGGTTAAATAAACAGTATTCCATTCACTGCTGTCAGTTTCCTGACAAATTCTTTAACTAAATAAATAGATTATATTCCAAACACCATCTCGTATCACAAAAATTGTTTAAATAAACAACATTCCACACAGTGTCTAAATTGTTTAGACAGTATTCCATACCCTAAAATCGATTTCCTGACAAATTCTTTAATTAAATAAATAAACTATATTCCATACACTTCTATCGATTTCCCACCAAATTGTCTTTCGACTGAGTCTTTTTCTCGCCAGTTTCCAGATGGGGAAGGTGAAGGGGAGGGGTGGGGATTCCCAGAGGGGAGGGTTAATTAACTGATCGATTTAATTAACTAGTCAACCAAACCGATATCAGAATTGGTGAGGGGAGTTCACAGAGGGATGAGGGAGGACAAGAGGGAGGGGAAGGGAGAGGAGGAGAGGGAGGAGCATGGGTGATGGTTTTTTGGAAAAACCACTTAACCATATAATATATTAACAACCTGTCAGTCAAAAGGGCAGATTATCCCCAGGGGTTCATAATCGACTTACCGGAACTATAGGTTAGGGACCTGTCAGTCAAAAGAGAACAACAGGTTTGCCCCTGAATGTATGCTTGCCCCTGATGTAGGCAACCTATACTAACAAAACATCCTCATAGATCTGTTGCCCTACCACTTATGACCACTATCCACCGTGATATTGAATTTTACTAGCATATGACGCAGTAAGATAAACATATAAACGGAGCAGAAACGAATGAGGAATCATTCCAGCGACGATATGGGCTGCAAGTGGGGAAATCGACTGACTTTGATAAGGGAAAGATTTTTATGAACTGAAGCCTGGTAAAGAACGTCTTGCAAACGGAGACTCTGTTCAGCTGTTCGTGTGTTGCTGTGTAACTATCTGTGGAAAATGGTTCAAGGACGATGAAACTGCAGGTAGGCGACAAGACGTCACAGAACACTGTGGTCAGAGGACTGGTCATTCTGAAAACCAGGATAGGCAGCACTCTGTGGCAGATCTGACGACAACACAACGCTGATGGAAGTACGAGTGCTTCACAGCACACCGTCCAGTGCACACTACTAAATATTGGACCCTGCAGCAGACGATCCAGTATGTTCCGTGTTGACTCAAAGACATTGCCAATTGTGATTGCAGTGGACACCGACATTGGACCAAGTCTCTTGGTCGGAATTATGAGTCTTCTTGTTACACTGGGTACATGGTCGTGTCCAGCGCCGCCATCCAGACAAATGGCAGCTCTGAACATACCACTCGCTGCGGACGAAGGGTGGTAGTGGCACTGCTGAGCGATAGGGCATTCACCTGAACTTCTGTGGGATATGTGGTAGCAGTCGAAGGCACCACCATACCATACGCCACGTGAACTTTACTGTGGGCTACCTGCATATCTTGATGTGTAATGGCTTGCCTGATTGCCACGGCGTTTTCCGGCAAGATGATTGACACTGCACTCACGTTGATGATCTGAACTCGGTGGAACACATGTGGGACGCTATCGGGCGTAAAATTAGCGCCCACTACCTTCCGGTCCGTATTTTACAGGAACTATGTGATCTGTGCGCAGACTTCTGTTGCAACATACCTCCTGAAACCTGCCAAGAATATATCACATTCACGCCACATAACATCAGGATACTATGCATTACCCGATCATCTACGAAAAGAGCTGCTTTTGGGATACTTGTACGTTTATACTCAGCATCTGTCTGAAAACACCGTGTTTGATTGGGGCAGGACTGAAACCATTTGCTAAAAAGATGGATACAGCAATGGGCACAGCTTTATTTGACTCAGAGAAGTATGGAATTTAGGGCATGAGTCTGTTAATGTACTCTATGTGTCGAATCGTGCTAAACTGGGATATGTAAAGACTGAGCAGCGAGTATCGTGCAAGTGCAGAAATGCAACAAAGGTAGCGGTGTTCAGTACAGGCTATCCAGTACTGACCATTATACGACGGATATCACGCTATTCCGTACACATTTATTTTTGTAAAAAAGCTTTGCAATGGCTGAATGCTTCTCGTAGTTGGGAAAAAGGAAAAAAATATAAAATGAGCCCTCTACTAGGTGACGGGAAATTCGCAACGAAGATTGCGGCAAAGCGTCGACATGGTTAATGCCTACAGAAAATGGAGGCGGTGCCGTTTTATCTTGCAGCCGATCCGCTTCGAGAATGGGCGTAATGACAGCCGCCAGTTCGATACCGCAGTAGCGATCGGCTTCATTGCTCTGCGAAATTGCACCGCCTGTCGTGATGCGAGCAAAATCGCGATATGAATGGACGCCGCTGAGTGAGGGACACAAACAGTTATCTGTCACACGGCCGCCAATCTACTTCTCTCTCGTGCAGTCAAACGTCTGTTTTCCCAAGGTCACAAGTTTTTAAAATGTTTTACGAATTCGAAGATTCTATTATTTACATTTGTTTCACAACCTGATATTTGGATGCTGTGCATTAAGCAATACTGTTGTAGTCACCAGGCCAGAGATTAGTTTGTCATAAATTTTAATGGTACATTCTTATTTTTACACACAAATTTTACATACAACATGAAGAAAGGCTAAGAAAATACCCCTTGCTTACGCTGTAGTTGGTTCCCAAGTATACAGGTAACTACAACAACATCGTCACCATCCGGAATTGGCCGCTATGGTCGCTACGGTCGCAGGTTCGAATCCTGCCTCGGGCATGGATGTGTGTGATGCCCTTAGGTTAGTTACGTTTAAGTAGGTCTAAGTTCTAGGGGACTGATGACCTCAGAAGTTAAGTCCCATAGTGCTCAGAGCCATTTGAACCATTTTTTTTTATCCGGAACTTTTAAATATTGAAAGGTTGGTGAGAGCTTGCCCGTTAACGTATAAAAGAAGTAGGTGATTGATCGCTGCACGTACTTCTCCTCGACAAGAGTGGTTGCCAGTTATAGCTGACGAGTGGCGCATAAGGACACAAAGTTACGGTTTTGGGAGAGAGGAAAAAATTTAAAAAAGTAAAAGTACTGACGTTATCATCACAGCAAATTGTTAAGCCAAGTACAAAAACGTACATTAATTTTGTAATACGAGTATAAATATAAACACGTGCTCTTTTTTGTTTTTCACCTTCCTTTTTCCGCAGATGCAGATATACTAGCTGCATAGGTAAAATACCGTCTTTTGCAACTGTAATGCAACTTTTGTTAAGACCTGACGCATTTCGCTTTATTCGAAAGCTAATATGAATATGGTGTCAGACACTATATACATATAAGTATATAGTTCTGGCAATACCGGCCATGACCTCCTTCTTCTGTGCGGATGCACACATATTCCCCGAACTCTTACAGGATTTGGTAAGAATGTCTTCCACGAGTAACGAGAGTTTTTGGGTCGCTGGCACTGTAGCTCAGCGTGTTCGTTCAGAGAGCTGGATGCTGCCTGTAATAAAAAAAACTGAGTCAAGGCATCAACGATCAACATGAACGGATGTCTTGTGACGTCCGCCCAGACCAAACGAAACGTACTATATCGAACAAAATAGAAAGAAAGAGATGGATAGAGCGTCTGCCATGTAAGCAGGAGATCCCGGGTTCGCGTCCCGGTCGGGGCACACATTTTCACCTGTCCCCGTTGATATATATCATCGCCCGTTGTGAGCGTGGGGTTGATCTGAGATTCTGTTATTCTGCGCAACGGATTAATCTGAGATGTACCCTTTACCCTGTGGCTCCTGCAAGATGCAATTTCCACCCCCACACTACTACAGAAGTCAGACAGACGCTCCTAACGTTCTAAAGAGAAATGCCTGAAAAACTTTCAGCAACAAATATCTTCTGGAGTCATCCGCTGTAAGGAAATGACACAAAAATTCACAAAATTTCTTACGTAACTAGTGGGATACTTGGGTACTGGAGTAGTGCTAGTTGGTGTAAGAAAAACATGAAACTAACGAAAATTATTATTTATTTTGCAAAAATTCTGAGAAATCACAATGGCACTTTTAGTTATGAATTGAACAAGTTATATCCTGGTTCTTTTCCGAATGTGAAGTTACCTCTGAAGGATAGGATTCGCTAATGAAATTTCTGTACAAAGTTTAAGATTGTTGTTGACTTGGCAGAATGGCTGAGAGGCGCGCCTACTCAATTTGAATAATTAGAATGTTGCTAGGTACGGTCGAGGCTGTCGCGCGTGAAATGCAGTGAAGTGTACTGTTGTGGAGGAAATATGAGGCTCACAATAGCTGTAGCGCACAATACCATAAGCTGCGATGACTGCTGTCTGCGCCGCTCGCTGCTGACAAATAAGATAACTCTCGTTCTATCTGGATTGACCTTCGCCAATCAAACTCTCCCAACACCTTGATGAAGTTAAGGATTCCTATTCGCACCTAGTCTAACTATTGGCGTGGTACACTGGTCAGATAACCAGTCCACTGCGATCCCACTCAAAAATTCGCTCGCAGGCGTTTAACTATAACTCTGTCCGTTCACACCGCACAATAAGTGTGTCGGCGAACACAGTGAACAACGCTTAATCGCAAGGACTCAATACAGAGAGTCGCACTTCGATTCGCTCTCGACAGAGGTGCTCTCCCAGTGAAGTACTGAGGAGGGACGTGTTCCTCGCTCCAACAGTGACAACGGAACGGCGCCTCTCCACGCCACACGTTTAAGGCGACCAATCTGGAAATCTGTAGTATCGGCGTTTGGCGTTTGCTGTCTCCCTGTGAAAATCTCTGAAACTGCATGCTATGTGTAAAGAATGCGTAGGCTGGCCGCTCCCACACAATGTAACGGAATTTCCTTTTAAGCTGGACACGGGGTCGTTCCTCCTTTCCCTCGGGCGAACGCTGTCTGCTCCACGCGCGTCTACCAGCCGACGTGGATGGGTTGGGACTGGCCTCCTGGCGTGCGGTTGCCTCTCTCGAACTAAAAGCTCCTGTGACCGTCGTGTCTGGAATGTATGTGTATACGCCAGCCTCGAGTATTTCAACCACGGTGCGCACTTGTGATTTATTAGTTATTTGCATATCGTTTACATGAATTCATACAACATTGACTTTATCTTATCGAGTTTGGGTTCGAATGAAGCGTCTTGATGTGCGGAATATGATTGTGAGGGCGGAATATGTAAGCAATGAAGGTCAGGAGACCACGACGTCTTACACGATCAGCAGCTGGAGGTATTAATATAATTATAATTTTATTCTAAAGCATCTTAAGTGGTCACTGAAACACTAACTTTTTCTGTTACAATTTTGTCTTCTAGGATCATGAAGAGTTCGCATGCTCTAATTTACCTACACTAAACAGACTTACTTCCTAAGGTTACTCACAGTTTATTTTGTTGTCTATGTCATTCTTCGTGTTCTCTGGGTTACATGTGTTAGATTTTAGTATATAGCACTTTTACTGATACCAAGCATGTTCACGCTCTTGTGTTGTGAAGAACCACTGACATCTAGCCACTTTCTGTGTTTCGTTTTGATATTGCAGGATGCATTCGTCCTTTGTTTCTTTTTTATAATGGTGGGAGCGTCTGCTATTTCTCTGTGTGTGTGAATGTTTATATTTTCCAATTAGTGTGTGTGTCTGTAAGAAATTATATTTTTTTAACTGGGTCACTACCGTCTTTCTCTCTCTCTCTCTCTCTCTCTCTCTCTCTCTGTGTGTGTGTGTGTGTGTGTGTGTGTGTGTGTGTGTGTGTGTATGTGTGTGTGTGTGTGTGTGTGTGTGTGTGTTTGTGAAGGGAGCTAACACGCCATAAGACACAAAGGAATTACAGACATTGGCTGCGATTGGGAACTGATTAAAATCAACGGGGAAAGCTGAAAATTTGTGACGGACAGGATTCCAATTCAGGTCTTCTGCTTATTGGGAGATGCTCTGAACACTTTTTTCTTTTCTTTTCGGTGTATTTCGTTGCGTTTGGTCTGGGCAGACATCACAGGACATCCGTTCAAGGTGATCATTGATTCCTTTAACCTTTTTATTTTATTATTACAGAGGGCGAACAGCCCTCTGACTAAACACGCTGAGCTACAGTGCTGGCAAACCACTAATCCATCCAGACACAGTGGTCATCGGAACTGCAAACACTACCCAAGCCTCACGTCAGCCCAAATTCTCGTCTTACCCACACACTTCTTATGTAGTGACCCTTGCTCATTACTCTCATTACTTGCAGCATTTCGCCGAGTCCCATAAGAGTTCGAGCCTCCTGAAGGGAGAAGTTGCCGTCTTCGCCGAAAGCACAAATACCAGATGCATAACATGTCTTATCTACTAAGCGCATAAATTATTGGTTTACTATGGTATAATGGTGCTTAATCTAGTGTGTGGGTATTCCCTGGTTTGTGATATTATTTTGTGGTTACTAGTGGGGTTGTTCTTTTCTCTACAACGTGTCTTATTAGTTTAAATGACGTCTGGCGTCTGATGTTTATCTGGTCATTCATTATGTGTTTCTTCTCTATTATTGCTTTTTGAATTTCGAAGTTCTCTTGTACGTTTAGCAGACGTTCCTTGTTACTGAATCTATTTTTATGTCCTTATCTATAAATTCTATTCTCTAAATATAAAATTCACAAACACTTAGTCAAGATTACATACAACCAGAACTTAAATATCAGATGGTGAAATGTCTCTGTTGGATTCCTTTCATGTTAATTTTTTAAAAATGTTGTCATTTACGGCATACATTCCACTTCTAAATTTACTACGGTGTTTCTGACTATCTGGGAGGAGACTGAGCAGTGAAACGTGTTACTTTTACACGTACTCAAGAACGATCTGTCACACTACTACACTTTAAAACACAGTTTATATGTAATTAATGTCACACAGTCTCATACATAACCTACATCCGCTTTCTTTTATATACTGTATATGGTAAGATACTGTCATCCCCCTTCCCTTCAGTGTGAAGGGATGAATGAGCAAATGTATTTCTAGTTGCATGCTTGATGGTAGCAGACAAGCCTGTCTGCTAGAGAACAATAGGACCAATGTCGGAACAGGTAGCTATGCTTTCTAAAAGCAAAGAGGTTTCTATTCTTAGTGTGGTCCTGTCCGTCCCTTGTCATGTTGGTATAGGAAGCTGCCTCTCTGGTCACTTGGTAGGGGCCCATGGCAGTCGGTCCGCGGCGAGCGTCTAAATTGGTAAGATCTCCGGCTAAGTGCGTCTCTGCTAAGTCCATAGGAAAATGGATTTCTTAAGTTCAGCCTAACTGAAAATTTAATCACCTTTATTTCAGGTTTAGATCTAAAATATCTAATGTTATCTTAAACTGCAACGCAGTGTAATTCGAGTGTGAAGTTCAGAATATCTTCCAGTAGTTGCTTTGTCACTACTTTGTGAGTCTGAACAACTTAACAAAGCTCCAGCAACCACAGATGACGTCGAACAAGAATGGACCACATTAAAGAACATCATCAAAGAAACTGCTGAGAATGTTGTTGGTTGTAGTGCACGGAAAAGAGGTGACTGGTTTGATGACAACCATGGAGAAATCCAAGCCATCATCAATGCAAAGCGGGATGCTTACCTATCCCTTGCTCAAGATCAATCCTGCGCAGAAAAGAAAGCACACTTTCAAGAACTCAAGCAGAAATGTCACAGTGAAATACGAGTAATCAAGAACAAATGGTGGCAACAGAAAGCCACAGAACTCCAAAATCTTTCTGATGCAAGGAACCTGCGTGGCTTTTACGCTGGTATTAAAGAGCTGTATGGACCTATCCGCTCCTCATCAGGAGCACTGAAAGCTGCTGACAACTCCACCATTCTTACTGAAAGTCAGGACATCTTAAATCGTTGTAAAGAGCACTTCAGCTCACTGTTAAACAGCCCTTCTACTGCCGCTGGAGATTTTCTCAAAAATGTCCCACAGCACCCTCCAAAACCCTGGCTAGCTGATCCTCCGACTTTTCAAGAATTTTGCAAGGCACTCAAGAGTGTGAAACCTGGGAAGGCTCCTGGACCTGACAGCATCCCGATGGAGCTTATTGAGGGTGGCGGCTTGCCTCTAAAAACTAGACTCTTCTCACTTATTATATTAATGTGGGAAACCCGCAAGGTACCAGCTGACTTGAAGAACTCCACAATTGTCACCATCTTCAAAAAGGGCGACAGAAGCGTCTGTGTTAACTACCGGGGAATATCTCTCCTCTCTGTCACAGGAAAAATTTTTGCAAGAATCCTTTTAAATCGCCTCCAGACACTTTCAGAGACTATACTACCTGAGTCTCAATACGGGTTTCGACCTTCAAGAGGGACAATTGACATGATCTTCTGTGCACGACAACTACAGGAGAAGTACAGAGAACAGCAAAAGCCTTTACTACTTGTTCTCCACGATCTAGAAAAGGCCTTTGATACAGTTCCCAGAGAAGCCATGTGGATGGTCTTAAAACGCTTCGGCTGCCCTGAACATTTTGTTGACCTGATTGAAGCTCTCCACATTGATATGACTGGACAGGTCCTCTGCCAGAATGAAATGACTGGTGAATTCCCAATAACAAGTGGGCTTAAACAAGGATGCGTTCTTGCACCTACATTATTTGCATTGTATCTGGCAGCTATGCTTTACGAGACAACCGTAAACAATGCAGGAATAGAACTAAAGTACAGGTTTGATGGAGGATTATTCAACCAGTCCAGACTCCATTCAAAAATGTTCACCAGTACCAATCGTGTGACAGAGCTGCAGTATGCTGATGACAATGCCTCTCCAGCTCATTCACCTGCAGAGTTGCAGCTGTCAGTTGATTCCTTCAGCAGGGCGTACGAACGATTTGGTCTCTCCATCAACATTCCAAAGACAAAGGTGATGGCGCAGCCAACTCCTGGCTCCTCCGTTCCTGACTTCAGCATATCCATCTATGATACACTCTTGGAACAAGTGGACCATTTCCTCTACCTGGGAAGCATACTGTCATCCAACTGCTCATCTGGAAAAGATGTGGAGAATAGATTACGTGCTGCACATGTAGCATTTGGTCGTCTTACAAAGCGTGTCTTCCTGAATAAAGACCTAACACTGTACACCAAACTGATGGTGTACAAAGCTGTAGTCATTTCCACCCTGCTATATGGTTGCGAAACCTGGACGTTATATCGCTGCGATCTGAAGAAACTAGAACGCTTCAACCAACAGAAGCTAAGATATATCATGAACCTGAAATGGGATGACTTCATATCCAACACGGCTGTTCTAGAGAAAGCAAAAATGCATAGCATGGAAGCTCTTATCATTGGGCATCAACTCAGATGGGTCGGACATGTCCAGCGGATGAAAAATGACAGACTTCCACGCCAAATGCTGTACAGCGAAGTGAGCACAGGTAAAAGGCCACGAGGTGCCCCTCTCAAACGTTATAAGGATCAGTACAAGAAAAATCTGAAAAACTTGAACATCGATCCGAGTAACTGGTCCACAATAGCAGAAGACCGAAGTCGCTGGCGCTCAGTCACCTCAAATGCTCTTCAAAACTTTGAGCTGGAACGTCGAAGAATGGGGAATGACAAACGCCAGAGACGTAAACTCCTCCAGGCTCAGCCACGTCCTCCACCTTCCATCAGCTGTAATGTCTGTGGCCGCCTGTTCCACGCTAGGATTGGATTGCTAAGCCATCAACGACACTTCCACGCCTGAACCGTGACAAAGGAAATCTCAGGAGAGAAATGAAAACTCGGATACGACTATCAGCCGACGACGACGACTTTGTGAGTAAAGTGGAACCACATGTGGATGATCCGTAACCCTAACTAAGATCATCAATCTTAAATGCGAATGTGGGTGAGATTATAACGTCTCCTCTTGACAATATTTTTCAATATAGCAACTTTTCTTTATGTTCAACTCATGTGAGGTGTACTTTGTGAGACCAGTACCACGTGCTTATACAATTGTTTGATCCATCAGGTTAAAAGTAAGACGATAGTAACCAGTTTGAGATTTTTCTTTTGTAATTTGTGTTTCGATGTAATTTATTTTAATTATCAAAATTATTGTGGAGTTACACTCTTTGTGTAAACTAAGTTTACCACGTGAAGCATGTAGTGTAATCATCAAAGTAGCCCTCAGCTATTCTTTTAGGGAAGATTTCACAGAGAGTTAGTATGAATTTAGTATCCAGTGTGTGGTAATTTCATGACAGACAGGATTGCGCTACGAACGTAACTTCTTTGGGTGAAAATTGAATCGGTTGGTTGTGGTTAATTTCCTCTTGCATATGTTTCAACGTTCTTCGTGTGTTATTTTATGAATGCAGTGTTGTATGCAGTCTCCCAATCTTGGCTCCATATTTGATGTGTTCCGTAAGATTACAAACTCACATTTTCACAATCCTAAATAAGGCACCAGTTTAGTTATGAATCAAGTTTAATACGCAGAAATTTTAACGGAACAATGATCAATGTTAAAATAAATGTCCAAATATAAACTGATTTATTTCTTTTTATTTAAATTGTCTTATATATATATATATATATATATATATATATATATATATATATATATATATCACCAGTTATTGTAAGATGACTACTAAAAGATTATAATTAATGTTAGTCTGGCTGGGAATTGGCAAGCTAGACTGGATACTTGGTGAAACAGTTGCTCAGTAATGCAAGGTTAACTTCCCCAGATAGCTCATAGCTTTTAACCCGCTTTTATTGTCTTGAATATCAGCACCGCTTTCAGAACAAATTAATGCATCAACATTACAATGGTAGCTGTTAAAGTAATGGATAAGCCAAGAAATGTAATTCTTATATTTTCAATAAATAAAGACTAATAAGGACATGCTTGAGTCTAATAAAAACACTGTTGTCCACCGAGGCTTAGGCGCCACCTCCATGCAGGCGAGCTTAGCAAGGCCGACGTCGAAGGAAGAGCGCAATGCGCCATAAGGAGGACTGCGAGTGCGGGTTGGCAGTCTTCTCTGTAGGACGCATTGAAGGTGATTTTCCTGTTTATCGGCACATTAACGATATTAAAACACTAAATATGCACCATTTAAGTAGCTCATCGAAAATATTAAAATGGTAGTTCTGGCTGCTGCGCGCTGCTCATTGATTAGTTCACGATAATTTTGCTTTTCACTACAAATTTCCATTTCTTCCAGTATATCGAGCAGCCTTCCCGTGGGTGCGGTGCGCATCATTTCCCTACTATTGTTAATATCTCGCACAGACGGTTTTTCTGTAGTAAGGTGCACAACGACAGCTGTCTTATACGGGGAATATGTTTGCTCCGCAAAACGTGTTTCAAACTCATGGCCCTTTTGGCCAATGCAATATTGATCGCCGTCAGAGAAGTTATCCTTTTATAATTATGAACTAAGAAACTTGTCCCGTTAGCAACCATTTTTATGCCGAAGACGTGATTTCATAGTGTTCATTGTTTCGTAGCCTATCTATACGTTCGTTTTACGAAAGCATTGATCAACTTTTCGTGGTAGGCTACATGGCCGCTGTACGTCTTGGCAACATATTTCGTTGTCCTTAGTCACGATGTTGTCATTAGTACTTTTGAGAGCACCTGCTTTTTAAGTTTCTTATAAATATTAGTGGAATCGGAAGCTTGAAATTAATTAGCTACTGCTGTTTGTTTTAACATTCTGTCTTCTTGTTTATTTCGTCCTGCTCTAAGGATACCCGCAAGAGTAGGAGAGTCGAAGAGTTAAAAAATACTTCCTTCTAGCACGGTGGATGCTACGAACGCGTGTTAATTATAACGTCTGTGCACTTCAATTTATTTTATATCCCGAAGTCATGCTTTAAGGTTGGTTTGTTGCAGTTCTTCACGCTAATCCATCGTTTGCAATAAGAACTGAAATGTTACATGTGTACTATATTGAAGCCACTACGTGTCCCTCTCCTCCCACACACACACACACATACACACACACACTCTATTCCCTCCACTACCAAATTAACTATTTCTCGCTGACTCAGGACGGGCCTTATATACGTATCCTTTCTTTTTGTTAAGTTGTACCAAAAATCTCTGTACTCCTCTATGTTATGCAGTACTTCTTCGCTGGTTATCCGATCCGTCCATCTAATTTTTAGCATAATTCTCAAATACCAGAAGTAAATATGCACAAATTTTTTCTTTGCTCCATTTATAGTGCAAGTTTAATTTCTGTATTGAGCTATTCACCAGTAAAACACCAAACGACTCCGCAGTAGCTAATATTATATTAGATGTTAACGTGTTAACATATTTTTCATTTTCAGAAACGCTTTCTTTGCTACTGGCAGTTTACTGTTTCGTTCCTTCTGCAGTAGCCAGTTATTTTTCTGTCCATGTAACAAACCGGGCCTACTACTTTTAGCATCTTATTTCTTAATCTAATTCCCTCAGCATCGTTTGACACTATTCTGCTGCGTTCCCATCACTCTTGTTTATGTTTGTTGGTGTTTATCGCATAACAGCTTTCCAGGAAAATATCCATTCTGTACCACTGATCTTTTGCCACGTCTGACGACGAAATCACAATATTACTAGAAAAATAGGAAATACGTATTCCTCCCCCGTAAATTTAGTTCTTTTTCCGAATTTGTTCTCGCTAACCTTTAAGGACTAATCTACGTATGGATTAAGTGTTGGGGAAATAGACTGAAAAAAGTTCTCTGCTGCTGCCATGTCCCTCCAGAGTCATAAATGTCACCTGGTTTCTGTACGAGTTATAGATAAGCTTCAGCTCCCCGTATCTTATCACTGATAACCAGAGCATTACAAACCTTGTCTTTTAGTTAAGATTTTTAAAATCTTTTCCTAAATCTAAAACTGCTATAAATGTACCTGTTGAAAGTTGTGATCTCTGTCTTGAAGTTTGTTAGCGGTAATATCATGAAACAACACAAAGACAAGTCGTAGACCAAGCGGAAGTCGAAACCACTCTCTTTGGTTAATAAACACTTCTGTAATGATACAAGAGTAGCTATAGCAGTGCTCGTTCGCTGCTATGAATTCTTAAGTAACTGATCGCCGTGTTTGCCCCAGTGCACAACGAAAATACCATCACGGTCAGATCAACAGCTTAGAAATACTGTGGGTTGTTATTAGTGTGTCGCCTAATCATGGAAAAGTTGTGGGGAATATGACGTACCATGGCCCAGATTCGGCAAACTATAAATTCTTAAATATTTTTCACAATATTGAGCAATTATATTTGTCATATGTAAAAGAAAGTCTACTGAAAGTCAAAGAATAATGCTATTAAATAGAAAAAGTATTATCTGTAATATAAGTATTATTGTTATCTTTGTTCTTTTTGGTATCTGCGTGAAACAAAAAGCACCAGACACTCTGTTGCTTGTTCTCCTTCGGATAAGACGCCATTGTGAGCCAGCTACATAATGAGGTGTGCACATGTTTTATTATTTGAGCAGTGAGCTCCAATATATGTCTAAAGTATTGCTATTGTTAGTTTTTACTGTAATTTGCACCACATATCCCGTTTGCTTGTCCCATCATTTTTAGAAGAATTTCAGGCGCCGCACCGGCAGCAAGCTGAACATCGCTGGACGGCGACAATTAACCGCCGTTAAGGGGCAATTCCAAATTATCGTAATTGTTATCCAGTTCCTTCCACAGGCGGCGCTGGAGATCACCGATATTATTTCTTTCATCCATGATCTATAGGAAACTGACAATTTCAAAGTACCTAACGACATATTCGGACGATTTATGTTACGTGCACTAGGACACAGACTTGCCCTGCACTATAGACGTAATTAAATCACACGTAGGTCCTTACGTATTGAAAATGATGAAATAATTTTTTATAGGTGTATATAGCCTATAACGATTAACTGTTTTTGAGCATCGATTCGTCTGAGTAATTTCATTAATTATTGAGGATCCCACGCTACATTTTTGTGTCGGTAAATTCTAAGAATGATCGGTGCCTTTGCGTATATATTTGAAGTGTAACCCAAAATCAAATTAAAAATGGAAATAAAATACAAATAAAATAAAATAGTAAAACACACATATTAATAGGTTATATAGGTAGATACACTACAGAAAGTAAGGGATCTTGAAATCAAAGTGAAGACTGAGAGTATCAGATATTTAATTGCGATTAACGAAAATCGTATAAAAGTTACCACAGAGGAAATTTCTCTAGAAGCCCAAATAAAGGAATTACAAAATGGTGCTAACACTATATGCGAGACTGTACACAGAAAACACAATGAGATCTCATCTGGGCAGCTCGCAAATTCGAAGTTAGCGGGAAAAAAGAAGGCCACAAATTATAACCAGTTATCCAATAGAAGTTAGATGGCGAAGTAAGTAAGTAGTGGGATGCTAAGAATGTTGGTCGCGCTACTGCAATTCCAAAACATTTTCCCAAAAAAACAGCTATTGTGTGGCGATGAGCTTCAGACGGCAACAGTAGACGGCTCTCCTAGAGTCTTGAGTCAAAACCCTCAACTGCCCACTTTTAAATTATCACACCTTGGAGAGATGACTCAATGTGGTTGCCAATGAGATGAGCTGGAATATCCCTTATTTTAGGGAGAAGAAATAGAAACCCGAGAAACGCAGTAAAATTTTCCCACTCCTTGTGCACAAGAAACACAGTAACAAACGCAGGGTTTGTACCGCTCTGGAGTAGAATGGTCAGCCCTTTCGCACCAAGCACGGTGATGGGAATGACTCATTCGACTCGATATACCAAAATTTTAGGGTGAAGACAACCGACTTTCCTACGCTGATCGGACGGTGCCATAGCTTGCCACCATTTGATGTACATGAAAAAAAGGCAAAAATATCATGCTCAGTTATTTTCTTGTGATGGCAGTGCCACCACAGCATCCTTTGCCCTGAGCGAGGGCAAGCACTGGCTCTACTAACAAAAGTACGGAGCGGGCCGCAGACCAGCTTGTGTGAAAACCGTCCAACGCCTTGGGGAGGCTCGCCCTCCCTGATGGGACCCACTGTCCCCTTCTTGCAAACAATCAGCAACTGAGACCACACTGGGAGCGCACCTTCGTGGGGAGGATATCACGTCTTCGGCATAAAACCGGTCCAGTAAACTCAATAAAACAATCGTCAAACGGTGATGGAAAGTGAAACTACATCACACAGCGAAGTGTGAAAGTCATGTCACTTCATCCCTCCTCCTCGTTTCGAAAAGAATAAAAATGCCCCACATTGCAGTCCTCATTTGTCACCTGGTTTACACATCCCAGAAACTAGCTCAAACAACAACCAGCGTCAGTAAACAACTCCTAATAGTCTTCCATTAGGATATATAAAATGTCAAGCAACTTTTTGCCTTTTTGATTTATAATAACATTATCATGTGTGAGTAAATATGATACCTCAAGCTTGTACATAGATAAAATCAGGAATCTCCGTTCCATATGATGTGAATGTAATATTAATGTACGTTTGATATTTGAAGCATAGTCTTACTCTACTCAATTAAGGAAAAAAGTGTGTTACATAACGTAAGATCTGTATGTAACATGAATATTCTGTGGACCCATGCTCACCAATCTCAAATATACGATACACTACTCACAACATCCCAGTTAAATATTTTACCCAAAATGGAAGTGAAATTCAACTTAAAACTACTTTTCTTTACAAATAATGATCAGATATCACCAAATAATGTTTTCCAAAATCAGGATAACTAGATTACACTAATAATGTTAATCGTTTACATAAAATGACACAAGGCATACGTATCTTTACAGAATTTGCATCAGCACAATACGATGTGAAATTATTGGTTCATGAGAATCTATTAACTAATTTCTTCTGATATAGTGTGTGATGTCCTTTACATTAGAAAATGTCTATTAATTTGTTTTTACAATTTACAAGTTATTTACTGCGTTAATCAGAGTGCAAAATGAAGCAACGTAAATGCACTGATCTCAAAATGAAATTTCCCTTGTCTGTGAACATTTAGAATGAATCTCAATAAACAAGTGAAAAATTTAACAAAAGGATTTTAGCTTGGTGTATTCTCGTTAATTTACTTCATCGCAATTCAACGTGATACCAAACATGGCTTCCACAGCAAAATTTAAGTTCAAAACTAATACAGAGAATCCTATCAATCAATCCTAATCAAATCTCGTTCCCCAAAAAATTTAAGTTTAACTGTCTTCTGGTTTCTCTCCCTTAGGTCTGTCCATGTGATGATATTAGTGAGATGTGCGCTATACATGACCAGTTCTAAAAGAGTGGCATAATCTAAGTTAGCCAACACATTATATCAATACAGACTGTGTATCACACAGGAAAACAAAACTCCCAACGCAAATAATGGTCCAGATCTCTCAGTGCTCTGCAACGGATAGCTGTCGTCTGAAAAAACCTCTAAGCGAATCGGCAACTAACCAACGACATAGTTTGCAGCATACCTTAGGCAAAAAACCTTCTAATACCGCAATACTGCGTTCTATGAGGTCGACAGCGGCGTAATCACATAATTTCCTATGGACAATGGGGAAAAGGAAAACAGCTTGCTTAGTTGGGGAAGATTTTAGCTTTTGGCACTTTACACAATCTGCTAGTACCTTCGTCACCATACTAGCACACTTTCCTGGACGAAAAAGTGCATGAGTCAGGTGGGGATACCAGATCAGTTTATTGCTCAGCTCCTTGAGAACACATACCACCTATGATGAACCGTTTTGATTCCTACGGCGAACAACACATTGTTTCGTAGCAGATAAAACTGTCTCAATGATAATAAATCTTATATCTCGTATACTGAAAGGTGGCTACACTGAGTCACAGCGCCAGAGATTGCGCCAAAGAGTATTATTCAGCCGCCTCCACTGGCAGTGTTTGTTGAGATGTGGTAGTGGAGAGTGCTTGTCGAGAAGTCGTGGTGGAGAGTGCTTATTGAGAAGTGGGCAGTAGGAGTTCCGATGTAGCTGTGACTAGTTGTGAGCATGTTGTATGCAGTTGTTCTGATGGCTAGACAGCCGATGCTGTTCGATTGCGGATGTTGTAATGATCAGAGTGTATGTTTCGTCAATATATATGAAGGCAATAAATTTTTTTTATTATTTCAAATGTCCTAACTAACAATGTCTCTTGGTCACAGGTTCAGTCAATAAAGCATCTGGCTTGTGTTCATGTATTAGAATGTAATTCTGGTTTTTATGTGCAATTATAGAATTTCTGTTGTTTTTTTTATTACTTCAGTGTAAATGGTGCTTAAAATACCTTGTCTTATTGAGAAAGAACCGTGCCAGATGTGTACGTTGAATCACACTTCCACACGCAGAACAGTTACATTTGTGCTTTGTTGTTTCGTAGGTTTTATAGTTGCTGGGGACTTAATTAATTAATTGTGTTAACGGAAGTTTTCATTCATACTTTGTTGTTATTCTATGCAGTCAGATTGCGTACTAATACTAACCAGGGCCAACCGGTTACGAGGGTGCGTAACCGGACAGACAGCTACAAAACTTGAAAATATTTGCATTTTATTTAATTAAGCCCCCATGCAATACCTCACGTAACCTTGGATATCTATCTTGTACTGAAGAAGCGTCAGTATGCTCCGAATTCTCACAAATATGTCCTACTCTCTGCTACCGATATGAATGGTGCAGCCACTGGCTGTCCCTTAATCTCTCTCAACTTTTGTAGCTCTCAGATTAGCTAGGCCAAGTTCTAAGTTTACGCGAATTGAACTGGTTCCGTAACTTGACATTGTTCACTGCTCCAGAGCGGGCATTAAGCTGTTAATTCCATCCACAGTCTCCACTCATTGACATATGGCAACATTAGTGTCCTCTACAGACAATATTCTCTGAGGAAGTGAGGTGTTTGTTTCCCCTGCCTTCTTCGACTCCACCCGGGCAAGTCTTGACATGCTACTTTCTAGTGTTTTTGTCGTCTCGTCCACCCTTTTATCAACTGATATCAAATGGGAATAGAATTTGCTCTGTAGTTCTACCATTTCTTTTCTAAACTGCTTTGTGTCTGCTTCGCCCTTCCTACTTCTCTTCTGCGCTTCTTTTCTATCTAACTTGGCATCTTTCTTGTCTGCTTCGGACTGTTTCCTTTCTGCTTCAGCTTTCCTGTCTCTCGCTTGCACTTTCATCCTATCTGTTTTGGCATACTTCTTCTCTGCTTCGGCTTTCTCTAGTATATGCATGACCCAGATTGGAACGTCCTCGATGGACCCGGAATTCGAGCTGTTTTGTGCCACGGTTCTCTCAGTTTCGCAAGCCATGCTAGTTCCACAATCGCTCGTAACGAACCAACATCTATGGAAACTTCATGGTATAGCCGAAATCTGTGTTACTATCTTAGTTTTAACACTTTTTAATTTGATTTTCAGACACAAATTATGAGATTCATGTTTCCCACGTCATTACGTTATACAGTAGCACACGTGCTAGACCTTACCTTTCCTAATTTGTACACAATTTAATAATAATTTTGCATATTTCTGTGAATTAATGTTGTCACTTTACGTGACTTACCAAAAATGCCACGCATCTCATATATTTACTAAAATATTATTTACGTAATCGTTCACGAAACTTAATTATTTAGTAAATAGAAAATTATTGACATGTTTCAGAAACACACTTAACTTTTCATAAATGCATGTAGATGGTAGAAAAAACTAAACATTTGTTACTTACACGTATGGCTTGTTTAGGGATTTATATCTCTTAATTACTTAAAACAAAGTATGTGACTAATTTTATCCTTACACTTTTATAAACTTCAAAAGTTGTAACGTTGTTCAAGATATTTACTGCCGAAAAACATGTACGGTAGTCAATATAAACAGTAATTTGAACAACGATCGTATCTGGAACATACCAGAGAGTTATGTTGTAATATATGGAACTAATTCCGTGCCCAAGGATTCGTTCTGTTTACAGTTGTTGTTGAACCAACATTCGTCATGCAGATTATGCACCCAGCTCGCGCCCTTTGTCTCAGTCAGTAGCTGACAACACACATGTGCCAACATTGTTTCTTGTGTTTATATGCGTACTCTGTAAAATGTGACTATCACGTAAAAGGTGGCCTTACGGTGAAGCTCTCTTTTGTCTGAAAAGAATTTTCGCTATGAAATTTTGAAGTTCCAGCAAGAATGAGAAACGCGAAATAAACCATCGTACATTGTCACTGAAAAAAAATTTACTATGAAATGTAAAACCCAGGAATCATCTATTTCATCCTTACACAAAGAAGACAAAGGTCCTCGAACTTGGAACTATTATACATATGAGCACAAAATGTTATTCATATTATAATTCAGACTAAGAACAGCCGACCAATTGCAAAGGATAAAGTAATCTTTACCTAGGTTTCAATAGATATAAATCTATCTTCTTCAGAAGACACAATATTATAACAACATGAAGTGATATGTCCTTATCGTTTAGGCAAACATCTGCATAGTTACATTAATCATATAAAATATAGCCCTGACACCAGGGTTTGTCAAACAAATAAAATAGGTACATAGAAGTTGCAGAGTTGCTTAGGCGCTCTGCAACTTCTATGTACCTATTTTATTTGTTTGACAAACCCTGGTGTCAGGGCTATATTTTATATGATTAATGTAACTATGCAGATGTTTGCCTAAACGATAAGGACATATCACTTCATGTTGTTATAATATTGTGTCTTCTGAAGAAGATAGATTTATATCTATTGAAACCTAGGTAAAGATTACTTTATCCTTTGCAATTGGTCGGCTGTTCTTAGTCTGATTTACGTGGAACCATTGCTGTAGCGCAGCTATGTTTAAAATACTCATATTATGATTCATTTATGAACTTTTTTTATTGTCTTCCTTTCCTGTAATACTAACAATGTAATCCAGTGGCAATGTCCAAAGCTACAAGGGTACATATTTCAGATATGTAACTGCCAGAGCCACTATTTCGTAAAAGAAGAAGGAAAGGACGACGTCATATGTGGGTGCTCATTCCCTTCAGTTACAGATCTGTAAAGATGCTAGTAGAAATCTGTTTCAGATGAATGAAGTAAGAGAAATATACATGTTTTAAAATTGGTGCGAAAATTCGCAGAAAGAAGGCAGATGGACTGGAAGTAACTTGGACATAATCTGAAATTTAAAAATATGGTTTAAGTGCAATTAAGAATAATCTCTAATACTTAAGGAAAGTTAAAAAAAGCAATGGAAAATCATCGAGCAGAGCTTCAGAAGAAGAAGCAAGATAAGTACATGGCAGCTTATTTGTTTGTTTGTCGAAATTTTTCAAGATGGTATAAGATGAAACTGAAGCGTAGGGGGAGGGAGAGATGTTCGCTATGAACCAGTCTGTAGATAACGTAGAAGAAAGAAACACTTTAGATTTAGAGAGAGTGTTAAAATCATTTACATTGCTAATAATAGAACAATTGAAAGTTAGTAATGGCTCATAAAATATGAACTGAAAAAACAAACGAAATCCATTTGTAAACAAACTGACAATCAGCAAATTCAATAATTTACTAACCATATTACAGAAATAAAAAACTATTTGGAGACTAAATGTAAATTACAGTAAAGACAGTCTTGTTGTTGAAGAACAGCATCAAACTGAGGCAATAGCAATGTTGTTACACAAGATGATAATTTAATCAGTAGTGTGACACTATAACCAAAAAGTGCTTGTGTCGACTCAACTTCACCAAGCACGAACTTACCTGTTGTACAAAATAGCAAAACTTCATATTAAACACAATGAAGTAAAAGCAGAACTGTATATTCAGAGTGTTTGTAGGAAAGTGATGGCAGTATTTTTATGTTGAATGAGACTCACAATAATAAGACTTTGCCTGTGGTAGATTTTTGGCTCAAAACCGACAAAATTGATAACTACAATGTGGGAAAATATGTGCGAAGACAGTATTACTAATTAAATTCTCACGTTTTGATTCACAGTAGGTCAGTTAAAAGAAAGTTTACGCTTTTTCCTTGGGAAAAAGTGCTCAAGCTGCTGAACAGTGAAGTGTTGAAATTCGGGTTTGATTATAGAGACACGACAATACTTTAAAAAGATGGATTCCAGGAAAGTATTAATGAGGAACATTAATGAAGAAATCCCCAATCTTCATGAGTTCTGTTTATGATTTGGGTATGGTGAAGCCAGGGCCTTAAAGTTCATGCAATATTGTTTCCGAAATCTCTTTTTTTCCATTCTGCACGTTTTCTTGAACTCATCTGTTAAATCTTTCATATTATCTTCGGCTATCAGTCTGTCTAGTAGGCCAGGAATTATTTAGTAAAAGTATATATTTAATGTGTTAATAGTCTCACAGTAAATGAGAAAGTGAATATATATTTGTGACTGAAGCGTTAAAATTTTATGAGGTTTTGAAGGAAATAATATCTGTTATTGATATGAACTAACAATTGTTTGGTTTTGGATTGTTGCTCTGTATGAATTTCAGGAAGTTAACATGAATAAAATTTGGTTATATGTGTGGAAAACTTTCTGTTCTTTTGAAATAAAGTTTGAATTTGATCTACATTATTTAAACAATGCTGGGATACATCTTATTTACGTCCGCTGAAATACTTTAAGGTACATGTACACTCCTGGAAATTGAAATAAGAACACCGTGAATTCATTGTCCCAGGAAGGGGAAACTTTATTGACACATTCCTGGGGTCAGATACATCACATGATCCCAC
Organism: Schistocerca piceifrons; assembly: GCF_021461385.2. Classification (NCBI taxonomy): domain Eukaryota; kingdom Metazoa; phylum Arthropoda; class Insecta; order Orthoptera; family Acrididae; genus Schistocerca; species Schistocerca piceifrons. Next base: position 827,456,153 of record NC_060138.1, read on the forward strand.
TGACAGAACCACAGGCACATAGACACAGGCAACAGAGCATGCACAATGTCGGCACTAGTACAGTGTATATCCACGTTTCGCAGCAATGCAGGCTGCTATTCTCCCATGGAGACCATCGTAGAGATGCTGGATGTAGTCCTGTGGAACGGCTTGCCATGCCATTTCCACCTGGCGCCTCAGTTGGACCAGCGTTCGTGCTGGACGTGCAGACCGCGTGAGACGACGCTTCATCCAGTCCCAAACATGCTCAATGGGGGACAGATCCGGAGATCTTGCTGGCCAGGGTGGTTGACTTACACCTTCTAGGGCACGTTGGGTGGCACGGGATACATGCGGACGTGCATTGTCCTGTTGGAACAGCAAGTTCCCTTGCCCGTCTAGGAATGGTAGAACGATGGGTTCGATGACGGTTTGGATGTACCGTGCACTATTCAGTGTCCCATCGACGATCACCAGTGGTGTACGGCCAGTGTAGGAGATCGCTCCCCACACCATGATGCCGGGTGTTGGCCCTGTGTGCCTCGGTCGTATGCAGTCCTGATTGTGGCGCTCACCTGCACGGCGCCAAACACGCATACGACCATCATTGGCACCAAGGCAGAAGCGACTCTCATCGCTGAAGGCGACACGTCTCCATTCGTCCCTCCATTCACGCCTGTCGCGACACCACTGGAGGCGGGCTGCACGATGTTGGGGCGTGAGCGGAAGACGGCCTAACGGTGTGCGGGACCGTAGCCCAGCTTCATGGAGACGGTTGCGAATGGTCCTCGCCGATACCCCAGGAGCAACAGTGTCCCTAATTTGCTGGGAAGTGGCGGTGTGGTCCCCTACGGCACTGCGTAGGATCCTACGGTCTTGGCGTGCATCCGTGCGTCGCTGCGGTCCGGTCCCAGGTCGACGGGCACGTGCACCTTCCGCCGACCACTGGCGACAACATCGATGTGCTGTGTAGACCTCACGCCCCACGTGTTGAGCAATTCGGCGGTACGTCCACCCGGCCTCCCGCATGCCCACTATACGCCCTCGCTCAAAGTCCGTCAACTGCACATACGGTTCACGTCCACGCTGTCGCGGCATGCTACCAGTGTTAAAGACTGCGATGGAGCTCCGTATGCCACGGCAAACTGGCTGACACTGACGGCGGCGGTGCACAAATGCTGCGCAGCTAGCGCCATTCGACGGCCAACACCGCGGTTCCTGGTGTGTCCGCTGTGCCGTGCGTGTGATCATTGCTTGTACAGCCCTCTCGCAGTGTCCGGAGCAAGTATGGTGGGTCTGACACACCGGTGTCAATGTGTTCTTTTTTCCATTTCCAGGAGTGTATATGGACATAACTGTTTTTGGGAAATTTTTGTGTCATTTTCAAACAAAATTTTGTTTTTATAAGATGGTTTGGATTTATAAGATTATATTCAGCTGGTAAGTACTAGTAGTTTGAAGGCATCTGAAGTATTATTGAGAAATGCTGATGGAAATGGACGTCATGAATTTACATTTTGCTATAAACTTTGTCAGCTTTTATATTCTTGTGTCGTTGTGAGTGGGAAGTTTAGCAAAGAACGAGGTGTGCTGTACCATAAGATTAATCATATTACGAGAATTAAAGGCTGTATGAATACTTATTTGAAGTGTTTGAAAAATAAGTTGGAATGTGAGAGGTTTCTTGTTTTGAACTATATACTACGACGAATGGATGGATGGAGAATGGGAATTACATTCAGAACACTTCTGTCTTTGAGGTACTTTGATGATGCTTATGGAGTTAAGTGAATGCCATAGAAATGTGTTTCGTGATGTTCATGGTATTATGATGAAATTACGGGGTTTTGCGAGAGCTGTTGAGATAAAGTTCTGAGGACGTTTTGATGAAGTATTCTGTGACGTTTATGATGTTCATAAGAAAATATGGAAGCAATGACGATGTTAAGTTGATGTGGATTTCGATATTTCTTGTGTTCCGTATTATAATTTTAGTGATTATTGCGGAAAAATAATGCTTTCTCAGAAAAGAGCCTGTTTATTTTCATACTGTGTGTTGAAGTAAAATTTTGGTGTATGGTTACGTTGATGATTTTCATGCCATGGTTTCTATATGGTCTGACGTGTTTGTGGTAAGCGAATTTCATTTGATATCTTTATTGCAATGTTGGTTGGTTGGTTGTTTTTGGGGAAGGAGACCAGACAGCGAGGTCATCGGTCTCATCGGATTAGGGAAGGATGGGGAAGGAAGTCGGCCGTGCCCTTGCAAAGGAACCATCCCGGCATTTGCCTGGAGCGATTTAGGGAAATCACGGAAAACCTAAATCAGGATAGCCGGACGCGGGATTTAACCGTCGTCCTCCCGAATGCGAGTCCAGTGTCTAACCACTGCGCCACCTCGCTCGGTTATTAGAATGTCATAAAGGTGGGATGAGAAAATAATTATGAGGAGCTGTGCAGAATTTTGAACGTAATGGTGTAGCGGACTATAATTAATATCTGATTCCAAGTTTAAAAACTGTATATCGTATTCAGTGCATAAAAGAACAACGTAAACCTCAAGATCATTCGCGACAATGTAAAACCCAGGTTTTTTAAAACACGATGAGGAAGGAAACTGGCAAAGAAATTTAGGGAAATTATGGGAAGCACTTGAACATTGGTCCTTCTGAATATAATACTTTACCTGTTGCCTCATACTAAACTGTATCGCATAAAATACGGTTAGCTGCGATACTTCAGTAGCCATCTGTAGCTACGTTTTAGCAGGTGGTGCGTCTGCACATAAACGACAGGTTTGGTTTATTTGCCCGAGACACAAAAATGTCGGTGGGATCCGTTATTACTCGTAGTATCGCAGCACTGCAGGGCACGGATAAAAAATTTTTGTCCGAGGCACAATATTGTCGGTGGGATCCGTTATTACTCACAGTATCCAATACTGCAGGGCAAGGGTAAAAATTTCCCCCTGAGCCATATGCATCCACGGAGTTGTGTGAGCATGCAGACCTGTCAGTTCACTGTCTGTACATCAGTCTGCCATTGATAATATTTGGCAAACTTCGTCTGTGGAAAACAATAGCGAGAGAAAAGCTATAGAAACGAATGGAGACAGGAGGGGTTTGATGAATTCCGTCCTCTGTGTTAAGATGACAGCTGCAACAAAACTGAACGCTGAGCTCAATATGCTGCTATAGATCACCGTGTGAATGAAGACAGATCGTCAGGAAGTCTATAGATGAAGCACCACACATGTGGCAGAGCTGTATTGACAGACCTCTTCTAATCCAGGTGAATCAAAAAAGAATGACTGACAAAAAGTGACTAAAATCTGCCGGCCGTTGTGGCCGAGCGGTTCTAGGCGCTTCAGTCTGGAACCGCGCGACCGCTACGGTCGCAGGTTCAAAACCTGTCTCGGGAATGGATGTGTGTGCCGTCCTTAGGTTAGTTAGGTTTAAGTAGTTCTAAGTTCTGGGGGACTTATGACCTCAGATGTTAAGTCCCATAGTGCTTAGAGCCATTTGTCTAAAATCTGCACAGTGTATTCACTATCAAAGGACATGTTTGCGCATAGGGAACTCTATGGGAAGGACAGAGTCCACTATGGACAGTAGACTGCACAAGATTACCCACAGGGTTAATCACATAGCCAGCTCGCTGTTTTCGATCTCACACGGAACAGACAGAAAAGCAAGGAGGATCTGTGCGAAACTGTTTCGGCAGTATGCCGATAATATGTTTCAGTTCTCTACATCGGCGCAATAAGAGAGCGTTCGGAAGATCTCTTTGGCTCAAATACTATGTTTCCCATCTGTATGAGATACCATCGATGCACTGAGAGGGGCCACGCTTAAGATACAGTACATCGTTTGGAGCGCATGAATGCACAAAGCATGGGCGAAATCATTTCGCACAGTAGTTCCTGTCGACGTATCTAGCCCGTCGGTTCTTCTGTATTTTTTAAGCGGCCTTGCGAGCGCAACAGGAAACGCTAATAAATTGCAGCCTCTTAAGAGAGCAGGCCGCGGGCTTGGAAGGAACGCCTACACGGGCTGCATGTTGTTGGCAGCAGTAGGCTCTTTTCTGGGTGCAAAAATTACGTTTAACGGTGTAAATTAGCGGCAGGAAGTGGAGTGATTAAGGCCGGGATGGTTAAGGCCGGCGGCGCGTGCGGATACTGCGGGGGCGGCCGGTGGCGCGGGTGGGCGGGGTGAGGCGAGGTGAGACAGGGCGCTCGGGGCCAGGCCGGCACAGGCCAGGGCGGGCGCAGGGCCGCAGGGGTGGCCACACCAGCCGCGCGACGCGTGGCGCCGTGCGGCGCAAACCACACCTCTCTCTAAGTAGCGCCGGCTTGCATCTCCACATGTGTAGTTACTGTTTGTCACCTGGTCCTTTGTGCCAGTCTGTCCGTTTTGCTACACATCAGTCGTAAGTGAAACGATCGTTACTCCATTACTCTCATTACCGCTTCTACGCTTCGAGCACCTATAGGAGACATTAATTCAACTTTTCCAACGCCTTTCCCTCTATGCCCGCAATCCCATCGTCGTCGCGACTGCACAGATGTCACTTCACCGTTACCCCCCCCCCCCCCTCCTACCCCGGCAGCGAAGCGGATCTCAAAAGTTCATGTGTATATTGTCCCGGCTAGTCAAGAACCATTCCCTGTCGTGTGGGTCGGGCATAAAACATCTCTGAATCACGTCGTGAATCTAGTTGTGTGAACTAGCAGTTGAAAATTGATCGCGTTTTTCCAGAGATAATTCTTACACTTTCAACCACGACGGATCCAAAGACAGTTTTTTTTATTACTCTGGAGTAAGATAAGAATTGAGTTCTAGTCTATTTTTACTAATTTGTTTCCCTGAGCAATTTGATTTAGTTACTTTAGCCGACTGCATTCGGTGACTCCTATTAAAAATGTTTGTAAAAAGTTTATCAGCTTCCTTAGATAATCCTTGAATGTTCACAGATATTATTGTCTGTGTACTAGCTGATTATGGTAATTAGTTAACACTGGAAGTGTCTCGTATATTTCTGTTTCATTGATACAATTAAGTTCTTCAATTAATCACGTGAATATCAATGTTCGTACACCCAATCACCTCTAATTGACTCCGTCTCTGAATTTATGCCAAAGTAATCTATTCTCCACGACTCCAATGTCTAATCCAGATCTAAGAATGCAATTTGATTAGGCCTCTAATCCCAAAATTCCGACTACCACGGAAGAACTGAGGGATGAATGAAAGCAGAGTTGATCCTAGTGTTTCGGTATGATAACAGTCAGTCAATACCACATTCCTTCGCCGGCCGAAGTGGCCGTGCGGTTAAAGGCGCTGCAGTCCGGAACCGCAAGACCGCTACGGTCGCAGGTTCGAATCCTGCCTCGGGCATGGATGTTTGTGATGTCCTTAGGTTAGTTAGGTTTAACTAGTCCTAAGTTCTAGGGGACTAATGACCTCAGCAGTTGAGTCCCATAGTGCTCAGAGCCATTTGAACCATTTGAACCACATTCCTTCGTGTACCTATCGCAAAGATATGATTTGCCATGAAACTCTCGTTTGCCATTGATGTCCGATAAACTATAAATACGTCTCTGCGCCTTACAGTGTCTAAGCTTCTCAACTCGCACGACACGATATTGAGTTCGAATCCTTTCAATGTCTGTTCAGCACAAGTTTAGTCTCTTAAAGGGCACTATTTTCACTTCTCATTTATTAGCGTAATCACCTTGACAACGAGCAGCAAAGATATTAGTGTGATAAGGTCCAAACTATTTTCGGTCCCAATACTCTTTAGTAGTTCGCATACAGTGAATAAAGGCCTAATTCAACATACAAGTTTCCGTATTGTCAATAAATCTCTTCACAATCGTAAGTATACGATCTTAGCGTTTCGTTTAACACGTACAATCACCATTCACTTGAATATCAATGTTCGTACACCCAATCACCTCTAATTGACTGCGTCTCTGAATTTATGCCAAAGTAATCTATTCTCCACCACTTCAATGTCTAATCCAGATCTAAGAATGCAATTTAATTAGGCCTCTAATCCCAAAATTCCGACTACCACGGAAGAACTGCGATCACACACGCCACCGCTGAAAACAAAAACTCAAGATACCTAACAATGCTGCGCATTGGTTTACATATTACATTCAAAACAAAAGGCAGCTCTGTTATGTCTTCCTTGAATTCCCCTTGTACTACTTTGCGTTACTCTATTACGAAAATTTTGTAAAATTTTAACTATTACTTCGAAATACTACTACCGTTTTCTGGCTCTTAGGTCTTTTCGTAGCACAGAGTTTAATCTAATATTCGTTTCTGTATAGCCACTCTCTAAAGAGCGGTTACACCTCCATCCTTCAGTTTTAACAGTAGCCCACCAGTATTGCACTGGTCTTCTGTGGAGTCAGTTTCGTTCTTCTGTCCATGTATTGCATGTCTCTTTCTTCGGTTTAGGCCGAAAACTCTGTTGCCCTGTAAATTCCTGTGATAGTGAAATGTTACAAGACTTTTTCATCGTGTGTAAAACAAACTCAAAACGTAGACAAGTATTTCGAGAGACAACCTGATCTTATTTGTGTTAAACAACAATATAAGTAAATCCTTTTTCTAATGATGTCTGCAATGTTCTCTACATATAAGCACAGCACATAGTTCTGAGTTCGTCGTCGTATTTTACCCGAATTAACAGATTTGTTAGAAACATTCACTGCTTGGTGTATAGTTGTCAAGTCAGAACTTTGCTATACATAGAGGTGACGAAAGCCGTGGGATACCGCAATGCACATGTGCAGATGGCGCTAGTATCGCGTACACAACGTGTAAAAGAGCAATGCATTGACGGAGCTCTCATTTACATTCAGGTGATTCGCGTGAAAAGTTTTCCGACGTTATTATAGCCCCACGACGGGGATTAACAAACACGGAACGCGGAATGGCAGTTGCAACTAGAGGCATGGGACATTCCATTTTGGAAATCGTGAAGGCATTCGATAGTCTGAGGTCAACATTGTCAAGGACGTGCTGCAAATGCCAAATTTGAGGCACTGCGTCTTACCGCGGACGACGTAGTGGCTGACGGCCTTCACTTAAGGTCCGAGAGCAGCGGGTTTTGCATACAGTTGTCAGTGCTAACAAAGACGCACACTGTGTGAAATAACGGCAGAAATCAATGTGGGGCGTACGAGGAACGTATCCGTTAAGACAGTACGGAAAAATCTGGCATTAATTTCCTGACATGTATGGAACATAGTCGAGAGGTCAGTTCGCACAGATAATCCTGCACCGGCAGTACTTTTACAATGGTGGACGGCTGTAGAGGCAGCCTGGCTCAATATTTCCGCAGGGGGACTTCCAACGATTTGTTGAGTCCATGCCACGTCGAGTTGCTGCACTACGTTGGTCGAAAGGAGGTCCGATTCGAAATTAAGAGGTACCCCATGACTTTTGTCACCTCAGTCTACGTCGTAAGAGATTCTTCCATACCAGGTGCCCAGTTGAAACAGACACTTTTGGTGATATGGAACGTGTAACTTCAGTCGATACAGACTACAGCCATCCCAGGATATCGATAGAGAAGGCTTATACGCTAGAAGACATCTCTCTTGACATGAATATGTGCCTTCAACATAGGAAAAGTGTTCTTCAAACATAGCAACGAAAGTGGTATCTAACTTTTTTTAAAAATATGATATAATGTCTGAGCTAGAGAGTTAGATGAACGGTACGGATACATCCGTATTAAATAGTTTAGAGATAATGTCCATAGGAACACAGTGACTGGTACATCTTTATTACGGTGGGCGAATCAGAAACTCTTTGCCCCTATTTTTTAAGCCAAATTACAGCTACAGATGCGGAGTCAACATATCCATTTCCAGCTGTGGGCTTTTCTTCGATCGGCCGGCCCTTATCTGCCGGTAGATCTACGGCACGAAGCTGCTGTCAGTTGTTGAAGATGGCGATTGTGCTTCACACGCCCACGACGCACAAACAACGGAAGTGTGATTGATTTTATGTTGTGCAAGGGGCGAACGCCCATCGAAATCCACAGGGAATGCAGCACATGTATGGGGTAAAGTTTCTGTCTTTGAGAAGTGAGATGTGGTGATGCTGTGATTTCGCAAAAGGCCGTGAAGACATACATCACAATGAGCATTGGGGATGGCCGCATACGTCGCTGACTGACGGCAACATTTTCCGCGTGGATGCAAAGCCGAAAGTGGATCGGTGTGTGCACTTCAAAAACATTTGTCAGCAGTTTGGAATTCCCTCTGGAAGTATTTACGACATCACCCATGGATCCTTAGCGTACCGGAAAATATCACGTCGGCGGGTGCCTAAGCAGTTGGATGACACGATGAAAGGCAAGCCAGTGGTTGCTTCACTGAATCATTGCAATGATACGTCGAGCAGGGTGACAGTTTCCTGGAGCGCATTATTACCGGCGATGACACGTGGATACTGCGTTTCACGCCGGAATCGAAGCAGCAGAGCATGGTGTCGAAACATCCGTGTTCGCTGTGATAAAAAAAAAAATCCGTTTAGGGCCAGCTGTTTGGAGACTGATAATAACCGTCTTCTGGGATCGCCGTGTACCGCTGCTCCTGCATTTCATGCCACTAAGTGCAATCAGCAATGCCGACAGTTATTGTCGCACACTGTGACGTCTGCGGGCTGCCATCAAGAAGAACCGCTAAGGGATTCTAGATGTGGGCAACGTGGTTATCTTCCAAGTCAATGCAAGGCCATTTATGGCAGTCAGATTCGCCAGCAAGCTCCGATCATTTCACTGGTAGAGTCTGGACCGCCCACCATAGAGTCCGGACCTCGCCTGTGGTGATTTCGTCGTTTTCGATCCGCTGAACAAGTCCTTGGCAGAACAACGCTTCATGTGCAACGATGAAGCCAAGACAGCAGTCCGGCTGTGTCGCCACAGTCAGACGGACGAATTCTGCCACAGGACCACCTCAAATTTAGTGCCATGATGGGAAAAATGTCTGAACAGTTGTCAGGGTAATGTGGAAAAATAGTGCAAGTACATAGAATAGTACATACATTTCTAATTACCTTTATGTATCTTATTTCGGCTAGTAAAAATTTGCGGCCAAGAATGTCTCATTCGCCCTCATATAAAAAACCAGTCCGAATTACGTTAATTTACTGATATGATGTTAGCACTTTCGGTCACCAGTCGATCATCAGGCAATGTTTAATAAAACAGAGATGTGGACTCCAAAGTTAAACAGAATGGTACCAGTCACATGCTGACCAGAGGTCTAGTCACACCTATCGGTAACACTTTCGAGCCCACATCTCCGCTGTTGACCGAAAGTGCTGACAACATTAACAATACATAAAAACCATAAAAGGACTGAATTTTATAATAAAAATATCGTTAGTCATTTAGCAACGGTCTCGGTGTGTGATAGTTGTAGTGTGAGTGGTTCTGTAAAGACTAGGATAGCAAAGAAAATCTAACGTAGCTTTGTTGAAGGAACGTTTCAATGGGAAGGAATGCTTGGTCGGACAGGTAATGAACGGGGGTCTACACTCACAGTGCACATGCAGTTATATACATTGCTTCTTTCATGTCTCTTTTGTTAGTGCCATCAAATATATTGTCACCGTAGTGATGACACACTACAACTTTCTCTTATTACAAATCATCTGACGAATCACTGTTGGTAACAATGAACTGAGTGGTATGGATGATGAGGACAGGAGAGACTCTGAGAAACTGAAAGCAGCAGGGCTAGTGACAATGTTTACGTAGGTACACACCTGGTACAGTAGATGTACTCTTTATCATAAAATTCCTGTTTACGTGAGAAACCGAGACTGTTTTTATTGTTGCTAGTAGATAATATATGGCACGTAGAAACATGAGTATATACCTTTGCAATGGAGTATATACCCTTGCAATGGAGTATCATTTATTTCCCTACCCATCAAACACCGAACTACTCCTACACTATCTGAGCAAAAGTATGACGACAGCTATTAGTGGATGGACATTAATGTGGGGTGCGTCCACCCTTCGCGTTTATGAGGGCTTGAACTCCGCAGGGGACACGTCCAGTGAAGTGTTAAGTATGTTTCAGAATAGTCTAACTGACTATCGTATTCTGGAAGATAGCAGGTGAAATTAATGCAGGCACATACATTTTGTTATAAAAGTATCTGCACTCCTCTTGGTGGAGATTAATAAGCAGTTAGTCCACCCTCTGCCTTCATGACAGCTTGAACTCTGCAGGGGAAACTTCCAATACGGTGTCTAAGTGTCTGTGGAGGAATGGCAGTCCATTCTTCCTCAAGAGCAGAAACCAGAGAAGATAATGATAATGGATTCTGGAGCGAAGTCGACGTTCTGACTGATCGCAAAGGTTTCCCATTGGGTTCAGGTGGGGACTCTGGTCAGGCCAGTTCATTTTAGGAATGTCCACAAAAATGTGCCTCATAGACGCTGCTTTGTGACAGGGTACACTGTCATCCTGATGGAAACAGTCGTCACCTCGGAACTGTTGCTCTGCTGTAAGCAGTACACGGTCCTGTAACATGTGTTCATATTGTCCCATATTTAGCGTTTTCCTAAGGGCAATAAGCAAACCACATTATAAATACGAAACCAATCCCAAAGCGTAACACCATCTGTTCCGTACTTCACTGTTGACACCGCAGCTGATGGCAGACACCGCTGTCCAGGAAATCGCCAAATCCAATAGTCACAGCCTACAGCAAGACTCATCGTGCCAAATCATTCGTTTACAATCATTCACTGTACAGTGGCGTCACTCTTTGGACCACCTTGAGCATCGCATAGCCTTGACTTAAAAAATGTGTGACTTATGAGGAAAATACTCGATCTTTGAATCACATTCTTTTTAACGCCCTATGCACAGTCATTGTGCTAGTTGGACTGCTGGTGGCATTTTGGGACTCACGAGTGCTTCCTTCAGCTGATTTCATGCGATATTTTACAATCACCCTCCACAGCGCTCGACGATCCGTAAATGAGTATTGCGTAGTCTTGGTTTAGCTATGTTGTTTCCACTTCAGAGTCTCGACTTGGTCATCTTTATAGGAGCTGAAGTTCGTCTCTCAGATGACATCCAATGACTAGTCCACGTTTGAGGACACTGAGCTCTCCTGAACGATACACTCTGCTGTTACCACTTCTCTACTGACAATGATATACTGGCCATCTCCTTTTATACCGGGGGATCCACCACTCGTGACATCTACTGGTAAGTTCCGCATTACTTAGGGGTGTCCGGATACTTTTTATCAGATAGTGTAAGACACTTGTTGTGTCGAATGGCAAGGTTATGTTCCCCAGGAGCAGCAACCTTATTCTTGCTATGTGGTAAACCTTGTTCATGCTATCAAAGCGCGGCTGCTGCGAGACATGTGACTGACGAAACCATCGTCATGGACACGCTAGTGATAGGTGAGGGAAGAGGGGCAGTGGGCAGTCAGTCATCTGGACTTAACTAGAACACACATATCTCCTGTAAGCAACAGAAGCGTCTCTGGTCGGGGCTGGCGGTGCACTGTTACCATTCAATGTATGGAGTGGAGGGCTGTGGCGGCGAATGTGGCAGGAGGCTCAGCCTATGCTTGCAGTGTGGACAGTCAGTGATGAGGAGCTGCTGGAGAAAGTAGTTGTGTGGGAAGCCAGGTGTTGGTGTGCACATGGACAGCTACGATGGATGGTGCTAGTGTGGGAGCAACAACCTGTTGGGTCAGACACTGTTTTCTCTGGTCGCACACACGGCTTTGCAGAAACGTGTGGAACAGCTTCAGCAGGTTTCAAGCAGCGCAGTCAGAGTGCTTTTGTGTTAATATTGGTATCATAGTACTCTTGTATTATGCCACATTATTGTACGTGAAGGTCCATTAAGTGAAGTCAATAGTAGCTAACTTCGACTGAAGTCGAGAGTAATGAGTTATGACTTACTGTGGCTATTTCATATTGGTCCAAGCTAAGTGAATATATGTATTGCACATGGGGTGTGCTACAGCGATTACTGTGTCATATACCAAGCCAGTTCATATCATGACATGTAGTGAGCATGAGCGTGAAAAATTCGAATGCAATTTAAAATATTATTGCAGCAGTGGATCTGTTCCATATTCTGCGGTTTTTATGTTGATTAAGTACAGCTCTTGTTATTGAACCCATGGTTCATTCATGTGTATTGTGAATTGCCTTATATGAATGGATTCTTTGGATTCTTTACAAATGTAAGTGATGTACTGCTCACTTAGATGCAAACTTGGGTAGTTGAGCAATAAATTAGTAGTTCGTGTCTTAGTGATTGGGGGTAGCTTACAGCATTTAAGCAAGAAGCTTCTAGAAGCCACTTTACTCTGTTTTATATTACAGATAAGTGAATATTTTCTGGCATAATACGTTGCTACTGCCATAACTATTGAAGACTGCATGCCGATTATTCCAAAGCGTTACATCGTCATTTGAGTCATAAATATTGAAGACTGAATGCCGTTAATCGCAAAGTCCTACATGGTAATTTGGGTTGCCCATGTGGAAGAAAATTTAATTGTTTCGTAATACTTATTGCCATTATTTCAAGAAGATATTTTGTATTATTCAAGCCCCGTTTAAATTTGTTCAAGCAACAAAGAATCTCCGGTTTTGCAGCGGTGTTTTCTTTCTTCTTAAATACATCGTTTGCACGTTAAATGTCCGAAAGAACAGAAACCGCATATGCATTTAAGACGAGGCTGGCCAGTGATCGCTTCAGTGGAGATGCATACCACACTCTATTACTGGAAGCGGCGAAACGCGGCGAATAGTGATGGTAAGGGACAGGGCATTATGTCAGCAGTGTGTTGATAACCTTAGAGTTGGGGTATGATGGAAGACATCCTAGGGTGGCTAGTGCAGGTGCGAAGACCGTTGTGTCCGGATGGCACAGTGATCATAGCATCTGACTAGAGACCAGGAGACCTTGGTTTGAATCCTGGTGTGACACGAATTTTCAACTTTCCCCATTGATGTAAGTCAATGCCCACTAGCAGCTCAATGTTATAACTCTTTTTTGTCTTCAAACATTTATCATTTGTCTTAACCATAATTTGTGTAAGAAATTCGAGTATGCTATTCCTGTGATGATCATACAAACTGTAGAGGATGTCCACCTGCTAATGCATTAATTTGAGATACGGAATGCTGGTCTGGAACGACGTAGTTGTATCTTGATAAGTCACATTTGTTACCCGATAAACTTGCCAGTATATTATGAGAATATAGAAATAGTTATTCATTCAGTTTAACAAAATTTATTTACAACATTTGTTGTTGTTAATATTGCGTAGGGCGATAATAGTGTAGGGAAACCCAACCAATACCTAGGCGAACATTACGAGGGACGAGGGTCGGTGATAGGAAATGCCTGTAATACACTACAGATGGGTGGGGTGAGGGGGGGGGGGGGGGGGGGTAGGTACTCTGACGTGGTTAGAGCTGTTGTAAAGTTTTGTAAGACTCTGCAGTCTATGCTTACCAATCGAAGTGTACAGTTGTTCAGCTCTACTATATAGCATGTAACCTTCTTGCTATGTCGCTACATGCCGGATAGCTGAAGATATGCATGACACAACTAAATACTTCAACTAAGATCGTCTTAATCCTCCTCATGTCGACGACATGAATAGTGAAACAAGTGTTTAAAGTAAAAGTGACTGTAGCATTAAACCATTGATTTTTGTATCTTTGTTTGTGTTACTGCACAGAATGGAAAGGTATCTAAAATTAAAAACCTTCATTAAAACTCATTCCCCTTGCTACAAGCAAAATGCAGTCACACCAGAGGCAGAGACAGGACCATAAGCGGTGTCTCACAAGTGGGTCAGGCCTCAACACATTACAACATAACGCCAAGAGAGAAAGAGAACGAGCTCAGTAGAAAATAGCACGGGACAGAAAACCAACAGAAACGTTATACGCATATTCGTTGGTTTGTACGAGATGTCGAAAGAAACAGTATCGATGTCATAAGAACCAGTATCAGAGAAACTAATCTAACAGCATTAGGACGACACATGTGTTCATTACGAACCGAGGATCGCGTCGTAGCCTCACGTTAGCTCCCTTTAAATACTCGAGCTCTCGAGGAGTTCGTCACTGGGATCGATGACGTTCACAGTAATAGCACTCGATTCTATGACTGCGATACTGTAGCGAATGTACTTCCTAGATACTCCAGAACGCTCTATGAATCAGCCGAGGATGTACCTGAGATGACGGTCTTCGCCTGGCGAACGTCGCACTGCTCTCCGCCTACCATTGCTGATGGAGAAGCTGTCTGTCTACGGACACCACCACATTCCGCAGTGCTGACAGCACCGAACATCGGAGCGGAAACTGACAGCAGGGCCTCGTGGGGTCCACGTTCCCGTTAAACACTTAGGCGCTCGTGGATACTGAAAACTACCTGGCTGATAGGAAGGAGATCGACCAACCACACGACTTCCGACAACACCGCAACGCGGATGGGAAATCAAGGGGTCAACATAGAATTCGGAAACGAAGAGCTGGAACGGCAACCGTCTTCGAGAATCCAACAAGCAGCTGAAAGGCCGGTGTGGAACAAGACGATTGTAAATATAGTTAAGAAACAACGGAACTTTGATGTTTTACTAGCTTCAGAGACGCTTCACAGGCTCCTAAATTCGTGCAGAGATTTCTCACCTCGGTCCCTCTTAATTGGCACTGTGTAATTGGTCACAGTCCTTGATTAACCGTCCATTGTCGGGGCAGTAATTGTTAATTTGGGAGCAGCAGCTACACCGCTATCAAGGACCAAAATTGCAAGCCGACTTCAGGCCTCACACTGCATTGAGACAGTAGGTGCTGTAGCATCGTGTGGTCGAATTTCATCTTTTCTGCGGATGTACTTTTGAGATTAAACCTGTCTGACAAAGACGCTAGAGAGCGAGGGCGAGCATCTGGGATAGTGTCGGATTGTTAAACGAAAGAAATCTATCATTATCGTCAGAAAAAGCTATTTCATTTTATAATAGTTATTTGAAACCAGTTCCAAATACTATGCTTCTTGAATGACTCCATTTCAAGATTAAGTCGGTAGCATAATTGCGGAAAAACACTACATATCTCACAGCTTTAAAGAGGATAAATCTTTCATCAGATTATTATTCTTGTTCCTATAAATAAAACTGTGTGAGGAGATTACACTAAAATCTAGGAACAAATTTTCTGAATTAAGTATAAAGCCATCGACAAAAAACAGTTTCTGGTAAATTATTATTGTTAACATTATTCCAGAATGAGATTTTCACTCTGCAGCGGAGTGTGCGCTGTTATGAAACATCCTGACAGATTAAAACTGTGTGACGGACCGAGACTCGAACTCGGGACCTTTGCTCTACCATCTGAGCTACCCAAGCACGACTCACGACCCGTCCTCCCAGCTTTACTTCTGCCAGTACCTCGTCTCCTACCTTCCAAACTTTACGGAAGCTCTCCCGCGAACATTGCAGAACTAGCACTCCTGAAAGAAAGGATACTGCGGAGACATGGCTTTGCCACAGCCTGGGGCATCTTTCCAGAATGAGATTTTCACTCTGCAGCGGAGTGTGCGCTTATATGAAACATCCTGACGGCACTTGCCCCCGAGTTCGAGCCTCGGTCCGGCACACAGTTTTAATATGTCAGGATGTTTCGTTATCATTATTATTAGCAAGCTTCACAAATTATTAAAGCCTTTCGCTGTTGATGTCATAGATGCTTTGCCAGATAGTTCTATCGTGGCATTTAATTTTCCTATTCATCACAGTTTGGATTTCCATATCTTCTCCTACGTTGTCGAAGAAGCTTAGCCTTGACCTTACAAGAGGTTTTTGTGTTTCACGATGTTCTGTAGATATTCTGGAGCTTGAGGTGCAAGCCCAATCCAACGAAGTACCCTAGCTTTGATTTTGGACAGAACATCTGGTTTTCCACTTCTTTGTTTGATAATATTCTCTATTTCTATGTGTTCTTATTTTGAATTACACCAAATATCTTCTTTAAAATTTAGATTTTCAGATGTTCTTAATTTTGCTTCCTATGATTTTGTTGATGTCTATGTCTCAAATGTCAGGACAGGTATGATAAGACTGAACTAATCCATTACGAATATTTTAGAACCTGTGCCTGTTAAATGAATGTAAACACATAAAACCGAAACCAGTCACTTTTTGAATAGTTATTTATTATTCCATGAACCGGTTTTCGAACCTTTTCAGATTTATCTTCAGATGGTTTTCCGGAACTTATATATCTATTTCTAGCGTAATGCTGCGTGCTGGCTCTGTGACAAGAGGATGGAACATGCTTTAGTGCATCGCCATGAGTAGTGTTCGTCTGTCGATATGGATGCTAAATTTTTGTTTTGTACTTACTGCGGCAGTATGTTAGTGTCCATTTGTCTGCTTCCATTTTGATGGCCAGTTGGTACATCACTTCACACACTTTTACACAGCCTGTATGCATTTACACTGTGATAGCGAAACTTTGCCAGCATCCGGCATGTGCTATACAACAGTTTCTTGTTACAAAGAGGTTGGCAAAAATATTTGACATAGGGCTACCTTCCTCAGAGATCTTATTTGTTTTTGTTTGCGTGTATTAAAATTCGATTTATGGGCAGATACTTTAATCAGACTGGCATTAACATGAGAGCTCAAAATAAAATAAATAAATTACTACAAGAACAAACTTTAAATGATCTAACGTCTTATTTCTGTTCGTATATTAACGAGTAAAGCAGTCAGTTGCGAGCAAATACTGTAATCAAGATCGGCATTAACGTAAATGTCCAGGGATAAAATAATACAGACTTACAGTATTTGCAATGAGATGCACTGTTTATATGACAATGAACATTAAATTTAAACAATAACAAAACTTCAAATGAACTGCTGACTTATTTCTATAAATTTTTTGAAAACATTATCAGCGATCTTAGAATTACAATTTAAAGATTAAAAACAGTCTTGATCGCAACTTCTTTATCTTTATTGGAGTGACCGGTTTCGATTCTATTTAAGAACAATCTTCAGACTCCAGAACGGTGGATGGAATCCGTGGGCAAGTTACGCCGGCCCTCGACGCTGGAATCACTGCTAAAGCATCTCAAATAGTAAGTATTCGAGCGGTTTAAAATTCTATATTATTAATGCTTTGAATTATTGTGACCATTATTATTTAGTCTCGCTTTAAAATAGCACTTCCATATCTCTCTAATAACGGGTGGTTCAGTTATTAGGTTTACATTTGCAACTTCCATGTAGTTACAAGACTTATCACTGGTATTTTTTGTATCCAGTTCATACATACTCGAGAAACAACCTCTGGTGTCTGTCCTGCTGTTATTTTATATCCTATTCGAAAATTCGTTGATGGAATCGCTATCTTTCTTTCCTATTAAGGTGCGAAAGATTCCTTGTTTTTGGGTAAAAATGGATTTCTTCTCAATATTTGGATATTGTCGGAATTTTACTCTCGCTATCTTTCCGTCAGGTACAGATTTAGTACAATCACGTTAAAATAGGTAATCTTGCTCTATTTCTTGAATCCAAAAATTTTTATTGTTTTTCTTAAGTATTTACAGTCATCCTCAGTTGCAAAATTTGGTTGGCAAGTTTTAGAGGGACTTGTACTATTTTTTTTTATTTTCTTAAGTACTCTACTAATTCCACATTTATTCTGAGATTTGTGAGTTGAAATGTGTAATATCTGCAGGTGAGTGCACTTTTTCGCCATTTTCTTTTGAATTTTTTATGGGGTAAATAAATACTCTTTAACTACCAAAATTCTAGACATAGAAAAGTCTATTACATTGAGATCTTTGTTATTTGTGTGTGTGTGCACTGTGTTTGCCAGTTGCTGGCATACAGTGGAGCTCTTGCTGTATATTTGCTTCAGAATCTCCAGCGAGCATTTTAATAATGTTCTAGAGAAAAGTGTCATAGAACTGTCAAAGATTTTTGTGAAATTCTTCTTTGACATCATAAGATTTCTCTTCTGTAGGTCCAATAAATTGAGGATGATAAATTAGTAGATATTTACATCCAGTTATCACATAGCTAATTCTCTCATCTATTGCCTGAAATTTTTTAACAGTGTGGATAACGTTGTGCTTACTGTGAAACAAGTGCCAAGCTCACGTTCCCCTGAAGTATTTATACCATAAACCCATAAATTATTGTTTAGTTCTTTATAAGGGCACCTCCATTCAGCCATATTGTTGCTTACACAGCATCAAAGTTCATTTTTTATGCGGGGACTTCTTCAGTTATCGCTCTTGCTTTGTGCACACTTAGTATTTTCGACGTACCAATAACCATGACTTTAACGCGCTTGGTCTTCATGTTCCTAACCCTCCCTGCTGCATTGTTTACCGGGTTCATAACCGCTGACTTTCTCCACAAAAGCATCTCGACATAAAGTTGTTAGCCCTATGCTCAGTCCTCAACCTGGAGGGTCAGGTAACTTTTCTTCTACGTTATCTTCCTGTAGCCTTTGAAGAGCCAACTCCTTGCTGCATGGTACCAGGTGCTGTTTTCGGTCATCTCTGGATATTTTATTTCTCCGGTAGCCACCGTATCTGGTAAGCGTTCCCCTATCCGCCACCTCGGAAGGTGCCCAGTGGGAAACAAGCTACTCCACACGGTGTTTACTATACATTACAATAGAGTAACTCCCTTTGAATTATATATTGAATTATAAATCTTTTTCTACGTCACTAAATATCTTCTTCCTACTTTTGATCTTGGTTCTATGTGAGAGTGACTTTGACAACGCATTAAACGACGGTAGGATATTATATTAGTTCAGAGTTATATCGTCATATCTTATTTTACTAGGTAAGAGGTGAAATTTTGTGCCGAACCCAGCAATCGTAACGTTGAAATACCAAAGGTTAAGTGTCAACAGAAAAAGGTCAGGCACACACACGGCACTTGGTGCTGACACGAAACTCTGGAACTCTTTTTTTCGTTTCTGTGTTGAAACAGAGGCGGCCAAAGCGCGGGATAGGGAGGAGGTTAGTATGTGAGGATACACTCAAACAAATACGTCTGTGAAGGTTAACATGTTACCTATTTATGGAGACAAGTTAATGAGCCAGGACACGGCTGGGAAATGTGAGCTGACAGAATGAGAAAACAACGGAATTGGGGTAAAAACTCAGTTGGGCGATTACTGCGCTTTCTGTCACACAGATGAGTGACAAAATCGATTTTCAGAGAATAACGAACCTGCAGCTTGCCATTAATTACCAAAATACGACTCATGTTCTTCGTTTACGGTTCTCGCCATCGCCGAGACATAAAAATTTGACCAACCTGAAACATCTATGTCTTCTCAGTTTTTTGACACAAACTTCTTAGACTCCATTCATACGGTTCATCTCCTCGGGTCTCGAAGTTACGGACTCGAGTCCATCAGCTCAATACACTCCGATGATGAAGCGTAAACATGGCAGATCCTTAGATTCCAGGATTATGTCAAGCATTTTCTCCCTGAGCTCCCTTACGCCATAGTGTTAGAGAAAAAGCGTTTGAAAGAAGCTGAGGAGATTGAATGGTGACGAGGATGGCAGGAGTTAACAAATGATGGTGGTGGTGGTGGTTGTTGGGATGTTTAAGGGGGACTAAACAGCGAAGGTCATCAGTCTCCCCTTAACAAATGAGAAGTGAAGTAAGTAAGACAGGTTCGTTCAGAGCTCTTCCACCGAAGGGGGTGGCATTGCCTCAGTTTCACTATTTACAGTCACGAAGTTGAAGATGGGGGTACAATTTTGAAAAAGTGGTTCAAATGGCTCTGAGCACTATGGGACTTAACATCTGAGGTCATCAGTCCCCTAGAACTTAGAACTACTTAAACCTAACTAACCTAAGGACATCACACACATCAGTGCCCGAGGCAGGATTCGAACCTGCGACCATAGCGGTCGCGCGATTCCAGACGGTAGCGCCTAGAACCGCTCGACCACCCCGGCCGACTACAGTTCTGAAGGTAGAGAGATTGTTGAAGATCAGTCATAATCCTGTAAATTCGATTTATGAAGTATATGGTGGTAAGCAGGAAGAATAAATAAATAAATAAATAAGTAAAATATGCACATGCACAGCTGGAAAGGAAGAAAGAGAGGAAAGGTGGTGGAGCGAGTGGTTTGTATAGACAAGATAGTGACAGCTCAACTGAAACAACAGTGAAGAACAGGACGACTGTAGTATATTAGAAGAATGGATGGTAAATAGAGAGGGAATGATTGTTACAGCAGAAGATATACAGATTGTGCGTGCTGGGCACCTTGTTTCCAATTAGACAGAGGTGACAAACGTCATCGGATACTGTTTAACATCGTGTCGGACATCCTTTTGCCCAGCGCAGACCAGCAACTAGACGTGCCATGGATTCGACTAGTCGTTGGAAGTCCCTGCAGAAATATTGAGCCATGTTACCTCTGTAGCCGTCCATAATTGTGTAAGTTTGGCCAATGCAAGATTTTGGACACGGACTGACCTCTCGATTGTGTGTTATAAATGTTCTATGGGATTCATGTCGGTAGCTCGAACTGTCTAGAATGTTCTTCAAATTAATCACTAACAGTTGTGGCCTGGCGACATGGCGTATTATCATCTACAAAATTCCATAGTTGTTTGGGAACGTGAAGTCCATGAATGGCTGCAAATGGTCTCCAAGTAGCCAAATATAACAATTTCCAGTCAGAGATCGTTCAGGTGGACCAGAGGACCCAGACCATTCCATGTAAACACAGCCCACACTATTAAGGAGCCATCACTAGCTTGCACAGTGCCTTGGAACTTCCTGGCAGATTAAAACTGTGTGCCGGACCGAGACTCGCACTCGAGACCTTTGCCCTTCGCGGGCAAGTGCTCTACCATCTGAGCTATCCAAGCATAACTCACACCCAGTCCTCACAGCTTTACTTCCTCTAGTACCTCGTCTCCTACCTTCCAAACACTACAGAAGCTCTCCTGCGAACCTTGCAGGACTAGCACTCCTGAAAGAAAGGATATTGCGGAGACATGGCTTAGCCACAGCCTGGGCGAAAGGCATAGGTCCCGAGTTCGAGTCTCGGTCCGGCACACAGTTTTAATCTGCCAGGTAATTTCATATCAGCGCACACTCCGCTACAGAATGAAAATCTCATTCTGGTTGCATAGTGTCTTGTTGACAAACTGGGTCCATGACGTCGTAGAATCTGCAACACACTCAAGTCCTACCATGAGCTCTTGCCAACTGAAATCGGAACTCATCTGAGCAGGCCACGGTTTTGCAGTCGTCTAGGGTCCAACCGATGTGGTCACGAGCCCAGGAGAGGTGCTGCAGGCGATATTGTGCTGCTAGCAAAGGCACTCGCGTCGGTCGTCTGCTGCCATAGTCCATTAACACCCAATTTTGCCGCACTGTCCTAACAGATACGTTCGTCGTACGTCCGACATTGATATCTACGGTTATTTCATGCAGTGTTGCTTGTCTGTTAGCACTGACAGAGATATGCAAAAGGCGCTGTTCTCGCACGTTAAGTGAAGGCCGTTAGCCACTGTGTAGTCCGTGGTGAGAGGTAACGCCACAAATTTGGTATTCTCCGGACACTCTTGACGTTGGTGATCTGGGAATACTGGATACCCTCACGATATCCAAAGTGGATCGTCCCATGCGTCTTGCTCCAACTTCCATTCCGTGTTCAGTGTCTGTTAATTCCCGTCGTCCGGCCATAATCACGTCGGAAACCTTTTCACACGAATCATCAAAGTATCTAATGACAGTTCTCCCAATTAACTGCCCTCTTATACCTTGTGTTCGGGATACTACCACTATCTGTATATGTGCATGTCGCTATCTCATGACTTTTGTTACCTCAGTGTATTTTGCTTTGGAAAAATAGGACCAAGAGGTATCCGGGTAACAATGAGTGTAGACAGCACTTATTACTCGAGAAAGCGAACCGTTGATCCGGAAGTAGTAAAAACGAACTTGCTCTAGTGGTTATTTAGAGCGACGCCACTGTTTAAAATATGGCCGCTTGTTACTCTTGAGATAACACGGTACGTCATCGTGGCAAATGCCTCCACTCTGTGCCGTGACTGTGCGCTGTTGTTGTGATTAAGTTTATTGACGATTATGAGAAGGTAGTAAAGATGTACAGTCAGAATGTTAAAGTTGAAAGAATGCATTATGTGGAATCTGCTGTAGGAGGAACATGATGCTGATCAAATGTCATCTAGCCCAAGGAGAAGAAGAATCCAAATGTGCATAATAAATATCTCCCTGACGACAGTTATAACTGAGTTATTTCCGACTATTACGAACAATATCAACTTTACGAAAACTTCACCCCTTTTGTCAGCCAATAGTGAACTTCTATGCTGACAAGGAAGCACAGAAAAAAGCTGTTCTGGGTTAACATGCTTCCACAATCGACGAGTCGTCGAATGCTAAGTAGACAACAGTCTTTTGTTTTTAAAAAAAGCATATGTAGAGGAGAGAGTCCTGCCTTGGTACCGCAAAGTGGGGTGACTTTGAAGATTTTAAATTCAATTTTGTAAACTAAACAGAAACTTCTCAAGATATTGACATGAATTTTTTTGGGAAGTTGCAAGAGGTGTTGCTGAATATGATAAAGCACATTATACATTTGTATCCCCCACACTTAGTTTTTTTTAAATTTTTCACTCTTCAATTTCACCCACGGGTCGGAGTCACTTTGACCATGGAAACATTTGC
The DNA here is from genome assembly GCF_021461385.2 of Schistocerca piceifrons. Classification (NCBI taxonomy): domain Eukaryota; kingdom Metazoa; phylum Arthropoda; class Insecta; order Orthoptera; family Acrididae; genus Schistocerca; species Schistocerca piceifrons. The sequence goes on from NC_060138.1 coordinate 827,478,932, forward strand.
GTATTCTGTGGGAGTCATGCCTGTTGCTGTTAAATGACACCCGTATCATATGAAACAGCATGATGTTTTGTATATAAATATTGTTTTGTATGTAACTGATTTTGAAAAATTAGAGTATTTTTTGTGTGTCTTCTTTAATCACTTGAAACTGTTCGTATTATTACGGCTTAATTTTGCTAATAAGGGAAATGGGTGCTGAGCTACTTATGAAACAAGAAAATTATTTAAAAACAGATCTTTTCGAAACAGTCTGTATGACTTTAACAGAAGTGATGAAAAGAAAGTTATCGGGTTTTGACGAAATACATCTGTAAACACTATACAGGAAAGGAAGTTGCCAGGAAAGTTTGTCCACTCTAGCAGATGTCATAGACATCAAATTCAAAGTCAAAATGAGGCCTTCCATTTCTATCTACCTTAGCTATAATCCTACAAATGTCATCTTTCTCAAAACCTGACACATTGGGAACATTAGGCCACACATGGAAAACATCATCTGATTCCACCTTGGAATGCTGTTTCCTCAGAAGTGTAATTTCATCATCAGTGATAACACGTCCAACATAATATTGTACACTTCTCTTTGGAGGAAAATTCGCAAAACATATTTTCCACAGAGCTGATGTGACAAAGAATAGGGAAGGCGCTGTTCGGAGTCACCCCTTGAAAGACAAGCCTTCACATTTTATATGTTTACGCCACCAAAGAATAAATATAACATTTTATGATTTTTGTAAATCTTAATTCGAGTATTAACCTTGCCCATAAAAATTCGTTTCAAATTCTAAACTTGAAAATGCTTCTGATAACGCGCATATGTTTTTGCGGTTGTGAACAAACTTACATTTCCAGAAAATTATTTTATTTTCTGGCGTTGGTATACAACGTCATTTCATAGCGATTATTGGCCATATTTAACGACTCTGACCTTAGTTCCATATTTACACATTAGAGTGCAGCATTTACTTCAAAAGATGCTAAATTGCTGTTCAAAGTCACCTCGCCGTTCAAAGTCACCCCGCTTTACGGTACACTTTTCAGACTACCGCCAGTCCAGAAATGGAAGTTTCGTGTATCCTTCTTTTACTTCTAGTGGAGTAATTGTTTAGATGCTGATGATGTTTCTGAAATTACTCTGTAAAATTAAAGTTTTTCGTGATATGAGAACATGTACCTAAGAACAAATATTTTACAGAAATTTAAACTAGTTGCAATGGAGAAAGTCTGTCTGTTACATTATTACTCTACGGTTTTCATTTTACAGCCTCCGGCTCGTTTCTCGTTGAATGTACCTCATAGTAGAAAGATCTACGTGCGGCTACGTGACAGTGACGTCAGCAATGGGAGTAGCGCAACTTCCACGCCGTGGGCGGTGGTGGTCACTGTGGCCGGCGTTTAAAACTGCGGCAGTGGCTGGGCTCGGCGTGGCGCGGGCGTTGTGCAGCCCTGGGACGCTACAGGTGGTTGAATTAGGGCGGTTTACCGGCCCCGGGGGCGCAAGCCGGCGCAGGCCGCGCGCCGTGGCGGAGGCTGCGCCGCGCGCCCTGCAGACGCCGGCGACCGCACCGCCGCTGCCGCCGACGCCGCCTCCGCACCGCAGGCGCCGCCGCCGATAAAGATGAGCCGGCGCCGCCGCCGCCGCCGCCGCCGCCCCCGACCTCCCCCGCCGCCACCTCGGGCCTCCTGGGCCCATTACGCGCCTGCGACCGACGGCACGTCGCCACCTGTGGACTGCCGATTGCCGACTTGCCGTCCTAGCACGCTGCCTCGTAGCAGAGCACTGAGTCACCACGAATTACACCCCTCTAACACTGCTACTGTCTCGTTGCTTTCCCACATGACTTTCGAAAGTGCAGTTTATTCTGTCCTACTGACGAGGACCTTCCAAAACCCTGCGTTATCCAAATACGAGAGGCATTCAACAAGTAATGCAACACTTTTTTTTCTCGGCCAATTTCGGCTGAAAAAATGCGGAATTTGTTGTGGAATATCGTGGAACGTACTTTCATGATGTCGGAGTAGGTAGCGGCGCTATACGTTGCCTTCAAATTGACCTCTGTAACGGAGGTGGGTTCCAGGCAGGGTAAGTCATTGATTTTCTTTTAGCGGAAAACCAGAGCATCGCAGATATTCGTAGGCACCTGCAGAATGTCTACGTTGAACTTACAGTAAACAAAGCACGGTGAGCCGTTCGGTGAGGCGCCTGTCACTGCAACAAGCCATATCTCCTGCGTGCCACCCGGTCGCAGACAGCTATGTCTCCTGCAATGCTGGAACGTGTGGACACTCTCATTCGTGGTGATAGACGGATCTCAATCGCTGCTCAACTGGACGTCTCTATTGGTAGTGCTGACACACCTGACCACACTCAAAAGTGTGTACCCGCTCGTTTCCTCGCTGCCTAACGGAAGGCCATAAAGAGCAACGAAAATCCACCTGTGCGGAATTGCTTGCGCGGTACGAGGCTGATAGGGACAATATTTTGTCGAACTCCGTCACAGGCGATAAAACATGGGTTCATCTCTAAGAACCGGAAACAAAACGGCAATTCATGCAGTGGCGCCACACCACTTCTCCTCCGAAGTTAAATTTCAAAGGCGCACCCTCAGCCGGTGACGTCATGGTGACTATCCTCTGGGTCCCGCATAGGGTTATTCTGTTTGATGTTCTCCCTCATGGTGCAACTGTCAGCTCTGAAGTGTATTGCGCTACCCTCAGGAAAATTGAAGAAACGCCTTCAGCGTGTTCGTCGCCACAAAAAAAGACAAACTAATCTCGCCTTCTCCATGACAAAGAAACGTCTCACAAAAGTATGTGCACCCGAGATGGGCTCGCAAACTTCATTGGACTGTTCTTCCTCATCCACCCCACAGCCCAGATCTAATACCTTCCGACTTCCATGTGTTTGGCGCAATGAAGGATGGACTTCGCGGGAAGCTGTGCGTGGATGGGAGGAGGTTATTGACGCAGCAAGACAGTGTCTCCAATGTCGACTGGCAGAATGTTAGCATCTGGGCATGCAGACGCTCCTAGTAAGGTGGTATAAGGCCGCCGCGTTCAGCGGAGACTATGTTCAAAAACAGAATTTTGTAGCCAGAAGAGTGGGTAATAATATGGTGTATTGGAGTCCTCAATCAAGCCAAACTTCTTTCAGAAAAAAAGTGTGTTGCATTACTTATTGAACAACCCTCGTACTACAAAACGTGTCTCTTCTCAGAACGTATAAGTATGTTGATCGCAAGCCTTACACTGTGAACACTTTGATCAAACGCAAACAAAGTGGTGTTTCAAAATTCCCATACCGGAGGTTTATGTTGATTAAAATCTCATCCTCAAGCTATCTTACTGTGTATACCTAAAATGATGAGCAAACGTAAAGGTAGCAGAAGCCACACTTGTCATAGTATGAACCGAGTGCATACCTTAAGAGCTATGAGCACTTGTTCATTTTAGAGACTGTGGAATATGTATCTTCTATTGAACAATTGCTCATATCTCTTAAGGTATGTTCATTGCAGCCGATGTTTTCTATAGATTTTTATATTGTCTGCGTCCATCCTACGACCTCTCTACGTTTGTTCTTGGAGTTATGGTTCACTCCGTGTGTAGCTAAAGAGAAGTGGCCTGCTTGCAATATCTCTAATACAATAACAATTGAGAGGTTCCATGCCCTCTTTTGCATGTCGCCTCTCATTTTCATCAATTTTATTAATGTTCTATGTCATTGCTAGATATTAACAGACCGAATAAGGTTACTGTAATGAATTTGTACTGAGAGCTCAAAAAATACTTTTCACTTGATTCCTAAACATGTTGTTCTACTTCCTTGGGTGGCCTGTGCGAGGCGAGGATCGGAGGACGCGGCACACTGCGTTTCCCGTTGGGGGCTGTACTTCCCTGAATTCTGTGGGGTTCCTACAATAGGCTTAAGTGCCTGGAGGAACGTCTGACGTCAGTCGAGTTTCGCCTATTGTATGCAGGGCGAAACGACCTGCCACACGTCTGAGTGTCGCTGCAGCTTATGTGTTTACCGCTCTGGCGCGTCCGGAACGAAGATTCCTGGCACCGACTGACTGTATTGTCCTCTTGATTCGGAGAAAACTTGTGGACTGTGCCCTGCTGAGTGTGACTGTCTGGCACCAGATGGCCGGTGGTCTAGGCAGGTTGCTTTCGTAGCCGGCCAAACAGCAAGTTCAGTGCCCTCAGCTGAATAGCAGAGGCATGATTGGTCAACTTAAACTGAGTTTAGTTGATGTCATAAAGCCCTGACGAAATCGGAGGGAACGGTCGCGAATGATGCTCTGAGACAGTGTGGGGGAATATTGGAATCAGAACTGAATGCTGATTCGCAGTTTTTCGAGGAGACTAGGGAGTAGAGCAAAGTTGGCTTCGCTCTTGCGTTGCACAGGCAGAGGATTCGGAATTTGATCTTCCTCTGAGTCGGACGGTCTTGCTCTTTCTTCGCAAGAACTTAGAATTCTCGGACAGCCTTCGCGGCCAGGGGTTGACACAGAGTTGCTGCACGTCAGAAGTCAGCGCCTACATCATCAGGGCGGTCCCTACCGACGACGTGCTGCAGATTTCAGTACTGGTACAGTATTTTGCGGCTCCGGCATTGTAGGACCTTATCAATTTTATACTGAATCCCTCAGCAGCACGCGCGCTCACTTTGCCACAAGTCCACCTTTCTAGTTTCTCCATGTGATCCCATTTGAGCTTTCACTACTAATTGCGGTATTGCTATATAGTTGGATGATTAATATTTCATTCATTAGGACCTCCAGTCATTATCGTCAATCTATTGCATCACAGAGAGTAGGAGCCCCTTGTTCTCAAGCGAACTCTTATTCTCATGATATTTTAGTATACACTATCCTTTAACTTACTGTGTGTGCCGACGATCATGTGCATTTATGTCCTGATGTATAATAAATCTCATTGTAATATATAATCACCATATCATTTCGTAGATATAGGCAGAATCCCGTTTCCTGTTGTGTATTATGATAAAGTTCTCTTTTTTTTGAGTCGATTAAGATTTTTATTAAATTATCGTGAGTGTGCTATCTTTATTTTACCAACTAGCAGGGTCCACCCTCATTTTCTTCCGTTACCGTTGTACACATAATTAATTAGTTGGTAGATAACGAGGGGATCGAGTGCGTGTCTGGTTCTCGTGCAAAATTCGTCTGAATTAAAGAGGTGCAAACTCTTCTCCACCCCGGCACCTCGCACCATCACTAACTAAAAGAATAAACTGCAAAATATAGATAGTCCACCTCTGTTTTGTGAGAAGGCATGGCACTGATAAATCTAATCTATTATAATCTAACACTTAATACGATTTCCAGGTAATCCAGTTGAAGTTTGGAGATTTTACGGTGTCTGTCATCTGCAAACACTTAAAGTTTCACTTCACTAACATTTGACACTCGGCGTAAACTGTCCGACAGCTAGACTGGTCGGAACTGTATTTAACTTGTGGGTAAGTGCTGAGAACTGCGACGTTGACTTTTGGCGATTGCTGGGAAACAGAACCGATGAGAAGCACCGAGAATCGTTGTGCAGCCACTTAAATCGTGTGCTCGGCCTATGAGTCTCACCCGCGAACTATTTGGTGGTTGCGTCAAATAGTTCCGGGCTTCAGCGCTCTCCCTAACGGCAGATGAAAGTATTGGCGGACGCATGGAGTATTTGAACGTCGTGAAGAGGAAGCATAAAATAGTTCTTAGTATGAGTGTCACCTGGAGGCGACTCCCCATACTACGTGTGAGGCGCCGCGCTGTTAGAGCGTGGTGTTTCATTAGTGCGTAATGTTTTATGCTCATCAGGTGCAAATATTATCCAATATTTGAGCTGTACTGGGAACATATACATAATTTCGTATTCAACTTCATCATCCTCATCCTCGATTGCTCTCATTTCGAACAGCATCGATAATGTCCTTGTCATCTATAATCTCCGAATTCGGTTCTTCGTTATCGACAACTGCCTAACGGATGAAGTTTTCAAGATCAATATTGTACTCTAGAACATCATATGCAGACTGGCTGTCTCTGCTGCTGAAATCTATGTTACTACAGCCTTCATCTGTTGCATTTCCTTAAACGGAAGACTTGTTACAGCAATTCCTAACAGTGGGCGGACCGATGCTTTGCCATGCAAGGTCTACTGAATACACAACACTCTTAAGATTTACGGATTCCAAGAACATTTCCATTTCCTCATCTGAATTTAGAACTGAAGTGAGCAGTTCAAGGAGATAATGAGACTTAAATCCTCGTATGACGCTCTGATTAATAACTTCGCTTTTTTGGCAGAAATCAGTTATTATTTTTCCACCTTCTGATTGCAACACGTCAGCAGGTGGGTGAGCTACACAATGATCGAGTATTTGTAGAGTATCTTCTCTCACCATAGGTGACCGTACTTGCTTTCCTACCGACCGAGCAAACTCTACTTGAAACCAACTGGTGGAAATGTCACATGTCATCCAAGCATTCCTTGAATGACTGTAAATGGACTGTAATGGTAACTTGTTTACATGGTTGAAATATCTCGAGTTTTACTTTCACCTATACAAAGAAGTTTCAGCTTACGGCTGCCCGAATATTTGCGGCAAGGAGGAGGGTTATTCTGTCTTTATTCATAACCCGTCGTATTTCCTGATTTTTGTATAGCGACGGTTCTGGTTGGAAGTAATCGATAACAAAGCGCCGTTTCATCACAGTTATAGACTTGCTTATTCAAGTTTTCATGTACCTTTATTTTGTGTTGTGAGTTAACGAGCATTGCACTCTCATTTAGATATATGGCCGAAACAGTCAGCCTACAGGAATTGTAAAACGAACCCTGTCGTCCACGACCGCGTACTACAAAGGGCGCAGATTCACCATAGGTGTCTATTCTCTATTGAGGCCTAAGCGCTGTTGTGTGCGAGTGAGACAGACGAGAACCTACGTCATAGGGAAGCCCAGTAGAAGGCTTTTTTGGTCGAGGAGACATAGCAGTGTCAAATATGGCAGACCTAAGATCGGCCATAAAGGGCAACATATATGAAAGATATTTAATTCTGTAGCAATGCAGCCGGCGGGGGTGGCCGAGTGGTTCTAGGCGTTAGAGTCTGGAACCGCGCGAACGCTACGGTCGCAGGTTCCAATCCTGCGTCGGGCATGGATGTGTGTGATGTCCTTAGGTTAGTTAGGTTTAAGCAGTTCTAAGTTCTAGGGTAATGATGACCTCAGAAGCTAAGTCCCATAGTGCTCAGAGTCATTTGAACCATTTGTAGTATTGCAGGAAATCAAGCCACAATAATTTTAATCTGCCATCCTCCATAAATTTCCATGGTGATCCCAATAAAACTTAATTCTGTAGCAGTGCAGCCGGCAGGGGTGGCCGAGTGGTTCTAGGCGTTAGAGTCTGGAACCGCCCGACCGCTACGGTCGCAGGTTCCAATCCTGCGTCGGGCATGGATGTGTGTGATGACCTCAGAAGTTAAGTCCCATAGTGCTCAGAGTCATTTCAACGATTTGTAGTATTGCAGGAAATCAAGCCACAATAATTTTAATCTGCCATACTCCATAAATTTCCATTGTGATCCCAATAAAACTTGAATATTGATCATATCTATACTAGTTTAGGATTTACTGTTAATGGTTTGGAACAAAGGCTTGAATGCTAAAATCTGAACGCTTTGGTCTATCTTAACGATCGACATTTTATATAGAAGTGCATCATTAAAATGACAAATGATATGTATATCAACTCTGTAATTTTATTTATTTAAAAGATATAGTAAATATAAATTATCAGTATTTTCAGTGAAGCATCAGATCATCATTTCCTCCACACAAAACACATTGAACGATGACAGTATTACACCTTATTGAATCATTAGGTAATAGACTATTTGTTGTAAAGCTTAGTGCATGATACTTACTTTTGTTCTTTTTTTTATCAGAAAGCACATTGGAGCAAAGCTGCTGGCCGCAATATTCAAAGTTAAGAAGGAAATTGTATTGGTTTTATGTAAAAGAATATAACGTTTATTATGTAATGGATATTATTGTTACTTTATTTAGAACGTGAAAGTGGTCAAGCTTTGATTATTTTAATATGTTAAAACACAAAGTAATATAGAATAAGCTGTAGCCAATCATATGGACGGCTTCAGGAAAGGGAACTGCCCTAGTGAGTTGAGCGGCGATGCTCGGCGCGCGGGAAACGCTGTCGGGGACGGGCAGAGAGGGCGAGAGTGCCGGTGCAGACGCGAAAGCAGACTGTTCGGCTGGATACACCAAAGGATACATCTCGGACTGAGACGCGAAAGCGGGCAGTAGGTCTTTAGGCAGCTAGGAAGTGACAAGATTTAGAAAATTTCGCGTTGTCTGATATCGCGGGATTTGGTCTCTGAGCGGTGAGCAGCCGCGCGCCTGATGTGAACTCTAACTTTTCGCGTAGATAACTTGTATTTCGCGATGAGACTGTGAATTATCGAACTGTGTCAAATGGATACACGGTCGAGTGTAACAGTAACTCTAAATACGACCACTTTAGCTGTTAGTTTGCTTTCTGAATAAACATTATTCTAACCAAATCGCAACTGTGTGGCCTACATCATTTATGGATCGTTAATTTAGTTCCCGATATTATTATTATTACTGCCCATTAAAACTGCTACACTACGAAGAGGATGTGCTACAGACGCAAAATTTAACCGACAGGAAGAAGACGCTGCGAAATGCATATGATTACCTTTTCAAAGCACTCGCACAAGGTTGGTGCCGGTGTGCGACACCTACAACGTGCTGACATGAGGAAAGTTTCCAACTGATTTCTCATACACAAACAGCAGTTGACCGGCGTTGCCTGGTGAGACGTTGTTGTGATGATTCGTGTAAGGAGGAGAAATGCGTACCATCACGTTTCCGACTTTGATTGTAGCCTATTGCGATTGCGGTTTATCGTATCGCGACATTGCTGCTCGCGTTAGTCGAGATCTAATGACTGTTAGCAGAAATGTAATCGGTGGGTTCAGGAGGGTAATACGGAACGCCGTGCTGGATGCCAACGGCCTCGTATCACTAGCAGTCGAGATGACGAACATCTTACCCGCATGGCTGTAACGGATCGTGCAGCCACGTCTCGATCCCTGAGTCAATAGATGGGGACGTTTGCAAGACAACAACGATCTGCACGAACAGTTCGACGACGTTTGCAGCAGCATGGCATACCAGCTCGGAGACCATGGCTGCGGTTACCCTTGTCGATGCATCACAGACAGGAGCGCTTGCGATTGTGTACTCAGCGACGAACCTGGGTGCACGAATGGCAAAAGGTCATTTTTTCGGATGAATCCAGGTTCTGTTTACAGCATCATGATGGTCGCACCCGTGTTTTGCGACATCGCGGTGAACGCACATTGGAAGCGCGTATTCGTCATCGCCATACTGGCGTATCACCCGGCGTGATGGTATGGGGTGCCATTGGTTACACGTCTTGGTCACCTCTTCTTGGCATTGACGGCACTTTGAACAGTGGACGTTACAGTTCAGATGTGTTATAACCCGTGGCTTTACCCTTCATTCGATCCCTGCGAAACCCTACATTTCAGGAGGATAATGCACGACCGCATGTTGCAGGTCCTGTACGGGCCTTTCTGGATACATAAAATGTTCGACTGCTGCGCTGGCCAGCACATTCTCCAGATCTCTCACCAATTGCAAACGTCTGGTCATTGGTGGCCAAGCAACTGGCTCGTCGCAATACGCCAGTCACTACTCTTGATGAACTGTGGTATCGTGTTGAAGCTGCATGGGCAGCTGTACCTGTACACGCCATCCAAGCTGTGTTTGACTCAATGCCCAGGCGTACCAAGGCCGTTATTACAGCCAGAGGTGGTTGTTCTGGGTACTGATTTCTCAGGATCTATGCACCCAAATTGCGTGAAAATGTAATCACATGTCAGGTCTAGTATAATATATTTGTCCAATGAATACTCGTTTATGAACTGCATTTATTCTTGGTGTAGCAATTTTAATGGCCAGTAGTGTATATGTGTCTCAACTTTGTATTTCGCAAACTTGCCATCAGCGAGACAATTTAATCAAAGGATCACAAATGTCTAATTTAGGGCGTGTAATGTGACACTCGCGGTTCAACCCCTGGACGAGTTTGAGGCAAGACATTTCGACGACGAGGAACCGCCTGTGAGCCCGAACATCTTTGGGATGTTAGCTCACAGTGTAGAATTTCAGGAAACTGTGAAGCAGATTGCCTGTCACAAGACCTTGCTTTTCCTCCAGTGATCGTTTGGCGAATTCTGTGCTGACATTTCCATCTTGAAAAACATCCGTGAAAAGCTGTAAAATCTTTGTTGCCGTGTAAATCAAAGAGAAAATTTTCGGCTTGGGCTTTAATTATTGGCCTCGAAAGTGGCACAGCTTCACTTTTCTTTATTAAAAACCGCCAATAAAGGCATTCCTAAAGTTCACTGTCTTTACCCAGTCTAGTTCTTCTTCTGTACATTCCTACATCACTTCAGTTGTGTTTCTAGAACTTCTAGATTTGTTCTCTTTTCTTCACCCATCTCGTGATTGTTCCTTCAGGTACACCAAACTCGCGTGATAAACTTGCTTTAGTTTCACCATTCTTCATAAAACCAACAATTTTTAGTTAATCACTCATAGAATACTCTTTCCATTTCTGTGACATCGTAATAAGAACACAGAAATCCAAAAAATTGAATAAAAATTTATGATCCCCATTATGGCTGTTCTCATTTCTATTATTTCCAAGCACTGTTGCATTGCCACTTTGTTGACTGCGTCACAATGTTAACAGTTTGATATGTATTCGAAGCTTCTGTCCAGCAGCAATGTTGATGTGTTGATAAGACAAACCAGAGATTGAGTTTAGTTTACGTCCAGCTGTTTTAGTGTGCTGTGCCCTACGAATCCTCGCATACTGCACAAGCCCAGAAACTGTTCACACAGCCTTCTATGCACAATTACACAGTGTAATGCAGTATGGTATTATATTCTGGGGAGACTCTACACATAGCCCAAACATTCTCCTCACCCAAAAGAGACCTATAAGAGTAATGAACAAGGCAAAGCCGACTGATAGCTGAGACCTCTCTTCAAAAAGTTGCTCATCCTACCCCTTGGCAGCCTGTATATATAAGAACTATGCAAATTTGTAAAAAGTAATATTACAAAATTTAATAAAAATGTAAATGTCCATGACTATGGTACTAGACAGAAAATGAAACTCCATGTTAAAGAAATGCCCACCTCTGCCTTTAAAAACTCTCCCTTCAACAAAGGCATTAAAATATACAATAGCCTGCCATCAGAAATAAAAAAAGTAAGTCCCTAACTGTATTTAATAAAAAATTAAAATCATTCCTACTTGATCACTGTTTCTACAGTGCAAGCGAATTTCTGCTCCACAGGGGTGGAAAGAAGCATGAAGCAAATTGCAGCAAAGAATTTTGTAAAGAGTAAAACATTAATGCAAGTATGTTCAAAAATCTTGCATCTATATCATCTGCTACTAAGCAAATTAAGTGCAGAAAGAATATCCATCCAGGTACTGTTGTGTATATGTGTTAGAGGAATACAGCACTAAAATACGAATGTGTAACTGAGTATGTAATTTGCGTGTTCATAAGTTTTTGTGTTCATAACTTCTCGTAAAATAAATATGTAAGCTCCTGTTTGTGTAAACTTTTGGCATATTATTTCATGCCAGCAAATTGTCATAATGTCGAACATCAAATGTATCTTTGTGCATCACCATTTAGAGAGGTTGGAGGTTGCAGCAGTGAGTTATTATACCACATAAAGGCTACATGCAGTCTATAATACGATTTTTTCAATAAAAAATACTGAGAATGCAAAAACCATTCATACATGATATTTTCTTTTGGGGGACATACTTCATACCGCTTTACATCCGAATGCGCGGTATATCGGACCGCGGTATATCGGGTCGCTATTGTACTTTTTCTTAAGCAGATTTCATTTACTGGCTATTGGTGTGTAGTAGAGTAATAACGTAAGAGATAGGCTATTAAATACAGGAATGACAAGATTTTCTCTATTGCAACATAGCTAAATTTCAGTACAATATATGTTCCCAGGTACAGGACCATGTTGCACACTTGATCATTTTTTCACGTTTGGAAAGACCCTACTTTTCGGACTACTTATGTGTAGGGTGTTCACAAAAGGTGTCGAATAGTTCGAGAGATTGCAGTAGTTATCGAAACAAGAAAAATAAGTCCAATAAACATGGGTCCAGAAACGCACACTTTCCGAGATAAACACGTGTTTATAAAAAGGGCTACACGGCACTTGGTTGCGGATATTAGCAAAGGCGTTGCATTGGCGCTCTGTCAAATGTGTCGGCAGGATATTATAATGTTCTCTACCATTAGACGGTCTGCAGTCAGTAGTGTGGTTCGAGTCGTGTTGTAGGCTACGCTAGTTTTCATCATGCTTATGCACGACAGCGTTCCATTACTCCGCTAGCGCGGTTGACACCTTTTCGCTGGTTGTTGGTGCTTGTAGACACGATACAATACAGCTCCCTAACGCTAACCACACGTTCTCGATGGGATTTAAGTCGGAGGAAAGGACAGGCCAATCCATTTGATGAAAGGCTTCTCGTTCCAAGAACTACTCCACCTGCGCAGTTCGATGTTGTCGCGCATTAACATCCACAGAAATAGTCAGGGTTGAACGCACCCCCAAAACGAGGCACTTGGAGGAGGAGTAAAGCGTGACAATAACGATGTCTGGTGAGTGTGCAGCGTTCAAAGGTTTGGAGGTCATTATGCCCAGGCAACACTACACTCATCAGCTAGAACATTATGACCATCGACCTACTATAGATATAAATCCTCCTAGGCGATTTCAGTGCCACCTGGGGAGGAATTATTACGAGTCAGACGCCCACAAGGTGCATGTAGTCTCAGAGAGTGTGCTGTCCACGTGGAGAACGAGAAAGGCACACAATCCATCTGTTTGACCAAGGGCCCGGAGGCTCCGAACGATCATTTCGGAAACTGGACGAAACCTAGGTGAAACCATGTCCGGACGTGATGGTGCTCGTCGGCCACCCCTATTACAGATGTCGGACATCATAGGCTGTGCATACTGGTAAAACAGGACAGGAGACGAACTGTGGTGGAGCTAACACCAGACTTTAATGCTGGGCAGAGTACAAGTGTGTCTGAACACACAGTGCACTGAACATTCCTAAGGAGGGGCCTACGTGGCCGACGACCCATGCATATACCAATATTAACACCGCGACATCAGCATCTACGAATGACATGCACACATGCCTGTCAGCACTGGAGACTAGCACAGTTGCAGAGCATTGCCTGATCTTATGAATCTCGATACATTCTTCGTCATACCTATGGGAGGGAGCGAATCCTTCGTCTTCCAAGGGAACAGCTCTTGACACTTGTACTGCGGGACGGAGACGAGCTGGCGGCAGGTCTGTTACGCTCTGGGGAACATTCACGTGCGCATCCATTGGTCCAGTGGAGCACATGTCGAGTACCATGATGGCCAAGGAGTACTGTACACTGGTTCCAGACCATATAGACCCCTTCATGACAATCATGTTTCCCGATGACAGGAGTATTTTTCCACAAGACAATGCATCATGTTGTAAGGTGGCGTGGTCTCCTGACCTTCATTTCTTACATATTCCGACCTCAACATCGTATTTTGCGTATCAGGACGTTTCATTGGAGCTCGACTCGATAGGGTAGAGTCAATTTTACATATATCCATTTAATCGATATGCAAATCTAATAAATAAATCGCAAGTGCGCACCGAGACTAAAAAAGTCGAGGCTGGTGTACACAAACATTCAAGACATGACGGCCACAGGAGTTTTTGTTGGGCGGAGGCAACCAGCCCACTGGAAAGTCCGTAGGAGGGTGAGTTAGCACGCAGCTGCCCAACCGGCCGACTGCCCAGGGACCAAACAGTTTTTGCCAGAGAAAAGGGATAATGACCTGTGTTTTCACCGTAAAAGCAAAACACGCTGTATTGTTTGGGAGAGCCCCTGCATACACAATTTTTATGGACCTAGTGTGCAGTTTCAGAGTTCTCACAGGTGGACAGTAAACGCCTAATGCAGATGCTACATATTTTCGGATTGGTCGGCTTAAACGGAGCGCCAATCTCCCGTTTGTAAGAGTAACGCTGACTGATGGACTATTTCTGACACAATGAGCCAGAGGAGTGAGGGAAAGACAGAGGAGGATATACCTTTTCACTTTTTGCATGGATAGGATTCGTTCCAGTGACACTCTTGAAGTGGGAACACGTAGCAGGAGCGAGTGCGCTTGTGTGTGTAAGCAGAGAGTGAGGAACAAAGTCTCTACTCAGTATTGCACTGAAAGAGCACCTCTGTTGCTACCGAATCCGAGTAATACTCTATATAGAGTCACTCTCAATTAGGTGTTTGTTCACTGTGTTGGCCGCGACACTTAATGTAAAATGTGAACAAAGACAGAGTATTAGTTAGTACCTGAGAGCAAACATTGAGTGACATCATGGTGGACTGGTTATCTGACCGGTGTACCACACCAATAGTTAGACTAGGGGCAGATAGGAGTCCTTGACTTCATCAAGGCGTAGTAAGAGTTCGATTGGCGAAGGTCAATCCAGATAGAAAGAGATAGTTTTGCTATTTTTCAGCGGCGAGCGAAACAGGCAGCAGTCGTTGCAGCTCACGGTATTGTGCGCTACAGCGTAGGCGAGCCCCATTTTTCCTCCATTAGAAATAACATACTTCATTCACGTCACTCCATTACATTTCTCACGCGACAGCCTCGAGCATATTTAGAAAAATTCATTCGGATAATTATTGAAGTTGAGTAGGCGCGGCTCTCAGCCATTCTGCCGAGTAAATAACATTGTTACAGAAAAGGGATGAAAGAGCTTTCCAACACTTTGTATATAAATTTCATTAACAGGATTCTTATCCATAAGAGGTAACCCCCTATTCTGAAAAGAACCCGGAAATTTGTGTATCAGTTTATAAATAAAAGTTTCACTTGGTTTTCTCAGATTTTGCAATAAATAACATTTTCCGTTCGTTTAATGTTTTCCACACTAACTAGCAGTACTCCAGTACCCAAGTATCCCACTAGTTACGTAAGAAAATAGAATATTTTTGTGTACTTTCTTTACAGCAGACGACTCCAGAAGATATTTATTGCTGAAAGTTTTTTAGGCCTTTTTGGTACGTTAGGAGCGTCTGTCTGACTTCTGTAGTAGTGTACGGTGGAAATTGCTTCTTGCAGGACCCAAAGGGTACCTGTCAGATCAATCCGTTGCGAAACTCGACAACATAACACCCACATACTGACAATGTCACAAGACCAGGAGTTTGCTGGAGTGGTTCGAAGAACACAGTGGTGAGCTCCAGTTGATATTCTGGCCGTCCAACTCGCTAGATCTGAATACGATCGAACACATCTGGCATGTGATTAAACATTGCGTCAGAGCTCATCACCCTCCTCCCCGGAATTTACGGGAATAAGCTGACTTGTGTATGCAGATGTGGTGCCAAGGTCCTCCAACCACCCACCAAAGCCTCAGTGCTTCCATGCCACGAGGCGTCGCTTCTGTTATCCTCGCCAAAGGTGGACATACCGGCTATTAGTTAGGTTGTCATAATGTTCTGGCTGATCAGTGTGTACCTACCCACGTCTTAACATCTGGACCACCAAAACAATCATATTCGAGCATGTTCCTATGTGCATGACGTGTCCTCACCCCTCGACATGTGAAGGTGCGACCAGTATTTGTCGAACATAATCATTCTCGTGGCCCAGGTTATATGAGGTGGAGAATTATGAAGTCGCGTGGGCTTGTTGATTTCCCACTCTTTGAACAGAGTAGACTTACCAGTCAGCGTTATTGTGACACTGTACTCCTTCCCCAAGAGCGTCTTTTCAGGGGTGCATTCGGTCCCGACTTTATTTCTATGAACGACAATGAGCGACCGCATCGAACAGTGCAGGTGAAACAGCTCTTGGAACGAGAGGATATTCGGCGAATGGGATGGCCTGCCCGGTCTCCTGACTTAAATTGCGTTGTGCACGTGTGGACTGCGTAGGGGAGACGTACTGTAGCAATGCGCCAAAGACCATCAAACAGTTTGTAAGTAGGCTGTTTATGTTTTCTTACTGGCAACGTTACTTAGCGCTCTGTATGAAAATCACTGGCTGTGCTGTGTGCAGTCTGTGGCTAGTTTGCATTGTTGTCTGCCATTGTAGTGTTGGGCAGCGGCAGCTGGATGTGAACAGCGCGTAGCGTTGCGCAGTTGGAGGTGAGCCGCCAGCAGTGGTGGATGTGGGGAGAGGAATGACGGAGTTTTGGTATTTGTGAGAATGGATGTTATGAACTCCTATATATATTATGACTTTTGATGACTATTAAGGTAAATACATTGTTTGTTCTCTATCAAAATCTTTCATTTGCTAACTATGCCTATCAGTAGTTAGTGCCTTCCGTAGTTTGAATCTTTTATTTAGCTGGCAGTAGTCGCGCTGTATTGCAGTAGTTCGAGTAACGAACATTTTTGTAAGGTAAGTGATTTGTGAAAGGTATAGGTTAATGTTATAGTCAGGGCCATTCTTTTGTAGGGATTTTTGAAAGTCAGATTGCGTTGCGCTAAAAATATTGTGTGTCAGTTTAAGGCCAGTCACGTATATAATTTTTCAAAAGGGGACATTTCAAGTTGTCAGTCACCCTGATGGAGAAATTGAAAGTCCTATCACAAAAACACCATACCAACCTTATGGCAAGCATGGCGGTACATTGCAGAGCGTGTATTGCCGGCTGTGGTGATCAGACACCATTTTAAGAACCAAGTCCCAACTTTTATAATGTCCGATGTGCCATCATGAATCACAGTAACTTCAGTAATATTACTGACTTCGAAAAAAACTGGAATATCTGTTCGTCTCATTGCGCATTTCTTTCAGCTGCCTTTTGTACTATAATGTACCAGTTCTTTCCTTGTATGGTTCAAGTTTCGCCGAGATGTGTTAGTTGGCAGTACATCATACGGAAGTTACATTTGCCATTAAGTTTTTCACACCAGTGATAAATTAATTCGGTGCCTACTGTAGCCCGTTTGTTTACTTCAGTATCCATAATTAAATGCATTCTTATTTCACGGGCCATGTCAGTTAGTCGTACAACTCCATCAACTCCATCTTCATACGGCCCTTCCTGTCTGAGAGCTTTTTCAGGTCGCGAATTAGTGACGTGCTGTTGGATTGTTTTGAACAGGAGAATGGTGTTCATCAGGGCACTATTTTAAGTATTAACCTCTTTGCCATGGCCGTGAGGAGTATCACGTCTACGGTAATGAGCCCTGTATAGTGTTCCCTGTTTATGGACGATTTGTTTTCTGTTCCTCCTCCGATGTTGGAACAGCGACCCTTCAGTTGCAACTTACAGTGCGGTGTTCAGAAGAGTGGACTGCAAAAACGGGTTTTCGGTTTTCTGTCAGTAAGTGTGTTCGTTTTAATCGTTCCAGTCATATTTTTATTTTACCTGACTTACGCATAAGAGGACACTATTCTACGTTTTAAAGACCCAATGAGGTTTATGGGCCTAATTTTGACTCCAAAATGTCGTGGTTAGCATACCTGAGAGACCTCAAGGCCAGAACCCAGAAGGCACTGAATATCGTAAAGTGCCTTAACCACAGGTCTAGTTTTGTAGGGATTCTGTGCGTTCACGGCTAGACTATGGGTGCACAGTGTACGGTCAGCAAGGCCTTGTTACCATGAGGGGATTAGGTGCTTACAGAAATAGCTCTCTGTGCTGAGCCTGTGCTGCGGGGGACACTGCTTTCCTGCATATCTTTTAATGCGTTTTATGACATTCTAACTGGGCACCAAAACTTTACAGCTGTCTTTACGGATGAATCGAAACAGGGGGACTCCGTTGGTTACTATGTTGTTTTCCCTGAACGGTTCCTCAAGGTCCGACTGCCTCGAAACTTCACTGCCTTTGACGACGAATTATGTGCTATCTTACTGGCACTGGAGCACATGAGAGCTGCTTCAAGTGCTAAAATCATTCTCTGTTGCAATTTTCGAAGTGGCCTTCACTCTCTGCAACGCTTGTACCCAGCAGATAAAGTAGTCCAGTGTATCCAGGACGCCCTCCAACTATAGCAGCTGGCAAAGGAGGTGTCTGAGTACTAGGGCACATGGGTATTGCAGGTAACGAAAGGGTAGATGTAGCAGGTAATGAGGCGCGTCATGATCCTCAGTTATTTCAGTGTGCCATCCCCCTGCGTACTACCGCCTTGCTGTTGCGGTATAGAGTCGTGCGTCCATGGAAGCATGATTGGCTGGAAGTGACAGGTAATAAGCTGCGTCTAGTAAACGGCCGTGTAGTACCTCATTTCAGCCACGAAGACGGGATGAGGTCCCACTTACTCGTCTTCGCATAGGTCAAAGTCCTCTGACGCGTGGCTTCTTGATCTGGGGCAACGACCCTCCAGTGTGTGGTACTTGTTACGTCCAGATCACTGTGCCCCACCTTTTTATTAGACTGTGTTTTATTTTCGGACCAGAGGGGAGAGGCAGATTTCCCGGCAGATCTGCCCTCTATTTTAAGTGACGTTCAAATGAATGTTGTGAGATTTTTCAGGCTTTGTGATTTGTCTTTTTTCCAAACATTTTTAGATGTTCTTAATGTGTTAACAGAGTGACGGTTTCATGCACGTTTTTTGTAAATAGTCAGCCCGTCACGTATCGTTGCTCTGATGTTTTAGCTCCTCTGTCGTTTTCCCTCTGTCTTCTTCCCAAGTATAGTACTTTTCACCATTTCTCTTTTGTTTTACGGCATGTGATTTGGAGTGCGTGTGTGGATCAACGCGAGTAAGTAACTGAGACAGAGTGTGCCAACGTTTATAGCCCTTTTAACCATGTTCGTTTCTTTTAATATTTGTAAAGGCGCTGATAACCTCGCCGTTGAGCGCCCTTACTCCCCAAAAACAACATTAAGAACATTAGCTGGGTGACGTAACGGGTCAATGACCCCACTAGAAGCAGAGAAATGGCGGAGCGAACGGAGATGTTTCTTTTTACGGTCCAACTCGAAACCCCGTTCGTATTTCAGTTTCTAAGGGAGGTGATAAGCACGATGAATTCGTATTAACGTTATTTGTTGGATGTAATTTATTTGCTTGGGTATTATTTGTGTGAGGTAACTGGAAGCAAATTTCCATTTTTAAAACAAACAAAAAAATTTCTTTTAAATTTGCCAGAGCGTAAAGTAACAGTGCGGCGGGAAATGCCGCATTATCTGTGCAGTAAATAGTTATTTACTGTAAGAAGCACGAATTCCGACAAAGGGGCTTATAAACTGCGTATCAACATTAGAAACTTTAAGTCAACAGTGGCGGTAATAAGAATAACACGCTGCAAGGTCGTCAGGTATTCACAAGCCAAATGAAACAGGTTTCAAGACGTAGTTCATACTTCGAATAAAAGCGCCACTGGAAGAGAAGTTTGGAGTTTTAGGAATCAATGGATGAAAGAAGAGCCAAGGTTCACGCATGGGACCGATCCCTACTTGTATGAGAAAGTGAGCTTTTGAGCGAGCAGAAACAGCCGCAAAGGGGTAAGAGTGAACCGAATATGAAATGCAGCGATTGGAGTATGTTAAAAGCGTTCAAGTAGGAGTCGATAAAATCTCAGAAATTTTCACTAATTAACTTGAACAAATATTTATTAATAAAATTAGAGTAATTACGGGTTATAAAAAAAACTTCCTAAAAGAATAAGAATTTTTAAACATAAACGAGATTTTATAGTCCCATTCACCTTATAAACGTTGTACTTATTAGGTTCACACATTCTGTTAATGAAATTAAACCAGTAATTATAATCATTTAGTAGAGAGTAATGCTATTACTTCGTTCTGCAAAACTGTTCTAACAGACATCAGACAAGGGTGCATTCTGTCACAGTGTCTTTTCATATTTGTCGAAGATTTCATAATGAGAAAAAGTATGGACAACGCCGCCGAGGGGATCCGCTCACATGAGCAGTCTAGGCTTACGGATGTGGTGGATTTTGCTGGCGATATCGTTCTTTCGGCAGAAACTTCACAAAGTTTACAACTGATGACTACCAGACTGAATAGAGTGGCCATATCTCTAGAGCTAAAAATAAAGAATGACAGAAAAAAAAGCGTTGTCTATAAAAGCTGAAAGTGTATTTTTTCAAATTATAGTGCAAAAGAAAGCACTAAAATATGTTGCCAGATTTCCACATCTCGGTAGCCTTATACGTAATAAAGCGTACGTAGATGCAGGCATCACAAGGAGAACTGGGAAAGCTTCTCCATTCTTCGAACAAATGCGACCCATATGGCAATTAGATTCTATACTTAAGTCTACAAAGCTTCGGCTGTATTCTTCTATGACCCTAATGATGACCATATACGCGTGTGAGACGTGGAAACCGTCAACAAAAACAGCACACAAGCTCAACGTTTCTCATCAGCGACACCTGAGATGAAATTTGAAGATCAGCTATCGCTACCGAGTTTCAAGTGATGAAGTACCCAGAAAAAGTGGGCTACGCTGCCTGCATAAAGTCGTTGCTGAAAGAAGAGTGAAGCTGGCACCGCTTGCTCTATGCGTGAAAGATGGAAGAATCCCCAAATCAGCACTATTTTGGAACCGACGAATGGATACGAAACAAGAGGAAGACCTCCTAACATCTGGAAATGAACTTTTTCAAAGGATTTTTAATGCATAGACGTGAACAGGGAGGAAACTGAAAACCTGGCAGGTGATCGAGTTCACTGGAGGAGACTTGTTGCCCAATATGCTCGAGAAACTAAGTCAATCATTTACATCAGAACAATATTTTTGTTTGGCATTGCATCATAAGTAATGTTAGTAAAGTAATGAATGTATGGAAGGCGTTTCATAAACAAGATTGTACGTATGAACTTTCCGGTGCACCATGAAGCGCAACGTCAGTATGGGACGACAGCTGTGTCGATCACGTGGCACGGACTATTCGCAGAGCGCCACCTTCAACTTGGGACGCCTGTTGAAGGTGTAGCACTGTCTGCGCTCACATATTACACCTCTTGTGTTTCCTGTTTCGAAAGATCCTTCTGATACCGCACCAAAAGGCTCCAGGCTATAACTGTCAGGCATTAATCGGTCGGGTATTACCTGGTATTAATTTATATCGCTTCAATATGAACTACGGTGATGACCCAGTATGCGTGAGGTATTGGAGTACCGTGGCTCATGGTGGACGCGATAGGAGGGCGAAGGGTATGTATCAGGGGAAATCCTGCCTGCTCCGAATTCAAAGTAACTTGCAAAAGCGATTTTTCCATCTAACATGATCTCTAGATTTCGGACTGGTATCCAATCCACATCGTTTTTCATAGCTGTATCACAAGAAGGCAGTGCGACGAACCGTACTCAAGACTTTTTCAGCACGTCGCGTTTCACTACTTATCTGGATTCCTGATTCACCAGATATATCACCCATTCAACATGAATATCATCGTAGATTATATCTGGACTAAATTACATCAATTCCTAACGGCCTTTGAAGTTTTCACCACTGTCCTTTTATTCTCTTTGTGCGTGCTTTTCATAGCGTTCGTAGTAATGAGGAGGTTCTGCATCCCATCTGTAAAATGGGATGGTGGTACCTTTCATGATCCTCCCGATCCAGAATAAGCTACTCCAATTGTCGAGAAACAAAAGGAAAAAGGCTCCATTCTAACTATATGCTTAAATCATTGCTTAAATTGACCCATATTACGTTCGTATTTCTTGAATTGTGTAACAGACCTCCGAAATTTACAGAAGTGTACCCATCTTCTGTTTCAGTCTTTTTTATTAAAAAAAATAGATTGCCGGCGTGTTATCTAACAGAGTGCTGAGGGTTTCTTAACAGCGTCTCAGTGCTATCTGAACTTCTCTGAGTTTCCCATACTCTGCTTGCGACCCGTTGTTCTCTCGTTTGAGAGGAAACAACTTTCCTTAAAGTTCTTAATCAACAGGAGAACCCTATTACGGCTAGGGATACGACATTAACAAGTAGTACAGAGACGGTGACGGGACTACAGGCACATCTTCGCAACAATGGCGCCGTTAAAAACAGTTTTCCGGACCAACGCATAAAGTGCATTGTCCCGCTGTTCCGTCATTAATAAAATGACGTCGTGCTACCATCCTGCAAGGGCGCTATGCATGCATTTAGCGTCAAAA
The DNA here is from genome assembly GCF_021461385.2 of Schistocerca piceifrons. Lineage (NCBI taxonomy): Eukaryota > Metazoa > Arthropoda > Insecta > Orthoptera > Acrididae > Schistocerca > Schistocerca piceifrons. The sequence goes on from NC_060138.1 coordinate 827,501,250, forward strand.
TAACTGCTGCTAATCCACAGCTATTTACAGTCTGTCAGGTTACTAGGATCGTCCATTACTTACGCAAAATCCTCTCTGATGGGCAAATCGGGAGGGATTTTCGTAAATGCTACAGTGAACATATAAATGCTTATGATATTTAACTATATAAAACCAGCAATAACCATCCACATTAACGACATTGCTCATTAGTTATTTGGCATAGAAATTATATTGGGCACTTGTTTCATTAATAGCAAAAAATACTGCGTAATATTTATCATAACATGAGCAAATATGTGTAACAATAACAGCATACAAACTATATTATCTTAACAGTCCAATAACCACCAAATTAAGCCACTCAGTTATGAATATCTCTATTACAAATAGTGTGCGAAACGAGTTTCGTTATCGTGTTTGTGTTGCAGTTACCAGGAACGGGTTCAATACTTTTACCACAAAAAAGACAATGTTTATCAGACAATGTATGAATCATATAGAGCATTCAGTGATGAAGAGTTAAGATGTATCAAATATTCCTAATTAAATGTGGAAATACTTCGTCACATAACCTAAAAGGCACACTGAGGAGAAGAGGTTGCGTACTGATGGCATATGGACACTTACGAACACCACTGTGCAACCGAAAGTAATTCTGCCAACCTACTTCTGGCAATATGATTGATTGCAGGAAGAACGAATTATAGATGTTTGAACTGACTCATTACGCACTTCGAAGAATATTTTTATACATGAAATTCTGATGAAGAATATAACAGAAACAAACTTGTGCTTTCCCACCTTTAAGTTTTTTCCCAAAGTTCCACATCGATTACTTCGATTTTAAACATGCGCTTAGTTTATTATGCAGAAAAATAAAATCCGTTGTGGGATAGGCATGGAAAAGACTTGAAGATTTCGGACTCATGATATTTTAGAACTTCGTGCCCTGCTAATCCGAAAGCAGTGACAATTATAAACGTAATGGTTCAAATGACTCTAAGCACTATGGGACTTAACATCTGAGGTCATCAGTCCCCTAGACTTAGAACTACTTAAACCTAATGAACCCAAGGACATGACACACATCCATGCCCGAGGCGGGATTCGAACCTGCGACGGTAGCAGCAACACGGTTCCGGACTGAAGCGCCTACAACCGTTCGGTTACAGCGGCCGGCTTACAAACGTAATAAAATGAAGAATTTACATTGGACCTTGCTGATTAGAAACATAAGTAATGAAAATGCTTTTGACGAGTGATGTAGGAGAAACGTTTTAGACTGAGGTTTAAATCTAAATCTTTGCAAATATGAGTTCGTCATTTCCCCGTTTTTGAACGTGGTCATCTACTTGTGATGTGTAGGAGCGGTACTTGAAAGCAGTACATGACTTTTACTTGGTAGCTAGACTGACGACTGCAAGTCGCGGTAAGTAATGACTTGAGTCAGTTTTTAGTCGCACTTAGTTTTATTCCTAAGGAAATTTTACTATAATGTTCATCAAACTATAACATGGTTAGTATTATATCCGAAATGGACAACAAAGGACGAATGATATTCGGCTAGGTAACGATTTAACAGATGTCCTCCAATAACAGGAAAAGAAAAATTAAATATATTTTTGGTGGTTTGGTGATCATGGAAGACTTAAAAGAGAGGAGAAGAATACTGAAATTTAGTACTCGTTGATAACACGAATGTGGTAGCTATCCCCCGGCAGTGCCCATCGAATATTGGTGGTAGTAGTGATGATAGACGGATTTTTAAAGTAGAAAGAGATCTAGATTCGTCACTGACACCACTTCCTCCTTATTTGATATACATAATTATGATGAAGTGCAAATCCCGCTTTTTATTGATTCAGACATCTCTAATTTCGGATAAAATACACCGCTGCTAAATTTCTCCTGTAAGTTGTGTGCTATGGCGTCCAATCCGAACACTAGATTGACGCAGCCCTCCACTCTAGCGTCTATGATTTCTAGGCGTCACAGTTTCCTCCACAACCCAATTCACTATTCGTTGATGTTCAGGATGTCCTATTAACCCATTATTTCTGTGAGTCAAGTTGTGTCCTGAAATGTTGATGGTACATATAAGCCATAACTCCAGATAAATACTTTCAGGCAAGACTTCTTAACAATAAAATTTATGGTAGACGTTCAGTTCTGTTTTTCGGAAATAGTTTTCCTGCTATCGCCAGTCTGTGTTTTGTATCCTCTCTGTTTCGTCTATCGTCAGTTATTTTACTGTCCAAATAGCAAAACTCGTCTATAACTTTTAATGTCTCATTTCCTTTTCTGATTCCCTTAGCATCACCTGATTTACTTGGACTGTATTGCGTTGCCATGCTTTACTTTTGTTAATGTTCATCCGATAACAGCTTTTAAAGACACTATGTATTCCGTTCAACTGATCTAACGTCTTTGGTGCCTCTGAGAGAATTACAATGTCGTTGGCAAATCTTAAAGCTTTTATATCAATGATAATGCGCCACTATGCTATTCATAGTTGCTCACGTGTATTCTTACTCTCTTAAATATTATAGTCCAACTCCTGTATTACCCCAATGTCATTTTGAGTTGTTAACCCACAACTCACTCAGTCAGAAATTCTATTCTTTCTGCCACTACCCTTCCCGAATTTCCACTATATGCGACTTCACCAACCCATTTCTCTTCTCACTCTGTCCAACTTCCTCTCCGCCCGGAGATCCAAATAGGGAAGTAGGAGGGGCGTTTAGTAAGTAATGCAAAATATTTTATTTCTGAAAGCAGGTTAGTTTTATTCAGGATTAAAATACATCATATTATTCGCCACTCTTCTGGCTACAAAATACTATTTTTCAACATAATCTCCGTTCAATGCGACGACCTTAAACCACCTTACTGGGAGGGCCTGTATACCCGTACGATACCACTCTACTCGTCGAGGGCGGAATACGCGTCTTAATGCATCAGCAATTGTCAAGATCAGCCTCGTAACTCAATAACAATTCCGCACAGATGGTTCCTTGTTCTTTATGGTCGTCTATGGGCTCACACCTTTGAGTACTGGTGGAAGGGTGTGTAAGCACTACCAACGGAGACGTCCAGTTGTGCTGCGACGTGTTTGATTGTGAACCGTCGGCCACCCCCAAAGAGAGTGTCGGCACGTTGCAACACTGCAGGAGTCAAATCTGTGTACGGCCGACCAGCCGATCGGACAGATTTACACGAACTAGTCGCGACTGTGACAGAAGCATGGCCCAAAGACTCACCTTGGTTTGTTCACTGCCAAATCTCCGTAGACATTCTGCAAGCGCCTGTGAATATCTGGTTTTCTTATAGAAGAAACTCAGTGACAATTCTCTGCTTGAAACGCTCCTTCCTTATATTCGCCATTTTAAAAGCTACGTATAGCACTACCACCCACCGGAACTTCGTGAAACTATAGGAGCTAAAGCGAGAATATTCCACGATGTCCCACAACAAATTCCGCATTTTTCCAACCGAACTTGACAGAGAAAAAATAAGTGTTGCATTACTTCTTGAACGCTCCTCGTATTTTACCTCCAGAATACTTTACGCAAGAATATGTTATCTTTGTTAACACAAACAGAAGAGCTCTATGTTCTCGGGTAATATAAGAGCTGTAGCCACCTGTCACTTAAAGCCTTCCACAGTACCAACATGGTAAGGCACATAGGATGATGGTACATTGTCATATCAGTCAACCACCGAGACTGTTGCCCCTGCAACTACTGGAAAGGGTGCTGCCCCATTAACGTAACCACTTGTTTGTCTGGCCTCTCCTAAGATAGCCTTTTGTTGTTGTTTCACCAATGGGTCCGACTGTCTGTATCGCTGGGCATGCAAGCCCCCTCATCACGTCAAGATCCATGGTTCGCGAGGTTATACAGGGTGGTCCACTGATCGTGGCCGGGCCAAATATCTCACCAAATAAGCATCAAACGAAAAAACTACAAAGAACGAAACTCGTCTAGCTTGAAGGGGGAAACCAGATGGCGCTATGGTTGGCCCGCTAGATGGCGCTGCCATAGGTCAAACGTATATCAACTGCGTTTTTTAAATAGGAACCCCCATTTTTATTACATATTCGTGTAGTACGGAAAGAAATATGAATGTTTTAGTTGGCCCACTTTTTTCACTTTTTGACAGATGACGCTGTAATAGTCACAAACGTATAAGTACGTGGTATCACGTAACATTCGGCCAATGCGGACGGTATTTGTCGTGATACATTATCCGTGTTAAAATTGACCGTTTACCAATTGCGGAAAAGATCGATTTCGTGTTGATGTATGGCTATTGTGACCAAAATGCCCAACGGGTGCGTGCTATGTATGCTGCTCGGTATCCTGGACGACATCATCCAAGTGTCCGGACCGTTCGCCAGATAGTTACGTTATTTAAGGAAACAGGAAGTGTTCAGCCACATGTGAAACGTCAGCTACGACCGGCAACAAATGAAGATGCCCAAGTAGGTGTTTTAGCTGCTGTCGCGGCTAATCGGCACATCAGTAGCAGACAGATTGCGCGAGAATCGGGAATCTCAAAAACGTCGGTGTTGAGAATGCTACATCAACATCGATTGCACCCGTACCGTATTTCTATGCACCAGGAATTGCTTGGCGACGACTTTGAACGTCGTGGACAGTTCTGTCACCAGGCACAAGAGAAATTACTGGGCGATGACAGATATTTTGTGCGCGTTCTATTTAGCGACGAAGCTTCATTCACCAGCAGCGGTAACGTAAACCGGCATAATGTGCACTATTTGGCAACGGAAAATCCACAATGGCTGCGACAACTGGAACATCAGCGACCTTGGCGGGTTAATTGTAAGTAGGTTGTTTAGGTTTTTATGTTGGTAACGCCATGTAGCGCTCTATGAAAATCACTGACTGTGCTGTGTGCAGTCTGTGGCTGGTTTGCATTGTTGGAATTTGCTATTGTAGTGTTGGGCAGTTGGCTGTTAACAGCGCGTAGCGTTGCGCAGTTGGAGGTGAGCTGCCAGCAGTGATGGATGTGAGGAGAGAGATGGCGGAGTTTTGACAGCGGACGATCTAGACGTGTGTCCATCAGAGACAGTAAATTTATAAGACTGGATGTCATGAACTGATATATATATATATATATATATATATATATATATATTAATATTTTTGAACGCTATTAAGGTAAATACATTGTTTGTTCTTTATCAAAATCTTTCATTTGCTAACTATGCCTATCAGTAGTTAGTCCCTTCAGTAGTTAGAATCTTTTATTTGGCTGGCAGTAGTGGCGCTCGCTGTATTGCAGTAGTTCGAGTAACGAAGATTTTTGTGAGGTAAGTGATTCATGAAAGGTATAGGTTATTGTTAATCAAGGCCATTCTTTTGGAGGGATTTTTGAAAGTCAGATTGCGTTGCGGTTGAAATATTGTGTGTCACTTTAGTGTTGATCAGAGTAAGTAAAGAGCACAATGTCTGAGTACGTTCAGTTGTGCTCAGCTGTTTGAAAATGAAATAACGTAAGCTGTTTACCAGCACAGTAATTCAATAATTTTTTAAGGGGACGTTTCATAATGTATGGCGCGTCATTACAGGAGGAAGGATAATTGGCCCCCATTTTATCGATGACAATCTAAATGGTGCAATGTATGCTGATTTCCTACGTAATGTTCTACCGATGTTACTGCAAGATGTTTCACTGCATGATAGAATGGCGATGTACTTCCTACATGATGGCTGTCCGGCACATAGATCGCGTGCGGTTGAAGCGGTATTGGATAGCATATTACATGACAGGTGGATTGGTCGTCGAAGCACCATAACATGGCCCGCACGTTCATCGGATCTGACGTCCCCGGATTGCTTTCTGTGGGGAAAGTTGGAGGATATTTGCTGTGGTGTTCCACCGACAACGCCTGACAACATGCGTCAGCGCATTGTCAATGCATGTGCGAACATTACGCAAGGCGAACTACTCGCTGTTGAGAGGAATGTCGTTACACGTATTGCCAAATGCATTGAGGTTGACGGATATCATTTTGAGCATTTATTGCATTAATGTGGTATTTACAGGTAATCACGCTGTAACAGCATGCGTTCTCAGAAATGATAATTTCACAAAGATACATGTACCACATTGGAACAACCGAAATAAAATATTCAAACGTACCTACGTTCTGCATTTTAATTTAAAAAACCTACCTGTTACCAACTGTTCGTCTGAAATTGTGAGCCATATGTTTGTGACTATTACAGCGCCATCTATCACAAAGCGAAAAAAGTGGTCCAACTAAAACATTCATATTTCTTTACGTACTACACGAATATGTAATAAAAAATGGGGGCTCCTATTTTTAAAAAACGCAGTTGATATCCGTTTGACCTATGGCAGCGCCATCTAGTGGGCCAACCATAGCGCCATTTGGTTTCCCCCTTCAAGCTAGACAAGTTTCGTCTTTGTAGTTTTTTTCGTTTCACGCTTATTTGGTGAGGTATTTGGCCCGGTCACGATCAATGTACCACCCTATATATAACTCACATCGGAAACAAACTTGAAGAAGTGTGCTACACAGTAAAGAAATCCCTGTCAAGTTTTTTCGTATGTGTTATACTTATCTACTGCAGATTAAACCACGAAATATCTCAGGGGCTGGTGGCATATCGTAATTGTTGCCCTCGGCAGCAGCAGGATCATCACAGATGCAGCACTGGCTCACTTGGACAGGGAGAGGCCGCGCGGGATTAGCCGAGCGGTCTTAGGCGCTGCAGTCATGGACTATGCGGCTGGTCCCGGTGGAGGTTCGAGTCCTCCTTCGGGCATGGGTGTGTGTGTTTGTCCTTAGGATATTTTTTAGGTTAAGTAGTGTGTAAACTTAGGGACTGTTGACCTTAGCAGTTAAGTCCCGTAAGATTACACACACATTTGAACAGGGAGAGGAAAAAAGAATATGTAGTTGCCCGTTCGAGGGATCATCCCAGCATTCGCTTGAAATGGTTTACAGAAAGCACTGGAACACGTAAACCGCGACATCGTGACGGTTATTTGAGCCATGCTCAGCCGGATTACAAGTGCGTTCACCACTATGGACTCCACACGCTCAGCAGTCGGAGATAGTTGTCATTTTGGGAGAACGTGGCGATCCAATTTCCTTCCGAATGTGCAACAGGGATACATCGGTGACATCAAACTTATTCTCCGGAAAGCAGATCGTGACGATTCCGAGTCGGGAAAAAAAGATACTTGTAACTAATGGGAGCACCGAAATAAATCGTCATCGAATGACATTATTTAGTCTAAAATACTGTTGATATATAACCATTCCATAACCCGATTCTGTTACAAATTGCCATATTGATAAACTACACGAAATCATACATTTATTTAGCAGTTACGAAAATATCAAATATACCCTAAAAGCGGTAAGCAAAAACACTGGTGTGAAGTTTACTGCGCGGATTGTGTTCATTCAAACAGAGCAGTGTAATGGCCGGTATAATTGGGAAATGCCAAGAGCAATTATACAGCCCCTATAAATATTAATTAAATTAGAACATCGATATTTCATTACGTTTACTACAGTACACCCGAGAATCAAATACCATCGATAAATAACGGAACGTTTCATGCAGAATGCAAGCAGCTGAAAGTGATCTGTGCTATTCATTAACTTAGCTAATAACCCTCTATTACCAATATCACGTTTTAGCAAATTATTTGTGCTATCGGTAACATTTAATTTATTCTTATACATAATTAATTGGCAGCTGATCAGCGGTATTTCTACCCCGGAGAGAACTGTGTGGTAATTATTACGCTCCATTTTATCAAATATTGCAGCGCACTGTTCAATCGGAGTGCCGCGTGCCTTCCCCTGGCGGATACCGCAGCGACAGCACAGTAGATTCCGCCCTAAGGCAAAGACGGCATCATTCACCGCCATGTCGCAGCCATTGTTACCCCTACTCATGATACGAACAGGTCGTCACTGTTACGTTTTTCTTTTTTCCTTACTGGGTCATCAGTCTTTCGACCGGTTTGATGCGGCCCGCCACGAATTCCTCTTCCGTGTCAACCTCTTCATCTCAGAGTAGCACTTGCAAACTTCCACCCTACGTCCTTAGTTATTTGCTGTATGTATTCTAATCTCCGTCTTCCTCCACACTCCCTCTACAGCTCCCTCTAGTACCATGGAAGTCATTCCATCATACCGTAACAGATGTCCTATCATCCTATCCCTTCTCCTTATTAGTGTTTTCCACGTATCCCTATCCTCTCCGATCCTGTGCAGGACCTCCTCATTCCTTACCTGTACGTCAACACAAAGGAAGCTTCCGATGGCCTCCGAAGCTAGCATCACCACAGACGTATTGCGAATGTTTTTCACAGCCATTCAGGAGCGGCATCGAGGAAAACTCATAGAGATTTATTTTAAGAATGGAGTAATGACAAAAGAGTTACGTCAAGGAATAGTTAGAGAAGACAGTGGAGACAACTGTACCGTTTGAAGGTTATTAAGTTGCAAAATTTAATAATCTATTTACTAACTTTGCAACAGCTTCTAGCAGCGGTGGAAAGTACAAACACAATGTGTCTGGGAAAAAGAGCTGTAGGCCGTGTCGCCAAACTGCAAGCATACTCAATCACACTCCGACACGTACTCACCTGTTTGTTTCAGCGGCGTTCAGCGACGCGGCAACATTTATAACTCACTTGATGTGCTTTTACTGCAGAAGCTATGACGTTGGGCTCCTTCTAGTGACATATTCGTACACTTTGAGTGAAACGATAGGACAGGAAAGAGGTTCGTTGGCTAGCAGATACAGGGGTTGCATAAAAAATAGTGTCAACACTGTCGGAACATGAAGGATCTGCGTCAAGTGTCCATACCTGATAGCAGGTCAGCTGAAGTAATTACAGTGAGGGGCGACGGCTGTGTTTGAGTCAGTTGCTATATCTACTGGCCGAAAAGTGCGGAAGGCCAGTTCAAGTTCCTGAACAGTATACTTAGGAGACCCATTACTGCAGTTTGTTGCGACATCACCTTCGTCGCGCACTGAGAAGAAAGCGACGGCACTGCGTCCCATCATCCTTCATGACAATGCACGATGCTACAAGGCGAACCCCATGCAGAGGCCGGCCGCGGTGGTCCTGCGGTTCTAGGCGCTCAGTCCGGAGCCGCGTGACTGCTACGGTCGCAGGTTCGAATCCTGCCTCGGGCATGGATGTGTGTGATGTCCTTAGGTTAGTTAGGTTTAAGTAGTTCTAAGTTCTAGGGGACTGATGACCACAAATGTTAAGTCCCATAGTGCTCAGAGCCATTTGAACCACGCAGAGGCTCCTGCCAACGTACGGGTGGAAGATACTGGAACATCAGCCGTATTCACCCGATATGAGTCCGTAGCATTATGACGAGTTCGCCAGAGCGAAAGAACCTCTTCGTGGCACGCACTAGAACACAAAAGAAGAACGCACTGACAGCGTACGACGCATTCCATCCGTGTAGGGAAAGATAATCCTGATACGAGGCAATTACATTGAGGGCATGTAATACAGTGAACGTCTGTCAGTAAAGTCGCGCATGAATTACGACAGTGTTTCCACTACTTTTTGTCATCTCCATGTAAATATGACTGTTGGCACAGACAATATTGTTGAGCCTGCTGTCCTCCAATTAAGGTGAGATACAATATTCATAATTAAAGTGATACGTGCGTCACACCAGAATTCAAGGTGCCTTCACGGGAGCCTCTAATACCGAGTGATCTTCTTCCTAACATGCTCTCTACGAACTCACGACACCAGTGGCAGAGAAAACAACCGGCGAGCATTACTCATACACTTTAAAAGCCAGCGTGTTGAAATACTGCCTGGGACCGTTCACCAGTGGGTTCTCCACTATTATTACGTTCGTCCGCTCATTCGCAATCACAAGGCCATCTTCGATTATCTAAAACACTGAGAATATTTACACCGTGCATGTATTTACCGTTACTGTGAAGAAAACCGGCGGAGTGAAGCGGCATGAGCTTTGTTTGTTTGACCTAACGACGTCTCAGTCTGTTGTTATTGTCGTCATTATAAATAAAGCTTTATTCAGCCATGAAATTCACTTCCCACTCGATTTTACATATTTCACTTAGAAACTTTAACTACAATACTACCTATTGCTCCACTGAGATTTGCTGCTCACCAGCGACATCGTCTGCGCTCTGTCAACCCTAGTCACAATCTGGCTCAAACAATGGATCGCTACCCATATTTCTAAACTTTCCCCTACCTGTGGGTCAAATGTGGCAGTTTTAGTAGCACACGTGATTAATATACTTTTATTAGCATTAGCTGTGACTCGGGTCAACTACACTCCTGGAAATGGAAAAAAGAACACATTGACACCGGTGTGTCAGACCCACCATACTTGCTCCGGACACTGCGAGAGGGCTGTACAAGCAATGATCACACGCACGGCACAGCGGACACACCAGGAACCGCGGTGTTGGCCGTCGAATGGCGCTAGCTGCGCAGCATTTGTGCACCGCCGCCGTCAGTGTCAGCCAATTTGCCGTGGCATACGGAGCTCCATCGCAGTCTTTAACACTGGTAGCATGCCGCGACAGCGTGGACGTGAACCGTATGTGCAGTTGACGGACTTTGAGCGAGGGCGTATAGTGGGCATGCGGGAGGCCGGGTGGCCGTACCGCCGAATTGCTCAACACGTGGGGCGTGAGGTCTCCACAGTACATCGATGTTGTCGCCAGTGGTCGGCGGAAGGTGCACGTGCCCGTCGACCTGGGACCGGACCGCAGCGACGCACGGATGCACGCCAAGACCGTAGGATCCTACGCAGTGCCGTAGGGGACCGCACCGCCACTTCCCAGCAAATTAGGGACACTGTTGCTCCTGGGGTATCGGCGAGGACCATTCGCAACCGTCTCCATGAAGCTGGGCTACGGTCCCGCACACCGTTAGGCCGTCTTCCGCTCACGCCCCAACATCGTGCAGCCCGCCTCCAGTTGTGTCGCGACAGGCGTGAATGGAGGGACGAATGGAGACGTGTCGTCTTCAGCGATGAGAGTCGCTTCTGCCTTGGTGCCAATGATGGTCGTATGCGTGTTTGGCGCCGTGCAGGTGAGCGCCACAATCAGGACTGCATACGACCGAGGCACACAGGGCCAACACCCGGCATCATGGTGTGGGGAGCGATCTCCTACACTGGCCGTACACCACTGGTGATCGTCGAGGGGACACTGAATAGTGCACGGTACATCCAAACCGTCGTCGAACCCATCGTTCTACCATTCCTAGACCGGCAAGGTAACTTGCTGTTCCAACAGGACAATGCACGTCCGCATGTATCCCGTGCCACCCAACGTGCTCTAGAAGGTGTAAGTCAACTACCCTGGCCAGCAAGATCTCCGGATCTGTCCCCCATTGAGCATGTTTGGGACTGGATGAAGCGTCGTCTCACGCGGTCTGCACGTCCAGCACGAACGCTGGTCCAACTGAGGCGCCAGGTGGAAATGGCATGGCAAGCCGTTCCACAGGACTACATCCAGCATCTCTACGATCGTCTCCATGGGAGAATAGCAGCCTGCATTGCTGCGAAAGGTGGATATACACTGTACTAGTGCCGACATTGTGCATGCTCTGTTGCCTGTGTCTATGTGCCTGTGGTTCTGTCAGTGTGATCATGTGATGTATCTGACCCCAGGAATGTGTCAATAAAGTTTCCCCTTCCTGGGACAATGAATTCACGGTGTTCTTATTTCAATTTCCAGGAGTGTATTACTAGAGTTTTAGTATGTATCGAAATAGTATTTTTACCGACACAGTATCTCACTACAATGACATCGACGAGACCACTCCTTTTAGCCCAAAGGTTATTCTCTCAAACTACGTCTTATTTTTTGGTTTCGACGAAACCGTATCCACACACCAACCTTTCAGATCAGGGCCTACCATGGTGTGCCAAACATCACGCGTGCAGGGTGTGCAAGCCACTGGCGGGTCAACACCCGGCCTGTATTGGCTTTGCTCGGTACTTCTCAGAGGTAGTCGGAACTCGGTGACATTTCATTTAGTATTGTGCTGTGGCATTTTGCGATCGGCACAATTCTTTTCAGTTCGGCAGAGTCTTGGTGTTAGTGCTGTTTTCTCTTCGCTCTTTGTTCGTCGTATAGAGGACGACCAGTGACTGTCTGCACAAAAAAAGTCAATCCAGATAACTACTGTTTTAAAAATGAATGGGAATGACAGAAGAGAGGGATGAGAATTCCCTCTATATATTATGCAGTCTCATAAGCTATGGGTACTGCAAATTTGCTACGAAACGACATTACAGTACTATCCAGAAAGAATTTAAAGATTTAATTAACAATGAAAGAGCCAAAAACGACAACAATCGACAGACGTGATTCATTGTTCTGTACATCAAGAGGCACTCTGTGTTAAATTTGCAGGCCTGGAGCATGTGAAGAAATCGGTGGTATGAACAGTAAATTTCGGAAGTCACGCGCATTGTTCCACTGCCAGTTGCAACAGTCTTCGATGGAACTGAACGAAGGGTTAGGAGACTTCGTATATTATTGCAAAGTGCTATGGTTAAATCAAGGAGCATGCAAGGAACGACTTTCAGTTTAAAACTCGCTATCGTTGAATTTATTAAGGAAAAGCAGTGCAGGGAATAATTAGAACATCCGGAGTGGATTGCATACCTCGTATTTTAAGTGGACTTGATTTCACACTGCCTACAGTAAGACACTGCAAGGAGAGAAAAAAACTTATTTCTGATATCTTGGGGATGCATTTAAAGAGAAAACCCCGTTGTAGAAGGGATAGAGTCAGATGAACACAGTCCAGTTCCCCAAGCTCACTCGCGTTAAAGAATATGCGAGCTTTGAAGAATTCATTGCGGCCCTGAAACAATTGCAGTGATAGTTTCCTACATGTTTTGAGAACACTGCCAACCTTACATCCTCTCCGAGCTGTTTTCGAGACTGTTTGTCGTTTCAGTTGAAAGCGTCCCTTTGCATGTGCAGTAGTAACTGACTGATCTGCATATTAATTCCCGTTTTAAAGACAAGTCCCTTTGACGTTAACACTGTACGGGACGTCAACATTGCTTTCCTCAGGTCGAGTTTCGACATGTTCATAATAACGTTGCAATAGTGGTGCAGTATTTTGATCAATAGTTGTGTGTGAATATCGTTTTTCGATTATGAAACTAAATAAGTCACGTTTATGTGGCAACCTGAGTGCGAAAATCTGTGAAACTGTTCGGATGTGTCCCTTTGCCGACAGTTTATACTAGACAAAAATTATGTATTCATTGCACCAAAAATAGTTAAATAACACTAAAAATTTGGTTTGTTTTTCGTCCATATTGTTACGGACTCTCAATTAAGATATTGACCTGTGATTTAAGAGTGAGTTAAAAGAGGTTGTACAGGATGAGGTATATGTACAAACAGATGTTAATGGCAAATTCAGTTTGTATTGGCACATATTTACTATCTCATAGTAAATATGTGCCCATATTTGAATGGAGATTTGCTATAAAGTTAATCAGAAAATCAATTTAAAGGAAAACAAGTAAGCTATGGATTACTAACAGAAAGACGGATAGGAAAATTTACACAAATGTAAGAATATGTCAAGATTCGCCTTTTCTACCATGGTACAAAAAATACTGTTATATTTTAAGGAAAGTCATCAAAAACTGAGAAGTAAGTGCGTCCTGAAAGAAAATAATAATGCACATAATAAGATTAAAACTGTATGGGATATCGTCAAATGGGAGACTGGAGAGCCAGTCAGTAGCAAGATATGATAATAGTTAAACTAAACGATAATATTGTGACTTATAATTCAAAAGTCGCAGATGATTTCAACAATCCTTCCTAAATTCAAGAGAAAAAGTAAGATTAAGTGGTTCACTTGGAGTAACAAGGGAATATACTAAATATGCCATTCCACAGAACTTTAAGCAACTAGAAGTAGCATTAACGTTTTTCATTTAATTTAGTTGTATTATAAAACTTCTAAAAAACAAAATCTCGTATGGTGTTGATGGAATTTCAGAGTTCTGAAAAGTTATTTTGACAGTAAGTAATGTCCTTAGTAACATACGACATGCATCAATGGCACAGGGAATTTTCCCATGCAGATTAAAATATGCAGTTGTTAAGCTTCTTTATAGGAAATTTGATAAGAATGAATTAAATAACCGTTCAGTTTCGTTCCTGACCTCTGATACCAAAATATTCAAAAAGCTTTAAGGAGTAGTCTCACACTTAAGTAGAAACAATTTACTTAGCATATTTCAGTTTGCCTTCCAGATGGGTTGCTCAACTGAGAATGCTATTTACATGTTCATCCACCAAACATTACAAGTTTTAAATAATAAAGTGTCGCTAGTTGGCATTTTTTGTGATATTTTCAATGCGTTTGATTGTGTGCATTACGTTACACAATCAGAAAAACTTACGTTTTATGCAAATGATGGCTTCACACCTAGCTAGTTTGTATCTGACATCACAAATAGATTGCAAAACTCTGCTGAATAGCTTCAAAGGATTTGGAAAGGTGGAAAACTTTAGTGACTGGGGAGAAGTCACAAAGGGAGTCCGACAGAATTCAATTTTGGGTCTCCTACTGTTCCTTATATTTGAGAATCAGGTTCCACTCGACATTAAACAAGCAGAATTGGTACTTTCTCCACAGGATACTAGTATTATAATACATCCTATTAGAGATAAAGACACAGATGAGATTGTTAATGATATCTGAAAAAGAATGAACAAGGACCATTCCTAAATTTTTAGAAAATTCAGTACATTCAATGCTGTGTAACAAACAGTCATGCCACCAATTGATATCAGTAAATAGGGAAGAATGCTAAAAATTCGTAGGTGTATGTGCTCATGAGAACTTGAAGTGGAAAAACCGTATTACTGAGTTTCTCAGACATTAAAGGTCAGCTGCTTTTTGTCTTCGTATTATTGGTAACGAACGAATCGATCGCCCGACATACACTCCTGGAAATTGAAAAAAGAACACATTGACACCGGTGTGTCAGGCCCACCATACTTGCTCCGGACACTGCGAGAGGGCTGTACAAGCAATGATCACACGCACGGCACAGCGGACACACCAGGAGCCGCGGTGTTGGCCGTCGAATGGCGCTAGCTGCGCAGCATTTGTGCACCGCCGCCGTCAGTGTCAGCCAGTTTGCCGTGGCATACGGAGCTCCATCGCAGTCTTTAACACTGGTAGCATGCCGCGACAGCGTGGACGTGAACCGTATGTGCAGTTGACGGACTTTGGGCGAGGGCGTATAGTGGGCATGCGGGAGGCCGGGTGGACGTACCGCCGAATTGCTCAACACGTGGGGCGTGAGGTCTCCACAGTACATCGATGTTGTCGCCAGTGGTCGGCGGAAGGTGCACGTGCCCGTCGACCTGGGACCGGACCGCAGCGACGCACGGATGCACGCCAAGACCGTAGGATCCTACGCAGTGCCGTAGGGGACCGCACCGCCACTTCCCAGCAAATTAGGGACACTGTTGCTCCTGGGGTATCGGCGAGGACCATTCGCAACCGTCTCCATGAAGCTGGGCTACGGTCCCGCACACCGTTAGGCCGTCTTCCGCTCACGCCCCAACATCGTGCAGCCCGCCTCCAGTGGTGTCGCGACAGGCGTGAATGGAGGGACGAATGGAGACGTGTCGTCTTCAGCGATGAGAGTCGCTTCTGCCTTGGTGCCAATGATGGTCGTATGCGTGTTTGGCGCCGTGCAGGTGAGCGCCACAATCAGGACTGCATACGACCGAGGCACACAGGGCCAACACCCGGCATCATGGTGTGGGGAGCGATCTCCTACACTGGCCGTACACCACTGGTGATCGTCGAGGGGACACTGAATAGTGCACGGTACATCCAAACCGTCATCGAACCCATCGTTCTACCATTCCTAGACCGGCAAGGGAACTTGCTGTTCCAACAGGACAATGCACGTCCGCATGTATCCCGTGCCACCCAACGTGCTCTAGAAGGTGTAAGTCAACTACCCTGGCCAGCAAGATCTCCGGATCTGTCCCCCATTGAGCATGTTTCGGACTGGATGAAGCGTCGTCTCACGCGGTCTGCAAGTCCAGCACGAACGCTGGTCCAACTGAGGCGCCAGGTGGAAATGGCATGGCAAGCCGTTCCACAGGATTACATCCAGCATCTTTACGATCGTCTCCATGGGAGAATAGCAGCCTGCATTGCTGCGAAAGGTGGATATACACTGTACTAGTGGCGACATTGTGCATGCTCTGTTGCCTGTGTCTATGTGCCTGTGGTTCTGTCAGTGTGATCATGTGATGTATCTGACCCCAGGAATGTGTCAATAAAGTTTCCCGTTCCTGGGACAATGAATTCACGGTGTTCTTATTTCAATTTCCAGGAGTGTATTTTGCACATTTCAGCAAGGTAATATCTAATAGAATTATTTTCTGGGGTAACTCGTCAATTAGAAAGAAAGTATTGATTACACAAAACGGAACAGTAACAATAATACGTGGCGTCCACCCACGGTCGCCACGTACCTCCTCAATAAGTTGAGCATTTTAACCGCATTATCGCAGTACATATAATCACTAATCGTTAGTGAAATTCGTTATAAATAATCCATCACAATTGGAAAAGAACAGTGATATCCACAGCTATAACACTACAAGAAAAAACGACCTTTATTTTGCATTATCAAAGCTATTAGTCCAGCCACAAAATATTTATTATCTGCCCATTCCCACAACTTGTCTGACTGGTAGCAAAGCACTTTTTAAATCTAAAATAAAATCATTTCTGCTGAAAAAATCTAGTTTTTATGTGTTATGTCATCAGTGCTTTCATCAATGCTAAGAGGAATCATGTATCGTGTATACCAGTAAACTGATTCGTTCCACAATATTTCGATAAAACAATCATTCAGATGATCTATGGAACATGTAACTAACTGTTCAATCGCAACTTGGTGATTCCTTTATGGGTGATACATCAGAAGCTGCAGAATATTGCTACTGTTGAAAGTTCGTAAGTAGGTGTTCACTGGATAGTTCCATCCTTCTTCAACTGCCCGTCATTTCAGGTTTTTCAGCATATCCGAGACACTCTGGCTGCAGTCAAACAAACTTGTGACCATTTGCGTCGCCCTTCCTTGTACACGTTAATATTCGCTGTTAGTTTTGTCTGTTGTGGACAACACACATTGAGAAATATCCTCTCTATGTTTAGTCCTGATTCGTCTCACAAAACTGCAGACGCATGCTGTTTTAGTGGAGAGTCGAAATTCGTTACCATCCGAAACATGTGCATGAAATGGACGACATCGGATAAATTACTGTCCGAGTGTTGCACTATACATCTATAGCTTGGCGCACATACCTCTATGTCTTCCTATGGGAAATTCTAATTCAGTAAGTGTATAGAGATCGTCGCCTAGATGCTTACGTTTTTACGATATTATGTTTGTGCAGTAGGTGATCACTTCATCCTAAAAGCTTTCAACTATCGACTACGCAAGCCTCGTCTTGTGGAAAAATGCCTTCAAAATCGAACGATCCAATGCATGCAGTGTCGAGTTCTATCTTCCGACTTCAATTTACGAAGATTGTATGGTATCCTTATTGGAAGCCTGTTGCAGCTCACATTTCTCATCTGAAGACTTTTGTGGCTTTAAAATTAGCTTTGTGATTTATCCTTCATACGAAGCTCGCAGACTCCACCACTAACAGCAGCACACAACACAGAACGTGTTGCGCTACTAACCACAGTCCATACTGACGTTTCTTAAACTATATCGGACTAAGGTATCCATATTGCACTCTAGCGTGCTGGAAAGCAAGGCCTTCGAAATTTTTAGTCTGTTTTCAACATCGGTTGAGGTATTGCATGTTGTTGTTGTTGTGGTCTTCAGTCCAGAGACTGGTTTGATGCAGCTCTCCTTGCTACTCTATCCTGTGCAAGGTTCTTCATCTCCCAGTACCTACTGCAACCTACATCCTTCTAAATCAGTTTATTGTATTCATATCTTGGTCTCCCTCTGCGATTTTTACCCTCCACGCTGCCCTCCAATACTGAATTGGTGATCCCTTGATGCCTCAGGATATGCCCTACCAAACGATCCCTTCTTCTAGTCAAGTTGTGCCACAAATTTCTCTTCTCAGGTATTACATGTCATGCATATTACTCGGTCGACCTTCCCAATTTGCTGACGCAAGTTGCAACTCTCTGCCGCTAGAACGCTCTGATCCGTAACGTGCAATATGTCTGTGTGTGTGACAGCTTGCAGTAATATAATTCCGAATTCGAAAAGTTCCTTCACAAATGGAGCACCCACTCCTTCAGCGTGACAATGCTGGACCACACACGGGTTGTGCGACATGTAGAAGAATCCGACGCTATGGGTTAACTGTCATCGACCGTCCTCCATATAGTCTCGACTTATCCCCATACGATTTTTCACCTGTTTCCAGACCGTAAAGAACACCGTCGAGGGCTTCAGTTTGATAGTTATGAGGCGATGCAAGCAGAGGTGAGGTTGTGACTGCGTCAACAAAGTATAACATTCCACAGTGATTTTATTGAT
Organism: Schistocerca piceifrons; assembly: GCF_021461385.2. NCBI lineage: Eukaryota > Metazoa > Arthropoda > Insecta > Orthoptera > Acrididae > Schistocerca > Schistocerca piceifrons. The sequence goes on from NC_060138.1 coordinate 827,519,860, forward strand.
AACTAAATATGTAGACATTAAGAATAAAGACATAGAGAGTCTCACCAACTGCGACATAATCGTGTGTACAAACAGTGATCCAATACTTTAAAATGCTTAATTATTCCAGTCTCTGATCGCAAATGAATTCTTTAGACGATGACCGGTTTCAGTCTGTAATGACCATCTTCAGATCTTTTTTACACCATGTCCTAAAGTGATACGGCCATAATGGCATCGTCAAAACATATAAATATAATCAGCATAGCATCGTCACCTAGATTTAAGATATGGTGTAGAATAGGCTACATCGTCCACATAGTGATTATGGCCCACGATATAGCCGATCCAGGGGAGAAGAGGAAGTCACGAGGGTTATGACACACTGCCACCCACCTTTCCAACAACTAAGAACAATTTATTGGAAGCATTTATGTTTACTCTAGCGATCCGCTCCGGCTTTCCACGGGTAGCACTATGTATCTGCGGATGGACGAACTGTATTATATTGCGGTAATTCTGTTTGCGGGCAACTGCGTAGAGTTATGATTAAAAATCAAAGAAAGTCGTTAGGTAACTGAACACTGACCCCAAATTCTAGCAGCGATAAATTTGTATAGAAAGTCGAACAAAATTTGTTGCATTTGCCATCCAGAATAAGCCCTTATGTTTATGTTTTAATTGTGACCAGGCAGATACATTTTATGCATTTAAAATTTTTCTTCGTATTCCACATCAATTTTCTCTCTTACACTTGCCGTTAATTTCACATATGACGAGTAATGTCTATACAGGGTGTTCCAGAGTCTTTGTATCAAACATGGTTCAAATGGCTCTAAGCACTATGGGACTTAACATCTGAGGTCATCATCCCTCTAGACGTAGAACTACTTAAACCTAACGAACCTAAGGACATCCATGCCAGAGGCAGTATTCGAACCTGCGACCGTAGCGGCAGAGTGGTTCCGGACTGAAGCGCGTAGAACCGCTCCGTCACAGCGGCCAGCGTATCAAACATGTAGAGGTGATAGATCACGTCAGTAGGAATAACTTTTGTGAGAGGTAAAGTGTTCGCTGATACCTCCCAGTGACACTAAGTGTCCTTTAGTACTCGCCGGCCCTGAGACGAAGAGATATTTGCGGACTAGCAGGGTGCACTGACCAGGGGTGCTGCATACTACACATCCCTGCAAGCCGAATACCTGATTTTCAACAACAAAAAGCTTAAGAATGAATTGCTCTAAGCGGATTTTAGAAGTTAATTAGGAACTTTAATTTTGTTGGGTCTGTCCTGTTTCGTACGAAGTAGATTACTGGAGTACAGGCAACACACAAGTCGTATGCAGGACGCAGAGTGCCTACGTCATACCGCGTCTCTTGGACATAACCAACACAAAATAGCCTCTAGCGTGGCGGGGAAACGTCAGTGAACATTTTATCTGCAATGAAAGCTGTTCCGCATGTCTTGGTATAGGGGTCTACGCTCTGAGGAGGAAAAAAAAAAAATACTACGGACCTCGAAGGAATTATCCGGTTGGGGTGGAAGTAGGTAGATGTGATGCACATTTACAAACAAACAACTAATTAAAATTTAAAAAAATGGGGATGATATTTTCAGAAGAAAGCGGCTCACAAACTGAGCAAGTCAATAACGTGTTGGTCCACCTCTGGCCCATGTGCAGTCAATTATTTGGCTTGGCACTGATTGATGAAGTTGTTGAATATCATCCTGAGGGATATTGTGCCAAATTCTGTCCAGTTGTCTCTTTAGATCATCAGAACACCGAGCTGGTTTGAAAACCCTACCCATAATCGAGTGGCGACAACACTCCTGTTCAAATGTCAAGCACTTCGCTGGTTACACCAACAGGCTTCTTTGAGCCCAACTACGTCTGCGTACATTGTTCACGCGCCTCTTTACGAAATTCGCAAAGATTTTATGCCCTGATATCGACATGTCACCTATTTCCTATCCTTGTCAGTTGCACAGTGAAATGCGCTGCAGAATCACACATTGATCCATGGGCCGCAGAAAATTTACAATTTAGCATTTTCGGTCGATACCCTGTATGAAATCAGTTTGCATAGCTCCTTCGTGTTGCATCGTCTTTTTCTTTTCCTTCATTCTTTTTCCCTTAGTACGCATCATTTAACGTTCGGTGCAAAAAACGAAAGTATGAAACATGCGAAGCTGTTCCGTACTTCAGAATCCCGTAACTGACCAGGGATGTCAGTATAAGTGTGCGCGTTAGACAAAAGCATACCACCCACAGTGAGACAATGGTTAGTAAAGCACTGCGCTGTTGATACACTACTGGCCATTAAAATTGCTACACCACGAAGGTGACGTGCTACAGACGCTAAATTTAACCGACAGGAAGAAGATGCTGTGATATGCAAATGATTAGCTTTTCAGACGATTCACACAAGGTTGGCGCCGGTGGCGACACCTACAATGTGCTGTCATGAGGAAAGTTTCCAACCGATTTCTCATACGCAAACAGCAGTTGACCGGCGTTGCCTGGTGAAACGTTGTTGTGATGCCTCGTGTAAGGAGGAGAAATGCGTACCATCACTTTTTCCGACTTTGATAAAGGTTCGATTGTAGCCTATCGCGATTGCGGTTTATCGCATCACGACACTGCTGCTCGCGTGGGTCCAGATCCAGTGACTGTCAGCAGAATGTGGAATCGGTGGGTTCAGGAGGGTACTACGGAACGTCGTGCTGGATCCCAACGGCCTCGTATCACTAGCAGTGGAGATGACAGGCATCTTATCCGCATGTCTGTAACGGATCGTGCAGCCACGTCTCGATCCCTGAGTCAACAGATGGGAACGTTTGCAAGACAACAACCATCTGCACGAACAGTTCGTTCAAATGGCTCTGAGCACTATGGGACTTGACATCTGAGGTCATCAGTCCCCTAGAACTTAGAACTACTTAAACCTAACTAACCTAAGGACATCACACACATCCATGCCCGAGGCAGGATTCGAACCTGCGACCGTAGCGGTCGCGCGGTTCCAGACTGAAGCGCCTAGAACCGCTCGGCCACTCCGGCCAGCACGAACAGTTCGACAACGTTTGCAGCAGCATGGACTATCAGCTCGGAGATCATGGCCGCGGTTAACCTTGACGGTGCATCACAGACAGGAGCGCCTGCGATGGAGTACTCAACGACGAACCTGGGTGCACGAATGGCAAAACGTCATTTTTTCGGATGAATCCAGGTTCTGTTTACAACATCATGATGGTCGCATCCGTGTTTCGCAACATCGCGGTGAACGCACATTGGAAGCGCGTATTCGTCATCGCCATAGTGGCGAATCACCCGGCGTGATGGTACGGGGTGCCATTGGTTACACCTCTCGGTCACTTTTTGTTCGCATTGACGGCACTTGGAACAGTGGACGTTACATTTCAGATGCGTTACGACCCGTGGCTCTACCCTTCATTCGATCCCTGCGAAACCCTAGATTTCAGCAGGATAATGCTCGACCGCGTGTTGCAGGTCCTCTACGGGCCTTTCTGGATTAAAAAACTGGATCAAATGGCTATGAATACTATGGGACTTAACTTCTGAGTTCATCAGTCACCTAGAACTTAGAACTACTTAAACCTAACTAACCTAAGGGCATCACACACATCCATGCCCGAGGTAGGATTCGAACCTGCGACTGTAGCTTTCTGGATACAGAAAATGTTCGACTGCTGCCCTGGCCAGCCCATTCTCCAGATGTCTCACCAATTGAAAACGCCTGGTCAATGGTGGCCGAGCAACTGGCTCGTCACAATACGCCAGTTACTTCTCTTGATGAACTGTGGCATCGTGTTGAAGCTGCATGGGCAGCTGTACCTGTACACGCCATCCAAGCTCTGTTTGACTCAATGCCCAGGCGTATCAAGGCCGTTATTACGGCCAGAGGTGGTTGTTCTGAGTACTGATTTCTCAGGATCTATGCACCTAAATTGCGTGAAAATGTAATCACATGTCAGTTCTAGTGTAATATATTAGTCCAATGCATACCCGTTTATCATCTGCATTTCTTCTCTATGAAAGGCATAGATCCGCGTGAAATCTGGGAGTTCGTGTTTCGAAACAGCGGCGCTACCCTACGCCGAAGAGACAATCATTAGCAGATCTGAGGCAGCCATACACCAAACCGAAATAATGAGTGGATAAGAGTTTACCAGCTGCTGCCTGCTGAAGCGATAAGCAGCCAATAGCCGGGTGGGTGCGTGTCGGACTGTGGCCGCCGCCCTCCTGTCGCTGAATCAGTAAGCAGGACGGGCAGTCCTGTGCTTTTTGCCGGCCCTAATGACGGCCGCGAATAAAGACGTCGGCGCCCGATCGTCCGGCCCGCGCACTTCTTGTAGGCGCGGCTCGGCCCGCTGGTGTTTAGCTTTTTCCCGCCCGATCGCCGAGGAAATTAATGACCCCGCCCAGGTATGTACATCTCAATTGGGATCACAAGCGGGTGTGCGGCAGCTCTACGTGTCGCTGCAGGAACGCGGGGCGACTGTCCCGGCGATCTGCGTCCAAGGTCTCTCCCCGCATTCTGCCCCGCGAAACTCCAAATACGGAAACAAATACCGTAAAAAGTTCCACTTGGTCGTAGAATGCTTTTAGATAAACTCATGTATACAAGGACTAGTCTACAACATTTCAGAATTCATGTTGTTCCAGTAGCGATGTTCAATACGTCAGTCCGAAGACTGGTTAGCTACAGTTTTCCACTCTACTCTGTTCTATGCAAGATTCTTCATAACTACTGCAGTCTACATCTGTTGAAACAAGCTTACTGTAGTCAAGCTTTGGCCTCTCTCCACAATTTTTATTCACTCATTTACCTAACCAACTATTGCTTGATGTCTAACAAGTGGCGCTCAAGTTGTTCCATAAATTTCTCTACTCACCAATACAATTCAGTATCTTTTCATTAGTTGTACTATTTACCGATATAGTCATCAGACTTCTTCTTTAGCAAGAGGTTTCAAAAGCTTCTGATTCTATTAACTGTTTACTGTTCAACATCTCACAACGCTACATTCCAGACAAATATCTTCAGAGAACATTTAAATTTATATTCGATGTTAAAAATTTACCTTTTCCAGGAACTCTTTTCTTCCTATTTCCAGTATGCCTTTATATCCTCTTTACTTAGGCCGTTGTTACATATTTCGCTGTTCTGATAGTAAATATGATCTCCCTCTCTTTTCCTTATCTAATTCCCACAGCATCATCTGATTTTTTCTCACCACATTCCATCATCCTTGTTTGATTTTTGTTTACATTCATCTTATAACCCCTTTTTAAAACACTATTCGTTCCGTTCATCCTATCTTCCAAGTTCTGTCCCACCTCTGACGGAATTACGATATCATCCGTAAATATCCAAGTTTTTATTTCTTCTCCCTTAACCTCGGTTTCTAAATTTATTGTGAGTTCCTGCATTGTTTGTTGAACGCAGGGGGAGCTGGAGTACAATCGGGTATAGGGGTGAAACAGGGAACCCTCATATTTCACTTTACGATTTGGTAACGTTGATATTTGGCCGTTAGACGATGAAGACAGCCAACTACTTCAGAACCGCAATGATACTTGCTAGTGTTAGATGCGTTGTTGTTGAGCAAAGTAATTTGTTGTTAGTTTTTGTGGTTGTGTATCGTACTTTGTGACATTTTGCGTTCTATAAGTAACATATTACGAGCTGAAGGAAGTAAAACAATGAACAATACTTTTAACAGGCTTTGTGAACATACGTCGTGTAAGACGATTCTTCTCCTTCTTTCTTATGCAGAACTAATTTTACTGATAAGTTACACTTGGGGTTAAATCTGATAGAAGTAGTGAGATAAAACAGGACCTACCTGACATTACCCAGTGACTTCGTTCCCTGTAACTTATATGTCCAACGTAGGAAATATATGGCTTTAACGGCACGCGTTGTGTGTAAGAGTTTTAATAACTACAATTTAATAATTACATACAGAATTTACAATTTTCGTATCAATTTCTAGATTAATTATCCCTTGTTGAAGAGATACATTCCCCTTGGAGATGCGACTGTTAAGCGCTTTATACGGTCAGGAAACTAAGATACGGCTTAATAGCCATCCGGAAAGAGTGGCAACACAGTACCAAATAGCTTATATGTTCGGACTTGCAACTACCAGAACAGCAAAATGACCTACCTTGGATTAAAAAGACAGGCATTTTCCCGCTTAATGTAAGTGCAGATACAACAGAAAGGATAATACCAGATTCTCAGAACACATCACAGTCACTTACTGCTTGTTCTCCACATCCTGGTTCCTCGGCTGAGTTGCAAACACGGTCTTCATTCACTGCATCACCGGAGAGTGTGAAGCTAGATCCTCATTAGGAGAGACTGTCATCAGCCAGGTGAAGAGGTGGTAGGTGGTAAGTTGCTGTGGGACCAAACTGCTGAGGTCATCGGTCCCTACGCTTACACACTACTTAATCTAACTTAAACTAACTTACGCTAAGGACAACACACACACCCATACCTGAGGGAGAACTCGAACCTTCTAGGGGGGCAGCCGCGCGAACCGTGGCAAGGTGCCCCCAGTCCACTCGGCTACCCCGCACGCACGGCGGTTGAAGAGGAGAATGTGCCGTGGTCACGGAGTCTCCTTTCAAAAATGAACTCAGTACAATAAATACATTTCCACGACCGGTTAAAATAATTGTTGTACGACTCCGGGACTAGACCATAAAAAGAGTGAGAAGAGTCTGAAGACGTGTGAGGCAAACAGCTTTTCTGAAGATAAGAATGAAACGCCTTGAGTTCTTTGCAAAGAGACATACTAGTCAACAAGTAGGGGTATAACCACATACATTGCACAGTGATGAGCTATATTAAATATAATTTAAGTCATAAAAATAAGTCCTCATGGTTCATTTTGTTGTTCATGACTTGTTTCACTGAAATAAATTTGAAGTCCGATCAGTGACAACTATCATTGTTATCTACTTTTCTCGTTAGCTTCCCGATTATACCCCAACTTCCCTTACAGATTTAACATCATCATGGATAGGCTACAACCCTGTCTCACTGCCTCCTCAGCCACTGCTTTCCTTTTACGTCCTTCGATTCTTATGACTGCAGTCTGGTTCACAATCTTCCACGTCATGTATTGTATCCCTCCTACTTTCAGAATTCCTAAGAAGCTATTCCATTCAACACTGTTAGAATCTGTCTCATATTTACAAATGCAATAAACGTATAATTTATCTATTTTATTGATTGTTGAGCTTCATGCCTGTCGATTACATTGTTTTAATGAATACAGCAACCAGCCACTTTTTATGTATTTTTATTTATGCCAATATGCGTTTCTGCTTTTCATGTATCATCGATTGTCGGAATACATATTTGAAACTTCAGTAAGTACACACTTTCCGCCACATTGCCGCCATTTTCCCGACTATGTTGTGAGAAATGTGGCGGATACTATGCTGTTTTTGTGCAACTTACAAGTGGAAAAGTGTTTGTGACACATGTATAAACGCGAAAATCGGAATAACAACAAGCAGAGGTGAAAGCCAGAAGCAGTATCCAGATTGCTGTCAATGTTTTAATAATGTACTTAACTGAAGCTTCAGATATGTATTTCGCCAACCGAAGGTAGGTGAAAGCCGAAAACGTGTATTAGGATAAATAAAAATAAGTAAAAAAAGAGCCTGCATGCTGTATTCCTTAAAGCAATAAACGTCTGTTTAACGTTCTTCAGACTATCTCCCAAAACAATTCGTAGGGTCCGTATTGCTTCTCATGTTCTTACTTTACACTGGAATCCAGGCTAATCTTCCCCTATATAGACGTCTTCCAGTCGTTTCATTCATCCGTACACAATAATTCCTGTTAGCATATTAATGATTCAGTGAAGTTCATACCTGGCAGCACCAGTCTTCCATGGTACTGGAGGTTTATTCTTCTCGAAGACTAGCAGTATTTCGCCCGATTCACATATACCACATAAAATAGTTTTGTCAAGGAACGTTCTTCCATGGGTCTCAGTAACGCTGAGATAATTTTATTTACTTCAGGTACCTTGTTTTGAACTACGTCTTTCACTGTTTGTACCACTATATAGACATAGCTAAACGAATTAGTTCGAATTCCTCCACCTTGACAAATTATGGTGTTCAGCGTCATCTACAGTATTTTCTTGTATGATATTTCATTGGCTTCAAGCCTACTGTATTTATTCTTCAAAATATACCGCAGCTTTTACAGCTTCAGTATTAATTCAACCAACGAATATTTCGAACATTAAGCACTTGGCTTACGTCGGTGAAGCCGGGTTTATTCACAGTCATTTCTGGACTCTTTAGTTGACATTAATTACGTATTCATTGGAAAATAAGAAAAAGAAGATTAAAAAGCTAATTATATTGCACTCCTGTGCGGAAGAAGCTAATTGCTAATTACCCTTCAAGAATTTTTTTTAGTAAAGTGAAAAGATCCAGAGCCTTTCGTCAAGTGTGATGGAAATATAATATTGCAGCCAAGCAGATTACATCTACTCGGCTGCAGCAGAGGCGAGGTTAATTTGTTATTCGACAGCAGTCACGCGGAGGCCGAGCGTACTCCACGTTCATTCCTTCGTAATTGTTATTTTGCTAATTAAACCAACTCCTGTTTGCTTTTACAAACCTGTTGTCCAACGCTATACATTTGTCATTCTGTCCCTCCGTGCCCATTCGTTTTGAAACATGCAACGACCGTGAACTAAAACTTTAAGAAGCTGGTCATTTACATATTTCAAAATTTCATAACTCGGAGTGCATTATAACCGCTTCATCCACGTTCAAAAATTTTCAAGATTCAACGTAAGCTCAACTTTTTCGTAAAACACAAAACTATTTTGTTATCTGATTGAAAAAGTTGATTCCGACATTTCAAATAAATAAAAACAAAGGGTCTATTTACAATGTGTATTCTAATAACTAAGGAGACGAGGAAAATAGCACTGAAAATTTGCAAAGTAGCAGTGTCCCAGGATCCGAATAAATCCCTCTCAGATCCTTTATGGATTTTTTCCAGTAAACTGGTTTCACTGCTAAATATAATTTACGTCAGATTCGTAACGTAGAAAAATGCTCCTGCTAGTTTGAAGAGAGCTGATATTGCCAAAGCTCCGCACAATATCATTCAACCCTCTGTGCATCATAACTATCGAACATATTGTGAGATTAAAAATAATGAGGTACTTCAATGGATTACTTGCAGAGAGAGACAGCTTATATAAACTGTCATTGGCGTTTGGGGGCTCCGGTGTTCCTACATATTCCAGAATCTTTAAGCCCGTGTGGAGAGAATACCTTACATAAGAAGATAAGTAAGTCGTAACTGTTTTGTGTTTTATTCTTGTTTGTTCCTTGTTGTAGTGTATGTAAACAACTGGTTCCCTATTTTTCAACTTTCGTGTGTCTGCGTTATAATGAGCAGTGCAAGTGGGTCTTTACGTGAATGCTAGCTGATAAGAAGAGTCGCCATACCCATCTGAAAGTGAGTAACTGCATTGCAATTAAACTTCCTGGCGGATTAAAACTGTGTGATGGACAGAGACTCGAACTCGGGACCTTTGCCTTTCGCGGGCAAGTGCTCTACCAACTGAACTACCCAAGCACGACTCACGCCCTGTCCTCACAACTTTACTTCTGCCAGTACCTCGTCTCCTACCTTCCAAACTTTACAGAAGCTCTCCTGCGAAACTTGCAGAACTAACACTCCTGAAAGAAAGGATATTGAGGAGACATGGCTTAGCCACAGCCTGGGGGATGTTTCCAGAATGAGATTTTCACTCTGCAGCGGAGTGTGCGCTGATATGAAACTTCCTGGCAGATTAAAACTGCGTGCCGGACCGAGACTCAAACTCGGGACTTTTGCCTTTCGCGGGCAATTGCTCTAGTTCACTTGCCCGCGAAAGGCAAAGGTCCCGAGTTCAAGTCTCGGTCCGGCACACAGTTTTAATCTGCCAGGAAGTTTCATATCAGTGCACACTCCGCTGCAGAGTGAAAATCTCATTCTGGATACATTGCAATTAACTTGTACCAAAATTAATTAGGAAACGTAAAACTGTATCCTAAAGAAGCTGTTCTGTGAAATTATGTACTGTGCAGTGCAGTGAACCGTGCTATAAAGCGTGACGTTACAGTACATGTCTTGCAACTACAACACGCAAAAACTAACGGAGTAAGAATTCTACATAAAATTACAAACCGGCCTTTGAAAGAACAACTGCCCGACATGCTTCTGTAAATATTGCCCTGCAAGATTACGTTTCAAAACTGACTACATAAAAGTCCCAACTGTAAGAAGAAGAGTGTCTAACAAAGAAACGAAATCCGGGCTGAACTTTACCCTAACTGGACCTGATAATAATTTTATAAACCAGTGCTTAACTGTGAATGATTTTATTGTTTCCTGACTGTGACGTTAAACTGGTCTTAACAAACTTTTTTGACGTACCCTGTGACAATGGAACTACAGTACCGCTCCAATATGATGAATGTTAACATGTAGCGCAGCAGAAAATCAGTTACAGCAAGTAAACCTTGTCCAAGTGCAATTCAAGGAAATATTGCTGTAGCTCATCATACTTTAAGCAGCTGTGTTCCACTCAATGCAATGTGGCGACACACGATTAAAAAAACAGAACTTTTAATGAGGAGTCGGGAGGGGGGAGGGTCGGTGGAAGAAACTAAACTTACTGAATGATGACAACAGACTTGCATTGAAAACTTTCTGATACAACTCTGATTCCTCAACAATTACTACAATCTCTAAAAATTAACTTTAAAAATTCACTTCTTGTTAAGAGTATACTTACACAAATGCGACAAAGTGGTAGTAAATCTCTGGGTACAACCGATGTGATCAGATAATTTTGTGTAATCTCCTCTCGACAATCAAACTGACTGACCAGAACCAATACAGAAAATTCATAGTATAAATTTACCTTTTTCAAACTCATCATAAATTATGTGCGAGCAAGGAATGCAGCAACAGCGTTACCTGAATATCTTCACACTTCTCACATCAGTCTTTACAGAATCATATCCTATGCATTTGCATCGCTGTGTTCTGCTAGTTCAGGGGCGGGCAGCAATCCTGCACATGTGCGGTGCACTTGCACGCGTGCAGTTAACAGGTGTTCCGCGTGCACACAGGGGCAAGCTGGCCACTCGCTTATCTCCCATCCCCACCATACCCTCTGTCCGCTCCTTCCTCTGTAATGCGTTTTGTTTCCTAGCTTGCTTTATTGAGTGAATGAATAAGGTTAGTAGGAGTGCTTGAAGGAAATCATGGTTTGAAAGAGTACCTATTACCTACGATACGTTTTATTTAATTATCACAGGTGGAGTTTACAATACGTTTAATATCTGGAACAAAATTTCTACATACAGACAAACACAAACAGTTACGTAAGTTTTCATCACTGATGTTTGCTCTTAACCGAGACTTATTAATTCAGCAAATGGTTTTCCAGCTCTCGCTATATTAAGCGCAGTCTGATAACTTGCACATACCGCTGGGCTATTATTGTTGTCGTCCTGAAAACTTGAAAACAGTGCTCCATAAAATTTTAAGTCAGTTAGATGAGAGACATGACGAGAGAAAGTCGCAGATCTCTCGTGACAACAGCAACTGCGACACATTCAAATGGCTCTGAGCACTATGGGACTTAACTGCTGTGGTCATCAGTCCCCTAGAACTTAGAACTACTTAAACCTAACTAACCTAACACACATCCATGCCCGAGGCAGGATTCGAACCTGCGACCATAGCGGTCGCGCGGTTCCAGACTGTAGTGCCTAGAACCGCTCGGCCACTCCGGCCGGCCAACTACGACAGATTCATCTGGTATCGTCAGATCGCTCTTCTTAAGCTCAGTCAATTCCCCATCCGCTCAGAATCCGACAATAAACTGTACTCGTCCTTGTGAAATTTATTATAATGGCCTTCAATACTAAACTTCCGTTGACCAGCGAGAATGCTGCCACATATTAAACATTTCGAATTTTCACGTTTTTGCACGAAGAAAAAATGATTCTCCCATTACTTTTTAAAAGATAGCAAATCTCCACTTCTCCGTTTCTTGAAATACAACGTTCACTACATAGTGCTCGCTTCGCATCAACGTCCGCAGCTTAGCCTGGCACTACACTGCCGCAACCTGCCGGCTGTCGCCACAGCCCCGGTCGACGCCTGCAAGCGAGCAGCACACGTGCAGCGCTGTGCGCTCATGAGCCGCGTGCAACGTTTGCCCGCCCCTGTGCTAGTTATTGCCGGACCACTTAGCAGCCTGTCCAACACCCGGCTCTCTCATCTACTCTTTATTGAATGTTCCACTGGCATCGACAATTTTGCTGTGAACCACAGATCACATTTCTTGGAGTCAGAACCTCTACAGCTAAACATATCAAGTATTGAAGACTTCTGTTTGAAAAATATACAGTGTACAGATATGAAGTGTGTCACATCGGATAAGAAAAGACCTCACATCACTTACCAAAATAAACTAGAGCCCTTAGTAACCACGAGACTGGGTTGAAGGCGTCTTTAAAGACAGAACACATTAGACTATAAGGCGACGGACATTCACGTAAACATTTCGAGTGAGACTCTGGGAAGCATGACGGGATCGCAATTGAAATTTGCGGCCTCTAACGTATCAGAGTGCTATGATCACTTGTTGCTTCTGTGGTCTTCAGTTCGAAGAGCGGTTTGATGCAGCTCTGCAGATGTTTCCTATGCATTCCTCTTCATTTTCACGAAACTACTGGAATTGATGTCAATTGGAACCCCGCATACTGTAGTCAAGCTTCGATCTACCTCTAAAATTTTTACCTTCATGCCACTCACAATAAAAGATCTGACTACTCCTTACTGAATGTTCCAGTGGCAACGACAATGTTGCTGTGAACCACAGATCACATTTCTTGGAGTCAGAACCTCTACAGCTTAACGTATCAAGTATTGAAGACTTCTGTTTGAAAAATATACAGTGTGCAGATATGAAGTATGTCACATTGGATAAGAAAAGGCTTCACATCAATTTCATCGAATACCAAAATAAACTAGAACCCTTAGTAACCACGAGACTGGGTTGAAGGCGTATGTAAAGACAGAACACATTAGATTATACGCCGATGTCTCAGGAAGTATCTTATCAATAAGTCTCTTTTCTAAGTCAAGCTCTGGCACGAATTTTGTTTCTGCTTTACTCTATTCAGTCCCTCTTCATTAGTTATTCTATCTACCCATCTAATCTTCAGCATTTTTCTGCAGCACGCCATTTCAAAAACTTCTACTCTCTTCTTCTTTAAACTTTTTATCGTCCATGCTCACTGCCTTATAATCCCACACAACAAACAAATACGTCCAGAAAAGTCATCCTGACACTTTAATTTGTATTTGACATTAAAAAGCTTCTATTTCACAGAAATAGTTTCCTGCCTGTTGCAGTCTGTATTTTGAATCCTCTGTACTTCGACTATCATCGTTCATTTTGGTATCTAGTAGCAAAACGCGTCTCATTTCTTCATACTGTTCCCTCGGCATCACTTGCGTCGGCTACATTCTATTACCGATGTTTTATTTTCGTTGATAGCCGTTTTATTCTATTTCGTTTAATTGTTCCGTCATTTATTTTCCATCTGTGATAGATTTACGAAGGCGTAATGAAAAGTGAAGAATTCTAATTTTTCATATGAAAATTCTTAAAACTTTTTATGTAAAACAAACGTTAGTTACTTCTTTATTCTTCGTATCTACGTATTTATTTCTCAACATAGTCACTCTGGCGACGAACATATTTCGCCAAGCGAGAGACCAGTTTGATGATATCGTCGTTATTGAATGTCTGATTTTGTTCATGCAGCCACAGCCTCAAGTCATCATGCACTGCTTCATCACTATCAAAGTTAAGTGCTCGAAGGTGTTCTTTAACTTTCGGAAACAGATAAAAATCGTATGGGGCCAAGCCGAGAGTGACTCTTGCGGCAGAGGGCTGCAAATACGTAGACATGAAGAATAAAGTTGTTGAATGTTAATAAAGTTTGTTTTGTTTAAAATGCTTTCTGTTTCCACATGAAAAATTCGGAGGCATCATCTTTCAGCACGCCCACTTAAATGTCATCAGGAAATCTTAAGGATTTATTTCTTCTCATTGCGCTGTCTTCCTTTACTGCTGCCTCAGTGTACAGACTGAATGTAATAGTCCGCATCTCGTGGTCGTGCGGTAGTGTTCTCGCTTCTCACGCCCGGGTTCCCGGGTTCGATTCCCGGCGGGGTTAGGGATTTTCTCTGCCTCGTGATGGCTGGGTGTTGTGTGATGTCCTTAGGTTAGTTAGGTTTAAGTAGTTCTGAGTTCTAGGGGACTGATGACCACAGATGTTAAGTCCCATAGTGCTCAGAGCCATTTGAACCATTTGAATGTAATAGGAGGCAGATTAAAACACTACGTCTCATTTGCTTCTCAACTACTGCTTTTCTTTCATGTTCTTTAAAAACTGCTGTCTGATTTTTGCACAAGTTGTAAATAAACTTTCACTCCCTTCATTTCACAGCTGCCTTTGGCATTTCAATTTCTGTATTCCAATCAACCTTATCGACAATGTTTCCAAACATAAAAATGACATTAACGTAGACTTACCTTTTCTCAGTCTGTCTCCTAAGATAAGTTGTAGCGTCAGTACTGCCACGCAAATTCCTTCGTTTCTCCGGACCTCAAACCTAGTTTCCTCAAGGTCGAATTCTATCAGGCTTTCAGTTCCTCTATAAATAAGTAGTGTATAAGTTTCCACTATGATTTACTAAAACAGTCGTTCAGGAATCTAATGTCATCTTCACATCTGTCAGTATCAGCCTGTTTTGGTATTTTCCTTGTCTCATATGGCTTTCATGTAAGGCGGAATAGTCTTGTCACGGTTGACTGCCCCAGTGATATGAATAGTTCTGAGAGGATTTCATTCACTTGATATGCTTTGTTTCGATTTAGGTCTTTCAGTGCTCTTTCAAATTATTCCCATAGTACAGCATACCTCAGCTCATCTTGAACTCGTTCCCCTTTCGTTTCCATAAAATCGTCTAATAATTTGCTTCCTTTGCGTCTTTCAGTCCTCTCTTCTTTGCATAGTGTTGGCTTATCATCTCAGTTTTTGATATACATATAGCTGCGTTGGTTTGGCCGGCCGGAGTGGCCGTGCGGTTCTAGGAGCTACAGTCAGGAACCGCGTGACCGCTACGGTCGCAGGTTCGAATCCTGCCTCGGGCATGGATGTGTGTGATGTCCTTAGGTTAGTTAGGTTTAACCATTTTTTTGCATTCGTTTTCTCCGACTCTTTTGTTTTGCTACTGGCGACATTTTCCTTTGTCCTAGCCATGCAGGCTTCTTCAGCTTCGCATTTCTCCTTTGGCCATTAGTGCTTTGCCGGTTAACATTTTCTGTCAGTTTTATCTGTTTTCCCTTAGTCTCCAGTTCAATTGGTTCAAATGGCTCTGAGCACTATGGGACTTAACTGCTGTGGTCATCAATCCCCTAGAACTTAGAACTACTTAAACCTAACTAACCTAAGGACATCATACACATCCATGCCCGAGGCAGGATTCGAACCTCGACCGTAGCGGTCGCGCGGTTCCAGACTGTAGCGCCTAGAACCGCTCGGCCACTCCGGCCGGCTGTCTCCAGTTCATTTTCAGCATTTTTACACATATCATTACTTATTTATTTGTTGGGGCCATATATGACCACGTTAAGTCTTGTCGCACTTGGCACTGAGCTTGGCTTTCTTCTGAGCCAGATTTCCCTCATTCGTTGTGAGTGGGCCTACTTGCGCTCTTCTGTCCAAAGGACAACGAGTCTTCCTTTCGGTTGCTCGCCACGGATTATTCCGTTTGTTACTATCTTCTTGCGGAAAAGAACTCTCTCAAAGTATCGTCGGGCTTGATATGTAACATCTGGAGGTTTTCTTTGGTGTTTTTAAACCACGGCAGCGTAGATTTGGGTTTTGAATCAAAAAAGAGAAATATATTTTTGAATAACCTATTTCCATCCATTCTTTTGAGGTAACAATAAAATCGTGCCCCTCTTTTACGGATTGTGTCTGTAATTTTTTCTATTTTACTGTAGACTTCCTTGTTCGATCTGTTTTGATGAATGCCATTCTTGTACTTGGATCCTAGGATTCTTGTAATCATTGTGCGCTCTTTTTTCTCCAGTTCTTCGAGTAGTCTTTTATCAGCGTTTAGGGATAAGGTTTCGGCTGCATACAGAACTACTGGCTTAAAAACTGCCTCGTAGTGACGTATCTTAGTGTTCTGGGAAAGCCATTTCTTGTTGTTGATCGTGGGGGATGTTAGGTAAGCAGTTTCTATTATGATGATCTCACCCAGGTACTTGAATTTGTCTACCCAGGCGATGACCCCATATTTCATACGGAGTTTTGGTGGGGCATCTTGAGAAGCTAGAATGGCAAAATGTTTGCTTGACAGGCAAGAGAGCAAAAGTTTAAAACTTTAAAGTGTCTGATATTTAAAGAAGGAAGCTAATTTCTTGCAGACACAGATTTCGGGTTGATGCAGCTGCTTCCAATAAAGGTGTCTCGAACTCTTAGGATCAAATTTTTGTAGATTGTAGATTACCCTAGTCTGAGTACTTTGAAATTAGGAACAAATGGAAGGTAACAAATATATAATGTTTTGTTTATTGAACAACTGTACAAGAACTACACTGAACGACAAAAAAAAGAAGCAACCTAAGGGGAAGAGGAACCAAAATTAAACTTCACAGTATGAGACGGTATGTGAAGTTCTTTCACTAAAGTGCATTGAATTTAACAGGAACGTGATGGTATGAGCCCCCTCAGCAGTCTGTATGCGTCCATTGATTTGGTTTGGAATGGGGTCATAAGGCCATTGTATCCCCTCCTGAGACAAGCTGCACGACAACTGCTGTAACTGGTACTTGATATAGTTCTCAGAGTTGACACGACGGGATATGCAGCAACTTTTCACATAGGATGTATCAAACACTTAGGGTCCAATTTACATAGATTCTAAAGTACACTGTTCAGAGTACTTCGAAACTGGGATCAAAAAAGGATTTAACAACTAACATCGCACAGCAACTGCAATGCCTGGAAAAATAAAATAAAATAAAATAAACTTCGCAGGATCGGACGGTATGTGAAGTTACATCACTGAGCGAACTTCATTTACAAAGAACGTGGTAGTGTGAGCCCACTTATCAGTATGACGGTCCCCATTCTTTAGCCTGGATACATGCTTTAATTCTGTTGGGAAAAGCGTCTCAAGGTCGTTGTATCCTCTGATGAGGTAATCTGGACCACAACTACTGTAACTGGTCCTTGGTATCCTGAATACTGGCATTGTGACGCAGCTGGTGTCCGAGGTGGTCTCACACATGTTCTGTCGGAGGCACAACTCGGGTTATTGGTTACCACTGGAGTACCTCAACATCATGAAAACAGTTCTTTGAGACACGTTCTGCGTGTGGAAGAGCATAGTCCCGTTGAAAAATGGCGACATACTGATGCATAAGGGGTAACACTTGAGTTCGGAAGATGACGGACGTACCGTTGTGCTAATATGCTTCCCCCACTCAATACCAGCCATGACAAGAAGTCATACTTGATGGGTCCTACACAGTGACACCACTGTGTATCTCCAAAATATTATAAGAATGAGACCTCTCCACTGGTCACTGCTATGCATGCAATGTATTCCAATTAATTAGCTGTTACAAAGCTGTATAAAGTTAGCGTTTCATCATATTGCTTTGATGCTTTTTTTTGTTTTTTTGTTTGTTTTTTTTCTTTTTTGCGTACGATGCGTGCGTTTACTAGATCTGCATTAGTCTATAGAAATTTCATTTTCTAGTATATAGCGAGTCAGTTTCTCAGTTCTGTACACAAAAGCACTCCGTGAGCTGGCTGCATTTATAACTTTTTGCATATAGTGCATGCCTTTCTTTTTGATTTTATAGCACACACTATGCAAACATTCACTTATAACATCTACAGATGTGTGTGTGTGGTGAGTTTCTTTCCGTGTATACGTAGGTTGGAACTTAAATAGTAGCAACAATGCTGTGGAGACACTACGCAATGGAATTTACTATTGTCGCTGATAGCACACGTTGTTGACATACCTACCTTACCTCCGAGCAAAAGGACTCGCCCGTCCCACATCACCGGCGTGAGCACAATCGAGGGAAACACAGTCACTTGTGAGCGAGCGGTCTAACGTAACGTTGCAACTATGATTTAGAAACAGGAACAACGGAGTTGGATCAAGATTGAATGTGCCAGAGGTCGTACAGCACAACAGTGTCATCAAGGTCAAGAGGCGCGCGGGGAATCGGCATTGCCGTACAGAACAGTGGCACGTTGAGTAAAAGCGTCCAACGAAGGTCGGCAAACTGTGGCAAACATGCATCGGACAGGTCGTCCTAGCGTCTCTGAAGAAGAAGTGCATACTGTTGCCGCGTTAGTGGACAGTGAACGACGCCACACGATTCGTGAGCTCGCCCACGAAACACGATTAGCGCATACGACTGTGCTTCGCATCCTGAAGGAACGCCTGGGCCTGAGAAAAATTGCATCACGATGGGTTCAGCATGACTTGACGGAAATGCAGAAATGGATGCGTTACGACGCTGCTCAGACGCACTTGGAGCGCCGTGAGCGCGAAGGAGAGGCTTTCTTACGCCGTAACACTGGATGAGACATGGGCCACATCGTACGAGCCAAAACTGAAACGCCAATCCAACAAATGGCGTCGTCATGGGTCGCCGCGAAAGTCAAAAGTGCGTCAGAGCCCCAATATGGTGAATGATATGGTGATTCTTGTGGACGAGTGTGATGGTGTTATCATAACGCATTACGTTCCTCCACGGCAGACCGTCAGTTCACAGTATTACTGTTTGTTTTTGGAGCATCACTTGCGAACAGCTTTGCGAAAGAAACGGAGACACGTTCTGCGCAACCCACCTATCATTTTGTACGATAATGCGCGGGCGTATACAGCGCAAGCTGTGGCTGCTCTGTTTGGTCAATGGGACTGGGAAGTACTGAACCATCCACCATACTCCCCGGACTTAAGTCCTTGTGACTTTGATTTGATTCCGAAGATGAAGGAACCATTTCGTGGCATTCGCTTCAGAACTGTTCCAGAGATTCGACAGGCAGTAGTCCGCTCCATTCGAACGATCAACAGAACAGGCTCTGCTAACGGTATACTACGCCTTCCACATCACTAGCAATGGGTTCTACACAACGCTGGTGACTACTTTGAAGCACAGGAACAGATGCAAACATGTAACTTTTTTGTATCGGTTGTGAATATACAGTTGCCACTATTTAAATTCCAACCCTCGTAGATCGTAAATTATACTTCTTGCTGCTGGTCACCCAAGTTATGTAGTTCATAAATAATGTCACATGCTATCACGTACGTGAGGGCTTTTGGCAGCCTTCTTGATACTACATAATAGTAGTACGGGATGTTCAAAAAGTCTCTCCGCATTGCCGTATGATTATAGTAGTACGGGATGTTCAAAAAGTCTCTACGCAGTACCGTATGATAGCCGCGCGTGCCGTATGACTGTTCGCCTGCCTGGGTTACTTCCCTTCAAGTGGACTGTCCCAACATTCCACTGTTTCGTTTATCTCAGCCAGCGTCAGTAGTATCGTTGGTGTGTGTCGTTACGTGTTGATGTGAACGTTTAAGTTCAGTTCCTTTGTTCGTTTGTTTCGTTTTTGTCACTGTTAAAATGCTAACCATTGGAGAACATGTGTTTTTAGTCGAACAAGTGTTCAAAGCTGGCGGTAAATACACAGTGTCAGTTCGTCAAACATTTAATTCAGTTTTCCCGGAGACAACACTTCCACATCACGACACTGTGCGAGATCTGATTAACGAATTTCGGAGTACCGAGAAGTGGTCGTCCTAGCGTTTTGTCTGAGGGTAAACTACTCGATATTTCCGATAAAATGTCCATGAGTCCGAACAAGTCAGTAAGAAAACTCGCCCAGGAAATCGATGTTAGTGTCGGAACGGCCCACACAGCTGTAAGGAAAAAATTAGAGCTTTTCGCATACAAAGAGACAGTTTGCAAGAACTGAAAAATACTGACCATGGCAAGAAACTGCATTATTGTCAACGGTTCAAAAATTTCGTTCAACAAAATGGAATGGATATTCTTAATGAAACGTTTTTCATTGAACAGGCGTGGTTTCACTTATCCGGGTACATGAACTCGCAAAATCCTCCTATGTGGAGTACTGCAAATTCATTGTGTATTCATGAGGAACCACTTCATTCTGTGAAAATGGGAGTTTGGATTGCAATTTCTAGACGTCTGATTGTGGGTCCCATATTTTTCAACGGAACAATAAACGCAGAACGATACTGCAGTGATATTCTGTATCCATTCATAGGAGAACTTGCGTTGAGTGAAATACTGAACGGTTATTTTCAACAAGATGGTGCAGCCGCACATACAGCTCGCGTTTCAATGTCACTGCTTGCTGATGTTTTTGGTGATCGCATAATTTCACTGGGACTTTGGCCTCCACGATCGCCTGACCTAACACCACCTGACTTTTTCTTCTGGGGTGCAGCGAAAGCAACTGTCTATAAAAACCGCCCAAAATCCATCGATGGATTGAAAACTGCAATATCTACTTTCACTGCTTCTGTTACAGGAGAAATGTTACACCTTGCGTTTGGAAACATTAATAGACGAATTGAATTGTGTAATCAACAACAGGGGGGACACTTTCAAAATTTGATGTGAAAATTTGTATGTAAAAATGAATATTGCAAGAGGTCCATGATTAAGGAATTTGTTGCTAGCGCACTCGAGCAGATGTAATTTCGATGGATTGCTCACGCGCTGCCTGCGATATGTAAGCTATAAGAGAATCTGAGACCAAAGAGCAGTGTTGACTGCAATAGGAACTGTGTAGCAGTTGGAGCAAGTAGTTGCTAGCAGTCTGGTGTATCGTGTTGGCTGGGCCGGTCGTGGTGGAGCGATGGCAGAGCTTGAGCGTTATAGTATAAGGTAAAAGCAGCGTCGCGCATATGTAGTATTGTTATATCAAGTCCCATGTAAATGTTTTTAAAAAAATCTCTTAATAATAATCTTTCTCATAAAAAGTAACTTTTGACAATCATTCATTTCAATTTAAAGAATTTACTAATTTCTCCAATCCTTGGTCATCCCGATTGTTGAAAGGAAAAATCAGTTGTTTCTTTTTATACATGACAAATCTATCGGGCAGCATTGCACAGAGCTGCGCCAGAAAAATTTCTTATAGGAGCAGATATATACGCGTTATCCGGCGACCTAATTGAGGTAAGATTTTTCAATTTATTCAGAATGAATTTTCAGGGCCATGACGCAGAACTGCTGACGTTCTAAATTTACCAGTTTAAATTCACAGTCATTATTGAAAGGTTATAAGTGAGCGACAATTTTTTATTGAGAGATTAGTCACATTTTATTATTGGTAGGTTACGAAATTTTACTGTTGGTAGGTTTTGGAGTGTATCTGTTGGAAGGTTACGCTGAATGTGAATTATATAAGTAATTACATTTTACTGTTGGGAGATTTCGGAATTTTTCTGTAGGGAGGTTACACTGAATGTGAATATTATTCATTTTTTTTTTTTTTTTTTTTTTTTTTTTTTTTTTTTTTTTTTTTTTTTTTGTGGGGAGGTTACACTTGCCGACAACCGGCCAGGATCGTATTTTTGTGAATTTCTGATAAGTAGTCGGTTATATATCTGCTCTTATTTACCCAATATTGAATGTAGTTTGCATCTGGCGCAACGCATTTACTAACTTGTCACTCTTTCTCTCACAGATCATCGGCAATTTATTGCTCTTTGTTGTAATTGTATTTGTTACATTTTTGCTATATCTTTGTTTGATTTTGCGTTTAACTTTGATTCGTGAAAATGCCGCGAAAAGCTGCTAACAGTACGTCGCGATGTGCAATGAGCGAAAAAGCCGACCTGAATAATTTAACCGACAATACTAGCGACACTCAGTGTCTTAATGATAATCCCCCAATTACAGACAATCACTGCGTGCCGACCACAAGTAATGATTTTACTTCAAATGATGAACAAATAAATTCAATTATGTCCACACGAAATTTAATGACAATTGATGACGCGGCACGTTCCGATTCGATGAACGCTGCCCAGTTTGACACACCTGACTTGCAAAATCTACACAGTGAACAAATTAATGTTTCTAACGAAAATGAACAAAATACTCAAAATATGTCAGATTTATTTGATTCCGATGTAGTGACTAACAGTGCATATACAATTGGCAAACCTTTTTGTGAATCAGACAATGACCAAATGGTTACACAAAACGTGACACATGCAGATACACCGTCACACAGCACAGAAAAAAGAGTCCGTAATTTTGGCTTGGATCAAATTATGGCAGTATTGCTACAATAGAATGAAAGACAAGACAACAACTTCAAACAACTTAGTGAACAGATTGCAGCCGTTGCCGTGCAATGTCATGATACTAAGGAACAATTACGTGAGGAAATTAAGGCTTGTGCTAGGAACAGTAGTGAAGAAATTAGATCTGTTGCACAAGAATTAAGTAATACACATTCAGCCACAACGAAATTACTTAGAGATGAAATTAGTGCAGTTGCTAAACAATGTTCAGAATACGCAACACAGTTACGCGATGAGTTTAAATTAATGTCAGCAGAACTTCCACGCACACTGGATGCGGAAGTAGATAAGAAATTTGATGAACAAAACAGCCAAATTGACAAACGTTTTAATCACCACCTACAAAACAGTGAAACGCGTTTCCGTAAATTTATACAGGAACAAAACAAAGTAAAGAAACAAGTCATGTACAGAGACAGGAAGATAAGCGTAAGTTATTTACGAAAGCAAAAACATACGCAGACAACAACATTGCTACAGTATCAGACGAAATCAATACCATCAAACAGTTGAACACCGAAATGCATGGTGAAATATCCGATCTAAAAACAAAAACAGATACTAATATTCAGACTTTGGAAAATAAATATACAGTAGACTTTCAGACAATGACCAACAAGCCGGCCGGTGTGGCCGTGCGGTTCTAAGCGCGTCAGTTTGGAACCGCGTGACCGCTACGGTCGCAGGTTCGAATCCTGCCTCGGGCATGGATGTGTGTGATGTTCTTAGGTTAGTTAGGTTTAAGTAGTTCTAAGTTCTAGGGGACTGATGACCTCAGTAGTTAAGTCCCATAGTGCTCAGAGCCATTTGAACCATTTTTTGAATGACCAACAGACTTGAACAGGTAGAATTAATACAGGATCCCGATGCCATTAAAGCAGACGTTAAGAAATTAAACAAAACCACACGTAAAATGCAGAAACAAATTAATGCTTATGACACTAAAAACGGCTATCTGGTAAAAGCACTGACAGAAAAATTTGATGAATTGGCCAGTCGTATTGACGTTATCGAAAATAACAATGACACCACATCAGACGATACGTCACCAGTTTCGTTTAATCAGACACCTGAATTCCAAAACATACAGCAAACAATCAGTCAGATAGGTTCGTCCAATAATACACTCCTGGAAATGGAAAAAAGAACACATTGACACCGGTGTGTCAGACCCACCATACTTGCTCCGGACACTGCGAGAGGGCTGTACAAGCAATGATCACACGCACGGCACAGCGGACACACCAGGAACCGCGGTGTTGGCCGTCGAATGGCGCTAGCTGCGCAGCATTTGTGCACCCGCCGCCGTCAGGGTCAGCCAGTTTGCCGTGGCATACGGAGCTCCATCGCAGTCTTTAACACTGGTAGCATGCCGCGACAGCGTGGACGTGAACTGTATGTGCAGTTGACGGACTTTGAGCGAGGGCGTATAGTGGGCATGCGGGAGGCCGGGTGGACGTACCGCCGAATTGCTCAACACGTGGGGCGTGAGGTCTCCACAGTACATCGATGTTGTCGCCAGTGGTCGGCGGAAGGTGCACATGCCCGTCGACCTGGGACCGGACCGCAGCGACGCACGGATGCACGCCAAGACCGTAGGATCCTACGCAGTGCCATAGGGGACCGCACCGCCACTTCCCAGCAAATTAGGGACACTGTTGCTCCTGGGGTATCGGCGAGGACCATTCGCAGCCGTCTCCATGAAGCTGGGCTACGGTCCCGCACACCGTTAGGCCGTCTTCCGCTCACGCCCCAACATCGTGCAGCCCGCCTCCAGTAGTGTCGCGACAGGCGTGAATGGAGGGACGAATGGAGACGTGTCGTCTTCAGCGATGAGAGTCGCTTCTGCCTTGGTGCCAATGATGGTCGTATGCGTGTTTGGCGCCGTGCAGGTGAGCGCCACAATCAGGACTGCATACGACCGAGGCACACAGGGCCAACACCCGGCATCATGGTGTGGGGAGCGATCTCCTACACTGGCCGTACACCACTGGTGATCGTCGAGGGGACACTGAATAGTGCACGGTACATCCAAACCGTCATCGAACCCATCGTTCTACCATTCCTAGACCGGCAAGGGAACTTGATGTTCCAACAGGACAATGCACGTCCGCATGTATCCCGTGCCACCCAACGTGCTCTAGAAGGTGTACTACCCTGGTCAGCAAGATCTCCGGATCTGTCCCCCATTGAGCATGTTTGGGACTGGATGAAGCGTCGTCTCACGCGGTCTGCACGTCCAGCACGAACGCTGGTCCAACTGAGGCGCCAGGTGGAAATGGCATGGCAAGCCGTTCCACAGGACTACATCCAGCATCTCTACGATCGTCTCCATGGGAGAATAGCAGCCTGCATTGCTGCGAAAGGTGGATATACACTGTACTAGTGCCGACATTGTGCATGCTCTGTTGCCTGTGTCTATGTGCCTGTGGTTCTGTCAGTGTGATCATGTGATGTATCTGACCCCAGGAATGTGTCAATAAAGTTTCCCCTTCCTGGGACAATGAATTCACGGTGTTCTTATTTCAATTTCCAGGAGTGTATATTACGTAGAAAATTGTCATCTTTACAGCAAGAAGTGACAGAGATGAAAAATGTCTCAGCCTCTAACACGATACAGCATACGCCACTTTCCAAACATTTCTCACACTCACACAGCCACTGTAATTTAGGTAATTTTGAGATAGTACGTGACTTAGAAGATTCCGAACAGACACAGACAAATAGAGTCTCATGCAATCCTAAACCAGTTCAGACACTCACAGACGATAATTGTGATTACAAACACTTTCTATCGCTGAGAAAATTTAAGGTATTTAAGAATGATAGAACACAGATACGCTCTTTGGACTGGATACAACAATTTGCTTTTGAATTTTCACCGGCATTGCCTGTAATGCAGAAACTAAAATTTATATGCAACGCGTAAGAGACCTCAGGGGATTCATTACACTTCGATGAATATGTGCCGTAGCGTGCACAGGGCCCCGAGCCGTAGCAGTGCTATTTCATCTTTAGTTTTCAGCACTGCTGCCTTCTCTTTTACTATCCTTTATATCTATCAAAACAGCTCTTCAACTATCGATCTATCTAGGATTAAGAATAAGTAAAGAAAACCTGATATGACAGGTTTTACCAAAAGTGACAGTTTTCATTAGACACTCCCGAAACGACTAGAACTACCAGTATAATTTTAATAAGTGATAAAATTTTAATCATCAGTATCGTCGAATTATCAGCAACAGCAAACACATTTTGGTAACTATAGAGGTTTCTCCCCACAAGAGCAACAAAACCAGTCGGTTAGCATACCTAACCAACAATGCAGTCTGCAAGGTCAACCAAGCTTTAATGTTTCGCCGCCTACACGTATAGCGTCGGCTCCACCAAATAGTAACGCACAGCAACAAGGAAATCACTATGTACAGAACGTGTAATAACAGTCGATCTTACCAGCAGCATAATCAACCACAACAACTGATTATCATGAATGAACCAGACAGTCGGTATCATCCCGAACCTAATACGTCAGGAAGAAATAACAGAACAGTACAAATAGTCGAGATGCCACAGCATCCTTCCACAAATAACAGCACGTCAGAAGGAATTTGACTAGATACAGTACAGGTTGCATCTTCCAACAACGTAAGCACTACTTTTGACACGCAGGATGTTATTCACGAGAATGTTAATACTTTTGACGACATCCGAGACACTCTTTTGCATGAAAAACCAGTTATTCAAAAAACCATTTCCCACCCTGTCATTGAAGTAAAGATCGGATCATCCACATTTTCAGCAGTAATCGATTCTGGATAACCATCAACGAATGCAACAAAGAGAATATTTATCCTACGTTACCATTAGGCAAAACTAAAGTAAAAGGAGCAGTATCTAGTAAAGGAGTAGATGTAAAATTACAGACACACTTATCGTTTTGTATTGCACGTCATACATTCCACTCAAATTTTTGGATTGTTCCCTTATTGAAAACAGACGTTATTCTAGGTACGAATTTTTTGGTACAACACGACGCAATTATTGACTTTCAAAATTCCTATTTAATGTTAAAGGGTGAAAATGTACAACTGGCATTAGAATTTCAACACTCTTTATCTGCAGAAGAACAAACAATTAATCGGAGAGGTCATTTCTGCATCACGTAACATAGACTGTCATTCCACATTGTTCACAGATATGTATGTTCACAACTACAATACACCAGACGAAGCCGACTATGACGTTAAGCAAATGATTTCTGATAAAGTTAAACAGAGCAGTGCAAATACAGACGACGAACGTACAGAGCTACGCAAAATTCTTTTACAGCAAGCTCCAGTTTTTGTCAACGTCCCTGGTAATATCTCCGGTTTTATGTATGAATTTCAAGTTAAACAGCACGACACGTTTAAAGCCAAACATTATCCCATTCCATATATTCACAGAGAACAAGTTAAGAAGGAATTGCAAGCTATGCTTGACCAAGGTATTATTGAACCGGCAGTTAGTCCGTACATAAACCCGCTCCATATTGTTAAGAAAAAGGATGGATCACTTCGCCTCGTACTTGATTCGCGTCATGTCAACGACATTATTATTAATGAAATAGATCGCCCACAGACACTAGAAGAACTTTTACAGAAATTTCATGGTACTGCTATTTATTCGACATTAGATTTGAAATCGGGATTTTGGCAAATTCAGCTCCATGCTGACTGCAGAAACTACACAGCGTTTCTCTGTTTTGGTGACTGTTATCAATTTTGCAAATTAACGTTCGGTTTAACAATTTCTTCAGCAGCATTTATTCGCGGTTTGAATGGTATACTTCCGACAGAACTTAAAGACAGAATCACAACATATGTAGACGAAATCCTTATTGCAGAAGCTAACTGGTCTGAACACAATTTGATTCTTGAACGACTGTTACAAACTTTTAGTGCACAAGGACTCACGGTTAATCTTAGCAAATCGCACTTTGGCAAAACTTCTATAAAATTTCTTGGACATGTAATTTCAGCAGAAGGCATTGCCCCTGACCCAGAAAAACCTCAAGCTATACGTGACATTACTGTTCCAACGACGAAGAAACAACTACGCAGCTTTCTGGGTTTAATTAACTTTTTCCGTAAATTTATTCATTACTCTCCTTTAGACACTCCTAGATTATGTCAATTGACGGGTACATACACTATTTGGTCGTGGGATAGCCAAGCACAGTCTGAATTTGTCAATCTAAAACAAGCTTTGTCGAACGCACCACTTTTATCACACCCTGATCCTACCTGAAATTTTTCCATTGCCACCGACAGTTCTAACACCGCTTTAGGCGTACACATTTTTCAGGAAACTGAAGAAGATGGTTGTACAGTGATTAAAAACATCGCCTTTGCAAGTCGCATTCTGTCACCTGCTGAACGCAATTATTCTGTCACAGAACTTTAAACATTATGTGTTGTATGGGCATTTACGAGATTTAGGCATTTTCTTTATGGAAGACATACGACCGTTTACACAGATCATAGAGCTATACAGTTTCTACTTTCCGCTAAATTTACACACGACAGATTAAGTAGACGGAAACTTTATTTACAGGAATTTAATTTTACAATTGTTCACATTCCCGGTACACAAAATGTTCTAGCAGACACACTATCCCGTTCTCTCAGCAACAATCAGCAAGACATTGCAACCAACTTCCGCCAAGCAAATTCTAGCTCATGTATATTCAACAAGTCGCATTTGAAAATTTCATTTCATCGTCATTACGAGACATAGCACAAGAGCAGAGCAAGGACAACGTGTGGAAAGAAATTAAACGCCTTTGGCAAGATAAGAATAATGTTACCATTAGAAACCATTACACTGTACGCAGTAATATTCTGTTTCGCCGCTCTCACCCTGACAGCAACAACTGGTAGTTATGTATTCCTGACGAGCTTGTTAACAAATTAATTTGGTATACTCATTTAAGTTACGAACAATATGGAGCCAGAAAATGTTTTCTTATACTGAGACAGAACTGTTATTTTGCGAACATGGAGAAACGTATCCGACGAGTTTTAGCGTCATGTAAAATCTGCCAGAAAGAGAAATCAGACACGACTTCACATATTCCTCCGTTACATCCCATTGTACCCGTTAAATTGAGACACATGGCCGTTGTAGACATTTTTGGTCCGATTCCCAGATCTAATAGAGGTTTTTGTTACATCTTTGTCGTTGTTGAACTTACTTCGAAATTTGTTACCATCACTCCGTTACGCAAAGCTACTGCTAAATATGTTCCGAATGCATTTGTAAAACATTATCTATTTCATGTAGGGCGTATATTGAAAGTAGTTTCCGACAATGGACCACAATTTCGATCTGCGATATGGACCCGTATGTTACGAGCTAGAAACACTTCTCCGATCTGTATATCCAAGTATCACGCTTCTTCGACCCCTTGTGAACGACTGATGAAAGAAATTGGTAAACCATGTAGAATATACTGCCATAAAAAACATATTGATTGGGACACACACATACTCTCATTCCAGGATGTAATTAACTCCATACCAAATGAATCTACTATGCTATCTCCGACTGTTATATTGAAAAATGTTGAACCACCTAACAAAAGCCGCAGAGCGCCGGAGACGACAGCAGAAACAGGTTTGTACACGCCGTGACTTTCACATTGGACAGAAGATATTAGTACGCACACATTATTTATCCAACAGAGGAAAGAGTAGATGCAGTAAATTTGAGCTTCTATACGCAGGTCCATATAGAATTCGCAGCATTCCTCACCCCAATGTAGTACATGTCGAAACTTTGAGAACCAGGAAAAGCAAAGGCAATCACCATGTCTCCAATATTAAACCCTTTATTGAATGAACATACTTTATGATTTATCACACTGTAATGCCATTTCCTGATTTTTATATGACCACTTATGCAATTATATTTGTGTGACTACTTACTGATAATGATTGTATTTTTTTTTTTTTTGGCAAATGCCCTGCAAGGTATGGTTGGCAGGTCGCTTTTCTTGTCGTTAGACATCAGACTGTGCACATTTTCCATATTTTGTGTATGTATGATTGTTTTCCTATCGAAAGTAGAATTTTTCTCTGTATGCACTATGAAATGTTTAAGATGTAACAAACACCAGTTGACTTTGACATTTTGCCTTATGATATCTCAACATCTTTACTATTCTACATTTTTTGCTACTACATTATGATGCGGTGTATACATTTTTTGCACTTGATAACTGTCTATGTTTTTGACATAATACGTTTTCTGTCGTGCTATGCTGTATGCTTAGTCGTATCACTAGAAAAAAGTTTTTATTTAATGCGTATATGATTTAAATGCAAGATATTAATCCTTATTCATCATTTTCAGAAAGCAATACTGTGTAAAAGAAATAAATTATACAACCACAGTGGTTTACTATGAAATGGAAATTTTATCATCAGAATAAAGGAAAGAAAATGCAATATCTTGTCATGAAGAGTAAATGGATCAGAATTAACAAGCATTAACCGGAATATACTGTACATACTGTATAATAGCGGTCTTAACTAATTATTTTTCTTTCAGAATACGAGGCGATTGATGCAGGCTGTCAGACAGAACTACACATGTTAATTTTAGTGATGAAATGTGCCAGAAATAAGAAAGTCTTACTATATGAAGTAATGAATGATAATGAATAGTTGTATGAAGTAAATGGTAATATGAATATGAATAATGAAGTGTCTATTTTTTGCAGATGATGATAAATGATGATGTATAGTTGTATGAAGAATATGGTAATATGAATAATGAAGTTTTTCTTTGTTGATGATGATAATGATGAGGTTTATATATTTTGTTTTAGTTAGGAGATGCTATGTAGTTATTTAAGTTTTTGCTGGAGTTCATTTTGACAGTATGTCTTATGTCACATAGTATAATGATGGAATGTTTTGGAAAGACAGCTAGAGTACATACATCTTAAGTACACATTTCATTACCTGTTAATTCGAAGTTTACTTCTTTTCAACATAATATGAATACATTTTTTCTTTCAGCTCAATAATCCACTTTGTATTTTTTCCAGGAGAAGCTTTTCATGATACTAATATGCTATAAGCACTTAATTATTAAATCTGTTCTAGTACTTGCATTTTTACCCAGTTGTGTCTATCATTTATGAATGTGATCACATATTTGGCACTTGTTTCATAATCTTGCTACAGCTGCCTCACGACAAATGACGTTATTAATCCTTATTTCCAGCAATAAGTCAAAAGCAAATATTTTCATACCCCAGCAATTATCGATCCCAATACAATGGGTTGCTAGCAAAAAAAAATTTTTTACCAGACCCAGCTATTACCAGTATACAACTAAATAATGCTACCAGTTTAAGATATATTTCTAGTCCTAAATGTAATGCAAATTTCTCTGATATATTGGATCCATTATATCTACATATAATTGGACTATAGATCTTGAGTAACATTTACAATGTCTTACATTTTAAATATGTCTTATGTCACTTGCATGATATCATATATATAGACACTAGCACCTTGATGCTACACGCAATAACTCTTGTTTTGAATGATGACTTCTGAATAATACTGATGATTACTGTAATGAGATGACTTATGATGCCGATGATTACTGTAATGTGATGACTTATGCATACATGCTATGCCAATATTTAACTCTTGTTTTGAATGAGTGCCAATAATTACTGCAATCAGATGAGTTATGGATAGTGTTTTGTAATACTCAATACTTGCTACATGTTTAGTAACTGGCCATTGAATGCCACTGATTATTGTAATGAGATGTCTTATGATGCCAGTGATTACTATAAACTGTAATGAGATGACATGATGCCAATAATTACTGTAATGAGATGAGTCATGAATATACAATGCCATTAATTACTGTAATTAGATGACTTACGAATAATGTTCTGCAATAATTACTGTAATGAGATGTCTTATGATGCTGATAATTACTGTAACGAGATGACATGCATAAATGCAATGCCAATGATTACTGTTGTAAGATGACTTATGCATAAATGCAATGTCAATGATTACCATAATGAGATGACTTATGCATAAATGCGATGCCAGTCATTACTGTAATTAGATGACTTATGAATACTGTTTTGTAATACTCCATACATGGCACATAAATGTTTAATAAGTAGCCAATGAGTGCTAATAATTATTCAGGTCGGTTGATACACTAGTGTAATTCTATGATGACTAGCATAAGATGTAATGTATCCTTCACCTTCTGACCTAATTACCAGCAATTACTGCAATATCCGTATGTCCTGTCCATCCTCATGATCATGGAGCACTATATTTGGTTTTTGTACTAATTCTCTGTTGATGTGAGAGTATTGATTCTACAAGAATGTGGTGTTGACATATCAAGCTGTCCACCACCTTGAACAATGGAGATGTCATTATGGTCCTACTGTTTGGTGTACCTAATGTACTACCAAAATGATAACATACAATATTAATACAACATTTCAATGTCTTGGCTACACTGATAAATACTTCAGGGAAGAGAAATTCAAATTGTCTCACTTGGTGTTGTGCTTTTGTAGAAAGATATGAACTTTCAATGCAGCTACGTGCAACCTACTGTGCTACAATCATGATGCAATCCTCCCCATTCCTTTCCTAGTTCTTGTAAAATGGTAAAGACTTATACAGTGCATTTAAATTCTTGTAAAATGCTAAAGACTTTTACAGTGCGTGCGCACTTTTTCATTTGTTAATGTATTCAGTTCTTGTAAAAAAAATGCTAAAGACTTTTACAGTAAAATGGTAAAGACTTATACAGTGCATTTAAATTCTTGTAAAATGCTAAAGACTTTTACAGTGCGTGTGCACTTTTTCATTTGTTAATGTATTCAGTTCTTGTAAAAAAAAATGCTAAAGACTTTTACAGTGCGTGTGCACTTCACTTCATTTGTTAATATGACCAGTTGTCCTAAATATGCTAAAGACTTTTACAGTGCATGTGCACTTTTTCATTTGTTAATGTATTCAGTTCTTGTAAAAAATGCTAAAGACTTATACAGTGCGTGTGCACTTTATGTTATTTGTTAATATATTTTGTACATATTGCGTATACATTTTGTCATTTCCTAGTATGTTCTGAACTCAGTGCGTGTGCACTCTATTTCATTTCTTAACATGTTCTGCACTTATCAATAATGTATACACTTCCGTGACTGTAGACTTAGTAACTAAATAGATTATAAAAAAAATCTGTTGCTCATGGCAAGTCCAATTGACTCACCATCGCTGCCAAATTTTTGCCCCCCCCCCTCCCCCAGTGGAGGGTTTTGTAAGAGGTCCATGATTAAGGAATTTGTTGCTAGCGCACTCGAGCAGATGTAATTTCGATGGATTGCTCACGCGCTGCCTGCGATATGTAAGCTATAAGAGAATCTCAGACCAAAGAGCAGTGTTGACTGCAGTAGGAACTGTGTAGCAGTTGGAGCAAGTAGTTGCTAGGTGTCTGGTGTATCGTGTTGGCTGGGCTGGTCGTGGTGGAGCGATGGCAGAGCCTGAGCATTATAGTATAAGGTAAATGCAGCCTCGCGCATATGTAGTATTGTTATATCAAGTCCCATGTAAATGTTTAAAAAATGTCTTGATAATAATCTTTCTCATAAAAAGTAACTTTTGACAATCATTCATTTCAATTTAAAGAATTTACTAATTTCTCCAATCCTTGGTCATCCCGATTGTTGAAAGGAAAAATCAGTTGTTTCTT
The DNA here is from genome assembly GCF_021461385.2 of Schistocerca piceifrons. Lineage (NCBI taxonomy): Eukaryota > Metazoa > Arthropoda > Insecta > Orthoptera > Acrididae > Schistocerca > Schistocerca piceifrons. The sequence continues at coordinate 827,553,193 of NC_060138.1, forward strand.
TTTATACATGACAAATCTATCGGGCAGCATTGCACAGAGCTGCGCCAGAAAAATTTCTTATAGGAGCAGATATATACGCTTTATCCGGCGACCTAATTGAGGTAAGATTTTTCAATTTATTCAGAATGAATTTTCAGGGCCATGACGCAGCACTGCTGACGTTCTAAATTTACCAGTTTAAATTCACAGTCATTATTGAAAGGTTATAAGTGAGCGACAATTTTTTATTGAGAGATTAGTCACATTTTATTATTGGTAGGTTACGAAATTTTACTGTTGGTAGGTTTTGGAGTGTATCTGTTGGAAGGTTACGCTGAATGTGAATTATATAAGTAATTACATTTTACTGGTGGGAGATGTCGGAATTTTTCTGTAGGGAGGTTACACTGAATGTGAATATTATTCATATTATTTTTATTGTGGGGAGGTTACAGTATTCAATATATTAATGACTTGTATTTCACTGAGTTCCATTTCAGTATATTCACTGCGACATACGGCACGCGAGGCCAACAATCGTATGGCACTGCGGAGAGACTTTTCGAACACCCCATATATCGATAAAAGTAACAGATACACTGCTGGAAAAAAAATTAATAATCTTTGTAGAAGTATCCAGTTCACTCAAGATTTATTGTTGTAACAGTGCATGTGGAGTATAAAAAATGGTTGCATTTACAGATCAATATCACAAGCGGTTCTGAAGTATTAGGTAACCACCGATGCTGCAGCATCCACATTAATATATGGTGTAGCCTTGACGGGCGGCAATGCAAGCACTGACTCTGGCATCAAGTTGATCGTACAGATGGTCAATACTGTCTCAGAAGAGGTTATACAACGCCTGGTCGACCTGTTCACGCAGTTCTGTCAGAATCGTTGGTTGGCAAGTCGGACGAGTCATTTCTCGTCCCATCATACCTGACATGCCGTAGATTGGGGGCAAGCTTGGAGATCGTGCAGGCCAGGGAGGTTGTTGCACGTCTTGCTGAGTACGTTCAGTTGCATGGTCAGTGTGTGGGCGAGCATTATCCCGCTGCAACAACATATCACCACCCTTTCGCAGGAACGGCAAAAGAACGAGTCTAACAACATTTTGCGTGTACCAAGTGCCGGTTAGCGCCGCCTCCAGAAAAACAAAAGGTGATCTGTAGCTCTACTTTGTCGCTCCCCAGACTATAAGGCCTGGGGTGGAGCGAGTGTGTCTTGGACGAATGCACTCTACGAGACAGTGCCGACCAGGTTCACGTATACGCGCAAACGGCCATCACTTGGTGCAGGCACAATCTGGTTTCATCGCTAAAGACCACGACATGCCCTCCTTTGACAGCACCAGTAGAGAGGTGTATGTCGATGCTGTGGCTGAGTGGAAGATGGGCTAGAGGTGTTTGTGCCCGTAGTCCCATTGCTAATAACCGGTTCACGACAGTCTGTGTTGACAAGTCTGGACTCACAAACTCTCTTATCTGTGCTGTGGCGGCTGTACGATCTGCTACTGTTGCCTTTACAACATGCCGATCCTGACGGGCGACTGTGCAGCTCGCGGTCGTGCGGTAGCGTTCTCGCTTCCCACGCCCGGGTTCCCGGGTTCGATTCCCGGCGGGGTCAGTGATTTTTTCTGCCTCGTGGTGACTGGGTGTTGTGTGATGTCCTTAGGTTAGTTAGGTTTAAGTAGTTCTAAGTTCTAGGGGACTGATGACCATAGATGTTAAGTCCCACAGTGCTCAGAGCCATTTTGTTGACGTCCAGAACCTCGTCTAAGGGTTCCGGATGTTCACGCAACCGTTGAAATCAGCGCTGTTGCGTAACTGACGCAGCGCGTCCAACTTCTGTGGCAATTCTCCGAAAGGACCATCCCGCCACCCAGAAGGACTTCATTCGACCCCTTTCAAACTCGCTCAGTTGGTTGTCTGCTTGCTTCACACATTTGCACCACACTGACTCTTCTGGCTGAGAGTATTCCCTATTAAATGGTAGACACCGTTGGTGCTCTGGTAGATTGCCACTACGCTACCTGTTGGCGGACGACGTCGAGCTACTATGAGTACATCTACTGTTCCCTAACTGGCACATGCCATCATCGGATCAAAATCGACGTCGTCTTTCCAGTTGTACTAAGTTCTTTTCGACATTGTATTTCCATATAGCAGTGTTTTTCAACATGTGGGTCACGAGCCCCTCGGGAGGTCGCAAAGCCTTGCTCAGGGGGTCGCGTTCGCAGAAGAAAGCAGTTACAGCGTGGCTTGTAACGTATGTTTCATGACGATCATGTGCTATGGTATAAATGTCACACGAAAGTGACATGGTTTTGTGAAAGCACCTTGAAAATTTGCTCACGTTCATATCTGGGACTTATTTATAATAATGAATACAAATTTAATTTAAACCTGTTGAAGAGTTCAAATACGCAAACACTTGCAGCTGTGAGAAGCAACACGATGTCTATCGATCTCTTCCCACTTCTACGAAATGGAGTTAGGGTAGAGAGAGTCACAAAGTCTTGTACAGATAGTATTTACCTCTGAGAGTTTTGCAGAGAGAGGGAAAGGACCACATAAACTTCCAGGCTAGAACGGCGGTGCAGTGGCAGTGTCTTGTGTATTACTGACAACTTAGTTTACGTGGCGATCATCTGCTGTGATAAAAATATCACACGGAACATATTGTTAAATTAATTCTGTGTCTGTTCTTACTTTTTCTTTTTTTCCTCTATTTTAATACATATTCATTCTTTTTCCGCTTTCCTCACGACCGTTTGCCATACTACAACATTTTTCAAGTAATTGCTTTTCATACGTGTTACATTCAGTATGTACGTTGTTGTCCACATGTAGCTGTCCAATCATCCAAAGTGGGACACACAGATAGGCAAAGGTGCATTACACTTTTCACAATGCCATTCAGTGTATTTTTGACATTATCACTTAACTGACATATTTGGTCAACAGAGAAACATACTGCTCCGTGTAAACTCTCGATGTTTGTGACACTTTGCTTTTATTAAAATACATTATACATCATCTCTTGGTCTACCAGCTGTAGTGTTGTGGTGGCAAACATGTTTACTATCGACGCACTAAACACAGCAGATGAAGCTGTTGCTATCACTGCTGGTTGAAATGGCTCTAAGCACTATGGGACTTAACATCTGAGGTTATCAGTCCCCTAGACTTAGAACTACTTAAACCTTACTAACCTAAGGGCAACGCACACATCCATGCCCGAGGCAGGATTCGAACCTGCGACCGCAGAAGCAGCGCGCTTCCGGACTGAAGCGCCTAGAACCGCTCGGTCACAGCGGTCGGCCTGTCACTGCTGGTGCTGGTGCTGGTGCTGGTGCTGGCGCTGCCGATGTTGAAGAAAATGTTGATGTTGACATCTTGTGGGTTGTGCTCTCGATGTACGATCGGTTTTTGCACGAGCTCTTCCACTTCTAAAGTGAGCAGAATCTTCCTACGTTGCTACACATTCTCTAGATCAATTACAACAGAAAACTCAATGCCTGGTGCTAAGCTAATATTGACACGTTTCGACTCGCAGGTGTTCAAATAATATGTACTGGTGAAGAACAGTACTGCTTTGAAAAGTAGATGGATGGGTAACCTGATGGGTTTATATGCACAGTTAAAAACATTCACCAGTTGCTACCTGCCAATTACGATAGCCCACTTCAGTGTGGAGTGGTAATGGCGTTCATCCTTGTGATAGCCCCCGCGTCGGCCGTCCTCCTCAGGAAATCCAAATCGTGAACTAGTTTACCTCTGTTTTTTTTTTCTTTTTCAGAAGATGAAATAGAACCACGAGATAATTTTGGACGACTGCATGCTCTATAAATAAACTTCGTAAACCCCCTTAATTACTTTATGTATATTTTAATACTATCAGTTCACTCAGTTTTAATAGAAATCGAACGAGTGAAACGGATGGCGTTTGCGTCAGACATGTAAGCGGCATCTGAATATTACGGTTGCTTGAAGCTATGTATGCATTTCTTCCTCTACATACAGGGGTCTATGTTTAACGACAGTACTTGAATGGTAGAAGACACTCAATTTCAATAGTGTTTATTCATCTTTGATGCAAACATCTGGTCCCTAGTCAGTCACACACAGTCTCACATCACTCATTCTGTATGGCTATAATGAGAAGATTCACCATGTAACTGAGACAGTTAAATGATGCTTCTGAACTCTGTCTCTCTCTATCTCTCTACCTCTTCCGTGAGTTACATGCTTCTTCCATTAACCAAACAATAATGCCATCTTTACACTACACAAACTACCAGGCGCCATCACTGGCTGCCAGTCACGTATTACTCCATGACCTTCTTTTATTAATTATAACTTCCTGTGCCTCTCATAAATCCACAAAACACATAAACGCCTCCTTTACTCACGATACTTATCGTATTCTCAATCGAACTAATATTTCCTCAACTGTAATAACTTATTCCACTTCGGTGTCGCAGTTCCACCATCACCTTCGGCCACTTGGAATCCAGTGATCCCTTTCTAGCTTCTCCCAAGTGCGAGCAGCTTAATAGGGAACTCCCCGACCGTTGGCGCGAAACTGTCCCGTCTACAATCTTCTATGAGCACACGGAGTAGCAGTCACCATAAGTAGCTGACTTGGCGATTGTTAGTAAGGATATCGATAATGGTACTTTACAATTGGATGAGCCTTGAAAAACTTATCTTTGTGTTTCGAAAAGGAAAAACTACTCTGATAAGCAGCGAAGATCAAGCCCTGATGCTTTCAAGATACGCAAAATTTTTACTTGTAGTGCTGTATTAAAGCAATTTGAAAACCCCTATCTGACTCTTAAACTTGAATGGAAACAATTACATACATACATAATTTCATGAATTCGGCACCGAAGGCCAAATGGGCCTGCAAATCTCATAGCTCGACATTGCACAGTGAGTGTGATACGTAAAGACAGTAAACTAAATCAAGCCTTGTGGTTGTAGCGTCCATCTGTGATACGAGAATGTTTCTTCAATTCAGTTACACAAATTTGATGCACAAAAACGACTAAACATCTAAGTGAGCAACTAAATCCCGATTCTCGTTCCTACGTAACACCACAATGATAGACAAGATTACATTACGCAATGGATTACAAACAGAAGTCACCAAAACAGTATTTGTCGACCTACCTTTTGCACCTGGAACCTAAAAACATGCAAAGACGGACCAACTATTACTAATATTTCTTAGTGGCAGTCCAACAGTTGATTGCCTATCCATTCGAATATTTACGAGTAGTTAAGAGAGCTCACATCAGTAACATGGTGGCTACCATGCAACGTGGCACGATCTCCAGCATTAAATAACAAGGAATCAAGGAATGACCAAGTATCTTTGAAACAAACCTGAAAGAATTAGAGCAAAAAAAAAAAAAAATAAACAGACATAAAAACCAGCATACGAACTGTATCCTATAAATACAAGATCGCATTCACGACAAACAGAACATCATGTTCGTATCTCACTCACACTTCTTCAAGAAGCAAAAATTATTTTATACTTCATGAAAGGGGGCGACATCCTTGAGTTTACAACCCAAAGAAGAGAAAAGATAATTTGTGATGCTGTAGCCATCTTCCATTCAACCAAATATAAGCAACCTGTGAGATTCTATTTCACAACACGCAAACACATCGTCTCATTGTTACTCGCGGATCAACGGCAGCTAAGGAGTGTCATTCTGACATCACTGCTCTTAGTAAGTTTCGTCACGGTAAATAAATTGAAGTAGTCTCGCCCGCTTCTTTAGTCGTCTTAAGAATTCGGACGACAACATGGATCTCCACCAAACAGAGCTAGTCTTCCTCTCAACAGCACAACATAGCACAGACTCGACTAGCCATCCGAAGTCAGAAACGAGAGTGACGAATACTCTTTCAAATGAACAGAAGCTAATGGTCTGACACCTGCAGACGAATCCTATTGGTAGACTGCAAAAATTGAACTCCATAGAGTTAGAATCGCTAGAGAAACTAAGCAAAGGCGTTACTGCAGTGCTTATATCGATTAATCGAAACTATTTATAGGAGATTCCCATACAGAAAAATTAATATGGAAGGTTCTCTAGAAACAAGATGTAATAGGAAGAAATGAAAGAACCAGCGTTCATCCTTTAATGTAGTGGTTTCCATTGCATCCTGCATTCTTATGCCACTGATATTCTCTGAGTCTTCCACTTTTGGGAGCAGTTTCCCATTTAAGGACAATAGGGTGTCCAGAATCTTCTTCCTCTCCTCCGCTCCGCCCTCTTACGGCAAGGCTATTTCCAGTTTGAGGGTAACTCCTATTAGCAGAACTTAACTAATGCTACTTCTATTCAGAATGTCAGCGTAGTGTGTGTCACAGTTCACGGCGTTACATAGAATGTGAATTTAAAAGAGCAGTTGCAGTAACAGCCTTGTTAGGCAAAGTATTATATATTTCTCAATACTTAATTTTGTTGGTGTATGGTCGTGATGAAAAGTACAACTGAAATACAGGAAGACATAGGCGATCCAAACGCACACGGAAACAAATTTTAACGATTCCTGATGAAGTCTCCATTCAGAATTAAGTCTTACCACAAACGAGTGACGTGCAACTACACCATGATCTTTGTATTTAATGTAATAGCTAAATCTCTGATGAAATTAGTTTAATTCGTAAAGAGTTGTGTTGAGAAATTATCCATACGTCTTGGCTGATGTTTCCCTAGGAACCAAGTTCGAGCCCATGTTCGGCATACTGTTTCAACTTGTAGGACAGCACTGACGATAATTTGTTGAATTACATGTAAAAATGAAGAAAATGAACAGTTGTTGCCTGTGGACGAAGTTTCTTTAACATTATGAGACTAGCTAGTATTTGTGTTGGTATTAATTCTTCATGCTGACGTAGTCCAGCGAGCTACGGGACCCCAAGAACGTCTGTTTGCAGGAAGGACTACGTCACACCAGTGAGCAAATGGGCGTTTCACGGCTGCTGTTACTGACAGCCTCGTTACTAGCTGTAATTACCGGCCTAATGACATTTTCAGGGCAGTAAGTCCGTTACCGTAAAACTAGCGGTGGCGAAGCGTGCCTCATCAAATCTGACTGCAACAGGAGTTCTCACAGATTATGTCCGTGTTCATTTACGGTGTGCGTTAACGTGGAGTCTAATAGCTCGGAATGTGAGCACTGTTATATGTTATCCGTATTCCGCAGATAGCACCAGTACCCTAATTCATCCCAGCCGAGATTAGAACCACCGTCTCATTCGTTTCGAGATGTTCCCCGTATTCTCCGCGGAAAAAAATGAGAACTTCATCCCCTATTGAATCGAAATCAAAGCGGAGTAGACAAACAAAATCTCAATGACGCAAAGTGAGCGTAAGAAGAGCAGTGGGAGAGGCAGTCACTGAATTTGAAAGTAAAACTTTGCCAAACTATTCGACTAGATATCCTAGCAAGTTTTGGTCTTACGTTAAGTCAGTAAGCGGATCGAAACCATCTCTTCAGTCGCAAGTGATCGTACTTGCACCGAAATAAAAGATGACACAGTGAAAGCCCAAATATTGAATTTTGTGTTCCTAGTTTTATTTCGTCGAGGAAGTCATAATACGGTCCTTCCTTTCAATTATCGCACGAACCCCAAAAGGAAATATTGAGATAACTGATCAGGGCTAGTAAACCACAATCGCTTAATAGCGCATAGGAATCTGGACTGACTGAAATACCTGTGAGGCTCTACAGATATCATGCGAAAAACTAGCTCCTCTTCTAACTGTAGTTTATTGCAGGAGGCTGTAGCAACGAAAGACGCGTAGCAATTGAGGACCCTTATCACAAACCTCGACAACTATAAAATTTGCAAAAATGAGTTATATGTGTACTAGTGTGCTTCTAACTGAGACGTATTCCCTACAGTACTTGGATTTTACCACAGATTACTTGCAGACAAAACTGTGAAATTTGTCTAAGCTACAGATATACGAAAAACGAGTGAGCCGAGGCGCGGATGGCGCCAGTGTTCTCGCACTTAGAATGGCATCGCTGCCATCGATTATAGGGTCACCATCTTTGCCTTCCGCGATTCAGGCCGGTGGTCGGGTGGTGAAGCGAGAGAGAAAGGAGACGGAGGAGTGGATATTTGCAGGGCCGGAGGTGGCTTGTTGACGTTTACCGTGAGGCCTGTGGTACAACGCCTGTACGCTATGGGCAGGGTCAGCGAGAGATCCCGGCTGTGACTTGATGGGTCCTCGGGTTTGGTATCGCGGTGGTGCACTGTTGTGTTTTTGGGCTTTTCTGCTGCGAGGGCATGTATAGGTTCTTGTTACTGGCCACTGAAATGGAGATGTGTCTATGGCGTGACGGAGGAAATGTGTGATGCTCGCCGCTGTTGCATGTGAAAACGTTTCGTCTGCCTTGTGTCTGTGCAGGAAATTATGTGAAGTAAATAGCTGATACCACGGCGACGTCTTGCCCTCACGCGTTGTTGAATATATTTCGGAATTACTGAATGGTGAAGATATCCCACGTGTAAAGCAAATTAAGCCATTTGCGCCATACTAAGGTACTGTTTTATTCTGCTTAAATCTGTGTCAGTTATATGTGCATTTAGAGGCCCTTCTTCAGTTGCAGAAGTTATAGAAGTGTGTAAACAGAGAGCTATGTGGAAAGGGATGTAAAGTTGAAACCCTTCCAATTAGTGAATACACTCGAACTCTGTATTACTAAAGGTGCCTTTCGATACCAGCACCTACCTTGCGTAATAACTGTTATTCGGAGGTTGTCATGGTACTGTAAGTAATTATTGTACACAAAATTGTTTATTCTGAGTATACTAAATTGGAGATGTAAGGTCGGTTGTGTGCCGCTGTAAATTACTATTGTCTCCTCTGTGTGGCAGCCTAGCATTTTCAGTGACTTCAGTCATTATTCCTGTCGTATTTCGAGTTTTGTATTCACGGGTTTGCTTAAGCTGACTCTGTTAAGTTGAGTTGTAAGACCTATAAACAGGCAAGTCAAACTGAGTATTCTGTGAGCTCAAGACGATATTCTATTACGTGGTACCTTAGTTTGTTATAGGTTAGAAGTATTTTACGTGTTATTAATATTCTGCTGTTTGCTTTGTCTAAAGAGAAGCTAGTTCTGTGAAGTAGTCGTTTATATTTTATTAGTGTGTTGCGCATTGTTTTTAAGAAGCTACAAATGACTCTGTGTATGTTGCAGGTAGCTGAAACTGACGTGTTCATGGGGATCGCGTCCTGACGGGGTTGATAGTGGCCCTTTTACTACTGCACATCTGGCTATCCTCCTTCAGTGCATTTGTCTCGCTTACATCGTTACTGCGTTTGTCGAGTGGAATTATGGCTTACTGTAATCACCTTATATGTTGAAGTTAAGTATCTCCTTTGCTAGGGCGCGAACCTTCGTGGATATAGTCGTATTCTCATCTGTAAAGACTGATAGTGTTATTCATTTGTTCTCGTCACATGTATGGTTATTTATCTTGTCATATTTAATGTCAGTAAAATGTGTTAGCGAGGTTGGAATTGCGACGTTGTATTCTCCTCTTGTGGAAACAAATTTATGTGATTTTATTCCTTTTTTAAGTAGCCTCTAGAAGCGTACATTTTGCCTCCATGTTTGGTGTTTTTATGGCTTCCACGTTAATTAAAATTACAGTAAACGTAAATTTGGCAACAGAGGGTTGCGTGTATTTATTAGTTGCTAAGTGGATCCTAAGTTAAGTGCAGGAACCCTCCCAACGAGTTTTGCTAAGTGTTAACATCCACTGCTTGAGGTAGACATCTTTTCGACAAAGTTGCTCACTACTTTCCAATCAAGGGCCAGAGTTCTGAACCCCTAATATAGGGTATTTGGAGCCACTGAAAAGGAAAAGGGAAAATTTGACACCATAACCCTACCATAACATTATCATGAGGTTCTGAGTCACCATGATATCTGTATGATTCTGCGCAAGAGGTGATATGTGTACAATTTCAAGACCATTGGTAACAGATTAATTAAAAGCATGCAGTCATTCAAAACATCTGAAGCAAGAGTTATATTAAATTACACACGAGATAGTGCCATCTTCAGAGTCAACATATCATGCCTTTCCTCTCCGACCATTGTAGAAATGAAGAAAACCAGCGCAGATAGTTTCAAGGACATTGACTGATCAGCTGTAATAAAACCTAGAAACAACGCAAGTCTCTAAAGAGATTTTTCGATACATCAACAGAAAAAGCCAGAGAATTCTGTGGAATGGACAGAGAGTCTTCCGGTGGACATGAGAATGAAACTAATGGAGTTCAGTATCATAATGAACCAGTTTGTTAAATTATTATCAGTTTGGTAGGTTAAAATAACCTATAAAGTAATGCTATAAAATATTTAATCTGTAGATGTTCAGTTTTGGGAAAAATTCATAATTCTTACATATTTTTATTTGCAAGTGAAACCTTTTATCAATGTTTTTCCACCCTTTTACTATATATCTGGAGTTTATTTGTGACATATAATTTTGTAACACGCCATCAATGTATACTGCTGAAGTAATTCAATAAAATGTGCTTCCTAAAAATTTCCGTTTTTTTTAGTGGTTCAGTTTTGTGAAAAAACAACGGTTCTCAATTTGGAAAAGAAGGAAATGCAGATCGTTGTCCTTCAAGGGTGGTAGGAGAGATGCTTTTCATTATATGCCGATACCGTTGAGATCTGTCTCCTGTATAATTATGGACAACGCCCTATGCTCCCGCACTATGACGTTCTTAGAGAAAAAAGATCTCTATAAAAATCAACAGGGGTTCTGTAAACAGAGGTCTTGTAAAATTCAGCTCACTGTGTTCGTCCATGAGATCCAGAGGTCCGTTGACTTCAGCGCCCAGAATGACGCCATGTTCCTTGACTTCCAGAAGGCATTTCAAATACAGTTCCGTACTCTGTTGTTTAATTAACAAACTTCCGTCTTACCCAGTGCCAGACGGATTTGCGACTGTTTTCAGATCTTCCCTGTAGATAGATCGCAACACACCGTTCTTAACGAAACAAAATCTACAGATGTAGAAGTAATTTCCGGAGGGGGGCAAGATAGTCATTTATATTTTGTATTAATGGTCTAGTTGGATAACGTCAGGAGCTCCATAAGGCTGTTCTCAGATAATGCTGTTACCTACAAGGAACTAGAAACTGCACAAGCCTTTACGAATTACAAGAAGAGCTACGGAAGATCGACAGTTTGCTCAGGGACCGGCAGTTGCCTACGAACGTAAATAAGTGTAGTGTATTGCTCAAGAATTAGTGAAAAGATCCAATACAGTGCTATTACACTATGTGCGACTAATCACTGGAAACAGTTGTTTTTGTTGTGGTCTTCAGTTCTGAGACTGGTTTGATGCAGCTCTATCCCGTGCAAGCTCCTTCATCTCCCAGTACCTACTGCAACCTACATCCTTCTGAATCTGCATAGTGTATTCATCTCTTGGTCTGCCTCTACGATTTTTACCCTCCACGCTGCCCTCCAATGCTAAATTTGTGATCCCTTGATGCCTCAGGACACGTCCTACCAACCGATCCCTTCTTCTAGTCAAGTTGTGCCACAAACTTTTCTTCTCCCCAATTCTATTCAATACCTCCTCGTTAGTTACGGGGATCTACCCACCTAATCTTCAACATTTTTCTGTAGCAGCAAATTTCGAAATCTGCTATTCTCTTCTTGTCCAAACTATTTATTGTCCATGTTTCACTTCCATACATGGCTACACTCCATACAAATACTTTCAGAAACGACTTCCTGACACTTAAATCTATACTCGATGTTAACAAATTTCTCTTCTTCACAAACGCTTTCCTTGGCATTGCCAGTCTACATTTTATATCCTCTCTACTTCGACCATCATCAGTTATTTTGCTCCCCAAATAGCAAAACTCCTTTACTACTTTAAGTGTCTCATTTCGTAATCTAATTCCCTCAGCAACACCCGACTTAATTCGACTACATTCCATTATCCTCGTTTTGCTTTTGTTGATGTTCATCTTATATCCTCGTTTCAAGACACTATCCATTCCGTTCAACTGCTCTTCCAAGTCCTTTGCTGTCTCTGACAGAATTACAATGTCATCGGCGAACCTGAAAGTTTTTATTTCTTCTCCCTGGATTTTAATACCTACTCCGAATTCTTCTTTTGTTTCCTTTACTGCTTGCTCAATATACAGATTAAATAGCATCGGGGAGAGGCTAAAACTCTGTCTCACTCCCTTCCCAACCACTGCTTCCCTTTATGCCCCTCGACTCTTATAACTGCCATCTGGTTTCTGTACAAATCGTAAATAACCTTTCGCTCCCTGTATTTTACCCCAGCCACCTTTAGAATTTGAAAGAGGGTATTCCAGTCAACATTGTCAAAAACTTTCTCTAAATCTACAAATGCTAGAAACGTAGGTTTGCCTTTCCTTAACCACCCCGAAAGGCCAAGGAGTAGTATGACTGCGTAAAGGAAACTGTGAGAAAAGAAAATGTTAGGCTGAAATTCATTGGGAGAATCTTAAAAAAACGTTAAGTCATCCACAACAGATGTGGTAAAATGACGCTCATAAACCGGAATCGGTCTTCGTTATCATGCAATTTAATGAAGACGGTTCGTTTTCTTAAACGTTCTGTGAGCACTTAATACTGAAAACATGGCGGCCGATACATTGCCTCTCCGTATTAAGACGACCAACAACGAATATCTGCTGAAAAATATTAAAAGTCGTCAAATGAGGAGAAAGGGTAAATTAAATAATAAAAGCTAAGAATGTGTTCGTGTAATTCAGCTAATTTAAAATAACATCATGAGACACGATCTTTTATTCCGTCCGTTCACTAAGACAACTATGATGGAAGACAGTATTGATCTAAAAACAAATTCGGAGCGAAAAAAATCATAGATCATATCTCTGGGTTCGGGAATCTGTGGTGATGATGATAAACTGTGGGGCTGCAGTTTGCTATACGGGAAAAGGTTACGAAAATAATGAAAAGCCTGAATTGGTAGAAGCTTGATGATAGATGCCAACTGTCTCGTGAAGACTTATTTAAAAGGTTTCAGAAGCCAGATAGGTGATCAATCCATAAATATAAGAATACTTTACCTCCCTCCTGCCTCCCGAATACCCATCGCTCCCTTATGGAGTACAAACACAATTACAGCGCACTTATAGGCCTTTAGATAGTCATCCTTCCTGCATTCCATACGCGATTTGAGTCGGACAAAACTCTAACATACAATATACAGTGCTTTGCAGAATATGTTCGTAGATGTACAGTCATTCGTGTACTGTTTTCTTTTGTTTATTTTTTCACTAGTTTATCATGGCCAGACTAGGAACTTCTGGCCCGTCCTCACATTAGCCTAACCGCCTCATAGTTTAGAGTGAATACATACATAGTGTTAAGTGACGATTGAGGCGGTTACATTTGAGTTCTGTGCATAAATTATATTAACGATTTTACTGTAATATAATTAAATGAGAGTAAGGCAGGATGTGGAGCGATGTATTGTCATTCGTTACAATTTGGTAGTCGTATTTGGAGCAAGAGTAATTATCGTATTGTAATGACGCAATCAATCGATGTAGCAAACTTTATAATATGGGTATCCCCAGATGAAGGTATGCACTCGTGAAAAGCAAACTACAAACAGCTGTTGTATGATACTTTGATGAAACTACCAGTTTCACAGTGTTAGAGTTACATCTTCAGGTACATCTAAATGAAGTAGAAGAGCACATGGGGGAATTAAACATACGAAAAATTTTTGTGTGTTTAATTCCCCCAAGTGCTATTCTTCTTTATTTAGATGGACCTGAAGATACAACTCTAACGTCGTGAAACCTACGGTACAAGGATCATACAACAGCCGATTGTGGTTAATTTTTCAAGAACTTTGTTTAGTTGCAATATTAGGCACAGTTTAAGCAGATACTTCCTGTAGATTTTAATGTTAACGACTGTGTATCAGTCTCATTGTTAGCAGAAGCTATGATGCGTTATGTAAACGCAAAATGAACAATAACGCACACGAAGCACTGATTACTGATCTCTGTGCAATAGTGATCATAGAGTAAATGTGTCCGGTGCGTACTGTAGTGGAGGTGATGGGTGAAAGGAGATACTTCCAGAGCGTAACAGTATTCAACGAAGCAAATAAAACCACAATAAATCTATATGAATGTGCAATAAAATAATTAGTACGAAGAGAAGCAGATATAAAGGCATATAACGGTCCTTTGCAAACAGCAGATATATCATATTATATATTTATATGTATAAGAGAGTCATATAATTTCATTAAATTCTGTACAAGTAAACAGATGAATTATCGAACCGTTTTTAACAGGAAGTTGATGATTAATATATTGCTGATCCCTCAAAGACCTGATGCGTGATATAGGTACAGATTTCCACTTATGAAGTTTAATGGCTTTCGACAATAGACTGTACTCCATAACAAATTGCGCGAAAGTTCCTAGCAATTAGTGCCCTTTCAGACGAAACATATTTTGAAAACTCACAGATCTTTTCTTGTAGGAAATCCAGGGCCGCACGCAGTAAGAGCCTTCAATTCTCTACCTTCCTAATCCGAAGTTTACGACATGCGCTTAGTTCGCGATAAACAGTAATCACAACTAATTATATGCGGCACTTGCTTTTTTCGTGCAATTACATTAGAACGAATTTTAATAAGATCTGACTGTGTACTGCGACGTAAGATATATGATCCAGTTTCATTTTTAAACAGCAATAAGCGTGCAGTGTATTTGGAAAGTTAATTACAGCGAAACATTAGTGGAAATTAACGCTCAGCTCATGCTGCGTCAACATTAATTAATTGCGCACTTCAAATGCGAAAAAACTTTCTCCAAATAGAATTGCACAGCGCAAAAAACCCGTGTCCAATAAAAATTCATTGAGTACCTGCTAGCATTGTCGACGGGCATTTATATCATCGATGTCGCGTTATTGCATTCCCATACAAATATTGGAAATGCCGTAAGATACTGCGACATGTCCCGATGTAATATTCCATATTTATTGGGCCGCATTTTGATTTTATATCTTTGCGAGCGCTCACAACACGAGGCCGTAAAAAGAAAGAAGCGCCGACATATGCCAATACTAAGTTATTGAACGCAACTGAAGCGTTCCTTTCGTTCTCTGCCACCATGAAATATTTCGCCTCGTCTAACTCTGCAGGAAAGCAGACATGTGGGCGAAATAACTGAAACTGTAGCCAAAAGAGAGAGAACAAAGGGTACGTACAGAGCACGACATTGCAGGTCGCTAGATACTGCACATATGATAGAGAACACATTTAAGAAAATCTGGCATTTAAAAACCCACCTAGTCCGGTTAACTGATCTCAGAGCTAACCTGAAACGCATCCGCACGCACGATCCGTTGAATTTCATCACAGCCATGTCATTCATTCGGAATGTAGAATTCTATCATGATACAAAAAGATATTTGCGCTTTAAAGAATTATTATTTTCCTTGTCTTTTTAACCTTTGAAATAATTAGAGCGCTTTGGTTTATGGTGTTAGGTAATAAAGGCATGGTCAAAATCTATTACATTTTCAGTCATATAAACATGTAGAAACTTACTTTAGGTGGATAGTAGCAATATTATATTTAGAAAAGAAGTCCGAAACATTAATTTAACCAAGCGTTTTCAAATTCATGCGGAGATTCCCTCCATATGTGGCAAGGCAGTAAATAATTCGCTATACATCGCAGGTACTCCATTTCTGTCACGTTTATTTGTTGCACTTGGCCAAATGTTAGAATTCAGTTTTCGCTTCTACGCTACAGCAGACGTTGAGGCCAAATGTTAGAATTCAGTTTTCGCTTCCACGTTACAGCAGACGTTGAAAGATGTGTGTGTGTGTGTGTGTGTGTGTGTGTGTGTGTGTGTATTCTCATAGGTAATGACACATAAATCCTGATAATTTGATGATGTGCAGAATGCACGTTCCTAACGCCTCAGTGAACACACGCACATTGGCAGCACTGGCGTACATCGCACATGCTTGAATATTGAGCTCGTGAAGATATGTAGTTAATTCTATAATAACTGTCGGTCAAGTTAATATTACACCGTAAGAAAGTTAATTAGTGTCTTTCATATTATCTACTGAATGTTTCGCTCATTTCAATGCATTTCTCAAAAAAAACAAAAACATAACTTAAGGGCCAGTTTCCGCGTACTTTAGGCGTAGGTTTACATAAAAATTTAAGACATTCGCTTAAGTATTAAATAAAGAATTTAGGTTGTTTTCATTACAAGTATATTCAGTAGTGTCATATCTACTTAGTGTCCCACATAACATTAGTGACGATTGTAATCTGTAGTTAATAGGTTTGTGCTGTTACTGCCTGGATAAATTTTGTAAAAGTATTGTTAACAACCATGAGCGAGAAGTATTTGAGCTGCTGTAGGAAAGTTAGTTCTGGGGTTCTGTGCAGCTCTTGTGACATATGGTTACATTGGTGGGAATGTAGTGGCATGGGAATTGGGGAAGGAAATGGGTCTCTTTCTTGGTATTGCAGAGTATGTTCAAGGGACAGGAAAATAGCTGAACAGGAAGGGATGATTAGTGACCTTAAGGCTGAACTGGATAGTGCTGGGGAGGAACTGATGAGGTTGAGAGGGGAGAAGGATGAAGACAGATGGGAAGTGGTAGCAAGGAACAGGGACCACAGAAAGGGAACAGTGTCTGACAGTTCCATCATTGGCACAAATAACAGAGATGCTTTGTCACCTCAGTCATCTAAGGAAGAGGCTCAAGTAGATGTAAGTGTAGTCAGCACTCAGCAGACTTTCACCAGGAAACTAACTGTTTCAAAAAAATTAGAAAGTAGGAGGAAACTTATGTTGTTAGATGGTAGCCATGTAAGGGTGTGGGCCAGATCTTTCAGGACAAATTAGGTTACAGGTACCAGCTCACTTGTCAAGTGCATGTCTTGACAGAGGATGTAGGATAATTGTGCTAAGGTTTTACGAAGCAGGATCTTGTGGTAGTGGGTGAATTGGGAAACAGTATTGATAGGAATCAGGACTACAATATTGAGTGTGACGTGGTAAAAATATCATCTGAAATGAACCATACAAATGTTGGCTTGGTTCCTGCTTTCATGCCATATGATGGGCCCTAATTGAACATCTATCTCAGGAGGGTGAATATAGAGCTAGATCAGCTGCTTTAGGTGGCTAGTTTGTCAGGCATAGGTTTGGTTCCTGTTAATGGTATTGGTAGGTGGAACCTCACAAGACATGGCCTGCATCTCAACAGGAAAGGGAAGAGTAAATTGGCTGGGATGACAGGAAAATCTTTAAGGTGGCAGAGGGCACTGAAACTCATGGGATTACCTCATTTTGACATTAATATGACTGTCCAATCATTCAACATTGATAGAAATTATGCT
The DNA here is from genome assembly GCF_021461385.2 of Schistocerca piceifrons. Taxonomy (NCBI): domain Eukaryota; kingdom Metazoa; phylum Arthropoda; class Insecta; order Orthoptera; family Acrididae; genus Schistocerca; species Schistocerca piceifrons. The sequence goes on from NC_060138.1 coordinate 827,570,657, forward strand.
TAATGAGAGGCTTAGACAGGCAGCTACTAGAGATGTTAAAATATCGCAAGACAGAGGGAAGCAAATTATTGTTTGTGGGGATTTCAATGAAGATCTTCTGAAAGAGCCAGATAGAAAGCTTGACCCTGAAGTATTGCTTGGTTCTTTCAATTTGATGTCAGTTATTTATTTTCCTACTTTGATGGTACAGGAAAGCAGCACACTGATAGATAATGTTTTTATAGACCAAGATAAATTTAATCAAATGAAAGAGTTTCCTGTTAAGAAAGGTCTGTCTGATCATGCTGCACAGCTAGTTATAGCATATGACATAGCTCCATACAGTAAGGCAAAACAGTCCTCCAAAACAGTGCATTCAATTAGATTCAACAATTGAAAATTTTAGGGAAGGCTTGCAACAGTTAAACTGGGTTGAGATGTCCAGGGGTCCTGATGTTAATTTAAAATTTAACAGATTGCATGATATCTTAGGGAGTGTATCTGAAAACAGTTTCCCTAAGAAAACAGTGAAATACAGTTGTATGAAACCATCCACAAAGCAGTTGCATACTAATGGGATAAAAGTATCTTGTAAACAGAAAGGGGAGAGAGATTAACACATCTGATAATAAAATTAAAACATTGTGTAATGTTGTTAAAAGCGAAACAGGGCAACAGAGAGCACAGAAAGACTGCATTTCTATCAAACTCAATGAAAAGGCTTTTTAACAAGAAGTCAGAAGTAGAAAGCAGTTTTAACAACCATTTTAAGTGATGTAGAGAAAATAGGATCCAGCTATTAATTAGAAAATGCAATTTCATAAAATTTAAATGCATCCCACGTCTCCTACCGAAATTAGGAAGATAATAAATTCACTCAAAAGTGAAAGCTCAAGTAGAATTGGTGGCATTTCCAGCAGCGTACTAAAAGCTTATTTCCAGCAGTTAAGTAGGATTCTCAGCTATTTATGTAGCAGCTCACTTAACCATAGCATTTTTCCAGATGGACTGAAATATGCTATTGTTAAACTATAGCACAAGACCTATCCCCTTTTTTATGCAAACAACTACCACCCAATCTCACTTCTGACAGCTTTATCCAAAATTCTTGAAAAAGTAATGTTTTCAAGAGTAGCATCACATATCTGTAAAAATGAAGTACTATCAAAACATCAATTTGGTTTTTAGAGACGCTTTTCAACAGAAAGTGATATATATGCTTTCACTGATCAAATATTAAATGCATTGAATAATAAAACATGACACATTGGGATATTTTGTGATCTCTCAAAGGCTTTTGACTATTGAATCACAAATTCTCCTAGATAATCTTAAGTATTGTAGTATGAGTGGGACAGTGCACAAATGGTTTAACTCATATTTAAGTGGACGAACGTAGAAGGTTGAAATTAACAGTAAAGATAGTCTGCAAAAGTCAGCAGAGTTCTCTAACTGGTGAGGTATCAAGAATGGTGCCCCACTGGGTTCTGTCTTGGGTCTCTCATTATCCTTAACATATATTAATGACTTGCCATTCTGTATTCATGAAGATGCAAAGTTAGCTCTTTTTGCTGATGATACAAGTATAGTAACCACATACAACAAACAAGAATCAGCTGAAGAAATTGTAAATAATGTATTTCAGAAAGTTATTAAGTGATTCTCTGCAAATGGACTCTCACTAAATTTTGAGAAAACACAGTATATGCAATTCTGTAGAGCAAATGGGACAACACCATTGATAAATATAGACTATGAACAGAAGGCTGTTGTTAAGGCTGAACATTCAAAATTTCTGGGTGTTTGCACTGATGAGAAATTGAATTGGGAGAAACACATAGATGATCTACTGAAACAGTTAGGTTCAGTTACTTATGTTATTGGGATTATTGCAAATTTTGGTGATAAAAGTATCAGTAAATTAGCTTGCAATGCCTATTTTCATTCATTGCTTTCATATGGCATCATATTTTGGGGTAATTCATTATTAAGAGGAAAAGTATTCATTTGCACAAAAGCGTGTAATCAGAATGATAGCTGGAGACCGCCCAAGATCAACTCGCAGACATTTATTTGAGGAAATCAGGATATTCACAGTACCCTCGTAATATACATATTCTCTTATGAAATTTGATAAAAACAACCCAATCAAGTTCAAAAACAACAGCTTAGTGCATAGCTACAACACTAGATGATCTTCGCTATTCTGGATTAAATCTGACTTTGGCACGTAAGGAGTGAATTATGCTGCCACGAAAGTCTTTGGTCATTTGCCAAATAGTATTAAAAGTCTTACAGATAACCAACCAGCAGTTAAAAATAAATTACAAGAATTTCTAAATGACCACTTCTCCTCCTCAATAGATGAATTTTTAGATATGAAGTAGCAACTGAAAAAAGAATTAATTATTTTGTGTCAAGAAAACTTATGTTGAAGTGAGACATTCCCCATCACTACGAAGTGTCGCAATCATGAACTATGGAACAAGTATTAATGTATGTTTTTATGTATGTATGTATGTAACAATCTTTGTAACACGATCTGATGTGTAAATTAAATGGAAAATTGTCACACAGCACACACTTCCACTAATTTAGCGCAATGAAAAGTAACATGGACCTGCATAATATTTGTTAGCAGAATGCGAGGTCACTGATTACTTTGAACATGTATTAGCCTTCCGCTTTAGCGTCCAGATATCCAATAATGCCGTCTCCTCAAATGTGTAGACGTAAATTCAGAATGCAGAAAATAGGTAATTAGTAGGAAGATCACGCGGAAATCCTGATTCCCTTCTTTTGCAACATTGCACTAGTTAAACGAGACTACAAAACACTATGTTTCATAGTAACAGACATCAATACAGCTGACGACGGTGTCACAAGTCCAGCACACGACGGCGTCACCAGTCAAGCCAGTTGTAGGAAGTGAATTTAGCAAGCGGCGTATTACAGTGAACACCAAAAGGAGACTTCACATTCCCCTAGGGGTATTTTTGTCTACAGCTTCAAGATTTAATTTTACAAAATATAGCAATACCTTGTGAAATATGTGATTCTGATTCTTTCAAAAACTAGACTTTACAGTTCACAAGCATCGAGATTCACAGAAAAAAAATTCTTTGTGGAAATGAAAGTGCTGAATAAACCGGCACCTTTGTAGGCTTTCCGTTACCTTGAATGGGAAGTTTTTAATGTGTATGAATTTGTAATATCACAGAGTGAAATAAAGCTATATACGAAGCCATAACCGACTTCCAAACAGTTCGTAATGGCAACCTGTGAGCACGTATTACTTTGTGGAAGCACGCGATCTGACACGTACTCGTGGTTTAATGCAAGTGAACATTCCCGAACTTGCCTCGCCACGTCACAATAAATAAAACGAGTTGGTCACACCAGATCTCATACGTCATTCAGCGTCTGCTCGACAGCGTCGATCTTCGCCAGAGAAGGGCAACTACCTTCTCAACCTCAGAACACAGCACGAAGGGCGTCTTCAACCTTTCGATACCAAGACCGAACAACAAGTGACCAAGAATAATGGAGTATTACTTCCAAAAGGAAAGATCCACGTTTTGTTACTTCAGCGAAAGAATACTACTGGTCGAGAGCAAACCGACTCGCCAATGACTTGTCATATTGATCAAGGAAAGAGGCCACTAGATACCTTGTCCCGAGGGATCGAAACTGGTTAGAGCAAGTTCTCATCGGTATAGCAAATATTAGCATCGAGATTCACAGAAAGAAAAATATTCCGTGAGGAAATCAAAGTGCTGAAAAAACAGGCACCTTTAAAGGTGATTCTGTTACCTTTTATGACCCAAGTACGTTTATTTTTCTTAATCTTAGGCCGCGCCTTCGTTGTTTTGATCCAATGAAACGTCTAAATTTGATAACTTTGATATAGTGATGTTGTGATTTATGGTTTTTTAACTGACTCGAGAAATTCTTGGTCGGTTTCGGGAGGGTCGTGCACAAGATACGTGCACAATTGCGGCAAATTACGGGCTGATTAATTGTGGCCGAGGAAATGGCCCTGTTAGCATCCTAGATGTTTTCCGTCGAGATCATATCAGGCGAATTTGATGGCCACGAAAACAACGTGAGTTCATCGTCATGTTCCTCAGACCACTTTGACACGATTCTGGCCATGTGATACGGACTGCTATCCTGCTGAAAGATGCCATCGCTGTAGGGGAAGAAGTAAAGCATCAACGGGTACAGGTGGTCCACAATGACGTTCTCGCAGTCCACAGCTGTCACGGTTCCTTACGTTCGACTACTACCACAACTCCAATTAGCGCCAGAGTGACCCCAGTGTGTTCCTACAGCATAAAACTGACCCCTCTGACATGCCGTCCTTGCCGCAGTACATATTTCGAGTAGTCGTTCGGCTGGATAACGGTGTATCCGCCCGTGACCATCACCCTGGTATAACAAAAAAACGTGATCCTTTCTACCAAGCGACACGTTTCCATTGATGCAATGTCCATTCTCGATGACGCTGTGCCTACTACAGTCATAAATGAGGAGGTCGTAGGGCCAACATGAGAATACATGGGGTCAATTTGCTGTAAAGCCCCATGCTCGACAATGTGCTCTGAAAGGTGTGCTCTGAAACACTTGTGCCTGCACTAGCATTGTACCCTACAGTCAGATCTGCCACAGGACGTCACCTATCCTGCTTTAGACTGGGGATGCCTCTAATTTCTACCTTCGTGAGAGAATTTCCCCATCTGCAACCCTATAATAAATCTCCATTCGCCTGTGCACAACGTATGACTTGGCTTACCGTTTCACGTGTCCTAAACTCAACCAGGTGGCGTTCGAAATTGAACACTTTTGGACAATGTTTGCTGCCATGTGTATCACACCCAGAACACCAGTAAAAATTTCATAACATGAGGCATTTAGTACGCCAACATAATCAGAGACTTCTCTAATTGAGATTCAGTGATAGTTAGTAATCATTTCTTTCACTTTATCCATCATACCATCCGTTGCTGATGTGGTAGGGCATCCAGGGTGTTCGTCATCTTCAAAACATTTGCGGACCTCTTCGGCATGCATATACCACTCGTAAGCTCTTCTTTTGCTCACAGCAGACTCATAGACTCACCAAAAGCAATATTTTACATTTGTAAGACTTTACTACAATTTATTTCGATCTCGCAGCAAAATTCAATACAAATTCTTTGATTCATTTTTATATAAAAAAGTAATAGGCGATATCACCAAAGTACCTCTAATCTTTGAGACAGGGGGCAACAAACTAAACATCGAATGGCTGACACTGTACAGATATTTTTTCAGACTTGTTTGCCAACGCGACAACGAAAAAATCGCTAGAACAGCAGTAACACGACACGCAAAACTGATTTTATACAATACTTATATGTTTATTCTTGCTATACTATCACACAATAAACCTTTTAATCCTATGAACTGTCTTTTCCTACGTAATACATAAACAATACGTTGCTATGTTGATGTTTCTTCGTTTTTCCATCATCTATTAATATGCACAGAATCCCCCCTTTACAAAACCATGTCATAAAGGTTCTCGTAATTCGTAGCAGCTTCTTCGAATATTTTAGCATATTTGTTTTAATTTATAATTTATCACATTTGATTTAACTGATGAAAAACCATACAAAACTTCATGCCATCCAAGCTATTAGATTAGCGACAAATCTGAAAAAAAGTGTTCAGTAAGTAGTTGATAATCAAGTTAGTAGTAAAAATGAAACGCTGGCACCTGAATTTATAGTTGTTAGTTCACTGCAGACGTTTATAAGTCTTAGATCTGCTAGAGAATTCGTTTTGGATGAAGCTCACCTGTCTGTAGAAATATGCTAGGAAACGAAGTTACTCTCTTCAAAAGTTTTCCTGAACAAGCGTGACACAGACTACAATAGGCTTTCAAAATGTTTCCCGTTTTAATTTTTGCTGGAATGGTTTTTACAAAGTACCGAGATACAATTGAACGCAGACAAAGCGGAACTGTGGTACAGTGCTGACATTGACTTTCGCTGACAATCCGGCACTGCAGCAATTGAAGCTGGTCCTTTTGCCGAGCTTATCGATCGACTACTGACGCTATTCACACCAGAAATTTCAGCAGCTTTCGTGTTAATCGTCACGTCATTCAAATGAACAAAGTTGGTGAAAGCAGTTGTTCAAGTTAGCGCGAAAGATAGAGAATGGTAATGCTTCACTGCTCTGTAACATTGTAGTGCCGCTCGTCCACCACACATTGTAATTATAACAGGAAGTGTGTCCACGATTAATATTTTACTATAAGAATACAATCAGTGCTAACGCAGATTTCTGTGTGAGTCGCGGCTTTCTATTCTCTGCGCTGTTTTGTATTCTGAGAAATCAGTTTCGTTGATTCTGTATGTGCCTTTTTACCAGACGTTTCCCGGTCCATTTATTTCCTGGACGCAGCGTATACAAATGCATCCTTCTACTAGTCCTCTTTAAGAGTGCGACTGTGACACACGTCAACGTGTAACTGCAATTGTTGTGTTCACCTGTCACCCAGCAGTCAACAAGCTTTCTATGACGTCACAGCACTTGTTTACAAAGGCCTCCACATAAGAGTAATGTTCATCGTGCTCCCTCGCGTCCATACTTCATTAGAACATATGCTGAACAGAGAGACTGTGACTTTCAAGTGAAGCCTGGAACTATCTCGAGTGAGATAGTGGTCGCCATTACGTAAGAAACTCCAAGACAAAAAAAAGAAAAACTCACCACGAAGAAACTATCCGAATGGGATGGAAAGCAGTAGGATTGATGAACATGTACACCCAAAGACAGATTAAAATTTCAGAAAAATTGGTTGATTTATTCAAAAGAAAGATCTTCATAAACTGAGGTAGTCAATAACGCGTTGGTGTACCTTTGGCCGTTATGCAAGCAGTTATTCGGGTTGACACTCATTAAAAGAGTTGTTGGGTACACCGAGCGAGGTGGCGCAGTGGTTAGCACACTGGACTCGCATTCGAGAAGACGACGGTTCAATCCCGCGTCCGGCCATCCTGATTTAGATTTTCCGTGATTTCCCTAAATCGCTCCAGGCAAATGTCAGCATGGTTCCTTTGAAAGGGTACGGCCAATTCCCTTCCTACCCTAACCCGATGAGACCGATGACTTCACACTTTGGTCTCTTCCCCCAAACAACCCAACCCAACGCAGTTGTTGGGTGTCCTCCTGAGGGATGTCATGCCAAATTCTGTCCAATTGGCACGTTAGAGCTTCAAACCCCGAGAAGGTTCGTAGGAACTACCGATAATGCTCCAGACGTTTCCAGTCGGTGATGTTGATGAAGTTCGGTTTGTGGGGCGCTCAGCTGCGCAGTCATCAGCGTCTGTATAAAGTCCCACACTCCAATCTAGCCACTGTCACGAATGATGATGAAATGATTCGGACAACACAAATACCCAGTCCCCAAACAGAGAAAAATTCCCAACTGAGCCGGGAATAGAACCCGGGACCCCCTGATCCAGAGGCAGCAACGCAAGGTACTAGACTACGAGCTGTGCACGTTATTAATCCGGGAACCAAGGAACAGTTTGGCAGTCACGAAGAGGAGCAGCAGAAACTCTCGCCTTGTGCGGGTGGGCATTATCTTGTTAAAATGTAACCCCAGGATGGCTTGCCATGAAGGACAACAAAGCGGGGTGTAGAATATCGTCGACGTACCGCTGTGGTGTAAGATTAGCGCGGATAACAACTAAAGGGGCCTACTATAAAATGAAATGGCCCTCCAGACCAACACTCCTAGTTGGACCGTATGGCAGGCGAGAGTCAGGCTGGTATCCGCTCTCTGGATGCCTCCAGACACGTCGTCAGCCTGGAATCTCACTGACTGGAATAGAAGAGTGATGAGTCCTGCTCTGAATCGAGTCTCACTGACCTGCAGAGACGTGTCTGGAGACGACCGAGACAGTCGTGGGGTATCAAACCGACTGTCGTTCACCACACGGCCCTACAACCAGGAATGGTGATCTGGGGGGCAATTTCTTCTCATAGCAGGCTCTCTTTCGTTGTCATCCACGGCAACCTTACTGCGGTACGTCGACGATATTCTACGGACTGTTTTGCTGCCCTTGATGGTAAGCCATCTTGGGCTTACATTTCAGCAAGACAGTGCCCTTCAATACACAGCGAGAGCTTCTACTGCTTGTCTTCGTGCTTGCCAAACCCTACCTTGGTCAACAAGGTTCCCGGATCTCTTCCCAGCTGAGCACATTTAGTGCATTATGGGCGGGGCTCTCCAACCAGTTCGGAATTTTGACGATCAGACTCGCCAGTTGAACAGAATTTGGCACGATATCCCTCAGGAGGACATCCACAACCCTGTCAATCGATACTAAGCCGAATAACTGCTTCCATGGAGGGCAGAGATGGTCCAATTCCTTGTTGACTTGCGCAGTTCGTGAAGCTATTTTTTTTAATAAACCACTCAATTTTTCTGAAATTGTCGTTATTTGTCTGTCTGCACATCACATCTTGTGATTTACGTCCCATTCGGATAATTCCTCGTGATCAGTCGTTTTTTTTTCTTAGTACACTACTGTTATAACTTTGAATTGTAGTGTGGAAATATCACCTAGAAACTGAATCTAGCTTTTGTTTATACTACGACAATACGTTTGTTTTGTTACGTGTTAGTCCCATCACAAAAATAATCAAGCTTCACTAGTAGTAAAAATGTGATACCAACCTGAAATCATAATAAAATGTAATACACTCCAAAACGTCGGGTTTCTACCTGTTTTACGAGTATGTAAAAGCAATGTTTTAGATGAAAGGGTTTTGATTATTTTGTTAGCTTCTCGTGTTTCATTAATACTTTCTGTAATTATTACGTGCATAGGATGATGAGGATGATGTTCGGTTTGTGGTCCGCTCAATTGCGCGGTTATCAGCCCCCGTACAAATTCCCAACCTTTGCTCAGTCCAGACTCGCCACTTTCATGAATGATGACGAAATGATGAGGACAACACAAAACCCAGTCATCTCGAGGGAGGTGAAAATCTCTGTGCCCGCCGGGAATCGAACCTGGGACCCCGTGCTCGGGAAGCAAGAACTTGACCGCGAGACGACAAGAGACGTGCATAGGAACTAAGAAGATCTAAAAAATTTGTAACTCCATCAAAGGACACCGTATAAAGTTTCTGTTTGTCTTTACATTTAAAGTTTTCAAAGTATCATGATTAAATATATTTTACCGTGTGTAATCGTCACGAAAAACATAACATGACTCACAAACACTTGTAAATAAAGACGAAACTATGCAGCAAAAAGATGAGTCAGAAGAAGACGAGCGTTTCAAAATACTGAAAGCATCATGTCTCGTTCCAAGAACTGAAATTTCAACCTGATTAATGCTATTCACTATTTATCACAACAATAAAAAGTCATTCAGCAGGTGAATATTGACTTTATTGATCACAAAGTGTGCACGACGCGTTTCGGAATTATTTCCATCTTCAGACATCCAAATGCAAATGTAGCACAAGGACAAGAGCATTACCATTTATGTAGGTAGTCTTACATCTCTTGCTACGTACGCAGCTGGTAACTCTCTTGTCCTTATGCTAACTTTGCGCTTGGATTTCTGTAGATGGAAATAATTGTGAAACGAGCCACGCGTACTTCGTGACCAATAAAGTGTCATTCTTCGCGTGCTTTGTGACTTTTTATGCGACCTAGCCTGCATTACTACAGATCTACGCATACTTACTACAATATTTGCTGGCCTCTACGTGACCCTCTGTCACACCTTTATTACTCTGTTACCATGTAGGCAAAACAGCGACTCTCCTAAAAGTTGTGGCTTAGCAATAAAATTGTTGACAACTTTCATTGTAATGATTAAGTCTGATTCGTAAGAATAACCATGCTTTTACAAATTACTTAATCCTTTATCGTATACTGACACGATTATACACTCGAAACAGAGTTGTGTGCGGGACTAAAATCTCAAAGAGGGAAGTAAGTCTCTCGTAGAAAGTGGTCGCTTCCAGACACTCCCATGGTCTGAAGCAGACCAGCTTGCGACTCGTTCCTCCATACGCCACCAAAACTGCGCAGGATAACGTCTTAGGCCCTTTGGTAAATAAAACTCTCAGGTATATACTTTCCCTCGGGGCTTTAATTTCACAGCAGGCTGGGATGACTTCTGCGGAGTCTTCAAAGCCTGAAGAAGCACCTTTGGAGAATTTAAGGTTTGAGGTAAACCCTCATTTCGGATGGTTTAGTGGCAATAAAAGCAACGATGCAGCTCTGATGTGTCACAAATGTTCATTAGAAGAATATTAAACTTGAGAATAAGAAATTCTTCGTACTGGTGATCAATTTCTTGGAGAATGTCACGCGTATGTTATCGAAAATTCGAACCACGTTGAAAATCCGTGTTAGTATTAAATTTCAAACACACGTGCTGATATGATATTTCCACCAGTGAAAAGGAATCAGTAAGCGTTCACATATGAGAAGAATGCTCTATATATTTCGCAACCTAACCGACCTCGATATATCATTGGTTGTGTTCATTTAACGATAATAACAGGTAATATATTTGGTGTGCGTATTCTCATTATTGTAATACGACGCCAATTAAGGACATCTCCTTTGACAGTTATCTGCGAAGGATTGAGAGATGTTAACTGTTTTAGTGAAATAGTCTGTGTACCACATAAGATTACGGAAAAGATATCCTGGGGATATAACAGTATTTTTCCTTTAATTTAAAGTGTGTAGTGACTGTTCAAATAATACATTTACATCACTCGTCTTTAAAGATGAGAGATATTTAAGATAACAAGGAATAAGTTGTGCAGAATGATCGAAAATTTGCTGAGTAGTCACTGTAGCGCATTTGGGTATCAGCAAGCACCATCAGTCCCATAGGTGTCTGTGAGCAAATCACAGCCTCGCTGATATTGAATAACTGTCATTGGTCCGATGTCCCTGTCTGTTGCGCCCTTGTCATTCCGTTATCAGCTGTTGAAAGCGGCAGGCGCGTGGTTTGCTTATCATCTTGGTCTCTACGGTAGAATAATAATTTTTTCTGGATCAGCACGTCGCTCGAAAGAAACAATACAGAGCAAGTGCTACGCCACCATTCCAAACGAAGTATATCCGCAATAATACTGTGAACAACTCATATCGGAATGATGGAATTCTCACAGTCCCTAACAGCTACGTACGACAGACGAGCCTGCAAACGGTGTTAACGGAACAGTAGCCATGATTGTACAGTTATCTACTAGAAGAAGTACGAGTAGAAGCCTTTTTGAAAAAGTGGTATTCAACTAATAAGTAAGGAGGAGACTGCGTGATGCATTCTCCTCAAAGTCATCGAGTAAATCAGAAATAATGTCTGGCGTTCAGCAAGGAAGTGTTACAGATCCTCCTGATTTATATAAACAATTAGGAGACAATTTGAGCAGTTCTCTTAGATTCATTGCAGATGATGCTGTCGTTTACCATCTTGTAGTTTCACCAGACGAACAAAAAAACATTGTAAAATTACTTACACGGAATCTCTTGAGTCACAAAGTGATGTTTACTACGTTCGACGGCCCACATATTGTCTACCATGAGACCACAGTATTGACTGCTAATGGCATGGGGGACGTGACTGGAGATATCCAATGATGAGCACAGCATGAGGCTATGGAGCGTCGTTGAACTGCTTAGTAGACGAGTAACTCACAACAGTGTTATAGTGATAATGGTGTTGATGCAAAGCAGGGCAATGGCAACAATAAACAAAGCAAACATTGCATTGTACCTAGAACAACAGTTGCAGAAGTTGACATTTCGTCAGAAAGGAACCCAAGGAATATCGCAGATGAAATACTAGCGTTTCTGCAGGATGAGTCAGAGGAAAGTGTGGTCTTTTATATGCTCGTTTGTGCGGACAATGTACATGAGCAGCACAGTCATGATGATACGTGCTTAACAACAGAAACAGGTATCGGGTCATGTAGGTCACCATACCTGTGGGACAAGGAGCCACAAATCCCGTCACCAGTGAAATGTAGTAAAGGACAATCGTTGTCTGAGGAGCGAGTACTAAACATAATTGCATACAAGGAAGATCATCCAGAGCACAGTAAAGAAATAATTCTGAAGAGATGTCGAATAAGTCTGCAGCAATAGAACCGTGTAGTGCATAAGAAAAACTACGGATATTGAAGGGAGGACAAGCCGCACTTGTAACAAAAACTGGTGTTTACTCGTTTCAAGGATTCTCAATACAATCTATGGGACGTGCATGATACTAACCTGCTAATTATACACATTAAACTGCGCGTACCATAGATTACAGTGATTTCAAAGGATGCCGTGGATGGTTGCTTAACTTCAAAAAGTGCTATAGAAGTGGAAGACTTTGGATAGTGAAATTTCAAATCAAGCGGCAACTCAACGATGTACAGCAAACTACCGAATCGGCCCGAAAATTTATAGATGCAGTAAACAAACCGAGCGGTTCTAAGGGCTTCAGTCTGAAACCGCACGACCGCTACGGTCGCAGGTTCGAATCCTGCCTCGGGCATGGATGTGTGTGATGTCCTTAGGTTAGTTAGCTTTAAGTAGTTCTAAGTTCTAGGGGACTGATAACCTCAGGTGTTAAATCCCATAGTGCTCAGAGCCATTTGAGTCAAGCCAATAAACAAAACTTATTATATCGTTCGAAAAGGAATCTATGTACAACTCCGACCATTTGGTATTAGAAGTCCAAATGCATATGAAAGGAACACTGGAAATTAGTGGTATCTATAGAGTTGTATCAAGATCAATAAACATGAATACCTTAATGCATTGGTATACAATTATGCTGACTGTTAATATGGACGGTAAATCGGCTGGAGAGTTATTTATTGTACTGCGAAAATCTGGAGGTGCTCTGTCTCCTACGATTCTTTCTCGTGTGCGTAATCCTGCAAGGGCACAAGAGAATATTTACATTACAGCAAGCAAGAGGAAGAAAATGGGATAAGAGAACTACAGCTATGGTATTAGCACTGCTTTTTGCCAATAGCTGGTCAAAATAACTTGCATTTGCTTGATTCCTGTTCTGCGGATAAAAATCATTCCTTAGAACAAACTACCTCTTCTGTGAAGCATGTGACATTGCAGTTCATGCCTTCTGGAACCAATGGACAAATTCAACCTCTGGCTTTTCTGTTTTTTCTGTGCCTATAAAACGTACAGGGTGATTATAATTAAACTTCCCATATTTATCACGTTGTAACAAGGAAACTAATTACCGTACGAGGACCAAACTTGGTAGTATTAATCTCAAGGACGGGGGGAAGAGAAATAACGCAAAATCAATTCAGTTGAAACACTTTTAATGTGCTGCTACAGTACACCATACTATTACATACCGGTACCATTACTACTACAAAAGGGGCTCAATATGGCGCCCATCAGCGTCCAGAAGAGTCTGAAAGCGCAGGATTGCATTCTGCACAGCAGAACGAAGCATATCTGTAGTCATGCTGGCTATCTCCCTTGATATGCCGCGCTTCATATCAGCACATGTGTGAATGTCCCCCTGGTGAACCCTGTCCTTCAGGTAGCCCTACAATCAGAAATCACAGGGAGTGAGATCAGGTGATCGTGCCGGAAACGATAGACTGATAATTCGATCGTTTCCAAATATGTTTCGGAGAAGCATGTGAACTTCAAGAGCAATGTGCGGTGGGTCCCCATCTTCCATGAAAACTGTTGAGTTCAGTGTGTCCCTCTTCTATAGTGCCGGTATGACATGCTGGCGAAACATATCACAGTAGTGGTGGCCAGTCACGCTGCACGTCTTTGGTCCTCGAGCGCCAACCTGTTCAAAAAAGAATAGCCAAATGATGAACGCAGCCGTGAAGCCACAGCACACCGGCACGTTCACCATACAGAGGAACTTCATGCACAATGACTGGAGGTGAAGATGTCCCCACTCGACAGTTGTGTGTTCACCTCGCCCGTCAGAGAAAATGAACTTCGCCTGTCCGCAGGATGGTCGAGGGCCAGTCCTCGTCGACTTCATTCCTTGCGAGAAAGGAGGGAGCGAAGTCAACACGTAGTTGTGCGTCCTGTGGCGGCAGCTGCTGTACGAAATGGATCTTGTGTGGCTACCATCTGAGAATGGTTCAGTGGACCACGGGATGTTCAGCTGGAGTGACACAGCGCGCCCACTGCCTGACGTTCGGGAATTGCGCGCAGCGTTGTCTGACATAGCTATAGCAGTTTCATCAACCAGCAGTGGTGCAGCCAGTCGTCGGCCTCTTCCCGGAGCGATGCCCAGTTATCCAGTTGATTGTGACTTCTTCATCACGCTCCGCACAGCAGGTGGAGAAAGAGGACCCTTCTGTAATCCTTTCAGCCGGCGATATTCTCGAAGTGCAGCTGCATCACTACTGCTGTTTTGATGATAGAGCTTCACTAATAATGCGCTGCTCCTTTTGTTCAATCTCATGCTGACCCGTCAACAAGTGCACTTTAGGCAGGTGTGTGAGACTATGAGTGGCGATGACTGCTCATGGCACCTGGAACTGGACGGTGACGCTGTGGCGCATGGAAATCGTGCACCACATACTCTGGACATTAATTCTACCAAGTTTGGTACTCATACGCCAAGTAGTTTCCATATTATAACGTGTTAAATAGGGAAAGTTTTGTTGTAACCACCTGGTATTATCACACGATCTGCGGCTGCGCCAGTTTCACGATAGACTGTTACACATTCGGTTGCATGCCATCACATTCTGTTAGTTGGGGAAAATATGATTTTATGTGCGTTCTTTTAGAGTGGGTACCCAGCTATACATCTTGCATGGTTTGTAACTCCCAAGGAGTTCACCTTTGTTCTCGATGGTGCGAACCTTTGTGATCACTGTGGAGCGCCATTTTTCATTCGGTGTTAATGGTAGAAGTTAATGATTTGTTGTGAAAATTTCTTGAATGTCGACGATGTCCATTTTGTGAAGTGTATTACATACATCCCATAGAAGGTTGATCCGTGCAGTTCCCGGACGCTCGTCTTCCGCCGCCCTCTTAATGCATGTGGTGAGTCATTAGTAGCTGATATTTTTCATGTCATAATTGTTAACACATCACATTCAGATGAGCCTTACGAAAGACTGAACTTACGACCACCCTCTCAAGGGGATCCTTGTTGGGTAAGATATTTCTGTAGTGTGAAAAGTGGCAGTTAACTCTAAATAATGAAAAGTATGAACTCATCCACATGAACAGTAAAAGGAATTCGCTAAATTTCAGTTACACGATAAGTCACACAAGTCTAAAGGCTGTGAATTCAACTCAATACGTAGGGACAACAACTACGGTCACATAGATGATGTGTGGAAAGCGAACCAAAGACTGGGATTTATTGGTAGAACACATAAAAAATGCAATAGATCTACTAAAGAGAAGACTTACACTACGCTTATCCGTCCTCTTTTGGAGTACTACTGCGCAGTTTGAGATCCGCATCAGATATAAATTCATGGAGTACATCGAAAAAGTTCGAAGAAGGGCAGCTCGTTTTGTACTATCGCGAAATAGGGGACAGAGTGCCATATGTGAACTGAGGTGGCAATCATTGATACAAAGACGGTTTTCGTAGCGACAGAATGTCCTCATGAAATTTCAATCACCAGCTTTTTTCCTCCGAATGCGAAAATATTTTGTTGGTGCTTACCTACACAGGCAAAAATAATCATAATAATAAAACAAGATAAATCAGAGCTCGTCGTCCGGTGTGGCCGAGAGGTTCTAGGCGCTTCTGTTTGGAACCGCGCGACCGCTACGATCGCAGGTTCGAATCCTGCCTCGGGCATGGATGTGTGTGATGCCCTTAAGCTAGTTAGGTTTAAGTAGTTCTAAGTTCTAGGGGACTGATGACCTCAGACGTTAACTCCCATGGTGCTCAGAGCCATTTGAAACATTTTTTTTTTTTTTTTTTTTTTTTTTTTTTTTTTTTTTTTTTTTTTTTTTTTTTTTTTTTTGAGAGCTCGCACGGAAAGAGTGAAGTGCTCTTTTTCCCCCCGTTATTCGAGTGTGGAACTGTACACAAACAGGCAGGAACTCAATTCTGAACTTCAAGAATAATGATGTAGATGTAGATATAGATGAGAGTGGTAGATAATTCTTTTAGGTGTCGCAAGTGTGCTCTCAGCACTTATCCCATGCCTCAGACTCCAGGCGCTTCGTAACTTGGTAACTGGCGACGCTGGGACGAGCGCCACACGCACTTTTTTTACTTCTGACACTTCTACAGACAGTAATATGGTCGGCAAAGTATCGCTGTCGCTCGTTAATGTAACACTTGGCGTGTCTATGCCAAGCATAATGAACACTGGAGTTGCAAAGTACGGTCACCATACCTCACCTAAAATGACGCTCAACGGTAGAACTGCTATGTCCACCACAATGTGCACGTAGTATAATGACGCTATTGGCTGGAGAGTCACGTGGTACTCTACGCCTTGCGACAGCCGATCGCCCCACCACCTCCTTATGTGCACACCACTTACAGTTAGCAGCAGGGTACTGCGTTGCGTATTCTGACGATAGGAAAGAAAAGTAAGCTGTATTCACACCAGAAGCATATTCAGCTCCATTTGTCGCTTTTACGCTCTCTACATTCAGCCCACTTTCAAAACAGTACTGGTCATATCTTCGTCGTCTTTTGCTTTGAAGCTGACCATTAGTCATTTGTATAAATCGATGGTAGTCAACATGGTCCCTACCACCCATTAATGGGCGTTCCAGCTTTCATTGTGGCCTGCATAGACGGCAGGTATTTTTTAAAACGTTTTCACTGAGTTTTCATAAAATTTTGGCATAAAGTGTTTGGTAACTAATCATTATTATGTACTTTAGCTTGTTGTAGCTCTGTTGCAACTTTGAAAGGTAAAGTTACTTCCCTACTTCATAAATCACCATTACTGAGAAAGCATTGGGCAGTTAGAACATTTTACTGCTAACACAGATGCAAAAGAGGGCGGCAGTTAGAGAATGTTGACTACCCTTGGTGTAAACCGTCTCTGTGTTATTGTGATTTTCATAATTTCTGTAGGTTATAAACATTTGCTCACACTTTGTTTTCCCCTGTTATTTCTGTGGCCAGATGCTCTTCCCGTCACTACAAGTTATTCTGTGCAGCACTAAAAGAAGTGTAACTCATATCTCTTTGATCCGTATATTATTTACAGTGTTGCACTTATTTCTTTTTATTTTGTCTGTTTGCCTCCCGGATATTCGGGATGACCGTAACTTGGCTGTGCGAATGGGGAAAAACGTCCTATTTTACGCCGCTGCTGTAACAAAACGATCAGCAAGCTGGCGCACCGATTGAGACCGGTTTAATTAATGTTTCTGCTTGCTGCGCGCTCTGTAGCATCCGAACTGGATGGAATCTCCAGCACTTAGTGAACAACACTGAATTCAGTTTACACGTAATTTCTGCACTATATTTCTTCACGAATTTCTAAAACATTTACAGGAGATAGAAAATACTAACAAGTGAAACAGATTTTATAATAGCTCTGGAAGATTTCTCAAGTGGTTCCTTCGAAAACGTGACGCTCGATTGTTTAACGTATCCATCTCCAGCTGGGCCAGTACTTCGTCCGTAAGGACAGAAGCATGAACGGTATGTTGAACAGTGAACAGACGATAGAAACTCAGTATGGATTTTAACTTGCGCATAGGACTTCAAAGTTTGTATCAAAAGAATACTTAGATTTTACAAGGGTACATCTTTTATGTGCATGCACATAAAACCTTGGGGTACTATCTGCAATTAGCTTTAGGGTTAAGATTTTCATTTACCTTTCACAAACGTACAATGATCCCTCCACCAGATGCACGACAAACATCCAGATGGTATAAAAGTAAATCCCACATACTTGAGAGCATGGAATTGACGTATCCACTGCTGTTTTATGTGGGGTCCCAGTTGACGCGCAGTTGTTGGAAAGGGAGGCACATGGACAGTGGCTTTCAGAAACCCCCATATGCGAGTACATTGGGCTGCCTGGGAGACCAATTCGGTATCAGCACGCCTCTTACGATCGATATGTTGGCGAGGCAGCTCATTGTTGAGAAATTCTCTTACATGCAGTTTCCAGTACGGCGAAAACAATCTTTTTTCGGGAATCGGCTCAATATGCGCCAAGCTTGGATATTGTATCTTGTGCATGATTATGTTATGTGGTTGCTGGGTTCCCCACGTTACGTTGTGGCTGGTCGCTTTCCCATTCAAATGGAACGTAGACTCAACACTAAACACAAAACGTCAAAAGGAGTTACCTCCCGTCTCCACTCCCCTAATGAATCTACACATTATTGTTCATTAACGTCGTGTAGGGCTTCTAGCAACTAATGCACGGACGGTTTGAAACGAAAACGCCGCTGCAAACACGGCTGACCGATAGGAGAGGAGCGGCTAACTTTTGGCTGGCACAACAACGAGAGGTATGTGGGCAGAATTCTGTTAAATGCGCTCTTCATCTTGAAATGTAAAATTTCCTTTATACAAAGAAGCAGTGTGTTAGATTTGCAGGTAATATTATCTAATGCTGTGAGCTGTACGACGTTCAGTACTGTGTACTTGACAAAGATCACGGCAGCACTGTTGTAACTGCATTGCATGTAGTGAAAAGAAGCGTGCAAAACACCTTCTGTTGTTGTAAGCACCACCTCGACTCGACTCACATTGTGTAGTAAACGAGCGAGCGAGCGAGCTACCGAGCTATATGCACCAGGGAGACCCGTTACCAGCGACCTCTGAATCGCTGACTCACAACTGTCGCTAGGGTATGCTCTTAGTTTCGACACCTAAGTTGAAAATTACCCGAAGTTTCTTCCCAGTCATGAAGAACATGCAGCTTTCTGAAATCAAATGAATGTTTCTGAATCTCCTAATAATTTAGGAAATATGCGGTTTCCGACTTCACAAAAATAACTTTTCCTTCTGCACTAAATTGTCTGATACGTTACTAAGGGACTCAAAGCGAATTCCTGGGCCCTACCTCAGAACTGGAGCGTAGTCCGTGCATGTGTTACAGTCGTAATCAGCATGGTTAACCGCTCTCGTTACCACGAGTTGGTGAAGAAAGGAAGATACCAAATAATTGTAACGTTTTAACGACGTTTTTATTAGATCACTTTCTTGTCTCTCTGTTTTGCATAAATTTTGCAATTAATTTTAAATTCTCAAGGAGCTAGAGGCTAGAAATGATGTTCATTTGTGGAACACAACCTACGACCAGCTTAGAGACAGAAGTGATGGCACTTTCGGCAAGAAAGTGTGTGTGCGTGCGCGCGGGTGTGTGTGTGTGTGTGTGTGTGTGTGTGTGTGTGTGTGTGTGTGTAAATGAATGATATGAACCATGTCAGATGTATGGTGAGACTTAACACACATCAGCTTCCCTAAGAGGAGTCTGGAGAAACGTGTACATTTCCGACCGGCCAAGCTCCGGAAGTTCAAACACTTCTGGCCTTTGAGGAACGGCGAGAGACTTTCATCGGACAGCAGAAAGGTGTGGCTGGGCAATTAGCGTCTGAATTGGGAGCAGTACGGGCGCAAGTCAAGTAAGTGTTGGGGGCACGTGATACTCCCGCGAGCCCACCTGTGCACCAATTGGGCGAGTGCATGCAAGTTGTTTAGCACATGACGTACAGTAGTCGATAGAGTGGAGTCCTGCCCCGTCGGATGCAATTGTGGCTGACGTTGGACTCCAGCCAGACCTTAAAGGTCAAGGAATGTTAGCAGGCGTGGATCATTTTGATTGTAAACACTTCTCATCGGTTATTAAATCTCTGACGTTCAAAGATAAAAGTAATTCGCTCGATAAATTTAATTCGCTCGACCGCAGGGGGAACGATAACTTGTTCTAACCCCTGTCGCGCAAAAATCTAGCGGCGCAGAGCGTCACCATGATGTTGATGATTGCTGTGCAATTGCACTGTTTCCACGATGGGTAACACCCCTACACTACTACGTTCACTGTGGCCATAACATATTATCCATGGGTGAGATAAGCCGTTACTAATATTTGCAAAAGCGGAACTTCTAGCTACCGAGTAACAGAGATTGATCTACGAGTATAAATTGTTAATTTTTTGAGGCTAAACCAGCAGAAATGATCACCGAAACCTGCATTTAATACTGGATTGATTTTAAAAGAGAAACGGTAAACACTTCGGTCGCCACCAGTGGGATATTGCTGGAAAATTCCATCAGTTGACTGACACTGACAGACGAATTTACAAAAAGTAGGAAATGAGAACTGTATGAAAACGAAATTGAACACAGAGTAAGAACAAAATGAAAACAGAGCGAAAATCAGAGACAGAACAGAAATAAATGACAATCGATGGACCAACAGAATGGAACGAAAAATAATTAATGATCGCAAGTTGCATTTAAAGTACGTAACAATGTGAATGACCACCTTAATAATTACACAGCGAAAGAAGAACTTGGAAGCACGTGTGAGTGATGTTCCTACTTCTCATACATGTCAGATGATCGACAACATGAAGTTTGCCTGTTGGACTTAACAATGCTGTTAGAATATTTCCCGCTATTCCTACCAGCACGTTGCAGCCTTTCCAAACACTCGTGCAACGTTCATGGCAGCAGGGCTGATGTATCCCATGCCTCCTGTTGTTACTAAGAGTACAACGTAGCTCTTGTATGTCTCTGCACCTACCTTCTTTAATAATGTATACACTTATTTCGTTTAAATCGGTATTGTAAAACGTAGATATTCTATCAACAACAACAGCGACCTGTACTTCAAAGCCGGCCTGAGTGGCTGAGCGCTTCTCGGCGCTTCAGTCTGTAACCGCGCGACCGCTACGGTCGCAGGTTCGAATCCTGCCTCGGACATGGATGTGTGTAATGTCCTTAGGTTGGTTAGGTTTAAGTGGTTCTAAGTTCTAGGCGACTGATGACCTCAGATGTTAAGTCCCATAGTGCTCAGAGACTTCTTCTTCCTTTTTTTTTTTTTTTTTTGTACTTCAAATCGGAACTATCCAGAAAGTCAGAGACAGGCTACTATATTCGTTTGCAAAAAGAAGATAATGTAATTTCACTTCTGTTGTACTTTTTTTAGCGCTAACTCACTTCTATATTGTCTTCCTTCTTCGGCGCGGCATAGTTTAGTTATTCTGTAAGTGTCTGCCCGTGTATATATTTTTTCTGGCTTTAAAGTAGATTAATGCAGTGTGTGCGTGTGTTTGACACGCACTGTTATCATTTATAGAATACCTCCCTATCCTGGAATTTTGACAAGCATTTTGTTCATTACTATTTTTCAAAGTATTTTGCGTCTAGGACACGAAGTCGGCAACGAATTGATGGGAGACGTAATGACCAAACAGGTATCGTGTTCAGTCATTAATGTGTCTTTGAACAAAGAACAAAGTGGCCCTGAGATCCATATCGGTCATTTAAAGTATCTTGCGGTAATTTCTGTGTAAGCTATGCTGAGCATGAAACGGTTATTTGCATCCAAAGATCGACGTTGTCGATCTTCAGTACCAATCAGACACAGGCCCCGCAGTAATATTTTAACTGAGTATGGGAGAAAAACCTGTGAACTATTCTCATACAGCACTCTGTAGTGAACATACATACTAACTCTGTGTGGTAACAGAACCACTTACAATATCAAATAAAGTACAGTTTTGTCATGGTGATTGTCACCTTGTGGCGTTGCAACTAGTGCGCAATCGCCCATTTGTCTATTAAAAGCTTTACTTCAGAATGTATGTGGGCTGCAATGCAAGCTGGTAGAGTATTATACGGTCAGTAACGGACGAGTTGTGTCCTGCAGACTGACGTCACGACCATCTGTTGCAGCTGCGCTTGTGAAAGCAGTGGAGTAGTGCTGGCAGGCCACTTACATTATACGAAACTAAAAATATTAAAAACTAATAAAGGATCAACCTGAGGAACGTCATATTTGATGTACAACCTTCTGTAGTGAAAACAAACAATATTTCAAAGTCTGAGATCAAAAATAGTTGTATTTTGGAAGTTAGTAAAATTAAAAAAAAAAACGTAATTTTCCGACAGTCAAGAATTTAAATAAAAACAGTGATGTTATAGTTCACCTTCAGTGACTATGTACGATGATCTGATAACACTTTCAGTGTTCATACATAAATTTGGAAAGTTTTTAGTTTCAGAAAACCTCTGTGACTTTTTTATAATAATAATTTCAAGAATTCTAAGTAAATATGTGTATTGTGTGTTAGGGTGCGTGGGAATGAGAATGCGTGCGTGAGAGTATGTGGGACTTTCGGCATTATTAAAAATCATTCATGTAATTCTCTACAGGAACTGGCAAGTGTTCCAACTCTGTAACGTGGGAACGAATCCACTAGTGGTTCCCCTACTAGTGAATGTCGGATGTCCAAGTATGTATGCTTATATATAAGACAGTCAGAACATTCGCGACTACATAATAAATTTCCAGATATAGAGTAAAGCTTATAGTTCATTTTGTTTTGTTTGTTTAATTAGAGGGTTTTGTGTTACTTAATTAGACGACGTCAATGAGCCTAGAGAAGTGGTTGGTGCTTGCTAGATTTTGGCGCGAGCCGCGCCCTAGAAGTGAGTTCTCATTGGTAGTAAGTGCTGACAGCCGATGAGAAGCGAGACGGTTGGCCGCCTAGCGAGGAGATATAGTTTTGAGTGTGGGAAAGGGAGAGGAGAATCGCGAGCTAGCTTTGATTGGAGGCGGTTATGCTGGATGTGACTTTTCGGATTATGTGTAAGATGAAGTCTTGGGATGACTTCCGCGTTATGGTCCAGTGTTAATGGTATCTGGTTGTGACCAGAAACTGTTCATGAAAACTTTAGAGTGTTGTAATAATTCGTTCCGACGAAAATCGCGAGTGAACTTTGAATTATATAGTGTGGCGGTACTGAATATATTATTACTGAGTATTTTATGGCGAGCATAAACTTTAACTAAAGACAACCACTGAATATCGTGTGTAGAAGTAACTGGCCGATCATTGACTGTGTTACAAGTAATGGGTTTAGAAATTTGGGAAGGTAAAAGTTCTGGCTGTTTAGGTATGGTGATAACTGTGAGCAGAAACTTTAGTAATTTTCGTAAATGTGGGCTGATGACCTTGCTTAACGGCAATAAAGATCTATTGAAGGTTTAAATTCGAACTTCATGTTTAAAGTACGAGTTACATCCCCTTTCCGAATCATTTCTTTAAAGTACATAGACAGTTTTCAGCCAATTTTACTTACAGCGGCCTCCGGCGTGTAGCTACGAGGTTACAGTTTCCTCAGCACTGCTTTTCTGTGATCTCGTAAGTAGCTGCAGTGAGGAGTTCACGTGCGAAGATCTACCGCCGTAAAGAGGTAGGTGAACAAAAATTATAAAAGAAATTGCATTGCAGCAGCGGCAACGTATAATCCGTCGCAACTGGTGCATCGCACGCACGCACTTAAAAATCCGTCGCACCCTGCATCTTTTGTATGTATGTCATTTAATTTGATTCAGATGAATCATCTCTCTGAAAACTTCCATTACTTCATAGAAAGCAGAGGGAGGAAACACTTCAACTAGGACTTCCCTTTCGAATCTCCCGTAACTACCCTGCTAAACTCTGTTGGGACGCCGTCTCCCTGCCGCTATGGCCGGTCAAAGGGCAAGGCGCGACGCCCCTCCAATCACAGAATTATAATATTAACGTTCGCGCCCGTTAGCTCTGTAAAATCTGAGCCAGCCAATCGCCAGGCTAGCGCGAGCGGTAAAAGCCCTGAGACTTTGTTCTGGCGCACTACGGAATGTGCCGAGCGCACCAAAACAGGTGGGAACGTAGCAAACAGAAAATTTTGCCTCTTGTTCCCAGGAAACGTTTTGAAAGATGATATCACATCTCCCAGAAACCCGCTTCTCAGTCCAAAGGAAACAGTTTCTGAGTAACGTAACGTCGAGCTGTAGAGCTGTGTTTCTCTCAGGCCGTAGGTACTCTGGTGCATTCCGAGCCGGCAGTAGCTACTGCAATTATTGGTGAAACATACGGTTTTCGGTTTTCGCTTACATCGGTTTCTTCCACGCCAGTTTAAACAGACTGTTAAAACCGTTCGAAATATCGGTTTCTGAAATAACTGAGTTTCAGTTTTTTTATTCATATTATTTCCTGTGATAAACGTATAAATCGAACAAAGATGAAAATTTTTGACTATCGTATTCAAGACACATAGAATAAAAATATTTAATTAATAAATAAAATAGGCTAATAAAGAAAAGCTCGGCCCGTCCACCGTTTGCTGCTTTTTTCGACAAGTGATAAGTGCTTGAATACTACAAAAAGTGACCAGTATTTTCCTATTGATTCTTATTTTTGGAAACTCTGCTCAAAAATCATGTTGTGATCGGGGCTCATAGCACTATTTCAGCTTTACGGATAGTGAGTGCTGAAGGGTGTAAACTGAGGTTGAAGAGTCTGTGTGAATTTGTCCCATTTAAAGGGCTACAAGCACAAACGTGGATTATGTCGGCACAGGCAGCAGAACAGCTACTTTCTGTTTTTGTTGTATACTATGAACGAATTGTTGTTAAATTTTTAATGTTTTACTGTTACCGTAATTTCCTTTCTCTTTTATTATTTCATAGAAATGGCAGAGAAATCTTAAATCTTTTAAAGCAATTGAAGTATCGCACTTCATTGTTATGTGACTTCTTAAAAATATTTCGACACTAGGGTTGGTGCCATTGAGCAATACAACGGCTGTCTAGCGACGACAGCGAGGAACTACCGTGCAGACTAGGTGGGGGCAAGCCCTGGACACTGCACGTAGTACATCCGCAGCTTAAAGAACACCTCCTTTTCAGCAGGTGCTGACCTTAGGCCGCAACACGCAGCAACAGGACATCACTGTCTCAGCAGTACTGTACTATTTCTGTTGCTCGTTTCTGTTGACATTGTTATTCAAACAGCACTGGTCGCTTTTCCCATTTTCTGTAATAACGCAATATTTCAAACAAATGCAAATTTTACGAATAAAAATTACTCCTTTTTTGAAAGGTTTTATTGGAAAATAAAAAAATTTAGCACTGTTGCTATGACTAACTGATATTTCGTTTTTTACTTGGTCTTTAGTAGAATATAAAAAAAGCCTCTTATAACTGAGACCAAACAAGTATAGAAAAATACCTGTTAATCACAACTAAAATACCAGTATCGGCTTTAACAGCCGGTTTTTTCTCATCCCTACGCGACAGACCAATAAGAGGGTTAATGTTGACCACTTCAAAGAGCAGTTTGCCTCGTCAGCATAGCGGCGACCACTAAGGGCTTCCCAATACGCTTGCCTCAGAGCGCCGTCCCGCATTTGCTTCCCAAGAGCGGAGTAAAGGTGTGAATAACACGAAGCTGACGACTGTAGTAAATTGCAGTTGTTTCAAAGAAAATACCTTTTTTGCATGCTGTACATAGAAATTTTTATTTTTATTTATGCACCCAGACGCGTTTCGCCTTTTTTACAAGACATGGGTGTCCTGAAGTATTATATGATTTGTCCGTTTTATACATAGATTATGGTTTCACATCTAAGTTATAGATTTAAAAACAGTTCCTTAACGTTTCTTATGAACTGGAAAGGTACTTATACCTAACTTCTAATTCACTGCTTCTAAGCAAACTGCTTTTTGTCATCTGGCAACCAGGTGGACATCTTACAGTTCACTTTCAGTTCACTGTTTACGTTACACATCGCTGTAACTGCCATCTTTTTAATACAGAGATTCATTTGTTTTTCTAAGTGTTACCAACATTCTCAGTTTTCTGCATTCAACTGTTTTGTGAATGTCAACTGTTTTTTGAATGTGTGTGTGTGTGTGTGTGTGTGTGTGTGTAATTATTATTATTACTATTATTATTAAGAATAAATAAATGAATAAAAATAGTAATAAAAACAAAATTAATAATTTTTATTTTATTAAAAAAAATAATAAATCTCTCTCCCTCTCTATTTTACACACACACACACACACACACACACATTCACAAAACAGTTGACATTCACAAAACAGTTGAATGCAGAAAACTGAGAATGTTGGTAACAAATGAATCTCTGTATTAAAAAGATGGCAGTTACAGTGATGTGTAACGTAGACAGTGAACTGTAAGATGTCCACCTGGTTGCCAGATGACAAAAAGCAGTTTGCTTAGATGCAGTGAATTAGAAGTTACCTGTAAGTACCTTTCCATTTCATAAGAAAAGTTATGGAACTGTTTTTAAATCTATAACCTAGACGTGAAACCATAACCTGCATGTAAAAAGGACAAATCATATAATATTTCAGGACACCCATGCCTTGCAAAAAAGGCGAAACGTGTCTGGGTGCATAATTAAAAATAACAATTTCGATGTGCAGCATGCAAAAAAGGCATTTTCTTTGAAACAACTGCAATTTACATAGAGCTGCTGCGAAAATGGCGACAACAAGAAACGTGACTGTAGTAAGTCGGATCGTGTAAGATGGACGAAATATAAGAAGTCGTTAATCTAAATTATCATGACATTCACCCTGTGGTCATTCAATCCTATAAATAGTGCGAAATAGAAAGTTAAACGAAACTTAACCTGTCCGACAGCCTTGTGAATAAAATGCAAATGAGAGAGGGCTGTGAAGAATGCACTGCTGCCTTTCACAGAGTATTGGTTTTACAAGTCTTAGCTTTTTCATAGTTAAAACTTCCGTTTGTTTCTCCGACTACGATGTCGCCATCATGACCCTGTGTTGTCTTTTTTCTGTAACTATGCCGTTTAGTGTGGTCTACGAAGGTACTTATGAACCCACAGGAATGTTTGTGGAATAATATAATTCCCTTCAATTTTTTCTTTCGCAAGCTTGAAATTTCCCTTTTCTTAATTTTTGTGTATGGTATACACCTTTTACCAATTATTATTCCGTTTCAATGTATTTCAATTTTTAAGAGTTAAAAACCACTTCTAGAGAGCCCGAAATCATTATCTGATGCAATGAAAAATAGCTAAAATAATCTCTGCAGCATTCTGGAAAGCATCGTTCGCAACATTGAGGGAAAACTGCTACCCGTAGCCTGTGTCGCTGTTGGAATGGAACACATGTCATTATTCCGCACGTGCAAGCTATTTCATTCGGAGATATTAAGTTTTCGGGCCGTGTCAACTAAAAACGCGCAGTAAAACTAAACCGTTTGTATGTGTAATGGGGCTTTTTGCGCCGGAAACAGTAGTGTGCCCATAACGGTACGCACCAAATGGTTTGGGCAGGCCCGCTGGGTTCGCCACGCGCGTAAAGTAGATGCCGCGAATTCGTTCAGCTGTCAGCAGAGTGCTGCCGGGTGCTGAGTGCGAATTTCGGGCCATCGCTTCATTTGTTTACTAATAAATCACTGTTCTAGTACGCAGTGAGCCCACTGTATATTTCTAGCAGGCTATAAACAGTGAGAACGTCACTGCGTTGTTACGCTCGGTGCACTAATTTCTACCTGAATGATCAACGGTAGCTATACTACATGAGGTCGTAACGCTGCGAAAAAAATAATGCATAAATAACACACACAATAGGAGGAGTAGTCACAAAGTTGATTATCACCTCGAAGAAATCAGGCTGCGACCATAAAGCTTGGTGATGACGTCACTTCACCTCTACATGTTCTACCTTCAGTGCGACACTTTTTGCCCAACGATGGACGATTAGGTGGGGACCTTGGTTGTATAAATTTTTGCTGTTCAGGTCCTCCTGCAAATCGCTACAGTCTTCTGCCGTTGCAGCCTTCTTATAGACAACCACATCACCGACAAACACTCTTATGGAGCCCCCGACCTTTTTGTACTGGGTCGTTTGTATACAGGGTCATTCAAAAGTAATTGTACACACTTCTTGGCTGAAATGTATGCTTCAAAATGAGAGTAAAACGTTGTATAAAGCTTTGTTTGAAATTGATTTATTTCAGAGTTACGCCGTAGAGCAAGGGTCACAACTGCTACAGAAAATATCTCAGAATGCAATGAGACGAAGGGACTCGAAATTCTACACAAAAACGTACTGCACGTTTACCGAGGGACATGTTTGTAATGATGTCCATATAGAAGAAACAGTGGCGTGTTCGACTTCCTTCCGCTCTCGAAATTTTGCAGGCTCCGTTCATCTCATACTGCTATTTTCATTTCGTTGCTTTAGTTTTGCTACATTATCAACTGCAGCACCATCCACGAGCACCTTGAGGCGGCCCCTAAAGTAGAAGTCCGGGGCATAAGTTACGGGGCCGGCCGGAGTGGCCGAGCGGTTAAAGGCGCTACAGTCTGGAACCGCACGACCGTTACGGTCGCAGGTTCGAATCCTGCCTCGGGCATGGATGTGTGTGATGTCCTTAGGTTAGTTAGGTTTAAGTAGTTCTAAGTTCTAGGGGACTTATGACCACAGCAGTTGAGTCCCATAGTGCTCAGAGCCATTTGAACCATAAGTTACGGAGATCTGGCAGGCTAGGCAACTGGTCCCGCACGTATCGGGATAAACTGTTTGAGATACTTTTCTGCCTGCAGACTGAAATGTGCAGGGGCACAACCGACAAAGCGACATCAGTCGATACGCAGGCGAACATGACACGACAAAAACCTCTGCTGGCCCATGATGTAATGCCTACCACAAAATGACATTATGTATCATAACTCGGAAATAATGCAGTTTCAGTCAATACTTTGCTTAAAATTTTACTCTTATTTTCACCCGTACATTACTCCCACGAAGTGTGTACACATACTGTTGAATCACGCTGTATATTGCGAACAGTAACGGTCCTATCACATATCCATGCTGTGTGTCCGCAACTAACATTTACGTCTGTCGATTTCGTTCCTCTAAGACCGACGTGTTGTGTTTTATGTGCAAGGAAGTCTTGAATCCAGTCACAAATCTGATCCGTTGCTCAGTAAGCTCTTTGTTTATCCATTTTTTTCATTAAAGGCAGTGCGGGATAGTGTTAAACCCGTTCCTGAAGTCGAGGAACACGTCATCAACCTGACAGTCGATGTCCAAAGCGCTGTGGATTTCGTGGAGGAACAGAGCGAACTTAGTTTCTCAACATCTCAGTTTGCGGAAACTATGTTGGTTTTTATAAAGGAGATTTTCTTTCTCCAAAAACATTATAATACTTGTGCATAAAATATGTTCCATAATTCTACAAGAGACTAGCGTCAGTGATATAGACCTATAATTATGTAGAAATAACTCAAAAGCCAAGATCGCGTAAATATTGTTTACTGGATGACCGGTTTCAACACACC
The DNA here is from genome assembly GCF_021461385.2 of Schistocerca piceifrons. Taxonomy (NCBI): domain Eukaryota; kingdom Metazoa; phylum Arthropoda; class Insecta; order Orthoptera; family Acrididae; genus Schistocerca; species Schistocerca piceifrons. The sequence goes on from NC_060138.1 coordinate 827,599,990, forward strand.
AAAGGAGCCATCATGGGATCTGAATGTAGATTAACATTTATAAACCATTTGGATATAACGATACATGAGGCAGACCAGCTGACGTAAAATCATTATCACTTGCTTTGCCTCATGTATCGTTATATCCAAATGGTTTATAAATGTTAATCTACATTCAGATCCGATGAGCCGCGCAGGATTAGCCGAGCGGTCTGGGCGCTGCAGTCATGGGCTGTGCGGCTGGTCCCGACGCAGGTTCGAGTCCTCCCTCGGGTATGGGTGTCTGTGTTTGTCCTTACGACAATTTAGGTTAAGTAGTGTGTAAGCTTAGGGACTGATGACCTTAGCAGTTAAGTCCCAGACGATTTCACACACAACTGAACATTTTTTTTTTAACATATCCGATGACGGCACCTTTAGTGTGTTGAAACCGGTTATCCAGTACACAGTGTTTAAGCGATCTTGGCTTTTGAGTTATTTCTACAACAGAGTGATCGCCCCACTACGCACTATGTGTTCACTGCAAAACTATAAATATGTATAACTATCCTGTAAACGGTCTTCAAAACGGGAATGACCTGCGGTTTTTCCCCGTCGCTAGGTATCCTTCATTGCTCCAGCGACCTATGATAAACCGAAGTTCTTTCACATAATCTTTATAGGATCTTACAAATGGTTCAAATGGCTCTGAGCACTATGGGACTTAACATCTGTGGTCATCAGTCCCCTAGAACTTAGAGCTAATTAAACCTAACGAACCTAAGGACATCACACACATCCATGCCCGAGGCAGGATTCGAACCTGCGACCGTAGCGGTCATGCGGTTCCAGGGTGAAGCGCCTAGAACCGCACGGCCACACCGGCCGGCTTAGGATCTTACAGGTATCTCCTCTGGTCCAGATACCTTTCCACTACTAACGAATTTTAGCTGCTTTTCTGTTCCGCGAGTACTTATCTCGATATTTGCCATTTCGCCGTTCGAAATATGATTGAAAGGAGGGGTTGTGTTACGATCTTCCGCGGTGAAATAATTTCAGAAGATCGAAATCAGTATTTCGGCCATCTCTCTGTTATCTTCCGTTTCGGTGCCGGTATGATCTCTGAGGATAGATTTTACATAACACCTACCTCTTAGGGTTTTCAGTCAGATCATTTACAAAATTTTGCTTTCGAATTCAGTGAACACTTCTTTAATCCATCTCCTTGCGCTAATTTGCGCTTCGCTCAGCTTTCGTTTGTCTGCCGTGTTTATCTTAATCCCATAGAAAAGATCTAGGACTATTTGGAATGGCGAGTGAAGCGAATGTTGCAGCTCTACAGGATCTAATCATCGATGACTGGCTTCCGCTGGATGTGGCATACGTGAAGTAACTTTTGGAATCATTTTCTGAATTGATGTCATCATCAACGCTAGAGACGGTATTACACGATATTAAGAAACTCGAAACAGATTCGAAATGCTATACGTTTATAAATGGTTTAACAAAGGTATTTATAAAACTACTGATTATTCTTAAGATAACTATTTTTGCAAAAAGTCGACTTAAACATAAAAAAACTATCTACATTTCTCTATGTATGTAAGGCTCTAAATTCTTTGAAAGTTACACAAGAAGAAAAACCCTGTGTTAAAATGTGCTCAAGCAGAAGCTGAGAAAGAGTACACTTTATTCTTAGAAAATACGGCATATAGGAAACAAATATTAAAGTGTCAATGGATTTCAGCTTCGTATGATGAGTTGTCTGCGTCCTCTTACTTCTCATCTTGCAATTTCCTTGTTCCTGCTTGAGCGCTGTCTTGTTCTTGTTTCAAGATCTCTAACAGCTCTGTCTGATGCTGTAAGTATTTGTGTATCTAAATTTAACATTTGTTTCACTGTCGAACGACCAAAAGCCAGCAGCAGTCTTTTCAGAACTTGGAACCTTGTAGCATTTCCCCCACATTGCATCATGTAATGTACTAATTGACACGAACACTGTCTTAAAATTCTGGCCCAGATTATGCTGTTGATGTACTTATGATTCAGTTTGCGTCCATGAAGAGAGTTCTTCAATACTTCTAACAAATCTTCGAAAGTTTCTTTCAAGATCTAAACCATGGTAAAGGGTACAGCTGGTTTGTGAATAAAATTCTCACCACTTTGATGTGCTCAGTTTTATTTCCACCATGAATCGTTTCGTGGAGGGCATAGGCCATGAATGGGTTTATCATCTGTTGGAGAGAGGTGAAACAAAACCGTCTATACAGCTTTTCTCATACCTTCTCCGCTACTAACATTTTGCATGATAGCCATGCCACAATCTTTTTACGTTTTATCCTTGACAGATTCTGTGAGTCTTTTCTTACCATTTAATCCTCTACCACCATCCAATTTCTATCCGTTTTACGCAGTTTTCAGTCGTCGCAGTGCCAAACCCGTTCTATTTTGCACATGACCTACGCGCTCCAGTTTAATGTTAGCTACATTGCCTCCAGGTTCTCTGCCTCAACTGCTTTGACCGTTTCTGTATCACGGCATCCTAAATAACTGCTCTCGGAGGCAGGTGATTCAAAAAATCAAATTTCAGTCTGAGAACTGTCAAATGTACACAGTAACACCGGCACAGTGTTTTGTTTAAATGAGTGAATAAACTAGAAATAAGGCAATAACATATGCGTATTATGTATCAGTGGAAAGAGCAAATTCCATATATTACGATCAATGAAGACAATGAAAATTTTAAGTTTTCAAATTGTCTGGAGCCCCTTAACGTAATGTCCTGTAGCGGATGATGAATGTTTTGTCCATTGCGCTTATTTAGATGGGATAGTTTTTCATTGTTATCTCAAGTATCGATATTCTATATTTTACACCACAGCCTTGCTCCAGGAGAAAGCTCACTTTCTCTCCCACGCTTCATGTAAATTCACCAACCTCCGGGACTTCACAAATTTAGTATGGTGTCTCCAAATTCTGTAAAACTCCTCCGTGAGATTTGCTGAGGGCTTGAAACACTCGGACATTACTCGGAAATTGAACGAGTGAGACTTGTGAATTTTTTTCTTGTGGAGCTGCTCTCAACTTTCTCAGAATTTTTCTAGTGTGTCGTAATTCACCATTCGCCCTCACTAACTATGTTATTTGCTGAAACTTCAGAGTCGAAAGGATGTGCCGGATGCATACAACTACACATCAACAATAACGTGTTTGTATGAATGGTCATGTTCCACAGCATCTGTCGAAAAATAACTTTTTCCCTATGTGCTAATCAAGGACAGTGTAATAGACTCGTTTCGCTGTCATTGATAAAGCAGAATCAGTGGTGATGGGCGTTTATATAATTAGAAAACAAAGAGTTTTTCCCCGGTGCTAACAGAGGACGGGTCCACTCTCATTATTTGCATTTCTTCGACTTTGCATTTACTGCATTTAAGATTTTTGCTCTTTGTAGTGCTTCTATAAATTTTCGCACAAGTTGCATTCATACTGAAATTAAATCAAGTGAACCCATGGTAAACGTCACTATGAATCAAAGAGTACTAACTTTTACAAAGCCAAAAGGAAGTACAAAGAAAAAGTACTGCAAATAGCAAAGCGGGTCCCAAAACCAGAAAAATACGAATGCAGAAGTTCAATCATGGTTCTTCAACAATACCGCCTGCTAGCAAGGAGCGATAAGTCTATGGTCGATGAAATGTGTAAAATGGAGTAATAAATATGAACCGCCGCTGATGCTTCGTCGATAAAAGCGCAACGCATCTGATGTAACAGTCTCTTAAACTGTAGAACCCCTAAGACAGAATAAACGGCACAATAATAATAATAATCATATTCACTAATATTTCGTCCCCGTCAGCAGGAAACTGCAATTTATCAGCCTGAGAAACAGACTATGTTTTGCCGAGAACCCCCTAAATCAATAGATTACACATTGATTTTTAAGTAGAGTAAAATTCAATATTTTCGTTACGATATATTTCATTTGGTATATTTATTACCGGTGATCAAAAATTTACCACCAACATCAAACTTTCTGCTCAGTAGCCATTCAAGAAGCTGAACAGTACAAAGCATTAAATACAGATTATTTAAGCATTTAGTTGTTATGGTATCCTGTTGTGGAATACAGCCACCCATTACATGAAACTAGATTTCGGTAAAAAAAATGCAGAAAAACATAAAAAAGTATTACTCAGCTCTTGTTCTACATATGATACCCAGATACGAGGATTTGGTCCCTCTTTCTACTATCTCATCAAAACTCCGCCAGAATGCAAGTACCTCTCAACTAGAAAATGGAAAGTAGTTCCTGCGATAAAATGCCCTTCATCTACATCAGTTTCTGTCCGTCTTGAGCAAACCAGCTGTGTTTCCCTCTTCTCTGTTCAGAGAGTTGTTGATTCTGGTATCTAGCGTCTGTTGATGCAACGCGTATTTTAGCTTTAATACTGTGATAACAGTCTTCTTTAGCGCTTACTGCCATGTATGCGATTCTTGAGCCTTTGGATTAGGGACCTTAACTCATACTTGTCTCTAATATCGCATTCCTCCGCCCCCGGTTCGATAAAATCGCCAAGTTCGCTGTAGTTAATAAGCTGCACGCTAACTTCAGCATAACGGCCGTCTTAGCTGCCTTTAAACGAATTCCGTCTCGAAATATACCACTCCACTGCGGCGATAAAATCAGACTAACTGCGGCCACATCTCCTGCAGAATGTTTACACCGACCATCTGCTTATACGATGCCGTTAAATTTCGTCCTCCGTTGTTATCGTCAATCTGCAAGTGTATGACATTACACCGTGGGTTAACTTTGTATAAACTGATGACAAGTAAGATTGAGTAAAAAGAGGCGAATACGTGGCCAGCTGTCGCTGAGCTAGACACGGGTTGGCACAAACGGATGACCAAGCTTACGTCGTACAGCACTGGATCTACCGGTTCCGCGGAGGCAGTTTTCTTTTGTGAAGTGTAGTGTGATGCATTCCAACACGGCAGGGGTAAGTTTAAATGCGAACATTTTAGGTTAGCCTTTACCGTGACTGTTACTGACATTAAATGAAACAACAAGTTTACTGTTACCAGCCACTGTTTTGTTTTCTCCACTAGACAGTGTCACAAGTTCCTCCAAAAAATCGTAACACGACACACACACACAAATGTCATGCTAACAAATGTAAATCCACCTGATGATGGAAGTTTAAACCTTTGAAACGCGTCGTGGAGATAAATAAACAGTGAGTGGTAACAGTAAAGTTGTTGTTTCATTTAGTGGCGGGGGTAGGTTGTGATTCTCTCTTCGTCACTGTTGCCGAGACTAAGCGGGCTGCACGCTGGGATAGCTATGATGAAACAAGAAATAATGCACACTAGAGAAGGTAGTGAGAGAATGGAGAAAATCCGTCGCTAATAAGGGTGTTCAACTAGGAAGAAACACATGTGAAATCACCATAGATTGTCTAGCTTTTGCCGATGTTATGGCGTTAATTTCTGACTCACTGGATAGTGCTAAATAACAAATCACAGAACTATAGAAACAGACAAAAAAGAACTAAAAGTATCATTCGAAGAAACACAAGTCATGACAAATGTCAGTGATATCCCTCCAAAACTTCAAATTCATCACAACACAATATCTGAAACAAATTGTTTTAAATAGGTTGGAGAATGGATAACAAGCAGCACAAAAGAAAAGATAGTCATCGACAGGCCATTCCAAATGACAAGAAATACATATAACAAAAAACTTTGTCTTGGAACACAAAACTGAGACACTATCAAACATTTGGAAGACCTGAAACACTGTATACAGCAGAAACAGTTAAACTAACAAGATTTGGGGAACTTGAAAAACTGGAAAAAGTTGAAAGAAAACTCCTGAGGAAAATACTGGGACCTAGAAGTAACTGTCATGTTGAATACAAATCAAGATAAAACAGAGAGCTATATTTAAAAATGGAAAAGCTGACTGGTGTCATGAGGAAAAGAATACTACAGTTTTATGGTCAGATATACCGAATGGATAATAACAGACTAACGCAGTAGATCTCCAGTCACTAAATAGCTAAATATCAAAACCCACATGATTCTCCGAAATTAAACAAGGTATGCAAAACACAGGAATTAGAATGGACATAACGGATAGCAGAATACTTTTTAGAGAAGCAACACAAAAGGCAGGATTTTAGGAAAGGAAGAGGTCTGGAAAAGGAAGAAAGTGGAGCCAGGAAGAAAAGGAGCGACACTCTCAAGGGATGAAGGAAGTTTTGGAGCAACGAAAATTAAAAACAAAGAAGCAAAACGAAAAATTGATTTAATTGTATCCTTCAAAAGGGTTATTACAATAAATAAATAAATAATCCACCGCATCGACTTTACCGTAGGAACCCTATATTAAATTCACAGATGAAGGTCCATTAAACGCACAAAGAAAGGTTTACAGAACACACTCCTCCTCCCCCATTTTTCTGGTACTGACAATTGTGAATTCCATTTCCTTTCTGTATATTTAAAAGTTAATATTTTTCAGGGACCGGTAAGTCAGTTTGCCTGTGAGAGTGGAGGCCAAACAGTTACATTTACATGCATTTGTCAGGAACGTACAACAGGTAAGAGAAGTAGTTAACATGAACCAACTGTGATAGAGAGTCCCAGCTTCCTTCGTCTGAGAGACGCAATAAATTTTATTCCCTACTGACAGTGCACTGGCCATCTGATTGGCAGATATAGAACTGACAAGCAACAATGCGCTACGTCATTTGATGGCGACCAGGTTATCGTTATTGCTATCTATTCATCTCAGAATACGTTCCACAATCTATGTATTCTCTTTAATTCTATTTTCTTCCTTACACTTCATTATATGTTCTGTATCAATGTATGAAATGCACGGTTATGTGATATCTAAATCCCAAACTGGCCCCGAGTTAAAAATCAGTCAATGGACCATCGCTTTACCAGGCAACTGTCATGGTTATCAACACTTCACTGTCTTTCATAACTAGTTGCGACCGACTGACATGTGGCACTTCGATCTGGGATTTTTAATGTTTGGTTGTCACTTGAGGTGAATGCTGATATAGTTTGTTCAAGCAAGGATGAGTTCTTCTTTCATCCTGGCCCAACTGGAATAGCAGAACACCGCACTGGATGTCACAGATGTTACGATGCTGGGATAAACGGTGGCGCAGTGGTTAACACACTGTGCTTGTGTTTGTGAAAAGCAGACTTCACACTTCACGCTGAAGGTTGTATGTGGTTGCTCTAAGTCGTTTGTGGTGAATGAGGAGATTACTGCTTTGATCAAAGACACATTCTCCCACCGCTTACCGATATCGAGCCTGTTCCAAAAAAAAAAAAAAAAATCGTTCAAATGGCTCTGATCACTATGGGACTTAACATCTGAGGTCATCAGTCCCATAGAATTTAGAACTACTTAAACCTAACTAACCTAAGGACATTACACACATCCATGCCCGAGGCAGGATTCGAACCTGCGACCGTAGCAGTCACGCGGTTCCGGACTGCAACGCTTAGAACCGCACGGCCACCACGGCGAGCTTCGAGCCTTTTCTTCCCAGTCGATTTCACCGTAACGCGAAGTTAAACCATAATCTTTCTTCTCTCATTTCTTATTCGTTACAAAAGACTATCAGTTTTATAGAATTTTTGTTTAATACGACCTTAATTATGGATACATGGCGTATACCTCAGCGAGCCTACCGTACGTGAAGTTATTGCATACAGCGTAACCTGATGGAATCCAATGATGCACAGTTAGGTCATACTCTTGGAGAAAGTAAATACCGACTGCCGAACTGTTATGAATTATTATATTTGAATATCAGCTATGGTGCCTTACTGGCACGATCTTTAGGCCCCTATATATGTAGCTAGATATCTCATCTAAACGTTTATACTATTAAAGAAATCACTACTTTCACCTGGCTATCGTGGATTTCTGAAACTTCTCGGTGAACATGGACACTCCACACCTCTAAGTTGTCGTCAGAGGTGTGGAGAACCCATTTCTACAGAGAAGTTTCAGAAATCCATGGTAGCCAGTAGCAATTATTGACGACTGTAATGGTACAGACGTTTAGATGACACACCTGACTACGTGAAAAAGGGCCTGAAGATGGTGTCAATAAGGCACCGAAACTGGTAGTCAAATAAAACAGTTCATAGTATTACGGCTGTCGGCACCTATTTTCTTCAAGTCTTTGACCAGCTGCAGTCCCGTTCCATTTAGACTCAATGGAACTACCGAAACTAAATAATTTCCTTTCTGCTGTAGATCACTGGGGATAGCTAGCATCATATACCAAACGTGCTTGGTACACATAAATAAATTCTGTTGCAAAAGACGGAATTTTTATTATCTGTATGATAAAGCATAAATGAAGCAGAAACTGAGGAGAAAAGGCCGCAGATATTGACAATATGTTGCGACAAGGCTGGCCACAGGGACTTTTAGAAACAGTCCCGCGTCGAGGCTGGCGAGACACCATTTCATGTCACAGGGAGCGACAAGCACACAAAACATGTTTAGCACACAAGGCACTAGCATAGCGCGCCGTTCCTCGCACACCCATGGCGCGAGTATTCAGTAATTGTCCACAAGCAACAAATTCCATCTGAGATCGGAACTATTGCTTGTGATGTACTCTACTTCGCATCATTACACCCTGAAATCACCTACAAATTTAATCATGTTTTCCGCCTACAATATTGCAATTACACTATAAGTAAAATTCTTCATTTTCTATCTTTTCTCGTATTTCAGTTTCAGTGCATTACTTGATGAAGAAATACATCCACGGTAAAGGCAGGTGACCATTCCGCTTTGATATGACAATATGAACTTGGAAATTTGGTTGTGCTGTATGTCATTTACGATTATTACACGTTTGAGTATTGTAATACGACTACCTTTGGTCATACTTATGTAACATTTTAGCTTCTAACGGCTGTAAACTTATTGTTTTACAACTTTTATTTTATTTTCATTTGGTGAGTTTTATTGATTTTATGTTTACATTGTACTGCACCAGTTAATTCAATATACATCTTTTGTTATTATTGACTAACGAGCATCTCTGTTACGTCTTTTACGATGCTACCTTATAACGCACATTTTATGCCATTCAAATTTTATCTAATGTCAACATATAAGTATCTTCTAAACAAAAACAGCAACCATGTATCTCTGTCAAGTTGTCCACGATGTTATGTTATGACATGTAGTTCGTTTCATTGTTCAAATGGTTCAAATGGCTCTGAGCACTAAGAGACTTAACATCTGAAGTCATCAATCCCCTAGAACTTAGAAGTACTTAAACCTAACTAACCTAAGGACATCACACACATCCATCCCCGAGGCAGGATTCGAACCTGCGACCGTAGCGGTCGCGCTGTTCCAGAATGAAGCGCCTAGAACCGCCCGGCCACACCGGCCGGCCGTTTCTTTGCACAATTACTCTTCGATTTCATTTCTGTGGTCAATGCTAGCGCTACCTAGAGGCCTTTTGTTTACTTCCCAGACAGCTTATTCGCCACAGACAGTTTGGTGCTGGTTATCTCTGAATAGACAACGGCTCTGTCTAATATGCCTATATCAGAAGCGATCTGTATTATATTCAGTCTACGTGCTCATTTTCGCGAACCTTTTACTAAAGTATGATTTAAATGTAAGTGGGGTATTAAATGTAAAAATTGAGAATTCTGTATACGGGTCACTACTGTGCATTCTTACGTTAGTATGAGTATAATTGTTTCTTTTTACACTTTGTACCACAGTTTTTGTCTGAAGACAAAATTTTGAAACGCGTAACGCTTGATAAAGAACTGTGCGGTCAAGTCATTTCCATATTTCCAAGCTGCGGCAATTTTGTTGGCCAGCATTGCAGAATACGAGTTCGCTTAGTTCGATGCGGTAATTAACAGCTAACCGGCTGATTCGAAGACACGGTGTCGTGGGCGGCCGTGGTCTGCTCCGCTGCAGACCCAGCTGGTCTGCGCACCCCTGCCTTCTTTCTTCTAGGCTCGTCCCGTCCCGTCCATTCGGGCAGTGGCCGGTTTTGAGCCTCGCCGCGCGCCTTCAGCTCTCCACACAAACGAAGAGTAACTGCCAGGTCGTCCCATTAGGACGGAGCCATGTTTATGACGTCATTATGGAGCAGGTCGCGTCGCGGGCGCTTAATTAGCGGGCAATCTGGCGCGGGCAGACGCAGCCGAGCAGAAGAGGGGACGCGCTAAGAATTAACCTGCTGCAGGAGCCACGGGTCTCCAATTACTACAAAAGATAAGCAACAAACATTGGAAATGTACCAAAGCATCTTCGTAGTTGTATTACTAATTGACTAAGTACCGAGAGTGGATAGGTGGAAAGAGAACGCTGAAGGCATCTACGATGGGAGACAAACTACCTGATGACGTAATAAAAAAGAAATGGAAATTGATGTGGAAGACATAGGAGATCCAGTATAAGACTCAGAGTTTAACAGAGCTCTTAAAGACTTCCAATCAAATAAGGAGGAAGGTACAGGTAACATTCATTTGAAATTCCTAAGCTGGTTGTCAGCCTCCTCAGCTAAATGGTCTGCGCGTCTGACTGCCATCTTGCGATCCCCGGTTCGATTCATTTCATCACAATCCATACGCAAGTCGCCCAATGTGGCGTCAATTTAAAAGATTTGCGTCTCCGCGGCCGAACTTCCCCGGGCATAGAGCTCCCGCCCATCAGTGTCATACAGGCATTTAATTTAATTTACAAACTCGTTGGAAGAAGTGGCCTACTGAAGCCGTTTTATACACTCTACAAGTCTGGAGACATACTATCAGACTCTCGAAAAACTTCCCGAAGATAACAAGGACACTCAAGTTCGAGAACTATCGAGCAATTGGCTTAACAGCTTATTCATCCAACTTGCTGATATCCCAGAAGAATGAAATAGGAAATTGAGTATCTGCTACATGAAAATCAGTTTCGCTTTAGAAAAAGTAAAGATATCAGGTAGGTAGTTCTGACATAGCACTTAATAATGGAATCAAAGCTTAAGAAAAATCAAGACACGCTCGTAGGGTTTCTTCACTTAAAAAAAGGCGTCAGACAGTTTAAAATGGTACAAGATTTTAGAAATTCTCAGCAAAGCAGATGGTTGCCTCATCTATAAGGAAATACGGCTAATATACAACGCGTCCATTCATCAACAGGGAACGATAAGAACGGAAGAATGTGTGAATTCCTGAGGGACGAAACTGCTGGGGTCATCGGACCCTAGACTGACACACTACTTAAACTAACTTACGCGAAGAACAACACACATACCCATGTCCGAGGGAGGACCCGAACCTCCAGCGGAAAGTACAGCGCAATCCGTCACATGGTGGCTCAAACCATGCGGCCACTTCGCGCGGCGAATGGAAGACCAAGGATAAAATACTCTGATTACAAAATGAGTTCGATCGGGTTGTAGTCTTTCACCCATTGTATTCAATCTGTACATCGAAGAAACAGTAACGGAAATGAAAGCTTCAGCAGTGTGATACAAATTCAGGGTCAAACGATATCGATGTTCTGACAACTTACAGGAATGCAGCGGGATGACGTCTTCGACAGTCACCGATGTTTCGATAGATCCTGATGTTTTCCACCTTTGGAGAAAATGGATTTCATCAAATTTTAAAAATATTACTCAAAAATGGTTCAAATTGCTCTAAGCACTATGGGACTTAACATCTCAGGCCATCAGTCCCCTAGACTCACAACTACTTAAACCTAACTAACCGAAGGACATCACACACATCCATGCCCGAGGTAGGATTCGAATCTGCGACCGCAGCAACAGCGCGGTTCCGGACTGAAGCGCCTAGAAACGCTCGGCCACAGCGGCCGGCAATATTTCCTCAATACTCGTTTGTACACTGATATATTTTGGGTTGAGGTTCTCATCGATGAAAAATAGAGGGGAAACTTTAGTGTATGTATATAAATGGGATAGTAATAATCGAACGTAAATAGTTGACTTAAGTTACTTGTTGAAGTCAATCGTAGTTTATTCATTATGTAGGCTCTGTTGTCTAGAAGTTTAACTCATTGCTGTTGGTTGCAGCAGGATGGCTATATAGGTTCACATTTTGTGCTGAATACTAATACTAGTAATAAAAGGTGGAATTGTTCCACAAATATTTATTCCACTATCCTTCAGTCTAACATTTCAATCAGAACTGCATAAGTTCATAAAACAAAATAAACAGCCACGAAACGCTTCGCGCCAAGTACGTACTACTTCTTGCAAATCAAACACAATGTAGAGATAAAAGTACTCCAGAGATACAGATCTAGTTGTGTCGTTGTAGTATCCTGTCTGAAGATGGGATTGATGCAGCTCTTCATGCTACTTTATCTTGTGCAAGCCTCTTCATCTCCGAATAACTACTGCAAGCTACATCCTTTCAAACTTCTCATAGTATTCATCTCTTGGTCTTCGTCTACAATTTTCAGCCTTCACACATCCCTCCAGTGCTAAATTAGTGATCCCTCGATGTCTCAGAACATGTCCTGTCAACAGACATCTTCTTTTAGTCAGGATGTATCACAAATTTCTTTTCTCGCCAGTTGTATCTTATTACCTCCTCATTAGCTACGTGATGTACCCAGATAACCATCAGCAATTTTCTGTAGTATCACATTTCAAAAGCTTCTATTCCCTACTTGTACGAGCCGTTTATCCTCCATGTTTCACTTCCTTAGAAGGCTTCACTCCTGACAAAACTTTCAGAAAGGACTTCCTAACACCTGAATCTATATTCAAATCTGCTCTTCAGAAACGCTTTTCTTATCATTGCCAATCAACGTATTATATCCTCTTTGCTTCGACTATCGTCACTTGGTTTCTCTTCTTTTCCAGACACCGTCCATTCCGTCCAGCTGATATTTCAAGTCCTTTGCTGTCTCTGACGGAATTAAAATGTCAAAAATGTCATCAACAAAGCTTTTATTTCTTCTTCCTGAACTTTAATTCCTTCTCCAATTATTTTTTTTTTTTCCTTTACTGCTTGCTCAGTTTACAGATTGAATAACATCAGGGAGAGGCTACAGCACTTTCTCTCTCCCTTCTGAGCCACTGCTTCCCTTTTGTGCCCCCCGACTCTTATAACTGCCGTCTCGTTTCTGTACACGCTGTCAATAGCCTTTCGCTCCCCTCCCCCCCCCCCCCCCCCCCCCATTTTACTTCTGCTACGATCTGAATTTCAAATAGTTCGTTCCAGTAAAGATAGCCAAATGCTTTCTCTATGAGTGCAAATGCTTTAAAACTAGGTTTGCCTTTCCTTAACCATTGTTCTAAGAGAGGTTATTGGATCAGTATTGCCCCCCGTGTGTCTACATTTCTCCATTATTCAAACTACAGTTTTTCCATTGTTCTGTAAATAACAGGCGAAATACCCTCAGACTTATAGAAGAACATAATAATTCCAATTCCAAAGAAAGCAGGCGATGACAGATGTGAAAATTACCGAACTATCAGTTTAATAAGTCACGGCTGCAAAATACTAACGCGAATTCTTTACAGACGAATGGAAAAACTGGTAGAAGCCGACTTCGGAGAAGATCAGTTTGGATTCCGTAGAAATATTGGAACACGTGAGAGAATACTGACCCTACGACTTATCTTAGAAGCTAGATTAAGGAAAGGCAAACCTACATTTCTAGCATTTGTAGACTTAGAGAAAGCTTTTGACAATGTTGACTGGAATACTCTCTTTCAAATCCTGAAGGTGGCAGGGGTAAAATACAGGGAGCGAAAGGCTATTTACAATTTGTACAGAAACCAGATGGCAGTTATAAGAGTAGAGGGACACGAAAGGGAAGCAGTGGTTGGGAAGGGAGTGAGACAGGGTTGTAGCCTCTCCCCGATGTTATTCAATCTGTATATTGAGCAAGCAGTAAAGGAAACAAAACAAAAATTTGGAGCAGGTATTAAAATCCATGGAGAAGAAATAAAAACTTTAAGGTTCGCCGATGACATTGTAATTCTGTCAGAGCCAGCAAAGGACTTGGAAGAGCAGTTGAATGGAATGGACAGTGTCTTGAAGGAAGGATATAAGATGAACATCAACAAAAGTAAAACAAGGATAATGGAATGTAGTTGAATTAAGTCGGGTGATGCTGAGGGAATTAGATTAGGAAATGAGACACTTAAAGTAGTAAAGGAGTTTTGCTATTTGGAGGGCAAAGTAACTGTTAATGGTCGAAGTAGAGAGGATATAAAATGTAGACTGGTAATGGCAAGGATAGCATTTCTGAAGAAGAGAAATTTGTTAACATCGAGTATAGATTTAAGCGTCAGGAAGTCGTTTCAGAAAGTATTTGTATGGAGTTTAGCCATGTATGGAAGTGAAACATCGACGATAAATAGTTTGGGCAAGAAGAGAATAGAAGCTTTCGAAATGTGGTGCTGCAGAAGAATGCTGAAGATTAGATGGGTAGATCACATAACTAATGAGGAGGTATTGAATAGAATTGAGGAGAAGAGGAGTTTGTGGCACAACATGACTAGAAGAAGGGATCGGTTGGTAGGACACGTTCTGAGTCATCAAGGGATCAATTTAGTATAGGAGGGCAGCGTGGGGGGTAAAAATCGTAGAGGGAGACCAAGAGATGAATACACTAAGCAGATTCAGGATGTAGGTTGCCGTAAGTACTGGGAGATGAGGAAGCTTGCACAGGATATAGCAGCATGGAGAGCTGTATCAAATCAGTCTCAGTACTGAAGACCACAACAACAACGACATACTAAACTGATATTCACACCCGTCAGCACCCACTTTCTTCGGAATTGCAATTAGTACATTATTCTTGAAGTCTGGGGGTATTTCGCCTGTCTCTTACATCCTGCGCAACTGGTAGAATAGTCTTTTACACAGTTGGCGGTCCCAAGGGTACCAGTAGCATTGACGGAATATCGTCTACCCTAGCGCCGTTCTTTCGACTTAGATCTTTCATTGAGGACTCTGTCGAATTCTTCTCGCGGTATCATACCTTCCATCTCATCTTTATCAACGTTCCCTTCCCTTTGTTCAATGTTCATTTCTCTTGTATAGCTTCTCTATACCCTCCTTCTGCCTTTAAGCCTTCCCTTCTTTGCTTAGTGCTGGATTTCTCCCTGAGCTCTTGATATTCGTAGGGCTGCTTCTCTTTTCTCCAGAGGCTTCTTTAACTTTCCTGTAGGCGGCGTCTACCTTTCCGCAAGTGATATATGCTTCTATATCTTCCGAAGCTGCAGCTGGTCTCCAGAGAGATGTATGCAAGAGCGCCTGTGTGCGTGCGTGCATGCATGCATGCGTACGTGCGTGTGTGTGCGTGTGTGTGTGTGGGGGGGGGGGAATAGGAAAGGACATGGGAAAACAAGAGATTGTTTCCGAAACAAACAGTTAATAAAAACAACGGTCTGAGAATTTCCGTGTCCTTCAAAAGCCTTACTAATCTACAGCTCTATACATTCTAAAATACGGTCAATGATCCTACAGTGAAACTGTCCGAGTCCATAGTTCAGTCGTCAGTGTGTCTGGCTGCTATACAGAGGAACCGGGTTGGATTCCCGGTACTGCCAGTGTATTTTCCTCGGTGAGAGGACTGAGATGGAGTCCATTCAACCCGGTTATCCCAACTGAGGAGCTAACTGATCAAGAATTAGCGGTTCCAAGTTCAAGAAAGCCGACAGAGACCTGGACTGCAGTGTGCTGACCCCACGTCACTTCACACTCGGTCGGTCGGCTCCTGTTGGTCAACGGGGGCCACAGCGCGCATCCTAGCTTTTGCTACAGTGCAACTAGCCTATTGAATCGTGAAATATGGGTAACTGCAAGTACATCTTGCAGAAACTTACAGCGCAAGTATAATAGACGGTTTCGAATCGAGGAATGTAGTCACTATGAAGGACCCCTAGGTACCTTGTTATGCTGGTCGTAATAAGTAATCTGACACTGCCGCAATGATACAGGAATTATTCAGTTCGTATCTAGCACTCACTATGAACAAAATTTCAGTTGACCGCAACTGTTTATCTCTGAGCAGGAAATACGCCTCTGTGTCTTCTTTTTTATCGCATCTCCATAAGTTAAATCAAAACACCACAAAGTTGCAATCATGGTCCTTGTTTCGTGCTATATTCATCAATGCTTCTTTGAAACAATAACCCTACAGGCGGTACCGACAGCTACAAACCCACCTACCCACCCACCCACACACACACACACACACACACACACACACACACACAAATGGTTCAAATGGCTCTAAGCACTATGGGACTTAAAATCTGAGGTCTTACTGTCAGCCATCAACACTGTCGTGCTAAGAACAACCTACCTATCTCACATCAGGAGATATGAGGTCGTAAACAACGAGATTCGTGAAAATTGCTGCATAATGTATGACTTTTAAATTTATTACTTCTTTGCTACTCACTCTATTCGCAACATATTTCGCAGCCAATATCCTCATATGCCGCTGACTGTATCTACCCGACTACATCATTGTACAACACATAGTTCAAGGAAAATGACATTACAAACACTGAGATGCGAGAAAAAATTTCGCATCATGAATGAAGTTTTAATACATTTATTCAGTAGTACTAAGGCACTCGTGGAGTCGAGTCAGCTTACGGAAATACTGACAACACCTGCCAGCGCTTTTGACAGCTTTCAGGGGAGAAGAGCAAAATGATGTAGGGCGAAGACAATATAGTGCTAGGAGGACACGGTGGCCGTGCGGTTCTAGGCGCACCAGTCCGGAGCTGCGCTGCTGCTACGGTCGCAGGTTCGAATCCTGCCTCGGGCACGGGTGTGTGTGATGTCCTTAGATTAGTTAGGTTTAAGTAGTTCTAAGTTCTAGGGGACTAATGACCACAGCAGTTGAGTCCCATAGTGCTCAGAGCCATTTGAACCATTTTTTTGACACGTTGCCATAGAGACGATTACAAAATCGCAGTTAGACACGTGAAGCAGCTGTACTTGTACATTTGTACATTATGTGCATTTCTTTGTACGTCTGTTTCGTAATTTCGAAGACGTTTTCACGAACATATGGAAATGAATTTTTTCGAAATTACATTACAAACACAGTTCATTTTTTGTTCACAATTGTAATGGAAAATTGGCAAAATGAGTACCTGGTCAGCTCCCGCTTTGTTAGCCGATAAGTTTATAATTCTACCTTTCACTATGTTTACTTCACTTCTGTTTTCTTACACTTCTTTCTCGAATCCACTGCAGCTAATTATCCAAGTGAAAATCGTGTCTGTATCAAAGAGACGCCCTCCTGTCATTACTGTTGCTTTAATGGCAGCCGTAAAGGATTGGATTGCCGGCGCCATTTATCGCAGCCTGCAGTGACTGTTCACAGCATAACCTGCGGCGAGGGAACCTTTCCTTTGTCTATTATAATATGACGCGAGCACAAAAATCGCAGACAGATTCCGGAGCTGAAGAACGGCGCTGCGGTCGCGTCGGTAATGGTCATCTCATTCCTAAAGTTCCGCCTACTATCTCGGGGAATAATTCTTCGCAAACTACTTGTGCCAGCTAATCTGCGCGTTTCAATCTACGGCAAACTTTACTTCTCCATTACCCGGCTTGCCACACTTAAAATTAAGTACGCCGTTCCTCTGCCGCCGGCTGACCTTTGCAGCGGAGCTCACGCCGCGGCCGGCGCTAAATTCGCTTCACAATATGGTTCGCCACTGCATTACGCGCCCGGTACTCCTTTCCGTCTGCATGTGGATCCCCAACACGTGTCGCGCACACTCTGCCTCCACGTGGGTGGTCTCCCAGTTCAAGCAGTCTCATAAGTATTTGGACAGCTCAGAGTGGATGTTTTAGACGTTTGCTGCGGTAGGGAGATCGTTTGGTGGGTGAAGAATCTGGTGCTCTTAGAGCTATGCGAAATATGTGCAATTTAGTTATACATGAGTAGTGACTAATAAAAATGAATGTTAAAGATTAGTGTCTCCTCCACGTCGAGGTCATTAGAGATGGAGTGTGCTTAGTTGGTTAAGGATGGATGGAAGGAAGCGTCTCGCCCACGTTCAAAACACATCTGGACATTGTATTTGAAAACTGCTGCAAATCATATTCAAGATAACCGGGAGACGACTGGAATTATAGTACTCCTCAATCTCTAATGTTTGGTAATGGCCTTGCCGCAGTGGATACACCGGTTCCCGTAAGCACCCAAGTGAAGCGCTGTTGGGCGTGGCCGGCATTTGGATGGGTGACCATTTGGCCGCCATGCGCTGTTTCCATTTTTCGTGGTGCACTCAGCCTCCTGATGCCAATCGAGGAGCTACTCGACCGAATAGTACCGGCTTCGGTCAAGAACACCATTTTAACGACCGGGAGAGCGGTGTGTTGACCCCATGCCCCTCCTATCCGCATCCTCCTCTGAGGATGACACGGCGGTCGGATGGTCCGGGTAGGTCACTCGTGGCATGACGACAGAGTGCAATCTCTGATGCCGCAGAGAGTACATTACTTGTCCTCGGATGGCAGGCGCAGGTGTGAAGGCGTTACGATGTGCTTGGTGCACAATACGGCGATCATCCATTTGTGGTAGTCAGACATGGGTCTACAGTAACCTTGACGACGACTATACGTCCCCTCACGTTCTTATGCAGTCCAACATCGGGGAACTGTCACAACCGATTACCTCACAAATATGGATATTGCACAACGTGACGAGAAGGCCAAATGGAGACCCATGTTAAGGCCCCTTCCAAACTTTTTCAGATGCTGATAACGCTGTCGCATACGTGTATGCGGCATGTACGTGTCGTTCACACTGATCAATCAGTATCTGACGCAATTGATGCCCGTTGTATATCCTATCAAGAGCGGTAACAATACTTATCCACTCTAGTGACATGTCACGGAGAATTCCAACTCTAATGATTTGCATTCTTGGATGGTGTGTGCATGCATCAACTTACATTGACATCCAACCAAATCTTCATGGTGTTTCACTTTTTGTGTGAGGTGGTTTATTTTAGAGCATTATTACTGTTTTTTTAAACTGTACTGGAATTACTTTAGATATATATTCATTTTAGTATGATACGTATGTGCGTTTATAAGCACGACAATTAATCCGAAAGCATCTTAAACAACTAAAAGACAATGCCACTTTTATTCCATACTTAAAAATAATATGTGCGTGTACGTGTGTGTGTTTGTGTTTGTGTGTGTGTCTCTGTGTGTCAAGGAGAGGCGGGGGACGGGGTTGTAATTAAAATCTCGTGGGAGGAAAGGAAATCATCTCCTTTCATTCAAAGAATTCATCTAGGCATTAGTTTCAAGCGTTTTCAGGAAACGCGGGAAACGGAAAAACATGAACCTGAATTACCGAACGGGAATTTGAACGCCACTCTTCCGAATACGAGTGAAATGGTTCAAATGGCTCTGAGCACTATGGGACTTAACTTCTGAGATCACCAGTCCCCTAGAACGTAGAACTACTTAAGCCTAACTAACCTAAGGACATCACACACATCCACCCCCCCGGGCCGGATTCGAACCTGCGACCGTAGCGGTTTCGCGGTTCTAGACTGAAGCGCCTAGAACCGCTCGGCCACTCCGGCCGGCAATACGAGTGAAGTCAGCGGTGGTGGGGAGGAGGAACATTCCGTTTAAGTACTGCTAATGTTCACCGACGTGCGCTGACATAACACCCTAGTGTCTTTGCCAAAACACAGACGCTAATTATTGGTGGAAATTTTTACTAAAAGAGACGGGATATGTATTGAAACAAGGCTGCCGCCACAGCACAGGTTCCGCTCCATCATAACTTACTATGTATACATGACATTGCGAATGGACCTGCCCTGTCTCGGCAGTCTAAACATTCTCCTTTAAATTTTAGACGCCCTCTAGTGGAAAATTGCGCAGCAAGCATTAACAAGCTTAGTATGGTTGTCTTTCCCCTTTCTAGAATTCTACAACCCTGTCAAACAAATATTACTTACCGCACGATATTATAGGCTTGACTGCAGTAGGTAGCAACTGTATTGCAGAGATCAAGGGCTGCATCAAACCGTCTTCGGAGTAGGACAGCACAACAATGTGGATAGCATCATCTACTTCTACATCTGTATTAATACTCTGAAATATAAAGCAGTTAAACATGTTCCAATCGCTTATGGAGTGCGGGTAATCACAAGTTACGGTGTGTGGGGAGGCGGAGTTTAGGGTGGCAAGGGGACGGGGGGGCGGCGAGATGACAGCGATGTTGTTCAAGAGAGTATCATTTCAGGTGTTCCAGATTTTCGTGACGCTTTCCCGTAAGTCAAATAACCTCGAACCCCCCGCGCAGCTCATCTTTCTATTTATTTAGTATTCGCTCCTAGTCCTATTCGGTATGGAACCCACACGCTTCAGTAATGGATTTGCCAGCAGTCTCTTTTATAGACTGAATTTTGTCAGCCTTTCAGCTTTCTGTCCAAGTGTAAGAAATAAAATAATGAAACATTCTTTTTTATTTATCCATACTGTTATAATAAAATGAACACCCATCACAGCGTACGATAAAAAGGGAATAAGAGTGAAACAGTAGCTATGTAACTGAATAAAATTTAGGCAAAAGCATCGACATATGAAAAACTGTCATTTGTTAAAAAAATTGCTCCTTCCTGTTAATCACTCTTGTTAGTACGGTCGTGAAAAGCACACGTAGGTATCAGTAACTGGCAAATCTTTTACTTTATATTGTCACCTATAGTGCCCCTATACATGCTTTTATGCTGGGCGTTTTCAGTTTTAGAGACGGTCTCCGCGTTGTTCGAAAGCAGATTGCTCGCGGATGGCGTCTTTCTGTTTGAGCATCATAGTCCGAATAGAACATGATCCCTGAGTTGGGAGTCTGATACTGCTTTGCTAAGATTATTTTAGATGGAAATTACAGTCAGACTTTTCAGGTTCATTCTGCTTGTGGAGCAAATGGTACGTTCGCATTGATTGACAGTACCATCGGCTCTCGGTAGAATATTTTATGCATTACGAGTGAAAACCACACAACACTGGTGTAATATTAAACAATACTTATTGTTTGTTACACGAACCAGTTTTCGGCTGTTACAGCAACATCAGGCACAACGACAAGTATATGGTGCAGTGAAATTCTGTTGGATCAGGGGTTTTCAGCTAGTGCATCTACAGAGTATATCCATTTCTAGAGATGAAAATGTTAGTGCTAGAATTAGGAGTAAAACAAGCGGGATTATTTCAGAGTGAATGAGATGTAAGATTATTTAACCAAGATAAAATATGTGACACATTAAATAATGAACCATAGGCCTCTCCCCGATGTTGTTCAATCTGTATATTGAGCAAGCAGTAAAGGAAACAAAAGAAAAATTCGGAGTAGGTATTAAAATTCATGGAGAAGAAATAAAAACTTTGAGGTTCGCTGATGACATTGTAATTCTGTCAGAGACAGCAAAGGACTTGGAAGAGCAGTTGAATGGAATGGACAGTGTCTTGAAAGGAGGATATAAGATGAACATCAACAAAAGCAAAACAAGGATAATGGAATGTAGTCGAATTAAGTCGGGTGATGCTGAGGGAATTAGATTAGGAAATGAGGCACTTAAAGTAGTAAAGGAGTTTTGCTATTTGGGAAGCAAAATAACTGATGATGGTCGAAGTAGAGAGTATATAAAATGTATACTGGCAATGGCAAGGAAAGCGTTTCTGAAGAAGAGAAATTTGTTAACATCCAGTATTGATTTAAGTGTCAGGAAGTCATTTCTGAAAGTATTCGTATGGAGTGTAGCCATGTATGGAAGTGAAACATGAACAATAAATAGTTTGGACAAGAAGAGAATAGAAGCTTTCGAAATGTGGTGCTACAGAAGAATGCTGAAGATTAGATGGGTAGATTACATAACTAATGAGGAAGTATTGAATAGGTTTGGGGAGAAGAGAAGTTTGTGGCACAACTTGACCAGAAGAAGGGATCGGTTGGTAGGACATGTTCTGAGGCATCAAGGGATCACCAATTTAGTATTGGAGGGCAGCGTGGAGGGTAAAAATCGTAGAGGGAGACCAAGAGATGAATACACTAAGCAGATTCAGAAGGATGTAGGTTGCAGTAGGTACTGGGAGATGAAAAAGCTTGCACAGGATAGAGTAGCATGGAGAGCTGCATCAAACCAGTCTCAGGACTGAAGACCACAACAACAACAACAACAAGGCAAATTACAACTGCTGTTCATAGAAGGACATAACCGACAACTAAACTTTGATGATATATTCCAAAGATGTGGCTGAACAAAATATTCTTGTCTTTAATGAACCCTAAATAACAAACGGATATAATAGTGATATTAAGTAGGTAATATTAAGCAGGAGACTGAATTAGCTGTGATTGTACAAAGAAAAAGTTTTTTTAATAGAACGAGAGAAATTATAGCAACAGAAATAAAGGAAATGGGGCTTTTGAGTAAGAGGGGTAATTTACAACATTGCCTGGATGGGATTATGAGTAGTACCTGCAATTATAGGTGGCGAGTAAATAATAAATGTTGTAGAATATTACACCAGTGTTGTGTGTGTTTCATTCATAAAAGTACGTTCATCAGCACCCGCGACCTGACACGGTTACCAATCATTAAACGATAATGATTTTTTCTTAGAGGAGTCACATTAATACTCAGCGAGATAAGTATTGTTTTCAGATGATCCAATGCGTGACGCTATAGCTTCTGCGATGCGTCCTTCTGATGGCAAACCTTTACATCATGCACAGCATACTATTGAGTAGATTCATTTTTAACTTTATCGTATTCGTACTTGCTCTCTGCTGACCAACGAAGGATACATTGCACTACCAATAACGCGAAGTCTCCCATTTTGCTTTACCACGACTGAGCGTATGTGAAAATTCCATTTCATACTCCCGGGAATGTGAATGAGTGATTACAGCTATTAATCATCCCGGTTTTAGTCTCAGGATACATTTTCCATGCGTTTTGTAAATAGTACAATTTTACATTTCTGTACGTTTACAATAAGTTTACAATATTGGCACCTCTTTGAAGTTTGATCAAACTGTGTGGATTTTTGTGCAGTTTTATTCAGATTGTTCTTTACTATAGATATAACAAACTCCGTTCTCCTTATAATAAATCGTTAATGAAGTCTACATTTTGCTTGATGTTCTGTGTAACAGTACTTAATAAACGTCGGTGTGTTGCCGAGTATGTTTTGCAAGTTGAGACATTGGGGAGGGTTCATTAAAAATTCTTAAACAATCCACGTTACTTGCGACAGCCAGTAATTCTTATGGGGATCTATAAGAGAGATACAAACATTACTTGCTTGCTGCTTTTTAAGGAATGGGGCTTTAAACGTGACTCTACACAACATTACATGTGAGACGGTACTTACACGTTGAGTTCTTCTAAGTAATATATCAGTATGAAAACCTTATCTCACCGCATATCGGAAATACTGTTAATGGTAACCGCTACGGTCGCAGGTTCGAATCCTGCCTCGGGCATGGATGTGTGTGACGTCCTTAGGTTAGTTAGGTTTACGTAATTCTAAGTTCTAGGGGACTGATGACCACAGATGTTAAGTCCCATAGTGCTCAGAGCCATTTGAACCGTTTTCTTTTTTTGCAATGTGCGCGGTGTATGTCCATAATACAATAAATTGCATTTCTGACCACTGGTTCCCTATCTCAGTAAAATCGGTTGTGAGCCCACTTTCACCTATTTTAATTTGACACAAAAGGTTTGAGACAACCTACATACCCAACTACGCCTGCTAACAACATTCGAACACGTACAACACTAATGCATTCTGGTGCCTCTCCTACCTGTCACAGAGAATTGAAACTGTAAATCATTTGCGTACCCGTCGGTGGTGTGTACGAGTGTGAAGGTAAACTGACATCCGACCTCAGTTTTTTTTTTTTTTTTTTTTTTTTTTGTCAGGCAGTGTAGAAAGTTCCATCACTCACACAATTTTTTATGCTTTCCACTGTCCACGTGTATTTAATTTACTTTTTTCAAAGGCATCTAGAACAAGCTTGTCATAACCTTATGGAACACGCAACGAGAATTATCTACCTGCAGGTGGCACCATTTCTTTATGAATTCAGAAGCAAACCGTATTTCCGTCTTCATTTCGCTTGCGGTCGATCATAATCTGGGACAGATCCTTCAATTGCAGGAGCTGCTTGTTATGTTAGTGGCACACGAAACCCCCAGTTGCGATCAATGTCAGCTTAATTACATTCAGTCTTGGCACAATACCTGGACTGGCGTCACATTACGAAGCGTTCATCGCAAAGCTGCAGCAGTGACCAATATGTAGACCTGTCGCTTACACTACATATGCTAGTGGGTGCCTCTCGATTTCCATCAAACACTTCAAGAGTGCTCACAGAGTAAATCCGGGGACAAAGAGTTTCGAAATTTTAGGAACAAACATTTAAAACAATATGTGTCGCCCTGATAAGCTTTATGCCTACAATAATGATAATAAGCTACTGAGTGTGAGCTGTAGTACTGAATACGGCTATTATATTAGTTAATGTAGTGATTAATGGACTGAGAGCCTGTCTTTCACCCAACACTCATGGGAGGGCGGAATACTTTATTTTAGTGTTTGATCGTGCAATACAGAAATGGATCATCGTCTGATATGGGATCATCGTCTACGACAAGACAAAGACAAACTCCCGTGCGGTAAAAGGTAGGAACCCTCACTAGAAATAATAACCTCAGAAACAGGTATAGTACGGTAAGCTAGAATTTACCTGCTCTTCCAGCATTGTTACAAGCAACAAAAGCGACAGTTATCCATCCGTTACCCAAACTGGAAGAAGAAGAAACTTTCATTAAAGAAAAATTTAACTTCGCACCACTGAATAAAGTAGGTCCATTGAGAAGAACAAATTGAGAAGTTTTACCTGCTCCTCTTACTTCATTCTTTTTACCCTTCGCAGAAGATGTCGAAGCACCAAGAGTGCCGTCCACATTGACAAGTGATTTGTAAACACGTTTTTTTTCTTTATGGTGCTTCCCCCTTGTAAACGTTTGCTGCAAACATTATATTTTGCTGACTGAAGCTGACATTTAGATCTAAATTAGCCAAAGCAACAACATACTTATCCTTTCAGTGAATCTTTGCTGGTTAATAGTGAGGTTCTTGGAAGATTTAGTCAAAAATTATTGATATAGTTTCACAGGCAGGTCTAGTGTGGATAATCTTCCTCACCTAAACACAGCGTTTTACTTTCTTCTTTTTGGTTTCGAGGTCTCGGTGTAGGGCACTGTGTCGAAAGTTGGAGGTGAATATAAAAAAGTATGATTTCCTCACATTTGAAGGTAGACCACAGTATGTACACATCACTCAATTTACCGTAGCACTGAAGATCGATAAAAAAAGTTAAGGTGCCTGAATGGCTGCGCGGACAGAAGCAAATTAGAAAAGTTCAAAATTAAAGTTTCTGTACTGAATACAACAGAAATATAATTTGGACTTACCAAAGTCTGAGTGATTAGAGTTTGTAGTCATGCACTTTATAAAGCGCATGTAATCTAAAAACCTAATATATGAAGACGGTATCTGTCTTTTGGACATGACCGAAAGAACAGATACCATCGGTGACCATGCAGCGCTCTAAAA
This sequence comes from Schistocerca piceifrons, assembly GCF_021461385.2. NCBI lineage: Eukaryota > Metazoa > Arthropoda > Insecta > Orthoptera > Acrididae > Schistocerca > Schistocerca piceifrons. The sequence goes on from NC_060138.1 coordinate 827,625,646, forward strand.
TGAAATGGTAAGTAAATCAAGACCGTACGCTGCCGACAGGCGTTGATATACATCAACGGGGACAGTTGAAAAGGTGTGCCCTGACCCAGCCTCGTGCCCAGGATCTACTACTTACGGTAGATGCTCTATCCACCTGAGCCACCGAGGGCACAGAGGACAGCGCGACTGCAGGGAGTTATCCCTTGCATGCTCCCCACGAGACCCAGATTCCCAACTTATTGTCCACACACTACATTCGTAGTGCCCCTGCCCATCACACTCATTACTCGAGGCAGACAATCTTACCGGACACGTCCGAAAGAACAGATACGATCTTCATATATAGTTAAGGCTAACGGCCATTGACCTTCTTCTTCTGTGCGGATGCACGTATTGCCCGAACTCTTACGGGATTCGGTAATGTTGTCTGCCGCGAGTATTGAGTGAAATGGGCAGGGGCACTACGAATGTAGTGTGAGGACATTAAACTGGGAATGTGGGTCTCGTGGGGAGCGTGTAAGGGATAAGTCTCTGAAGTCGCGCTATACTCTGTTCCCTCAGTGGATGAGATGGACAGTGCGTCTGCCATGTAAGCAGGATATCCCGGGTTCGAGTACCGGTCAGGGCACACATTTTTAACTGTCCCGTTGATGTATATCAATGCCTGTCGGCAGCGTAGGATCTTGATTTAATTATCATCTGAAAACCTAAGGACGTTAGATCTGGGACTACAACTACCCACCTACTGATGGAACGTTTCTTTTATGCATAAAAAAATATTCCTGCACCCTACGTGTGACTGTGACTTCAAATTTCATTCTTTTTTGTTGTTCAGTATCATTAAATATTTCTTTTTCATTTCAAAATTGGCTTCCTACAAATCTTAAGGACGAGATAAATATAGTATTACAGGATATTTACCATTGCTCTAAATTACTGAACGTGTGATAGCATGTTGCCAGAAGTCTCCTAGTCGTGCGCAGAAGGTTTGACGTCATAAAGCTTGACGTCAGCATAGTGCCAAATGGTGCTGGCCACGCCACACGAGGCAGTTGAACGAACGAGAAAAGACAATTTGTGTCAATCAGCGGGCCGTTACCGCGCCATATAGTGATGTTCTTCATTAACAACGTGGCCCCGGAGACAACATTTGGATGACTATAAACAGGAAGAATGATCGGGAAATTTAGAGGGATTAAGCGTGACGGGCGTAGACCAGCAGTTTGCCGTTGTCACAGCACGTTTTCACGTGCACATAGAGCGTTCCGGTCACATTCACTGCTGCCCGAAGGGGAGGAGGTGGTCAACTAAGGTTAACTACAACATCATCTGTCAACTACACTGCACAGAAGACAAAAAGGGAACCACGAGAAACAGCGACTGCAACTGCACCCACATTTAACAGGACTCTTAGGCGCGCAATCTCACGTTCCATAATGGCCCGGTGACTGCATTGAGGTGGTCTCTTTGGCCGATGACTGGTACGCTGTGTTCCTTCGACAGCCGCATATAAGCGCCACCGTTTACGATGGTGCTAAGAGTATGGCGGTTGGAGGGACGAGGAGTGGTGTCGCGTGCTGTTCTCGGATGAGAACAGATTTAGTATGATTCTGGACATTTCCTCTTACGGCGAGAGGAGAGAACACGTAATGTACAGGAGCATTGTCAAACATGTTCGTTTTGGTGGTCCATGTGTTACGGAATGGGGAGGGATTATGATGCGTGGGCGTTCTGGCTTCCAAATCTTCGAACACGGTACACTGGCTGCTCAGTGCTATTTTGTCACTGTACTCTTTCTTAACGCGCGTCTCTTCCAGGGTTGTGTTAGCCCCTGACTTAGTGGTTATGGATCACAATGCACTATCGCATCGAATAGTGGCGGTGGAAGAGGTGTTGGAACGATAAGGTACTCGGCAAATGGATTTGTCTGTCTGTACCACATACTTAAAAGTCCATCCAGCACGGGGAAGGGGGGGGGGGGGGATGGACGACGTATTGAAGCACGTCGAGATGTACCAAAGATCATTCAGCAGTTGTCAACCGTTCTACCACAAGAATTCCATATCAATCTTGTGACGAGGGCAGTAGCACGATACAGAGCAATCCGAAAACAAAGGAAGTAAGTTACAGTACACTTGTTCGCCCACTGCTTGAATATTGCGCACCAGAGTGGGAGCCGTACCAGATAGGGTTGATAGAAGAGATAGAGAAGATCCAACGGAGAGCACACGCCGTTTGCAATAAATCACGCTGGCTTCAGCGTAATTCTTGTCTTTGAATAAAAGTCTCATTTCTGTTCATCTCATTGCGTATTTCTTTCAGTTACTTCTCTACTATACTGTAGCAGTTCTCTCTATAACTTTGTGGAAGTTCACTGAGGCTTTTTGCGGATAATGCTGTGGTATATCGAGAGGTTGTAACAATGGAAAATTATACTGAAATGCAGGAGAATCTGCAACGAATTGACGCATGGTGCAGGGAATGGCCATTTACTCTCAATGTAGACAAGTGTAATGTGCTGCGAATACATAGAAAGATCCCTTATCATTTAGCTACAATATAGCAGGTCAGCAGCTGGAAGCGGTTAGTTCCATAAATTATCTGGGAGTAGGCATTAGGAGTGATTTAAAATGGAATGATCATATAAAGTTGACCGTCGGTAAAGCTGATGCCAGACTGAGATTCATTGGAAGAATCCTAAGGAAATGCAATCCGAAAACAAAGGAAGTAGGTTACAGTACACTTGTTCGCCTACTGCTTGAATATTGCTAACCAGAGTGGGATCCGTACCAGATAGGGTTGATAGAAGAGATAGAGAGGCCGGCCGCGGTGGTCTAGCGGTTCTAGGCGCTCAGTCCGGAGCCGCGCGACTGCTACGGTCGCAGGTTCGAATCCTGCCTCGGGCATGGATGTGTGTGATGTCCTTAGGTTAGTTAGGTTTAAGTAGTTCTAGGTTCTAGGGGACTGAAGACCATAGATGTTAAGTCCCATAGTGCTCAGACCCATAGGAGATAGAGAAGATCCAACGGAGAGCAGTGCGCTTCGTTACAGCATCATTTAGTAATCGCGAAAGCGTTACGGAGATGATACATAAACTCCAGGCGAAGACTTTGCAGAAGAGGCCCTTATTAGCTCGGTACGGGCTTTTGTTGAAGTTTCGAGAACATACCTTCACCGAGGAGTCAAGCAGTATATTGCTCCCTCCTACGTATATCTCGCGAAGAGACCATGAGGATAAAATCAGGGATATTAGAGCCCACACGGAGGCATACCGACAATCTTTCTTTCCACGAACAATACGAGACTGGAATAGAGGGGAGGACCGATAGAGGTACTCAAAGTACCCTCCGCCACACACCGTCAGGTGGCTTGGGGAGTATGGATATAGATGTAGATATATATGGTCGAGGTTTCGTCGAACTGTGTTAATTGGCAGTGATGCATCATGCGAAAGACACTTCCGTCGTTAAGTTTTGCACACCACCGTATTTCACTGTGACATTCTCATACACTCATTAACAGCATTTTCAGGGCGCAAACACCTGGCTTGAGCGCGGGACCTTCGCCTGTCAGATCATGGGGACGAGGCGGGCCGTTTGCTGCCTCACGTCACACCGTTCACGCTACCTGCATTAACAGAGGAGACCACTGGATGCAGGCTCATTAGACCAATGTCGCTGATGCCCGTCTGATGCAGGATCTTAGAACATATTCTGAGCTCAAATATTATGACGATCCTGAAGGAAAACAAGCTTGTCTCGAAGAATCAGCACAGAGTCAGATGAAAACCACTCGTGTGAAACACAGCTTGCTTTATACTAACATTTACGAGATCTTACTAGTAACATATGCAGAGGAACAGATAGATTCCGTCTTCGTAGATTTCAGAAAGGCGTTCGACACTGTACGACATCCTCAAAAACTAACCGGTGAAAGATTACAAGCCGTCTGGCTTGCCTGCGTCCTTTTATATGCTAAATTCATCTGTCCCTTACCACGACTGACGACGTACGTGGCACTGTAGTTTCATCACGCTAAAAGTATCATGACGATATTTAATGTTGGGAATGTATTTTATAAAACTGCATTGATTGACGATCGAGGCTTGTAGTTCCATTCTAAGAATGCGTGAGAATCGCTAAGTTCACACACAGTCCTGAGAGCTACAGGGGAGACCACATGGCATTCAGAGGCTTTGTTCCGGTATATGCGTACCAAGCAGCCGCCTGAGAGGGGTCATTGAACTCCCCTGCCAGTCAACCTAAGGTAGGCTTCGCGGTATTCGGCACCGTTCGGCTCTGTAGAAGGCTGATAACAGTAGTCCCAAGAGTTGGCTGGCACATAACAATTGGTATGAGAAACAACAAGTCTAGGAATGTCTGGGTCTACAGCGGTGGGGTGAGAAGCTTCGTGCGCTTCCCGTCACGCTGGTTAGGCTTGTGGAAATTCAGCCTTGTATAAACAACGCTCCGATTCCCTCATTGCCTGCTGACATCACACTGTAATTTCTAGAGCAAACTGGCGAGGACGATTGGCCCCCGACTAGGGACATTCTGTCGTGGGAATTTATTAAACGTTGCAGTTTTCGAGCTTTTGGCAGAAAATCGTAACATTTCCTGATTGGCATTTAGGGCCGAAACGGCGCAAACAGCAGAGTCGAGAGCAGGGACACGTGAAGATAGACTTTCTGGGTATAGATGTAGAAGGTGAAAGGTCGCTGGTTTCAGACGTCGAGGGCATTGAGTTTGGACGTCGGATGACACTTAACGGTGGCCGAGCTCATGAGCGGCATTCTGGTTCTTCACATGTGACCACGCACGGCCGACATACCGCCACAGCACATTAATGAGAGTAGCCACCAGCACCGGCACTACGTGAGTGTAGATGTCTGAAAAGGGAGTTACCGTCGCCACAGAACCGTTAATCACGGTTCCAAATATATTGTATTTTTCTTCTGTTATTCAATCACCCACGAGAGTGGGCGCATTGAATTCGTATTCGTGACTGAATGTGCAGGTAGGATACGATAGTACCGCCCCCTCCCCCTCCCAGTTGCTTCATAAATGTACTGCAATCACTTTTTCCAACAATCATGTTATTTAGTCTTATGCTATGTCGTTACATTTAATGTAATGAAACATCTCTTTAATTTTATATATATTTCATTTGACGTAACTTGTAATTTCCTACAATTCATGATAATTAAATGGCTAAGCAGGGATGGCTAGAGGACAAATGTAAGGATGTAGAGGCCTATCTCACTAGGGGTAAGATAGATACCGCCTACAGGAAAATTAAAGAGACCTTTGGAGATAAGAGAACGACTTGTATGAATATCAAGAGCTCAGATGGAAACCCAGTTCTAAGCAAAGAAGGGAAAGCAGAAAGGTGGAAGGAGTATATAGAGGGTCTATACAAGGGCGATGTACTTGAGGACAATATTATGGAAATGGAAGAGGATGTAGATGAAGATGAAATGGGAGATATGATACTGCGTGAAGAGTTTGACAGAGCACTGAAAGACCTGAGTCGAAACAAGGCCCCCGGAGTAGACAATATTCCATTGGAACTACTGACGGCCGTGGGAGAGCCAGTCCTGACAAAACTCTACCATCTGGTGAGCAAGATGTATGAAACAGGCGAAATACCCTCAGACTTTAAGAAGAATATAACAATTCCAATCCCAAAGAAAGCAGGTGTTGACAGATGTGAAAATTACCGAACTATCAGCTTAATAAGTCACAGCTGCAAAATACTAACACGAATTCTTTACAGACGAATGGAAAAAGTAGTAGAAGCCAACCTCGGGGAAGATCAGTTTGGATTCCGTAGAAGCACTGGAACACGTGAGGCAATACTGACCTTACGACTTATCTTAGAAGAAAGATTAAGGAAAGGCAAACCTACGTTTCTAGCATTTGTAGACTTAGAGAAAGCTTTTGACAATGTTGACTGGAATACTCTCTTTCAAATTCTAAAGGTGGCAGGGGTAAAATACAGGGAGCGAAAGGCTATTTACAATTTGTACAGAAACCAGATGGCAGTTATAAGAGTCGAGGGACATGAAAGGGAAGCAGTGGTTGGGAAGGGAGTAAGACAGGGTTGTAGCCTCTCCCCGATGTTGTTCAATCTGTATATTGAGCAAGCAGTAAAGGAAACAAAAGAAAAATTAGGAGTAGGTATTAAAATTCATGGAGAAGAAACAAAAACTTTGAGGTTCGCCGATGACATTGTAATTCTGTCAGAGACAGCAAAGGACTTGGAAGAGCAGTTGAATGGAATGGACAGTGTCTTGAAAGGAGGGTATAAGATGAACATCAACAAAAGCAAAACAAGGATAATGGAATGTAGTCTAATTAAGTCGGGTGATGCTGAGGGAATTAGATTAGGAAATGAGGCACTTAAAGTAGTAAAGGAGTTTTGATATTTGGGGAGCAAAATAAATGATGATGGTCGAAGTAGAGAGGATATAAAATGTAGACTGGCAATGGCAAGGAAAGCGTTTCTGAAGAAGAGAAATTTGTTAACATCCAGTATTGATTTAAGTGTCAGGAAGTCATTTCTGAAAGTATTCGTATGGAGTGTAGCCATGTATGGAAGTGAAACATGGACGATAAATAGTTTGGACAAGAAGAGAATAGAAGCTTTCGAAATGTGGTGCTACAGAAGAATGCTGAAGATTAGATGGGTAGATCACATAACGAATGAGGAAGTATTGAATAGGATTGGGGAGAAGAGAAGTTTGTGGCACAACTTGACCAGAAGAAGGGATCGGTTGGTAGGACACGTTCTGAGGCATCAAGGGATCACCAAGTTAGTATTGGAGGGCAGCGTGGAGGGTAAAAATCGCAGAGGGAGACCAAGAGATGAATACACTAAGCAGATTCAGAAGGATGTAGGTTGCAGTAGGTACTGGGAGATGAAAAAGCTTGCACAGGATAGAGTAGCATGGAGAGCTGCATCAAACCAGTCTCAGGACTGAAGACCACAACAACAACAACAACAACAACATTTGTCGATTGAGTAAAAATAGTCATTCAGTAGGATTTTATAGCAGTTCCTCACCTTATGATTCCATGTTTGGGTTATTTTTGACACAGCGATTAGGCTGGGGAATTAAAATTTAACATCAGGTCTTAAGGGATGTGTGTCGGAGTTTGATGAATTCCTTCTTTCCGGTACGAATTCTCAACCACACGTCGCGGGGTGCGCTCCAATATGCGACAGTACGGAGAGTTTTTGCAAGCATGTTACTTTGGTTCAAATGGCTCTGAGCACTATGGGACCTAACATCTGAGGTCATCAGTCCCCTAGAACTTACAACTGGGTAAACCTTACTAACCTAAGGACATCACACACACCCATGCCCGAGGCAGGATTCGAACCTGCGACCGTGGCAGTCGCGCGGTTCCGGACTGAAGCGCCTACAACCGCTCGGCCACCGCGTCCGGCAGCATGTGACTTTCTCGAGGAATATGGAACCAAGCACATCAGACTGCATGGCAGATGCTGCACAGAAGGAAAAGTAGCTCCATTATAAATGAAACACACACAATACTAGCGTATTATTCAACAATATTTACTATTTGTTATACGAACCGGTTTTCGGCTGTTACGCCATCGTCCGGTACAAAGATAATTGTGTGGTGCAGCGCAGTTTTCTTGGATCAAAGATTTTAAATTAGTGCATGAACAGTGTCCCTCCATTTCCAGAGGTAGAAAAAGTTAATGTTAGAATTAGGAATAAAACAAGCGAGATTATTTCAGTGTAAATGCGATGAAATATTAGTTAATTAAGATAAAATATGTGATACATTAACTAATGAACTATAGAAGAATCATAACAGTTGTACGTAGAAGGACAAGTGAACAATAAAACTTGATCGCGTATTCCGAAGATGTGGCTGATAATATAACCTTGTGCTTAAAAGATCATAAATTACAAACGGGAAACATATAATACATATGTTAAGCGGGTGAGAGAAGCAGCAGTGCTTATACAACGTAACAATTTTTTAAATAACGAGAGAAATTATAGTAACTGAAATAAAGGAAATGGGGCATGTGAGTAAGAGGGTTAGTTTGCTACATGGCCTGTATAGGATTATGAGTAGTTTCTGCAGTTAGAAGTGGTGAGCAAGGAAAATCTGTCTTGCCATTCACTATTAAGATTGGGAAAATGGACGTGTGTTTATTAATTTTCAGTGTTTCAAGGTAATTCATCTTCCTTCGTTTGTGGATGTGATGCAATACTTCATTGTTCAGATTGTAACTATGGCCTTCTTTTAATAGGTGGCCTGCAAAAGTAGGGTCTCCTTTTTTAACTTTCCATCTTCTGTGGTGTTCTTTAAGGCAGGTACATATTGTCCTGCCAGACTGAACTACATAGAGTTTGCCACAGTTACAAGTAATTTTATATGTTTCATTTTTTCCAAAGCAGGGGCGCTATCTTTACCATTGACAAAAAATACCCAATGGTGTTGTGCAGATAAAATAATATTTATACATTCATGGATTTAAGGTTTCTGGCTACATCCAATGGGATTTTTCCTGAGCACGGAAATGTTCGCCATTTATCGCATTCTTGAGGTAGTGGGTCAGAGACAGGTTACAGAAGAGAACACATCTGTTGTTTCTGCTTTTTGTGCATTATGGAGTCCAGTAAGGTAGTATGATAGCCATTGGTTGATGCTATTTATTTGATGGCATTTAATTCTATTTGGAAATTGTCTTCACTCATGGGGATGCATATTAGGGGACGTATCATACAATGAAAGGCAGCATGTTTATGGGTTACAGGGTGTTGAGAATTGGCTGGTATTACTACGTCTGTGGTGGCAGGTTTCCTATAAATCTTGAAAGTGTGAATACGGTCATTGATGTTTATGGTTAGATCTAAATAAGTTTTACAGTTAACCCAAAACTCCATCGTGAATTTTATACAGTTGTGTTTAGAATTTACTTGCTTAAGGGATTTTTAAAGTTGTTTAAATGGTTCAAATGGCTCTGAGCACTATGGGACTTAACTTCTGAGGTCATCAGTGCCCTATAACTTAGAACTACTTAAACCTAACTAACCTAAGGACATCATACACATGCGTGCCCGAGGCAGGATTCGAACCTGCGACCGTAGCAGTCGCGCGGCTCCAGACTGCAGTGCCTAGAGCCGCTCGGCCACTCCGGCCGGTTTAATGTTGTCTGGTAGTATTTGTTCATAACACAACACATTGTCAACATACCTAAACCAGTATCCAACCTCGAAAGAGAGTGGGTTGTTTTCCGTAAAACAGTGTTTCAAAATGGTCGATGAAGGTTTCAGCAAGGAATAGACTGAGGAGGGATCCCATAGTTAGATCATCCATCTGTTTGTATAGCGTATCATTGTGTTAGACCACCTTATGTAGCTAACCTTACGTCATCTGTGATAAATGGGTTAACTCCTGATTTATCTAGTAAATCTGTGAGACTCTGGAGGCGCTCCTGAACGGGTATAATAGTAAATAAGTTGCTAACATAAAAGAAAACCAGCTTGCACTAGGGAGGATTTGAATGCCTTTTAACTTTTTGATTAAGTCAATTGAATTAAGGACGCCATGACTAACGTTGAATTTGGTTTTAATCATGATCAGGTCATTTAACTCTCTGACTAATTTGTAACACGAAGCTGAGAGTGAAGACATCACAGAACGGATTGGGATATTATCTTTATGGAGTTTAGGGAGCCCGTAAAGTCCGAGTGGTGTAGGATTCGTCTTGGTGAGGAAGTAGGCGTCAGAGCCTGATATATTTTTACACAGTTTGATAACACTTATAATTTTATCATTATAGGATAGTGTAGAGTCGTCTGTATCTGCTGGTAGCTAAGAAATCTTCCATTTTGTTAACATCGTCACATTTGTTCATTTCGACAACAGCATTTCCTTTGTCTGATAGGACTGCTATAACATGATTGTCAATCATTTTGTTCTTGAAACTGTTTAATACTTATTGTTCTACAGCTGGCGAGGCACTGAAAACGAGATTAGGTATCTCCAATTCTACATTTATGTGGATACTCCGCAACTTACACTTCAGTGCCTGACAGAAGATTCATTGGACCACATTCGTAATAATTCTCTATTATTCGAATCTCGAACAGAGCGCGGAAAAAACTAATAACCATATTTATCCGTCAGAGCTCTTATTTCCCTTGTTTTTATTATGATGACCGTTTCTCCCTATGGAGGTCAGCGCCAACAAAATACACTCCTGGAAATGGAAAAAAGAACACTTTGACACCGGTGTGTCAGACCCACCATACTTGCTCCGGACACTGCGAGAGGGCTGTACAAGCAATGATCACACGCACGGCGCAGCGGACACACCAGGAACCGCGGTGTTGGCCGTCGAATGGCGCTAGCTGCGCAGCATTTGTGCACCGCCGCCGTCAGTGTCAGCCAGTTTGCCGTGGCATACGGAGCTCCATCGCAGTCTTTAACACTGGTAGCATGCCGCGACAGCGTGGACGTGAACCGTATGTGCAGTTGTCGGACTTTGAGCGAGGGCGTATAGTGGGCATGCGGGAGGCCGGGTGGACGTACCGCCGAATTGCTCAACACGTGGGGCGTGAGGTCTCCACAGTACATCGATGTTGTCGCCAGTGGTCGGCGGAAGGTGCACGTGCCCGTCGACCTGGGACCGGACCGCAGCGACGCACGGATGCACGCCAAGACCGTAGGATCCTACGCAGTGCCGTAGGGGACCGCACCGCCACTTCCCAGCAAATTAGGGACACTGTTGCTCCTGGGGTATCGGCGAGGACCATTCACAACCGTCTCCATGAAGCTGGGCTACGGTCCCGCACACCGTTAGGCCGTCTTCCGCTCACGCCCCAACATCGTGCAGCCCGCCTCCAGTGGTGTCGCGACAGGCGTGAATGGAGGGACGAATGGAGACGTGTCGTCTTCAGCGATGAGAGTCGCTTCTGCCTTGGTGCCAATGATGGTCGTATGCGTGTTTGGCGCCGTGCAGGTGAGCGCCACAATCAGGACAGCATACGACCGAGGCACACAGGGCCAACACCCGGCATCATGGTGTGGGGAGCGATCTCCTACACTGGCCGTACACCACTGGTGATCGTCGAGGGGACACTGAATAGTGCACGGTACATCCAAACCGTCATCGAACCCATCGTTCTACCATTCCTAGACGGGCAAGGGAACTTGCTGTTCCAACAGGACAATGCACGTCCGCATGTATCCCGTGCCACCCAACGTGCTCTAGAAGGTGTAAGTCAACTACCCTGGCCAGCAAGATCTCCGGATCTGTCCCCCATTGAGCATGTTTGGGACTGGATGAAGCGTCGTCTCACGCGGTCTGCACGTCCAGCACGAACGCTGGTCCAACTGAGGCGCCAGGTGGAAATGGCATGGCAAGCCGTTCCACAGGACTACATCCAGCATCTCTACGATCGTCTCCATGGGAGAATAGCAGCCTGCATTGCTGCGAAAGGTGGATATACACTGTACTAGTGCCGACATTGTGCATGTTCTGTTGCCTGTGTCTATGTGCCTGTGGTTCTGTCAGTGTGATCATGTGATGTATCTGACCCCAGGAATGTGTCAATAAAGTTTCCCCTTCCTGGGACAATGAATTCACGGTGTTCTTATTTCAATTTCCAGGAGTGTATTTTCGCATTCGAAAGAGACAGTTGGTGACAGAAAATTCGTGAGAAGATTCCGCAGCAACGAAAAACGTCTTCGTTGTAACGATGTCCACCCTAAATCCCGTATTATGTCAGTGATACTTCCTCCACGCTTTAGCGCTGTTCTTCTTTGAACTTTCTCGATGTACTCCTTTAATTCTATCTGGTAAGAATAACAGACCGCGCAGCAGTATTCCAGAAGAGGACGGACAAGCGTAGTGTAGGCAGCCTCTTAAAAATAGTAGATCTGTTACATTTTCTGCGTATTATTCCAGTAAAAGGCAGTCTTTGTTTGTCATTTCCCATAACGTTTCCTATGTGTTCTTTCTAATTTAAGTTGTTCGTAATGGTAGTTACCACGTATTTAGTTAAATTTACGGCCTTTAGATTTGACTGGTTTATCGTTTAACGGAAGTTTAACGTATTCCTTTTAGCACTTTTCATTATTTAGGGTCAACTGAAAATTTTCGCACCATACAGATATCTTTTCTAAATCGTTATGCAATTTGTTCTGATCTTCTGATGACTTTACTAAACGATAAACAACAGCACAATCTGCAGACAACCTAAGACGAGTGCTCAGATTGTCTCCTAAATCGTTCATATAGATAAGGAAGAGCAGAGGGCTTATAACACTTACTTGAGAAACTCCAGATATCATTTCTGTTATACTCGATGAATTTCCGTCAATTATTGCAAACTGTGACCTCTCTGACAGGATATCTCGAATTCAGTCACATAACTAAGATGATACTCCATAAGCACGCCATTTCGCTGCAATCCGCTTATGTGGCACCGTCTCAAAAGCCTTCTGGAAATCTAGAAACACGGAATCAGTTTTAAATCCCTTGTCAATAGCACTCAACACTTCGTGTGTGTACTGATGACCTCAGAAGTTAAGTCGCATAGTGCTCAACTTCGTGTGTGTGAAGAGCTAACTGTGTTTCGCAAGAACGATGTTTTCTAAATTTGTGTTGACTGTGTGCCAATAGACCGTTCTCTTCGAGATAATTCATGACGTTCGAACACAATACGTGCTTAAAAACCCTGCAGCATATGGACGTTAATGATATGGGCTTGTGTTTTAGTAGATTATTCACACTTCCTTTCTTGAATATTATTGTGACTTGTGAAGCTTTAAAGTTTTTGGGTACGGAACTTTCGTCTAGCGAGCGGTTGTATATGATCGTTAAGTATCGAGCTATTGCATTAGCATACTCTGAAAGGAACGTAATTAGTATGCCGCCTGGACCGGAAGACTTACGTGATTTAAGTTGCTTCACTACTCCGAGGATATGTGCTTCTGGGTTACTCATGTTGGCAACTGTTCTTGGTTCGAATTCTGGAATATTTACTTCGTCTTCTCTGGTGATGGAATTTCGGAAGGCTGTGTTTAGTACCTCTGCTTTGGCATCACTGTCATCGATAGTGTTTCCACTGTCATTGCACAGAGAAGGCATTGACTGTTTCTTGCCGCTAGCATACTTTACATACGACCAGAATCTCTTTGGTTTTTCTGCCAGGTTTCGAGACAAAGTATCGTCGTGGAAATTATTACAGCCATCTCGCACTGACGTCCGCGCTAAATTTCGAGATTCTGTAAAAGATGGCCAATCTTGGAGATTTTGCGCTCATTTAAATTTGGCATGTTTTTTGCATTGTTTCTGCAACAGTGTTCTGACCCGTTTTGTGTACCCTGAGGGATCAGCTCCGCCTTTTGTTAATTTATTTCGTATAAATCTCTATTGCTGTCGAAACTATTTCTTTGATTTGAAGCCACATCTGGTCTCCACTTACATTGTTAATTTAGAGTGAGTGGAGATTGTCTCTCAGCAACGCTTCAAGCGAATTTTTATCTGCTTTTTTGAATAGGTATATTTTTCGTTTGTTTTTTTTTTTTTTTTTAGTGTTTGAGGCTACAATATTCGATCTCGCCACGACAACCCTGTGTTCGCTATTCCCTGTATCCGTTTTGATGCTCGTTATTAGCTCAGGATTATTTGTTGCTAAGAAGTCAAGTGTGTTTTCATAACCGTTTACCATTAGCATGGGCTCATAAACTAACAGCTCGAAATAATTTTCAGAGCATGCGTTTAGCACAATTTCGGATGATGTTTTATGCATACCTCCAGATTTAAACATGTATTTCCGCGAACATATCGAGGATTAATTAAAGTCACCACCAACTATAATTTTACGGTGCGTGCTTGAAATTCAACTCAAATTATCTTTGAACTTTCAGCAATTGTATCATTTAAGTTCAGAAGTCGGTAAAAGGATCCAATTATTATTTTATTCCAGTTGCCAAGAACGACCTGTGCCCATCATAACTCACGGGAACTATCTACTCCAGTGTCGCTAGATAGACTAGTTGTAACAGCAACAACCACGCCATCGCCAACTGTGGTTAACCTATCCTTTCTGAACACCGTTACATCCTTCGCAAAAATTTCGGCTGAACTTGTTTCCGGCTTTAACCAGCTTTCAGTGCCCATAACGATTTGTGAAGCAGTGATTTTTAATAGCGCGTGGAGTTCTGGTACTTTCCCAACACAGCTACGACAGTTTACAACTGTTATACCGATGGTTCCTATATCTACAGTCTTCCTCCGTTCGGACTGCACCCTCTATCACTGAAGCCCTTTTTGTGTTTCCCCGAGACCCTCTAACCTTAAAAACCGCCCAGTCCACGCCACACAGCCCCTGCTGCCCGTGTAGCCGCATTTTGCGTGTAGTGAACTCCTGACCTATTCAGCGGATTCAGACCCTCCACCACCAGACGTCCGCAATCGGTCCTATCAACTACGCTGCAAATGGTCAGCTCTGCTTTCATCTCTCAAACAAGGCCTGCAGCCTTTACCACTTATGTTAGCCGCACGAAATTAGAGAGAATCTATTCCGATCCAAAGCGGCACACATCATTGGTCGGTACCAATGATGTGTGCCGCTTTGGATCGGAAGAGCCACCAGCTGCTTTTAGCTGCACCCTGTGCTCTTGATGGCATCCGGGAGGACCCGTTCCACGTCTGGAAATACTCCACTCGGTATGCACATGGAGTACGCGCTAACTTTCCTCCCCTCTTTGGTAGCCATGTCCGTGAGGGCCATATAGCGAACTTACTATTGGAGCATTGGCGGCCGAAGACTTCCGGCATAAGAAGTCACCCTCATTCTGCCAACGGCCTTGTCAAAGAGGGCGGAGTAGCGGACAGAGGTTCAGGGCACTCTCTTGTCCTAGGTGTGGGAAACTGCCCGAAAAGGCGGATGTTTCAGCAATGATCAACGACATGAGGATGCAGAAAGCAGTGGAAACAACTGCATTAAAGACACATAACGTGTATCCACAGGACATGTGGCCTGTAATTGAAGAAGTATCATGATGATCTCTCCATTGGCAAAAGATTCCGGAATAGTCCCCCATTCGGATCTCCGGGAGGGGACTGCCAAGGGGGAGGTTACCATGAGAAAAAGATTGAATAATCAACGAAAGGATAACGTTCTACGAGTCTGAGCGAGGAATGTCAGAAGCTTGAACGTGGTAGGGAAAATAGAAAATCTGAAAAGGGAAATGCAAAGGCTCAACCTAGATATAGTAGGGGTCAGTGAAGTGAAGTGGAAGGAAGACAAGGATTTCTGGTCAGATGAGTATCGGGTAATATCAACAGCAGCAGGAAATAGTGTAACAAAAGTAGAATTAGTTACGATTAGGAAGGTAGGGCAGAGAGTGTGTTACTGTGAACAGTTCAGTGATAGCATTATTCTTATCATAATCGACAGCAATCCAACATTGACAACGATAGTTCAGGTATACATGCCGACGTCGCAAGCTGAAGATGAAGAGATAAAGAAAGTGTATGAGGATATTGAAAGGGTAATACGATATACAAAGGGGCATAAAAATCTAATAGTCATGGGGGACTGGAATGCAGATGTCGGGGAAGGAGTAGCAGAAAAGGTTACAGGAGAATATCGGCTTGGGTCAAGGATTGAGGGAGGAAGGAGCAAGACGAATTGAGTTCTGTGACAAGTTTCAGCTTGTAATAGCGAATACCCTGTTCAAGAATCACAAGAGGAGGAGGTATACATGGAAAAGGCCGGGAGATATGGGAAGATTTCAATTAGATTACGTCATGGTCAGAAAGAGATTCCGAAATCAGATACTGGATTGTAAAGCGTAGACAAGAGCAGATACAGACTCAGATCACAATATAGTTGTGATGAAATGTAGGCTGAAGTTTAAGAAATCAGTCAGGAAGAATCAATACACAATGAAGTCGGATAGCCGGCCGAAGTGGCCGTGCGGTTAAAGGCGCTGCAGTCTGGAACCGCAAGACCGCTACGGTCGCAGGTTCGAATCCTGCCTCGGGCATGGATGTTTGTGATGTCCTTAGGTTAGTTAGGTTTAACTAGTTCTAAGTTCTAGGGGACTAATGACCTCAGCAGTTGAGTCCCATAGTGCTCAAAGCCATTTGAACCATTTTTGAAGTCGGATACGGAAGTACTAAGGAATGACGAGATACGCTTGAAGTTCTCTAAGGCTATAGATACAGCAATAAGGAATAGCTCAGTAGGCAGTACAGTTGAAGAGGAATGGAAATCTCTAAAAAGGGCCATCACAAAAGTTGGAAAGGGAAACATAGGTACAAAGATTGTATCTGCGAAGAAACAATGGGTAACAGAAGAAATATTTCAGTTTATTCATGAGAGGACGAAGTACAAAAACGTTCCAGGAAACTCAGGAATACAGAAATACAAGTCGCTGAGGAATGAAATGAATAGGAAGTGCAGGGAAGCTAAGACGAAATGCCTGCAGGAAAAATGCGAAGACATTGAAAAATAAATGACTGTAGACTCAGCATTCAGAAAAGTCAAAACAACATTCGGTGACATTAAAAGCAAGGACGGTAACATAAAGAATGCAGCGGGAATTTCACTGTTAAATGCAGAGTAGAGTGCGGATGGGTGGAAAGAATACATTGAAAACCTCTATGAGAGCGAAGATTTGTCTCACGTGAGGGATTGATTACATTCCATGAGAATTTCTAAAATCATTGGGGGGAGTGGCAACAAAACGACTATCCACGTTGGTGTGTAGCATATCTGAGTCTGGCGACATACCATTTGACTCTCGGAAAAGCATTATACACACAATTCCGAAGCCGGCAAGAGCTGACAAGTGAGAGAATTATCGCACAGTCAGCTTAACAGCTCATGCATCCAAGTTGATTATAAGAATAATGTACAGAAGAATGAAAAAGAAAATTGAGAATGCGCTAGATGACGAGCAGTTTGGCTTTAAGAAAAGTAAAAGCCCGAGAGAGGCCATTCTGACATTGCGGTTAATAATGGAAGCAAGGCTAAAGAAAAATCAAGACACGTTCATCGTATTTGTTGACCTGAAAAAGCGTTCGAGGATATAAAATGGTGCCAGATGTTCGAAATTCCGAAAAAAGTAGGGTTAAGATGTAGGGTCATATACAATATGTACAACAACCAAGAGGGAATAATAAGAGTGGACGACCGAGAACGAAGTTCTCGTATTGAAAAGGGTGTAAGACAATGATGTAGCCTTTCGCCCCCACTGTTCAATCTGTACCTCGAGAATGCAATAATGGAAATAAAAGAAAGGCTCAGGAGTGGAATTATAATTCAAAGTGAAAGGATATCAATGATACGATTCGATGATGACATTGCTATCCTGAGTGAAAGTGAAGAAGAATTAAATGAATTAAATGAACAGTCTAATGAGTACACAGTACGGATTGAGAGTAAATAGAAGAAGGACGAAGGTAATGGAAAGTTGTAGAAATGAGAACAGCGAGAAACCTAACATCAGGACTGGTGGTCATGAAGTCGATGAAGTTAGGGAATTGCTCCTCCTTGCGGACGGAGCAAGGAGGACATCAAAAGGAGACCAGCTATCGCAAAA
Organism: Schistocerca piceifrons; assembly: GCF_021461385.2. Classification (NCBI taxonomy): domain Eukaryota; kingdom Metazoa; phylum Arthropoda; class Insecta; order Orthoptera; family Acrididae; genus Schistocerca; species Schistocerca piceifrons. The sequence continues at coordinate 827,643,237 of NC_060138.1, forward strand.
AAGGCATTCCTGGCCAAGAGAAGTCTACTAGTATCAAACATCGGCCTTAATTTGAGGAAGAAATTTCTGAGAATGTACGTCTGAGTACAGCATTGTATGGTAATGAAACATGGACTGTGGGAAAACCGGAACGGAAGAGAATCCGAGCATTTAAGATGTGGTGCTACAGACGAATGATGAAAATTAGGTGCACTGATAATGTAAGGAATGAGGAGGTTCTACGCAGAATCGGAGAGGAAAGGAATATGTGGAAAACACTGATAAGGAGAAAGGACAGGATTATAGGAAATCTGTTAAGACATGAAGGAATGACTTCCACGGTACTAGAGGGAGCTGTAGAGGGTAAAAACTGTAGAGGAAGACAGAGATTGGAACACATCCAGCAAATAATTGATGACGTAGGTTGCAAGTGCTACTCTGAGATGAAGATGTTAGCTCAGGAGAGGAATTCGTGGCGACCCGCATCAAACCAGTGAGAAGACCGAGGACCAAAAAGAAACATCATTGTTGCTCCCAACTACCATTAATAACACCCTCTGTGATTGCCTGGCTGACGGACAGTGTTAGTTCATGAGCTACGAGATGTTTAGTGGATATTCCCTCACTTAATTCATATTCTGGGTTTATTTTTATTATTTCAAGTAGTTTTTCGGAGTTTTTTTGTGATGGAGTGTATTTGAAACCCTTTGCCAGTGAAGTGAGTTCTTCGTTGGTAGTTTTTAAGTCGTAAAGGTTATTTACACGACCTGTAAATTTAAACTTTTTAGTAGGAGTTGAGAGTTGTCTACCACTGAATATGTTATTAATTTTAGCCTTCTTTTTTCGTGCTTGGTATGCACGGCGTCATTAACTTCCTGCCTCACTTCACTGTCCAATATATCGAGCTCAACTGGATGTAAAAGTATAGAAATACGTATGTGCGTTAATTTCAGGTGTGTACTCACGTGATCGTGAATGCTGTGCCACATTTCATTTCTTCTTTGATCCATGTTTGGGTGTAAGTGCGTAAATTAATTACATTTAACCACAGTCGTCGGTGACCATATTCATCTATTCCAGATTTATGGGAAACCTGCCACCACAGAAATACCGGCCAGTTCTCAACACTCTGTGACCTATAAACATGCTGCTTTTTGTTCTATGATACATCTCCTAATATGCATCCCCTTGAGTGAAGACAACATCCAAATGGAATTAAATGCCATCAAATAAATAGCATCGAACAACGCCATCATACTACCTTAGTGTACTCTATAAAGCACAAAAAGGACAAACAACAGACTTGCTCTCTTCTTTATCCATTCCTTGACCCTCCACCTCAGGAATGCGATAAATGGTTTACAATTCCCTACTCAGGCCAAATCGCACTGGATGTAGCCAGAAATCTTAAATCCAGGAATGTAAAAATATCACTTTATGTGCACAACACCATTTGGTATGTTTTGCCCAATGGTAGAGACAGCTCTAGAGCTTTGAAAGAGTCGATTATATAAAATTACTTGGAACTGTGGCAAATTCTATGTTGGTCAGTCTGGTAGGGCAATATCTACCCGCTTGGAGGTTGGAAAGTTAAAGAAAGATGACTCTGCTTTTGTAAATCACCCATTTAAAAAAGGCCATAGTAACAAGGTGAAACATGAGGTATTACATCACATCCACAAACGAAGGAAGATTAACTATCTTGAAGTACTGAAAATTAGTAAACACATGTCCGTCAACCCAAGCTTAATACTAAATGACGAAACAGATTTTCCATACCTACCACCTCTAACTGCAGATACAACTCATAATCTTATCCAGGCCATGTTGTCAATTACCCCCTTTCTTACATTACCCATTTCCTTTACTTCAGTTACTATAATTTGTCTCGTTGTTTAAAAAATTGTTACTTTGTATAATCACAGCTGCATCTCTCAACTGCTTAATTTCACTGTTGTATCTTATCTGTATGTAATTTAGGATCTGTTAAAGAAAAGAGTATTTTGGTCAGTCATACATTTGGAATGTGTCACCATAGTTTATTGTCAGCTTATGTCTTTCCATGTACAACTGTTGTAAATGGTCTGTATTTGATTAGTTAATGTGTCACATATTTTATCTTAGTCAAATACTCTTACATTGAACCTTATTGAAGTTCAGTGCATTCGAACGTGATGGTAGCCGAAGTGTTTGGTGTTTCGAGATAGATTATATCGAAGGTTTATATCCATTAGGGGAAGGGGAAAACCATCACCTGCTAAGTCACAACACGGACGAAAATGTATGTTTATTGATCGTGACAGACGGTCATTGAAGAGAACTGTGACAAAAAGTAAGGACATGTCGGCTGTATAAGACACTTCAGAACTGAATGTCGAATTCGCGAAACCTGTCAGCATCAAAACATCACGAAGGGAGCCCATTAGCTGGGAATAGCAGAGTGAGCTGGAATTCCAACCCCCGTAACAGGAAGCCGCAGTGCTGAAGTCATAAAACCTGGGAACCGCAGGGTGAGCTGAAATCGGTTCAAATGGCTCTGAGCACTATCGTACTTAACATCTGAGGTCATCAGTCCCCTGGAACTGAAAACTACTTAAACGTAACCAACCTAAGGACATCACACACATCCATGCCCGAGGCAGGATTCGAACCTGCGACCGTAGCGGTAGCGCGGTTCCAGACTGAAGCGCCTAGAACCGCTCGGCCTGACCTGAAATTCCAAAGCGAATGCCAGTGGTGGGAAACTGTAGTGCTGACGCCATAAAACCTACAGTATGGAGCAATGGAAGGAAGTCATTTGGTCGGGCGAGTCTCGTTTCATACTGTTTCCAATTCTGGCCTAGTTTACTTCCCAAGAGTGAAACTTGGTGGGGGTTGGACGATGATTTGGGCAACCCTGTCGTGCTATTCTCCGGGCTCCAAGGTTACTCTGTAAGGTCGCATTGTTGCCAAGGATTGTGTGATCATTTTGGCTGATAGGCCTATTCCACGGTGCAATGTTTGTCCCCTAATGGCGATGATGTGTTCCAAGGCGACGGAGCACCTGTTCACACAGCTCGCATCGCTCAGGGCTGGTTTTGTGAGCACAAGGATGAACTGTCGCATCCCCCCCCGCCACCACTGTCTCCAGATCAATATTATGAAGCTTTTGTGGTCTTCTATGGAGAGAATTGTGCCTGATCCCTGTCCACCTCCACCATCCTTACATGAACTTATCACTATTTTGTAGGAAGAATGATATAATATTCCATTGAAACCCATAAAGTATCAATATCCAAGAACGTTAGTACTAGTAATCCACCAAATTACAGGCCCATATCGTTAACGTCGATATGCAGCAAGATTTTGGAACATATATTGTGACAAACATTATGAATTACCTCGAAGAAAACTGTCTATTGACACACAGTCAACTTAGGTTTAGAAAACATCGTCTCTGTGAAACACAACTAGCTCTTTATTCACATGAAGTGTTGAGTGCTATTGACAATGGATATCAGATCGATTCCGTATTTCTAGATTTCCGGATGGCTTTTGACACTGTACCACACAAGCGGGTTGTAGTAAAACTGCGAGCTTATCGAATATCGTCTCAGTTATATGACTAGATCTGTGATTTCCTGTCAGAGAGGTCACAGTTCGTAGTAATTGACGGAAAGTCATCGACTAAAACAGAAGTGATTTCTGGCGTTCCCTAAGGTAGTGTTATAGGCCCTTTGCTGTTCCTTATATTTACAAACGATTTGGGAGACAATCTGAGCAGTTGTCTTAGGTTGTTTGTAGTTGACGCTGTCGTTTATCGACTTATACCGTAATCAGAAGATCAAACAAATTGCAAAACGATTTAGAAAAGACATCTAAATAGTGCCAAAATTGGCAGTTGACCCTAAGTAACGAAAAGTGTGAGGTCATGCATGTTAGTGCTAAAACGAAATCGTTAAACTTCGGTTACACGATAAATCAGTCTAATCTAAAAGCCGTAAATTCAACTAAATACCTAGTATTACAACTACGATCAACTTACATTGGAAGGAACAAATAGAAAATGTTGTGGGAAAGGCTAACCAAAGACTGCGTTTTATTGGCAGGACACTTAGAAAATGTAACACGTCTTCAAAGGAGACTCCTTACACTATGTTTGTCCGTCAGCTTTTAGAACACTGCTGCGCGGTGTGGGATCCTTACCAGATAGGACTGACGGAGTACATCGAAAAACTTCAAAGAAGGGCAGCACGTTTTGTATTATCGCCAAATAATGGAGAGAGTGTCACAGAAATGATACAGGATTTGGACTGGACATCATTAAAACAAAGGCGTTTTTCGTTGGGACGGAATCTTCTCACGAAATTCCAATCACCAACTTTCTCCTCGGAATGCGAAAATATTTTGTTGACACCGACCTACATAGGGAGAAACGATCACTACGATAAAATGAGGGAAATCAGAGCTCATACGGAAAGATATAGGTGTTCGTACTTTCCGCGCGCTATACGAGATTGGAATAATAGAGAATTGTGAAGGTGGTTCGATGAACCCTCTGCCAGGCACTTAAATGTGATTTGCAGAGTATCCATATAGCTAGAGATATAGATATAGATATAGGGACGTGAATTTAGCCATTTCGAGAGGACTGGAAGGTATTTTCAATTCCAATAAATTTCCTTCCACCGTATTAGGCATGGTAATGTGTTATGCTTTTTTTGTTTCCGTATCTTTGTGCGTCTTCTGTGTTTAGCCATAACAGAAAGAAGCGATGTGAAGGGGGCGACCACGTAAAACGAGTGTTAGGAAAGGCGAATGGAAGGCCTAGATTTCCAGGAAGAATTGTAGGAAAATTTGATCCATCTGTAAAGGAAATTGGATACTTGAAACTAGTGCGACCAATCCTAGAGTGCAGTTCCAGTGTTTGGAGTCCTTATCAAGTATGCGTTATGACAGACATCTAACGAATTCAGAGACGTGGAGCTACCACCGTTATACGAGGTGCGACAATAAAGTGACTGATTTTCTTTGCAAGATGTGGCAACCCTGCAGGCTTGTGTAGGCACAATATCTTTGACCTTGGTCTATAAGCTGCTTCTAGTCCAAGCGGCACATCGATGCAACTGTTCAGTCGTGAGTTGTGCTGTAATAAGTTAACACGTGTTCGTGTCTCTCTCTTTAGTGAAGGAAGAACGAATGTTGAAGAGGAATATTGCAGTGGACGACCATCAACCTCACGGACAGATGTCAACTTGGCCAGGGTGCGTGAACTCATACGATCTGATCGAAGATTATCCATGAAAATGCTAGCAGAAGAACTGAAAATCGATCGAGAAACGGTTCGTCTAATAATAATTAAAGATTCTGGTATGAGAAAGATTTGTGAAAAAATGGTTCCCAAAAATCTCACACCACAACAGCGAGAAACACGGAAAAATGTGGCAGTGGATCTGTTAGAGCAAACGGAAATCAATCCAGGATTGTTGAGCGTTGTGTTATCACTGGTGGTGAAATTTGGTTTTTTCAGTATGATCCAGAGACAAAAAGCCAAAGTTCTCAACAGTGCTCAAAGGGATCAGCCAGACCAAAAAAAGCTCACATGTCAAAGTCAAAAGTGACATGCGTGCTTGTCTGTTTCTTTGATTGCAAAGGAATTGTTCATAAAGAGTGGGTGCCTCCTGGACAAACAGTTAACCAATATTACTGCAAAGAAAATTTAGATAGACTTCGTAAAAGAGTTCTTCGTGTCCTTGCCAACATTGCTGATAATTGGATTCTGCATCACAATAATGCGCCATCCCATACTTCTCTATCAGTACAGCAATTTTAACCTCAGAACAGATTTCGGTACTACCACAGCCACCTTATTCACCAGATATCGCTCCGTGCAACTTTTTTCTATTTCCAAGAGTCAAAACGGCGGTCAAAGGACACCATTTTCAAACAACACAAGATGTCCAAAAAGCTGCGACGAGGGTCTTGGAGGATATTACAGAAGATGAGATCCAGAAATGTTACCATCAATGGCAGAAGCGCTGGAAAAAGTGTGTGCAATAAAAAGGGAACTACTTTGAAGGAGACAACACTAAATTTGACTAAAACGGTAAGCAACATTTTTTTTTCACCTCGGTCTCATTACTTTATTGTCGCACCTCGTAGGTCGGTGGGACCCACACGAAAGTGTAACAGAAACGCCTGGGGAACTTAAAAGCAAATCGTTGGAAAAAGATAACGTAGCTCACCGGACATTCTGTTGGGTTAAATTTAAAGAGTGTGTATTCTAAGAAGACTGCGACTTTTCATGCTGGCGCCATAGGATGTTATGTATAGGGAACATGAGAATTAGAGAGATTATGGCGCCTCCTGAAGAACGTAGACAGGAATTATTTCCTAGCTCGATACACTAAGAGGAAAAAACATCAAAAACATTGGTACGACGTATCCTTCGCCAAGCACTATACAGCGGACTGCAGAGTAAATATACGGAATGATATAGAACTCGTATTATACAACCTGTCAATGAAGAATAGATTCATCGAGAGAAGGTGATTGCATCACAAAAAGCTGGTCTTTTAATACTGGAGAGATCTCGTACACACAGTCAGTGAAGCCCAAGTATTTACATGCCGTGCAGATAGTATGGACAGGAAACCGCTTGAGTGCGCAGCCGCCCACGGGCGCTCTGCAGGCCCCCCAGACCCTCCTGGCAGGGCTTGAAGAGCACCGTGGGTGTGGGAGGGGGGAAGGGAGGGTGAGCAGGGGGGGGGGGGGAATGGAAGGGAAGGGGTGATGCAGAAGTTGGCCTGTCGCTCGCGTGAGCGTGCCGCATTCAGCGGAACGGGCCGATCAATACCGAGTGATACATCGGCCAACAAGAAGAGAAACTGTATTTTGTGCCAGACCAGAAATCACTTACAAAATGGGAAAATGGACGCCGTTTAATATCCAGCTCTGGCTATAAATCGAACAAACGACACACTTTGTCGATGTAATCAAGACACCCAAGAGACCTCTAAAGTTATAAAGCGATTGCTACTAGCAATATATTACACGTTATTCCCGAATATAAAATGGCGTGTTTCTGCCAGAAAGCTGCTCAAATTATATATCACGTAGTACGTGTAATTTCACATCGAATAAATTCAGCGGGCAAACCTAGTCGGTCTAAAGCCCATGAGGTACATTGTAAAAAACTACGAACCAACTGACTGTTCCCACAAACCTATCGCGTGACAGTACCCACCCACTACATAGAGGCACAGCGAAGTTATATGAGGTCAAAAGTAATATTAAACGACCGAAAATTAAAAAGAAAGTGCCACTAGCAAATATATGGAACCAAACCAGACATTTTATGTCCTGTGTAAATTTATACATGAATTCTAGTTTCAACAAAATTCAGAACGACATTCTTGGAGTCTACGTCTTTACATCCTGCTGTATAATAGCTGAGATCGGCAGCAGTATACTCTGAAGAAAGAACTCTGAAAACACGAGAAAAACTATTTTAAGACGTGGTAATGTTGTTCAATTGTTCAACTGTGCGTGAAATCTTATGGGACTTAACTGCTAAGGCCATCAGTCCCTAAGCTTACACACTACTTAACCTAAATTATCCTAAGGACAAACACACACAACCATGCCCGAGGGAGGACTCGAACCTCCGCCGGGACCAGCCGCACAGTCCCTGACTGCAGCGCCTAAGACCGCTCGGCTAATCCCGCGCGGCGGTAATGTTGTAGCACTATCAGAATTGCAATCAAGTTGCACAAACACTACATGCGATGTCATAAGCGCTTACTGAAGGGATACGCTCCCTTCCGTAGCGGAGGTCACTATCGCACGCCTGTGTGGTGGATGTCGACTCGGAATTAAACTGGTTCGAAACCTGATAGCGGAAGCTATTTTCACGACCACTATTTGGCCAGCGAGGGGAGGACAGGTGGCGGCGTAAGGTCTCTGATCACCACAATATTCGCGAAAGTTCTGGATTTAATTGCATGTGACACCGTTGTGGTGTCTGTGGCCTGTGTACGTTAAGGGCGGCGGCCCATTGGTGGTAATCGAGAGGAGAAGACTATCAGAAGGCACGGGGTTGACCCATCTCCTCCTCTCATCATCATCAAACACAAACATCACACCACACCATTCACAGACACTCATTACACACAGTTCTCACGTTTCACGAAGGAAAGGAAAGAAGAAGCTTCTTCTAATTAGTATCTCCCAGCCAACCGTGGCATTCGACTTTATTTTCCTATAAGGTTCCTGTTGAAATGATAGCAGAAACAAAACATTCCGTCAAGACTTCTCAGTATGGTTTAGGAACAGTAGACTGAAAGAACCAGGACATCGGGAGACAGCAAAACACGAACACCTTTCATATATTACAAATGTATCCATCTGTAAAAAAGTATTTTCACTAGGCCAAATGTAATACGAGTAAGGACGGGAGAACAAACAGAGGCCTCATGCTGTAATGTTAGCACTGGAATTGAGAGGTATGGCTCAGTATGTGGATTATCTCCACTTGAAGCTATTAACGCAATACCAGGTGGCAAAGTGAGAATAACGGAACAGAGAAAGCGCCTCTAAAAATCTCTAACCAATCTTATGAGATACTGAAATAAAAAATACAAATTCGCCTTAGTTGCACAGCACTTCAGAACGTAAAGGGAGAGCTCAAATAATCTAAATCAATATTGAGAACACAAAGTACATGTGATCAATACCTGAGAAACGTGCAGGGCTTTTAACATCGATAGAGTGTATAAATGGTACAAAATACGAAACTTTCATAGCACCACCGCAATCTGACAATAAAAACTGCCAAGAATGAGAGATGTTGCGTTTGTGAAAATTTCTCTTAAACCACGGGTGCCACATAGCGTCATCATTTTAAATAAAATACTGGGAAAAATAACGGAATACGTTCTTCCGCACCTTATTTGCTTATTCGTACATCTCTTTGTGCATCCGTTTTCCCAGTAAATTATACGCTAATGCCTCCAGGTTCGTAAGGTCAATAAATGTGTGGCCGTTGTGAAACAGTAGTTAACGAGCGTCACAGTGCAACATTTAAAACATAAAGCTCTTCGTCTGTTAACTACCTCAATGGATCCTTGAGGTATGAACATCAACGAGAAATCGGTGCAGAAGAAATAAACCGGTAGACACTCCGACGTCGAGGTTAGTGGGATGTCGGAAGTAACACCTGCATATTATACCTATACTAACTGGCGCGCTGGAAGCAGACCAGAGAATAAGAATAATTCTCTGTTTCAAATTCCAAGACGCAATACACTCAAAATTCAAGGGACAATGTTATTTCGAGCCGATACTCTGGGAAATGGATTGTGAAAGTACCTAAATAATATTGAAGCTGCAAGCGTTCTCTGTTTGTTCAGCTAGGGCTGCATCTGAAGCTAAGGCTGCTGACTAGGGAATACAACACGATTCTTATTTAATTATATATAGAAAACATGCTGTTTTGCACATTATTAACGAAGAATATTGATTGCTACGTAACTGGAGACTGCTTCGTATACCACGGCCGTTGAATCTTTTGATACGAAAGTGAGTAATGGTACCTGCTTTATGGAAACTGTCCGCAGTAAAACAATGGTCACAATGTATCCTCTGATAAATACAACTTAATACACCGAGCAGAGACGTCGGCTGGGTGCCACGGAAACATGCACTGCATAGTGATGAGTAACCTAGCAATGCTTTTAGAGAACTTCTTTGTCGCATCGAAAAGAAGTTCATTGGAAATGAAATAACATTGGCTCTGAACGGATAATCTAATTTCATAGCAGTACAACCGACCTGAAACGTGCTGTTTAAATGAGGTACTGAAGTAGCAAAGCTAGAACATTCTAATAAGGTAATCCACAAGTAATAAGGTAAAGTGCTCTGTTATTATTAATTAAATGTACTATATGATGAAGAACTGCAACTATTTAAATAATTAATGGCACAGCTGCAGGCTTTCCTGGAACATCGAGTATGATGCACAAAATTAAATCTAATCTACCTTTAATTGTTATTTTTGTTAGTGTAGGGAGAGCGCAAATGAACACTTAAAGTAACAAGTCTTTCGGCTTAGTCGAGTAATACCGCACCGTTTAACACATATAATCACATTCGCTTTTGAGACAAATGTGCCTGCGCTTGTCTTTGATTGGTTGCCGTTTTATGGCGTATGCCCAGAAGTGTGCCTTTTCCACATGTTATCAGGTTGTTTTTGTACGCTGTGTAGAATCCCTGCAAATGCACTGTCTGACAAGGAAAGTGAAGCAAAGAAGACATGGTCGGGTGTCAACAAAACTTCATACATGTGCACACTGTCGATGGATATCGTAAATTATTAGAGCTGCAATTCTGTAACAGTAAGAGTGGCCACCGAAATGTATTAGAGTTGTTCGTGTTTGGCGCTGTTACCGAGACTGGAAGGGGATATAAGGGCCGTGAACAGGTTCAGACGTTGATTGATCACTGTGACGGAGTCGGAAACGCTGCGTACTCATGTGAGACAGCGTTATCAGCACCTGACAAGAGTTTGAAATGGGCTTCTCTGTGCGTCTACAGTTGGCCACGTGATCGAATCGTTCAGAATGTAAATTTGTAGGGCAATCTGATAGGAGAACGACCCGGTGCTGGACTGCACAGGAACGTCAGGGGTGGCATACTCATCGTCAAATTTCCGGTTGACCACGTCTGATCACCACCAGGGAGGATAGCAGTATTGCGCACCAAGCGCCTACCCTTTCCCATCAGCGCCTGCCTTCCAAGAACAATTGATGACGTTGCTTCTCTTCAGCACTGTTTTTTCAGAACGGGATGAAAATGGCCTAATACGAAGGCTGCAATCGGTAGTGAGCTCTGATGTGGCAGTGCCGTCTTGTATAATGTTTTGTGGTTCCTGGCTGGATGAGGAGAGGGTGGTATGACAGGTGGGTGGCCGCTTTCCTGTCACTACAACACAAAATGGACACGTGGAAAATAGGACTATGGGACCAAACTGCTGAGGTCATCAGTCCCTAGGCTTACACACTAATTAAACTAACTTACGCTAAGGACAACACACACACCCACGCCCGAGGGAGAACTCGAACCTCCGACGGGGGTAGCCGTGCGAACCGTGACAAGACGCCCGTGACCGCACGGCTACCCCGTGCGGCTGCACACGTGGTTAAATACACGTTATTACAGCAACTGCGGTGGCGCGGTTCCTTCCGTCCCTTTTCGACGAACCTGCACCTACCTGTAAACTTTGTCTCAGCAGATCGTCAGTAGGAAAGCCGAGCGAAACCTACTGTACTTCGACGTGAACCAGGCTGCAATTAAAGTCACTAATCTACGTTTCGGGAGAAAGTTTTCACACGAAATGAAAGGTTGGAAATTTTGTCCTCAGTTAATATATTCTGAAACTTAGGTGAACAAGTATCACTGCCAAGCCCATGCTAGTCTTAACACAGTCACTCACAATCCCTTTCACTCACGTTAGCAAGTTTATGGTACTGCATTTCCCGAAAACGTAATAGCTACAAAAATAAGGATTATTTTTCATTGAGAGCGCTCGCCAAATATAGAGTCTGTTGTTACCAAACGCAGTCACGGTTTTTAGACACCGACCTGCTCAATACGCCACGCGGAATATATGTCTTTTCTCGTTACAAAATTCACTTAAATATTCCGAAATTTGTACACGCCCATCGGAATAATTATCCCGTCACTTTACCACACTTTTGATGTATGAAACACTGCTAGATCGGGCAACTTATCGTTTCCATCGGAACTACTACTACACACGTCCGAACTGTTTCATGGCTAGGCTCTCACTCCTCCTTAGAAGACTCTAAGTCTTCTCCACCATCAGAGAAAGGCGCGCGAAGAATATTGCTTTACCATTGGTCAGTTTACTCAACAGCCAATAGCAAAACAACATTCTCCCTCGTCAATCCGCGCTTTTCATCAATAACCAATCGCAAAATAGTAAACCTAACGCCTGCACTTTTTACCAATGTAATTATCTAATATGTTGAAGTTTTGTTTATGCATAACGTTATTTACTGTTGTTATTTATACCTGATTTAACTTTTCCTTTACCATAAACTTACTTTACAAATGTATTCTACAAAAATCCCCTTTGTCCATATCCATACTTCTTCGAAATGTTCCCACACTAAATCCTACTACACAACTCGTTAAACGATTATCTTCATATTAACCTTAAACCATACTCACGCATCATTCATACTGCTAAAACACATTTATAACATTTTACATACACAAAAAGACATAATAACACTTTATGAAAATACTAGAACAGTTTATGATAAACATTCTATTACTTTAGTGCACTCTAGTTGGCACAATCGAAACTAAAATCACAGTCCCCCTATCCAATATTGTCCTCTATCGGCTGATACATAAACTACGTGCGCGTTCCAGTCTCGCGTCAGCATCTGTCACTATCCAGCTCTGAGACACATCTCCCACTTAACCGCCTCCAAGGCAGGATCGGTATACGGCGCTACGCCTCACAACCAATTGAGTACTTAACTTCAATGATGTCCAGTCTGAAGCTCTGTGGTTAACAGCAATGAAATGACATCTACTAATTTTTTAATTTTGTCCGTATCGATATCACAACTCTATACACTGACTAATGTTCACTCACAGCTAGCTAAGGTGCGAGGCGACGACTATCGCTGTGCAAATCTAGAGCACAATGCGAAGTATTGAAGTGCAGTGCGAACTGAGTCCCGATGCGCCGTACTGTGGCGCTGAGATTAAGAGATTGAGGCAGCTCGGTCGTCGGCGGCAGCCTGTATGCTCGCTACCCAGTGGGCGTCATCGGCGAGTAGTCTGGGGGCGTGTCTTGGTCTTGTCTTGTCATAGGCGCGCCTAGTTCAGCGCCTGCTACACAATGTTTCCTAGTGCCGGCCGGTGTGCTGGCGAAGGCGTAAGCCAGCACAGACTCAGTATAGGTCTCAACATTGCCTGGCGTGGTAATAACATTCTGTGTAATCCCACACCATTGGTCAGAGACTGGTTACAGCTGGACTAGGGAAATGCCACCACATGCCTTGGCTACCGTTACCGCCACAACACAGACAGCTATGTTTGGAGTATTGCCATGACCGGGGAGCGTGCACTGGCGACCTGGACGAAGGTCTCATCTTCCAATGTTTGGGAGAGGCAGTGGTGCTGCTCTTGGTGTCATAGTGTGGGGGGCCATCGGGGACTTCGGGGGACAGTTGGTGGTGATTGAGGGAATTCTGATGGCACACAGCGGTACGCCTCGCACAACCTGCGAACCCGTGTGTTACATCTCATGCGACTGTATAGCATCGCTATTTTTTAACAGAACAACGCTCGTCCACACACGCCACATATGTCTAAGAATCGCAGAGTGATGTTTAGATACTCTCACTACCTAGAAGATCCCCATATCCTGAGACATCATGTGCAGAATCAGCGTGGACGCCAACGCTGTCCCAGTTCCAGTTTGCACGATATCGAGAACCAGTTACAACAATTGTGGGCCATCTTGCTCTAGAGAGGAGACAGTGGCTTTACGATACCCTTCGCAAACAAATTAGTGCATCCATACAGACAAATATGACTCGATTTTTTGATGACTGTGTAAGTAGCGTGAGTAAAGGGTCGCTATGTGTAAGGTGCGTGAAGCGCACTTTGAATAAGAAAACTATCTGACATTGAAGTCGACGTAAGAGATCGGGTCGCCACTAACTCTAGCAACACGACAAACAAGAGGTTGGGCTTAGTTGGAAAATTACTAAATTTATTCGTAAGAAAAACTCATCAGAGAACATTCATTATAAAGTCACTCATAAAGAATGGGATGTAATTATTAATATGATCCCGGTATTGTTCACGTGAATTAAATATTAAAATAAAGCAAAGAGTTCATGGACACTTTGCATAAGAGCAGCTTGCAGCAACATTCCTGAAAACAATATCTATTCTAAAGCATCTGTTTAAAATAAAAAGGGGACACTAATTGTTGGACCTGTGCGCATGGAAACGCTATGAATGGGATAACAAGCAGAACTACAAGGTAAATGGCATAGGTAACGGAGACGTAACGTCGGTACACTGGATAAGAGGCCGCGCGGGATTAGCTGAGCGGTCTACGGCACTGCAGTCACGGACTGTGCGACTGGTCCCGGCGGAGGTTCGAGTCCTCCCTCGGGCATGGGTGTCTGTATTTGTCCTTAGGATAATTTAGGTTAAGTAGTGTGTAAGCTTAGGGACTGATGACCTTAGCAGTTAAGTCCCATAAGATTTCACACAAATTTTTTTTTTTATAAGACTGGAGGCAACATTATTTATTCTCTAAAACAATGATGTATTGCATCTATAGAACTGCTGTTGCCTGGTAACTAAGTACAATTGCTTGTGAAACGCTATACATTTCGCAACATACTCGTGTGCCCACGTGGTTCGTGGAGACAATTTCTACATACCGTGGCCAAATTTTAGTAACATCAAAAAAGGCAGTAGTGATCAATTAACATTTTACGGAGGACACATTTGAATAGACAAATGATAATGGCAGAGGGCCGAAAAACTCTAATATTAACCCATGTGGATGGTTTCCACCGGACGTAAAGTAATGAGACAAAGAAAATTCACAAAGAAGTAAAGATTAACAAGGTTCTGAAAAGATTGGGATGCATACACACGCAGTTGCAGGCACACAAACATTCACACTGAATCCAGGGCGCTTCAGCATATACAACACCATTTAGCTACGTTCTTCTTACGGATCAAAGTCAAATCTGCATTAGGAATCAAACTGAAAGTCTGCAAAAGCCTTGCGGCTTCCGCCACCAACCTAACGCCGGTAACTTCGACACAAGGGGAGCAAAACTCTTTGCCTAGCTGAGAACTATAAGAGTTGGCCATTCTGTACGACTACCGTTGATTCTCTGCAGCAGACTAAACCACTGTATAGCAAAATGAAACACACCCACATTCATTCACTCACACATGCCAGAGAATTCTGTATCATTGGGAAGCAAATAAAATGATAATGAAAGGGGACTACAGCACCCTTTCAACTGTCAAAAAATCATATACCCTCTAAACACCTGAAGTTTCGTTTCATTTACTCATCGTCTTCTGGGTGCTTCGATCTTTTGTGCATAGTAAAGATTTTGCAATGGTAATTATAATCTCTCCAGAGTACTCCCCTGTTGGCCTATGAACTGCTGCATCCGGTCATATCGTTAGATGCGGGATCCACAGCAGGATTATTTCAAAGGTCTTTTAGGCGTACTTCAGAGGTATGGGGATGTGCAGGTCAGTTTTTATTGAGAAGTAGCATTACAAGTTGGACGGATAGTAATTTTCCTCAGACGGCCAGCACAGCAGATTCCCCTGCCGCAGCTTTGGATGAAATAAATCAGAGCATCTTTCAAGATGTACACGATGGCCAGTGATGGAGTTCTGTGAGATGAAACAGCGTCGTAAAATTTATGCTGACGAATACTGACACTGGAATGTGTAGTTAATAAGATTAAGACTTTTCGCTCTATCCTTGTGTATAGTAATCGTTAACCAAATTATCGGCAGTAATTTTATATTTTTAACACCTTACTGCAGCTCGTTTCTTTTCTGCTCTACTCTATGCATACAACGTTTTCATTCTGTACAGTAATATTTTTATTTCTCAGTAGTAAATGTATTCTTTCTTTCAACTTTTATATTTGTATTTACATTATTATTTCCGTAAATTACCCCCGTCCCCAGGAGGCTCTGAGCACTATGGGACTGAACATCTGAGGTCATCAGTCCGTCCCCAGGAGGGAATCACAACATTTGGGAACACGACGGTAGCGAACACAGGCCTCCAAGGCATTGTGATGTTTCTTCTAATCTCATTCTACAATTCCGGGACCTCGCATCCGTCCTCTGTAATGGTTTCTTCGATGCGGACTGACCTCACTGAAGAATTCTTATTTTCATTATTTTTTCACCACGTTATCTTATATCTTATCTTCCTCTCTGGCTAATCAGGAACTGTTCTCGTTAGTGGGTTTCTTTTCTAAATATTCTCAGTAGTGCTGGTTGTACAGGGAAGGTTGCCCAGCGTACATACATCCCCCCGAGTTTTGAAAATTACACCTTCATCACATGGTGTGTATGGAAAGTGCTCAAACATAACAATGTAGTAACGACTCCATCAGCGTCAAGTACCTGCACGATTGTAGACCCCGACCACACAGTGGTAGCAGTGCTGGTCCATGTGCTGTTACATTCCCTTATATGGCTCAGAGCATATGTTCATCGTGCTTGGGATACAGGACTCCCACGTCAAGAACTGTTGCTGTACCGTGGTGAAGACCATGGGAAGAGCCTCCTTTCGAAACGGTGACAACAAGGAGGTCGACTAGCAATGAAGACACCTTTACTATCCCGAAATGGTATCAATGGATCCCAGTAGGATCGCGCTAAAGATCAGATAGTTATAAATCTGACAGATGCAATCCGAAGAGATTTCCTCCCTTACCTAACTATTTGGAGGAAAATCGGATTAAGAATTAAGTCGAAAAATACGTTCAACAATAATTGTCATTTCCCAGAACAGACGATGAATCCTCCTTGAATGTAAAACTATTGTTCTCTATAGAACCAATTCAAAATAAGCAAGGTCAAGTCTCCTCAGTTAATGAGAAAGAGATCCACCTAATCGGGTGTCCTCTTGCCACGTAATAAACTTAGTGCAACCTTGATTACAATCTCACCGCATAAATGTCCAGTCATAGTGACATCGAAATATAACTATCACCTGCATAAGTTTAACAACTCCATCAAAAGTAGAACTATTAGCATTCTGTTTACAGTCAATTTTCGGCCCATATAAATACGCATCCCACTATCATTTATGTGGCGACAACGGTTAACCTTCGCAAGCATAACGGAAAAAAGAGTCTTGAATATCAAAAGAAAATAACCGAGGTTGATAATAATTACTTAGGTCTATAAATAAAGTAAGTGAACCAGCGACAGCAAAGATTACGAATTCTTAGTTCACTGGAGACATCCTTATGGGAAATCGCCCATGCCACGCACATATTTGCGCATTTTGTATTAGTCTAACAACTCTGAACATTACTTGAGTACAGAAGCACTAATATCTAAACTAAAAACCAGTATTCATGTGAGCGGTTGTGAGACCTGATCTGTAGCGACTGCTGGATGCACTGCCGCTTTAACCATCAGTCCACTGTATGATTAATATCCTGAAAATTCTGGAAGTCGCGTAATATGTAATAATACTCCTAGCGCTGGGGAAAGTGGAAAATTTGTGAGCTATCGTATAGTTAAGCAGGACATCGGACCACAGTACGGTCTGTGGCAGATTGTGATCTTACGTAAGTACGTAGCTGCAGAAAAAAACAAAGGAAGTTTCGGAAAAACAGTTATATGGATGCCAGTTTTGCTAATAACCTGCTGTGTTACTATAACCACTCTTTTTACAGAGTAAGCTCAAGTGCACTGAGCGTCATTAATCAACATCGACATTCGAACCAAGTGCAAAAAATACATCATCTTACAAGACACATAAAATAATGCAAAGATTTGGGCTGATTTGCTACTTAATGAGGGGAGGAGGGGGGATGATCAAGGATGGCAACAGAATGCATGGGTACACCAGTTTACATGTGCACATGACTTAAACATATCCACAAACAATTAAGTTCTGTTTCCAATGTTCTCCAAATTCGCTAACGTTAGGTTCCAGCTGGTGATATGAATGTGCATCCGCACTGAAGGTTGTAGATTCGTTGTCCATTGAGGTGAATGAATTGTATGAATGAATCGTGTATTTTGTTTCTGTCCAAAAGACATTAAATTACAGAGCATAGAGGTCATGGACGATGACTGCAGATGCATGGCAATGCATGGGAATGTGGGTCGACAAGGGGGTATGCCGAGATGGTACATGCATTAGTGATAAACATTGTATCCGGGTGTCTCAGTGGTTAATGCATCTGAAAGGTGGCAAGCCACTCTCTCACTTTAACTACTCTGTCGGTCAGATTAATATTCATATTTTAGGTCATGGTCTCCGTGTTCTCCAGTACTATGTTTGATATGTGTGGCTTATGACTTTTTTACATGAGGAAGCTGTGAGTAGACTGTTCTTATATCTGCACGTGTAGCCTGTAGGAGAACTTGTACCCAAGGGGCCGTAGTGGAGGCGACGGAGAACAGGTAGATTGTGGGCCATAAATGTTGTGTCCAGCAACCTGGCTGTGCGAGTGATTCAGGGAAGCAGCGCTCTGTGAATTGTACCTCAGAGGGCCCTCAGACCGTGGCACTCCACTCTTCTCACGTAGGATTAGAGCAGGAGGGCGCCCATTCAATACATTTCCTGGGCCAGCCAACAGTCAGTCGCGAAGACGGACGATGGTAGAAAGTGAGTGGAGGAAGCCATTTAAGAAAACTGCCGTAGTCTGAGCTTTTGTGCAAATGGTGGGACAGTCATAAAACTATAAGCATACTCACATTAGAAGCTGGGACGATGCGATCAGAGCGGCTGGTGCACATGCTTAGTAGATGCAAGTCTGTAGCTCCCCTGATGCCAGGAAGTCGCCAGGTTCTTTCAGCGACGGAAAAAAAACATATTTCACAGTCACGACTGTCTGGGAAGCTTAACAGCCTTCTTTCACAAACTAAAAATGGTCAGCCTGGAAAGATTAGATCTCTTCGTAAATGAGGTACTGTGATCCCATCTTGGTAGAAGTTTTTTGCTGAAACATGGCCATGCTTACCGTGAGAACGACACCTCCCTGGTCTAAAATCTTCTTTCTTCAGACAAGAGGGTTTCTGAGCCGCTGATTGGTTCCCCTAAGGATATGCAAAGCAGAGGCTTGCTCCCCCAGTGTGGGAACCTGGTGCTGCATCTGGATTGGCCACCAGGTCAGCAGAAAAGTCAAGAGGGGAGATTCAACAAATGGAGGACAGTTCGATTGGTTTTTACAACGTGGAGGCGGGTGTTGGCTGCTAATTCGGCTCCTGTACGAAACTTGGTGGAAGGTGTTTGTGATTCTTTGGCTTCTTTGTCTTCTGGTAGTCCTCTGGTGGACAATGTCAGGCATTTCCCTAGTGGGTGGACTTGTGGTATGCAACTTGTGGTGGACTAAGAGCCAGTGGCAGTTTCCAACTGTACCGGCTGTGGAACTGAACATTATTTCGGACATATCGTGTGTCACGAGGGCGAACTTATTCGTCCTGAGTCGGCCGTCTGACGTTTGACGATTCCAGCATGCACCATCATGCCTGTGAGTCAACTTGGATGGCCAGACCATCAAACGAGTGCACCTCACACTGAAATCTACTGGGATTTCAGGTCTCTGATAGGGGCGTTTTGCCACGTTTTAATCATCAGAATACCAGTACGCGTAGTTTACAAGTTTTCGTGGGCACGTCAAAACATTGCATCTGCAGCCTTGCTCTGCTCCTTATTCACAGCATATCGTTTTCTGCTGCTGTCTGAATCAAAGTAAAGGGGTAAAGCATTGCTGCACTGGCGAAGGGTTGTTACATGATACTCACAGCTCCCTGTTCTCCGTGAACCACAGTTCGTGGTGTAGCCAGTCGTAGTTGATTCCAGCCTGCCTCACAGTGGATTCACGTAAACAAAGTCCGATTACATTGTCAAAGGGACTAATTCAGAAGAGAACTTGTGTAGTTTCACCCCAATGAATAATTTGCCAATGAAGCACCATTCCTTTCCCGATTTATAGTTGCCATTTTTTTTTTTTTGTAAGATGATCGGCTCGATTGTATTTATAAAAGGATGAACTAAAATTGTCAACATGTTTGTATACTGAAATATGCAATGTTCTCATTCATTTTCCCACAGCCATTCACTGTTTTCATTTTATTGTGGTGATACATCGATACACCAGTAATTCAGAATGCAATCTTAGTAAATTAGTTAACTGGATAATTAATTTGAGTTCTGAAAGTGACCGCCGACTAAGACAGAAAAAGTGGCATCAGTAAATTCACTAATTTGAAATATAAGAAACAATGGTGGAGCTCACCATTTGAAGATCGTTGAGGAGATAATAGTTTTCTGTATGTAAAGATAATAACATTTATCATCACTTGAACATATATTTACGATGAAGCAAGCGACTGCTTGCTCAGCTTCCTAGTATGCATGTGATCATGGGTTCAAGAACGGGTCTGACACACATTTTTGCTCATCGCTGCTGGTTCCACACAAAAGCCCAATGCACCTGACATAATTAGTTCCTTCCCTTTCCTTTTTGTTCCTCCATCTCCCCTTTCAGTTTACATAATATCTATTTCAGCTGGGGATCCCACGTGTGTCAGTTCTTTGAAATGAGTTTGAAAGAACAGACACCGCACATTCGTATAAATGGTCAGCTATGTTTCCATTCCATTCTACAAAAAATTGTTAATGGATTTTCTCACCAGCTACATCTGTAAATTTAATTGGAAACTATATATAACTGATGTTTGGAATATGAGAATCAATATAAAACATACTCTCCATAACTAGTCAAAAACCGACATTTGCTTATGCAGTGCATTTAATGAATAAGTAGTAAGCACAGAACTGCATAGGTTTCTCCAGCCAGAGTAGGTTGACATTAAAGTTTCCTGGGTATGTCCAACATCATGTTGTAAAAGAGTATTACTGATTAAAGATGAGTTTTACTCTGAATACTATTCCAAAAAACTTCAAAAATGTGGAATAAAGTCAACTGCTGTATTACGCTCATTCTGCTTGTTATCGCCAACAGATAGTTGCCTGCAATTGCAAATCTCCAGATTTCGATTACTGTACTACAGCGTAAGGCACAACAGAGCCTCAGATTAATTATTTTCATTTGACATGTAAAATATTTGCAAGAACATGTCAGTGATACAAAAAAGTCTAACATTTGCATCAAGTATCACGAACTTACTTACCATACATACATGCACACACACCAACGTGGACATGCTTGCGCATGCACTTGCATCTGTCGAAATGCGAAATGGTGTCTAACATGATAATGAATTCCGAAGTATATGCTTTCCAGTGTTATTTTCATTTCTAAATACAAGTGACTAAAAATAACTTGTTAAACAGACAGGTACACTTCCAAGGGCTTATGACAATGAATGTAAAACATTGACTACATAAATAGTTAAAAACAAAAATTAGATGAAGTAATGCAGTTGATGAATTAGAAACACATGGTTGTCAAAGACAAGTTTTACTGTAAATACTACACTGCAGATCTTCAAAAGCGTGAAATGAAAACTGCTGCTTTCTGCTTTACTTACTTCGACTGCACTTGGTAAATATCCAAAATTCGATTATTGTACCATAGCATCAGGTACAAGAGAGGCTCAAATTATTTTTTTTCCATATGCGTGAAGCTTATCAAGTATGACAATGCTCTTTCCAAGCCTAAAGTGTCTGCACACATATGTCTGCGATGCAATACAGCACAATGTAGAGACCTAGTATCACTATGTTTTCCATAATCTACAGACACACACATATCCATAAAATTGGCTTCTAAATCATGACTGTGGAGTCCAAAGTACGTGCTCCAATGCTGTGTACATGGTTACAGATAACAGACAGTTGACATTCCCAGTTAGGCCTAAAAGGTCAATGCCAACCTGCCCAGGCCCAAAACATGTGTTAGTTACAACAGTGGACAAATACACATCCTGGATGTAAGTAATTAGGTCTAGTCTGAGTGTAATTCTTCATGCAGCCTCACATTAACTATTCCACACCAGTAAATGTTACAGTGGTATCAAAATATGTAATGGGCACTGCCATTTCAATTTGATCCTGTGTACTGTCACCTAACGTTTTTCAATACCAGTCTAGGACGAAGAAGATAATTTATCACTAGGAAAAATAGAACTGATGACATAGTTTGATGTAACTGATTTGCATTGCAAATGAATGGAACTATTCGATATTAATTACAAAACTATCTGATGAAATATTTACAAATGGGAACTATGTTCTCAAGGCTGTCACAAGCTTCTACCAACCATAATTATGGTGCAAAGTCTCTCTAAAATGTTTACTAGTTGGAAACAAGGCTCCCTAAAACGTTTGCAGAATGTATTTCTTGTAATAAACTACTAAATATCCCAACATGTAAAATAGCCACACAATTCAAATCATGACACACACAACATAGCCAACCACCTTATTATAAATAAAGGAAGAATATTATTTTTTAATATGTATAACGTAAACTGAAGAGTATCTGCTTAGTTTACACACAGACAGTAACAAAAGATGGTTACTGAGATGGAACATCTCCAAAGAAGATAACAGAGGCAGTATCTAGAAAGTAGAGTTATTTAACACTTACAAAAAGTACTTGTATACTGCATGCAAATATATTACAGATCACAAAAAGTCAAATTTTGAATCAAAATAACATGGTACAGTTATATGTGGTACATTTATACAGTTTTGCAGGTATGTTGATATAGCTCTGGGACAAGTTGATACAGTTGAGGGGGGGGGGGGGCGGTAAGCTAACATGATTTAGGGTAAGATGATATATGATATATTGTTGGGGCAAGCTGATACATTTTCAGGGAATTTTGATATAGTTTTGGGAGCAAGTTGATGCAGTTTATATGTGCATGCAAAATCGGAAAATTATGTACAATATTTCTACACGTGCGTCATCATCATCATTGTAATCAGCATCAGAAGCAGCAGGACCACCAAATTTCATCTCTCTTAGTTACACAGCACAGTTAATTGACATAAGTCCCAACTCGCTTTTACCTATTGAGTCAAGTCACAACTTGCCACAGTAAGACTCATTTTATACAGTCAGCACTGTCATTAGACTTTCTGAAGGCTGCTTATATGCATTGATACAACTTCCTGCCGCCTCACGTTTCTCTGAGTATGGGGCAATATTTATCCGTAACCAAATATAGAATGTTGACATATGGGCAGTTTGATGCAGTTTGTTGCCTTTTGTTGTGGCATAACACTAGATTTTTCTTGTGAAGGGAGCACGAGAAATTGCAAAAAGAGATAACAGAGTCACAACACCAAAAGAAACATGTAGCAAAGCAAGTAATCCCTTACTCTTCATTGATGAAAACCACTAATAAACATGAATACATCTAAGGATGTTACAACAATTCTGTAGGAAAATTTAAACTTATTCTGATGTTAACAATATCCTATGTGAAGTAGTTGAGTGGATATTTTAATATGAATTAATTTTCAAATTCATTGTCATTATCCACAAAATACACAGTGAATCAATATGTAAAAGAACATTAAATACGATAATTACAGCCTCTTACAATCATTTAATGGAGATATTAATTAGATATATTATTTTCATTTTCATACCCTAATCCAGCTGTACTTAATGTTGGATTCAAACATTCTTGCCTGATTTTGTCAGAGGAGAAGATGCAGTTCAAGAAGCATGCACTTCAACATCCTATCAGAACCGTTTTTCAGAGGGTGGTTGAAGAACGTCAGTTGTTACAAAGGGAGTCAGATAAAGACGGAGCAGACAAATAAAACAACGTGTTTATGAAAGTGGAGAAGAAGAAATTATGATGCAAATGCTGAGGAGGAGGAGAAGGATGAAGAAGAAAAGGAGAATGATTGTTGATAATTATTATGATTATGATGGTGACAAAGGTGACGAAGAGTACAATTACGACGATGTCCACGACTGGAAGATGCTGTCCAACAAAGAATGAGTGCTATACAGATTCCGAACAACATGCTCTGTGTATGAAAAGTATAAATGTATTTATTACAATGTAGCGGTTCTGTTTCAGTATAGCAAACTTGCTGATTGTTACACTAAGCATATGTCATTCGTATTGTATACATTTTGGTCACAAAATGCAGCAGAAGACGGCAAGCATTTTGTACCGCAGTATGCAGTTAATACCCTAATATGGAGTCACTATACTATTTGGCTGACTTTGAAAACATAGTGAACCCCGTTTCTTATTTACACGAATATGTACTGTTGTTTATTATGCTGCTCCATCGAAATTTCCTCTTTGACATTGGTGTTAGAGACGAGCTTTTGGTGTGAAAATTGCTTTGTTTACTTTTTGCAATTCTCGTCAACGATTCACTTTAGGCTGTAAATTAGATAAGCAATGGAGTCCATGTGTGTGTTTTCCAACCAATTTAGACGAAGTCAATGTATGTTACTAAAATCTAACTACGGTTAGCTACTCAGTTGTAATTTATGCAAGTAGTGAATTATTTGTCGCGTCGGTTCTTCCGTGTTAAAGTAGTCACTTACCACGGTCTCACCCACACATTCGAAACTGGAGTCTTACTAAGGTTTGTTCTGATTTTAACCCTTTTGCTAACAGCAAATAAAGAATGTATAGAGCCTGGGACCCTACAGTCTGATATGCCTTGAAAGTTGATGAGCTCTGCATCTGTCTCAGGTCTTCAAACGTAAGTATTGCAAAACAAAACGTACAGAGTGCCATAAGGAAAGCGCAGTCTTGGGCCTTCATCTGTTGCTTCTAACCTACTACATTTAGGCCGGCCGCGGTGGCCGAGCGGTTCTAGGCGTTTCAATCCGGAACCGCGCGATTGCTAAGGTCGCAGGTTCGAATCCTGCCTCGGGCATGGATGTGTGTGATGTCCTTAGGTTAGTTAGGTTTAAGTAGTTCTAAGTTCTAGTGCACTGATGACCTCAGATGTTAAGTCCCGTAGTGCTCAGAGCCATTTGAACCATTTTTGAACATTTAAATCATGTGTAACTCACTTTCGCCATCACCAGAATTCCTACCCGCACCTGGACGTTTATTTGCGTAACGATTTGGTTGTGGTATCGATAGCTACGATGCCACACCGTAGGTGCGCTCTACTAGGTGGGCACTACGACACCGACACCAACGACAGCGCCCTCTAGCCGGCGCTGTGCAGCTCTACGAGCGCCGCTCCGGATTCTGCCAGTTGATTCCGAGTAGTGACCAAGCAACATTGCGTCTATTTCATAGTGGGTGAGCCACTACAGATTTTGCCTTTGTAACTTCTAGCCGTTGTTAGATTTGACTGATGAACGGCTTCGTACCTACGTGCTCATCTGTAGGCAAAGTTAAGTAAAAGAGTTATAACCCATACGCAGTACCGAGGCATTTCACCTTTTCCTGCTCCTACTCGCTTCCTACATTCGGCCTACCCTTCAGTTTACAGGAGCAGAACCATGCGCCGCCTTCCAGGCGGGATACAAAATCAGTAAAGGTATAGGAACATACCACTTCCTAAGAGTAGTTTTCGATGCCATGTTATTGCTGGCTGATATCAGCCACCTTAAACATAAATGCCAAAGAAATTTTATTAACACTATACTCTGCCTTGGGAACACTTATTGGGCCACCGATCACTTCATCCTTTTGATGCTTCACACTACACCGCATGAACAAAATTGTGAATCGCTAACCGATGGGTGTTATGCGTTTTGTATCTAGTTCAATACTGTGGGATCAGACATGCAACCCCTGCCATTCGGACGAGCTGCATGAATAGTCTCCCCACAAAGACAATAATATTTTCTTTACAGATTTGACGACTCCAGCTACTACGCAACTACATTGTTCATGTAAGCAGCCTCAAGGACCATTGAAATCATTATAGTCTCTTCCCAGAAAGAAGCACACGGCCTCTACATAGATGCCAGCGATCTAGCATTCCTATATCAGTGAGTCTGCAAACTATCCTCTCTGAACCATTAGTGACGAACACCCCCTCTGAATGTTGCCAGCGCACGACACACCATTCACGCCGAAATGCCTTACAAGCCCATGTGTTCTGTGACAACGATTTGGTTCGGTGGTGAACGAATTTCAGAGTCCCGAAATCATTTACACCGATAGCAGAACTAGATACGTCTTCGCACGTACAGACGTCAGCGAACAAATTTCCAATCACAGGAACGTATGTCTTTACTGAGTCTTTCTTAGTTAGCATGACTGCCTGAGCAGTTTACAAGCCATAATTTACTGCTCACCGAGGAAACACCGGAAGACAGATCGTATCTCACCAGCTGCTTCTGCCGACTCTGTTCCATGACCGGGTCCTCTAGATCGGAGCAGAAATTGTTGGTCTCGCTACTTGACGCTCCTGAGAGCCTTCGTTTGTATTCGGCCTGGATATTTCTCATACCTTATGGCACTTCATCTTTCCTTTATAGGTGATTTTATCGTTCCCAGACTTACTATAGGTCTCAAATTCTTGATATTGTACAGAAACCAGTCACAAATTCATTTAAGTTACATGATGACTAACTGACAACCTCAGCTGCCGACAGGTGTTGTTGAAATACCTCGATGTGGACAGCTGAAAATGTGTGCCCCGACCGGGACTCGAACCCGGGATCTCCTGCTTACATGGCAGACGCTCTATCCATCTGAGCCACCGAGGACACAGATGAATAGCGCGACTGCAGGAACTTATCCCATGCACGCTTCCCGTGAGACTCATATTCCCAACTGTCCACAATTCTACGTACGTATTGTACCTTATAGACATTTGCCCACCCACTCATTACTCGCGCACGCTTTGGAGATTCCTGAAAGAGTTTGGGCAACCTGTGCGTATTCGCACAGACGAAGGTCAATGGCTGGTTAGCCTTTTTAACTACGTATACGAAGACAGTAACTTGTTCAGGAGATCCCGGGTTCGAGTCCCGGTCGGGGCACACATTTTCAGCTGTCCACATCGAGGTATTTCAACAACACCTGTCGGCAGCTGAGGTTGTCAGTTAGTCATCATGTACTCCAGGGAAAAGCTGCACGGTCATCAACAGTAACTGTTCTTTCGAGAACAAGTTACTATCTTCGTATATATAGTCAAAAAGGCTAACCAGCCATTGACCTTCGTCTGTGCGAATACGCACAGGTTGCCCAAACTCTTACGGGAATCGCCAAAGCGTGCGCGAGTAATGAGTGGGTGGGCAAATGTCTATAAGGTACAATACACATGTAGAATTGTGGACAGTTGGGAATGTGAGTCTCACGGGAAGCATGCAAGGGATAAGTCCCTGCAGTCGCGCTGTTCATCTGTGTCCTCGGTGGCTCAGATGGATAGAGCGTCTGCCATGTAAGCAGGTTCAAATGGTTCAAATGGCTCTGAGCACTATGGGACTCAACATCTGTGGTCATCAGTCCCCTAGAACTTAGAACTACTTAAACCTAACTAACCTAAGGACATCACACGCATCCATGCCCGAGGCAGGATTCGAACCTGCGACCGTAGCAGTCGCAGGGTTCCTGACTGAGCGCCTAGAACCGCTAGACCACCGCGGCCGGCCATGTAAGCAGGAGATCCCGGGTTCGAGTCCCGGTCGTGGCACACATTTTCAGCTGTCCACATTGAGGTATTTCAACAACACCTGTCGGCAGCTGAGGTTGTTAGTTAGTCATCATGTACTCCAGGGAAAAGCTGCACGGTCATCAACAGTAACTGTTCTTTCGAGAACAAGTTACTGTCTTCGTATATATAATTTAAGTTACTTCATTAAAAAGTTCAGTTACCGGTTACCAATTATACACTGGTTTCCTGTGAGTTGCCGTGAAATGTGCATCGCGGCAACTCACAGGAAACCAATGTATAATTTGTTTCGATGAAAGCTCGAAAAAACCGTTTGATGATGAGTTGTGAAAAACTCGAAACTGGTAACGGTACTTCTTGAATTCGTGGCTGATTGCTGTACACTGTCCACAATTTATTTCATACAACAGTCACGGTCTGCAACCATGTCTTTGTTTGACAAAATTGCACAAAGTATTGTAGGTAGTCTGGGAGAATTTTATTGGTTTGATACAAGTTAGAGGGACCAATGATTGGTTTGGCCCTTTAAATCATCAGTCCAATCCCATGTTAACAGAACAATATCATTATGGTACTTTTAAAGTAATTCATTTAATAGTCAGTCCTTACCCAGTAAACATCAGAGGCAATTAGCATCTAATGTAACATGCCATAGACAGGAATTTAAGTTTGCCTACGTTTGTCTGTCCATTTGAAATTATTATGTTCAGCTAATTTAATTAGTAACTGCTCTCTTCAACATAAAGCGTATTAGCTGCGGCAATTTGGTTAAATGCACACATTTCCACTGCGTCGTCGCTGACTGGTTGTCGATTTACAGCTGTACCTCCTTATCGGTGTTTTTCTGACTAATGGTTACATTCTACATCGCCTACCCTGTTCAGACCTTACAATTAGTTTTGTCTTCTCTCCGCCTTGTATGTGATCCACAGCTCGCCAAATTACGAGGCCGTGCTGAAAAGTAATGTCTTCAAATTTTTAATATAAAAATCCTTAAAGCTTTTTCAATAAAACGAACGTTATTAACGTTCTTTATTCTTCATGTCTATACATATATTTGCAGTCGTCTACCGCTAGAGGGCTGTGAACTGGATAATGGCGAAGTGCAGCGTAGATATTTTGGTGCGTGAGAAACAGAGTGCTGTAATCGAGTTTGGAATTCGAAGAGTTTTTACACACTCTCCGAAACAAAGCCAGACCACACTCGAGCGTTGCGGCATCTGCAATGATCTGATTTTCATCTTTTTCCAGAACTTAAAGAACATCTTCGAGGACTTCACTTTGACAGGGATGAAGCGGTGCAAGCTGAGGTGGTGTTGTGGCTCCCTCAACACTACCAAAAATTTTACAGTGACAGTATCAACAAATTAGTCTCTCGTTGGAAGAAATATTCGTCGTCAGGTTGACTATGCTGAAAAATAAATGTATACACATGAAGTATAAAGATCGTTTTATTTAAGAAGTTTAAAAGTTCTCGCATGAAAATATTCGAAGGCATTACTTTTCAACACTCAGTCGTACATGTAATTGTCGTATCAACAGAGTAGCGAACCGTCTGCAGTTAAGAATGAAAAGAATGAATTTAAGCTAAAATCTGCGTCATGTAGGATAGTGGCCCAATTTTTAGCCATTCTGTGCATCCTCCTCCATTAACCGCTGGCAGCCAATAAGATTCATTCCCTTCCGGCGCTGCTAGATGCGAGTTACAACTAGACGGCGAGAATCTCTGCACACTGTTGCGATACTTCTTGACAATCAAATTATTCACTCTAATTACTTTTGAATGCATTATGGGAACAGCAGTGATCAATGTCTTATAAATAATTACTATTAAAAACAGTCTTGACCACAATTTATTTTAACAAGGTGACCGGTTTCGACCACTACTGTGGTCATCTTCAGACCATTGAGTAGGAACCTCTTTGTTGGAGAATCTCCAACATGTATCTGTAAATGTTTTCGTGCGATTAAAAAAATTTCAGGTGACAGCAATAAACGTGGAGTAGTTCACAAGCAGGTGAGGAGTATTATTTATTTCATTTATAACTTTTTCAACGTAAATTTTAATGCGGGATTCCTACTGTTGACATTTGAAGACACAAGAACGGACTGCGGAAGTATGTGTCGACAACAGAACTGTAAAGAGAACTGTAAACGAAAGTTTCACCTTGGGAAAAGCTGGCTTTGTGTCGCCTGGAAAGCATCGTAATCACAAAAACCTGTGACACAAATTGATGGTTTTGTCAACGGTGCTTTAAAGTGCTGCATGTGAATAGTGAATACTGGACATCACAAAAACTTGTTAGAATTATGCATGAGAAAATTTGCTTCAAAGGCAGCGCTTCGTCAATGTAAAGAACTTTAAAAGACACAGCTTTCAAATACGTTAAGAGAATTTTAAATTGAAAGAAGTGACATTGGTGCAACACGAACCACACCCCTTATAAAGATGCACTATAAAAGAGAAGGAAGTAGTTCAACAGTGTATTATATTGGTGAAACATGAGTGAATCACAAATCACTCCAGGAAGACCAGCTGGAAAATAAGCAATGATAAGGCGTTTTTAAAGCTCCCATAGGAACATATTCTCGGATAATTACTCTACATGCTGGCTCTTCTTCTGGTTTTGTTCCCGAGAGTAAACTTATATTTAGCTGTAAGAGAAACAGTTGTGACTATCATTCTTCGAAGTCTGTCACTGTAATTATCATGCCAGTTATCATTCAGCTGTTAGAGAGAAAACATCAAGTACAAACACGAGAAAGCGGGCTTAAAAATAAAAATACTTTGCACAGTATAAACTAGACTCGTCCCGAACTCCTTCAGATCGTTAATTTATATAAGTCAGGTGAGAGAACCTACAAACGTGACCTACTTGTACGTGAATGTGGTCACATAGTTTTGCGTTTAGCGCCGGCCGGAGTGGCCGTGCGGTTATAGGCGCTACAGTCTGGAACCGCGTGACCGCTACGGTCGCAGGTTCGAATCCTGCCTCGGGCATGGATGTGTGTGATGTCCTTAGGTTAGTTAGTTTAATCCTATGGAATAAATTTGGGCAAAGGTTGAAGGCTATGCTTGAGAAAAAAATAAAACATTGAAGACAACAGACACTGAATCGCTTGTGTATGAACGGATAGACAAAATTTCCCCTTCAGCGTCGGCGTACTTTCGTAAAGAGGTGGAGATGGATAAGCGCCCTGAATCTATCATTATAAATTTAAGATCAGATGTTTCAGACACAGACTCAGATAGCAGTAACGATGGTATTACGATGTGGACTTTGGAACAAAGTAAAGTAATAATATTTCTCAGTTTTAAAAATTGTGTACATGGTATATGATAGCTTCCTACCTTTTTTGATTAGGAATTTGTATCCTATGAAGTACGCAGACTACAGTGTTCGACATGTAGCCCAAGAAGAAGTTAATCATTTCCCAGTGTGTCGTACGCGCTAGTAATTCACGAGAATGCGACCAGATAAATTCGTAAAAGGCTCCGATATTTCCACAAGTAAAGCCCTCTCATATTCCAAGCACTAACTGGAAAATACTTTAAAATGACAGAGACGGTTACTTGCCGAAATAACGGTGGTTTTCGATGTTATCGGCGAGAATTCCCTCGATTTATTTGCAGAAGACGGTTAATTGTTTGCATGTGCAATGACTTATACGTGCGGCCCCCACTGTAGCGTCGAACGAGTTGGTTTAAAGTGTAAATTCCGTTGAAAGCGAAAAATATGACAACATAACGACCATTTCTACGATAGCCTTTTACATTAGTATTTTCAGTCAATAATTCTTTTTTACACAGAGTGATTACACTTAACTATAGCCAAGCACACCCACATACATGTCTTTTACATATTTTTAAAAATTATATGGATTCGAAGCTGTTACCAAGGAAATACAATGATTTCAGTTTGTGCTTGAAGTTAATTTTTTGTGTATTACATTTTTATTTATAATAAGGTCCACTCGCAATACAGAACAATTACTGCAAGCAGTTTCAATGACTTTGTTGTTAGACAATTTGAGAAAGATTGTACGTGATGTCTTCACAAAGACCTGTCAGCTATTCTCGCCTGCCCGCGTCACGCGGGCTAAAGCTGAAGAGCGGTGGACGCAACGTTGTCAAGAAGTGAAGTAAGATGTCTCTCATGACGACTGATCGAAATTGGTTTTAAAATTTATTAGTTTTCTCGTAGTTTTGAACGTATAAGGCAAGGTACCATAGGCAAATAAAACTGCCTGTTTTACAGTACAGCTGTACAATGTTAACTTACTTCAGTACATATTTTTCTTGTTGAGTAAGACATTATGCGACAGAACTAATGTTAGTTATTCAGGAAGTTCACGCACGTAAGAAAGAACTATTTGTTGATCTAAGGCCAGCTGTTTTCAATTCCTGCTATAATTTCATCCATGGGAATCTGTCTTGATGCTAGCAACAATGCTAGAAGCTGTGGTGAAAAGGACATGACAGACTTCTTTCGTTCATCAGAAATTTACTGAATAATCTTTAAATTTAGAACGAAGAGTTTTTTCTTGATTGTGAACCCGTGCGTGAATGTATAACAAAGAACTAAATCGAGAATACAACATCTCTTCAACAATTTCTAAGAGAGCAGAAGAAGTCTTTTAATACTGAAGGTCATGCTATTTAAGTTGATCATCTTAACGCAATACATATACCCGCACTGTGAAAAGTACAGAAAACAAAGCAGTATACTACATTCTTTCCATGAACGTCAAACGATGTAACTATTTCAGAATGAACAACTGTTCATACAACAGAATGCCGTCTTCATTTTGTTGTAGCATTATAGAGAGGGATAAAAAAATGATCTCAGCAATGTTGAACGTAAGACTATTAGTTATAAATGCGCTGTGTTGAGCAGCGTGCTACGCAGCTGTCATGAGAAAATTTATGTCGTCCAGTCGTGCAGGTGTAAAAACAGGCGTGCATTGAGAGCGGGTCTGAGGAATGCGACGTCTACTCGTAAAATCTGCGAATCACTATGTAGCGCGTGGCGAACGGTACCTTTTACCGTTCTTTAGCTTCTATCCGCGGATGTGTAGTGGGAGTAATGGCTGTTTCTATACCTCTGTGAGAGCTGTTATTAACTAATTTTAACTTCCCAATGTACGTTTTCGATACTTAGCGGGTTGGCGAATTATCGATTTCCGTCATGAAAGTCTGTTCTCGGAGCTCGCCAGCTGTATTTTTCAGAATCCATTTGTTCACCAGGAACGGATTAATCGAAACGTTGATATCCGTGTTTCGGTTCTGACACACATATTTCCAGAGTTTCAGCTTCTTCCTTCTCAGAATTCTTGACGGATTCCTTTCAGCTACTTATGAGGCCACAGGGAAAGTCAACGGGTTTAGCAGCCTGCATTGATCGTTGTTTGTAATCTGACCGGTTTGCTAATTCTAGAAACTAACGTTATGGTGCAGACAAGGAACTTGAGTTCGGAGAGTACACCGTTAGCATCAAAAACCGACCACTTTGATTATACCGCAGTTTCCGTAAATGACGTGAGACGTATGCCTGCTCCTTCGTAAAGCCAATGACAAATTTTGTCTTGATCCTTGACCACTTGTGCTATTGATCCGCTTCGAAATTCGTCTACGAGAGTTTATAACTATATTTTTCTTACTTTTCAGTCGCTTTCCTTCTGATAAGGAAATTTTATACAAAAGAGCTTACAGGCTGCACAGATGTCTTGCTGCCGCCCATAAAGTTTACCAAAACCACAGTAACGAAATGCCGAAGACATTCAGAGTATCTAGGATTGGTGCTGGGTTGCAAAGTGGCCCTGAAAGTAAATATATGCACTGTATTGCGCGTAAATAAGCCAAAAAATTCATTACCGACAGTTCACAACACTGGCAATTAAAAACTCGAGAAATTAACAGTCGTAAAATACCTAGGAGTTACTGTCTGGAGCGACCTACAGTGAGATGAGCACTTAAAACTTGTGTTAGGAAAAACAGATGTCAGGTAGAGGTTCATTGGAGGAATCTTAAGGAAATGTAATTCATCCACAAGAGAAGAGGCTTACAAAACTCTCGATCGACCGATTCTAGAGTACCAGCAGTTACTTAATTGTTTAGGGAATCAAACTCTCATGTATTAAAAAGCTTAAAACGTCTGATTACTCAGTCTATTATACTGCGCTGTATGAATATAGTCTATTAGAGAAACACTAGTATTTCACGTATCTCAGTGCTTATGATGTCATAACTCTAGAACTATATGCAATACACTGATATAAATTTGATGTACAAGAAGTTCCATACGTGGATACCATCTGCAAAATGTGTTGTGATTAAAGTTAGTATTATGTTTTACTGCATCAGTCTTATCCTCTTTCTTTATCCATTTTTGATTCTGATAACACTAAAATCTGCTAAGCTAATCTATATCACCTTAAAAGTCCTTTACTATTATTATTATTGTTATTAGTATCGCCCACTATTATTATTATCAATATTATTATTAATATGAATACACTAAGCAGATTCAGAAGGATGTAGGCTGCAGTAGGTACTGGGAGATGAAGAAGCTGGCACAGGATAGAGTAGCATGGAGAGCTGCATCAAACCAGTCTCAGGAATGAAGACCACAACAACAACAATATTATTACTTTTATTATTATTACTGGGAAGATTTTGTAACTTCTTTGTTATGTGTTTCACCTGAGCATATGTCAGAAAGAGCCTTAAGGCCCCACTCTGATCAACCTATAAAAGCAATAAATAAATAAATATACTAAGTGATAAACTTATTTCCCTTCATTATTTTGTAGCAGGTGTTAGTGAGAAAAAATTTCGGAAAGGTTGGAAATTATGTACAAAATTTGCTCAAAGTCATTAAGCCCTCTCATTCTCAAATACTAGATGAATAATTTCTGAATAATTTGCTCGCCGTCAGTTACCTTGCCTCAAGACAAATCCACAGTTTCTAACTTTAATACTTGTCTTAACGTCACATTATACCTCTCAATTAGTAGACTATGACAGCATTTTAAATACTCAGATTCGATCAATAAGTACATGAAACCAGCATTTTGCCTGTGGTTTCGCTAGCCTACGCATATGAGTATATCAAAATATTTAAGTTCTATACTGTACACATTTCACACATGTTTAACATATTTAACACAAATTTGTACACCTATTTCATCCATGTCTAACTAATTTTGTCCTGCATGTTCATCTGAATTCCGAGGAACCGTAATTCTGCCAGTAATTGATTGTCATTTCAAGATTACTTTCTATTTTTCTCTTTTTGCAAAATTATTGATTCAGTGTTGTGTTTTTTCTCACAATATGAATGAGGCATTAAACAACACAAACAACATACAGATTGTGCTTCATACTTTCTCAGTATCCCAAGTCAACTAATTACAGGAAAGATATACTGTCAGATCACTCATCCACAATACCACTACCATTTACTACTAAATTAGCAATACACCGATAATGTTACTCCTGTGAAAGGATACTTATTTGACCGTCGTTGTGCGTAATGGAAAGGTATCGGACTACTTTTATTTCTTTACAAATTTCTATGGAAAGTGATTAATAGTGGAACAAACGGGAATTGAATCAAGGTTCTATTAGTAATCAAGTAAATTGCAATTACGTAAAAGGAAACGATAGCCAACCTAATTCGGCAAAGTTGTACTAAGTACTAGCGGGGTTCATAAAGAAAATTAACTGTTGAGATTAACTTTATTTGATACTGAATTTTGTTTTGCTGGTGACATACAAGACAGTAACGTAATTAAGCAAGAATGGTACCACTGCTTTGACATGAAGTACACAGGAAGAGTATTAATACGTTTAGGGAACAACTGGCTGTCAATAACACTTACTATCTGTACATTACAGTAGGAAGCTAATGATCATTATAGGTAAATGGTTACTAATGTGGAGCGGTACTAACTTGGGCAAGGGGTTCTTCTGTCAGTTTAATTATAGGAAAATTATTGCTATTGGAATAGTTATGAAGAAATTGTATCTTTTGTGATATTTTAACAATTCTTTTAAAAAAATTACATGAAGTATTTCAAAACTTATGCTCACTAAATAATTGTTTACATTACAACACCACAACGATTATAAACTTTTATTAAGGAAGAAAATTGCTTTTCAATTCCATAAAACAGGATACTTGAAATTACCGTAGCACATAGGATAGGGCCCTCTCTAGGTAAACAACTAAGGATAAAATACGATGGCTCAACACAAACTTTACAGAACACAAAACAGTTATTGAAAAAGAAGCCACATAACTGGTCCACAGCATAATACAGTACTCAGCTGATAATTTGGGATAATGTGGTGGCAGCGCTGATATCTTGTATTATTCAAAAAAGCAGCAAAAGTATCTATGGCTCTTGTTCTGTAACAAGCTCTGAAAATTCTCATCTTAGCATCCGATTTTCGTAGTACAGAGCTAATCAAAGCATGCCATAAATAATAAGGGAAATTACGTCTACATCCAATGCTATATTATATAGTCTAGTAGTTCTTTTTGCCCCGATCAGTTCACAAGATGTGAACGCTTTGCTCGCTAGCCACCGACTGACTCATGCCACAAAGGACATCCATCTTATGTATTCCCGTGAAGGTAGTTTCGTTATGGAGGGACTTTCCTCCAAGTTTTACATGATTGCAAACTTACTTCCCCTACGCATGAACCAGTATTAGAAGTAAAGTTTCAACATTTTCATTCTTTTACTGTATGTTACTTTTGAAATTAGGTTCATAGACTGATTAGAAACGCATACATGGTCATAAACAGAGAATGAAACAGTTATACAGATGTTACATCAAAGAGTATGGTTATACAGAAGTAAAAACCGACAGAGAACTTAGATAAAACCATTATAGGTAACATCGATAATAGTGTTAGCCCTTTTCACCCCGATCCCCACCGCTAGGAACAGTATGGGTATCTCACCCCCACAATATTTTATACAAAACATATACTAAATCTGGTTCAATTTCTACACGCGTTTTTGAGTTATGCTTTTATGTCATGTGTCTTCATCCCAAACCCTAAGCCATAGGGCTACTAGGTGTGTCTTACAGTTATGGAAAAATTTTTCCACATGGCAAATGATAAGTTTGCCAATTTTGGTAAATTCCTTAACACGGTGTGCTGATATTTTACTGTCCTTGCAACTTCCCCTCCCGTTACATTCTACTTTGGTGCTGAAAAGTTGTCATGTCTCTCACCAATAAGTCTTGTGACTCCAAAAAACAACATTTATGAAATTGGTACCAATATTGGTGACTATCGAGCATTATTACATGCCAGGTCTTCTCACTTCATTCCCACAGAGAGGGTGGATCGGGATATATTATCCCCACACAATTTTAAAAAGTATTCTACACAAAATGAACCACACAATCACAAAATTTGATTGAAGTAGCTACAGATGGTCC
The DNA here is from genome assembly GCF_021461385.2 of Schistocerca piceifrons. Classification (NCBI taxonomy): domain Eukaryota; kingdom Metazoa; phylum Arthropoda; class Insecta; order Orthoptera; family Acrididae; genus Schistocerca; species Schistocerca piceifrons. The sequence goes on from NC_060138.1 coordinate 827,680,055, forward strand.
TGGTTTGTCTTGTTCAGTGCTACCCTTTTCACCCCTACCTCTATTGGGTGTCCACGCAACTCACCACGCTTTTTTTTTTTTTGTTTATTTGGCCTTTAAGTGTGTACTCAATTTAGCCGTCGGCAACACATAGTGACAATGTACACATAATTGAATAAACAAATAGAGAAATGCATATTTACAAGAACAAAAAGCTTAACTGCTACAGTTTTGTACATAATGTTTTAAAAATTGAATTGAATTGAATTGGAAAATAACCACACTTTCATTGCAGTTGTATGAATGGTATGAGAACGAATAGAAGATGTACTAGCAAATATTCATTTTTGACAGGATAATTCTATGTTCCTAACACAGTTAACAGGTGTTGTAGAGTGGGCTCTGGACAGCAATATTTGGAAGTAAACCCATGTCCAGAAATGCACTACTTGGAAGATAAACGAATTTGAACGATGGAAAGCAATACAAATTGACAGAGTTCTGTGTCTCATGTCCCATGATATCTTTTTATGATGTCATGTCACATGTCGTCAGAGAAACACACAATTAAGCGAAGTGCATGTACATCATTAGCTACTGAGTGATCGAGAAAGATGGCGCGCTACAGAATGGCAGGGTGCCCGTTAACCGAGTAGACCAACATGTTACTCATCTGCTGTGAAAGTGGGCGAAATGATCGATTAGCACGATTCTACCGCGAACTATTTCCGGTTAGTGCCCGTCCATCACATTTTTTTTTTGTAAGATTGGAACTATGGCTTTGGGAAACCGGCTCCTGCAAGACTACTGTTGATGCTTAAGAGAAAGTCCTTCAACTGGTCAACGAGAATGGATGATCACGGGTCCAAAAATTGCAGGCTCTAAGGATGCCTTTCGGAGAGAACTTGCCAGACACTGCTCTGGTAGTGCAGGCATATTGATGTCATGGTGGGTAGTTCAAATTTTGGTGGAGAAATAGGTCAATTGTGCTATCTTCTATAACCTAACCCACTACCTCACCTCCCCAACCCCTCCCTTCATATCCCCCATAAAAGGGCAGTAAGTTCAAATTTTGGTAGGAAAAGTCACTTGCACTACCCCCACTAACCTAAGAAAATATTAGGAAAATTTTGGCAGGAAAAAAGGTCACTTAGGCTACCTCCACTATCCTAAGTCATCTAACCACCGCCTCTTCCTTGGAATAGGCGAAAAAGGACTCAGACTGTACAGTGCTGATGGATAGGATGGATGGACCTCTTTATTTTGCATGCAGTCTTTATTTAAACAGTTTTAGTTGTCATAGATAGTAGCTCCATCCATTATATTCATCATGAGGTTCAGAGTCCAAGTGACCTAGTACACAGTACTGCCACCAGAGGGCACTGTCGTCCCATGGCGGTGTGGGAGAAATGGCGAGAAAAGTACTCAGTCTGTGTCCAGCTGCTGGAGACAGGAAGGAGTGTACTTAATTTATTTTATGTGGGAAGTTCGTACAATCCATTTAGGAACGAACTTCACGTAGTTCTTCTATGACACTGATTCAAAACACTCGCCCTGGCATGCTGGTGGTCACAGCGAACAGCCTACAGACTAGCAAACTACTTGTAAGTCACCGAAATAATGCAGTACACTTATGTACAGACACGCAAACAACTCGTAAATTGTCAAAATAATGCATGTATAATGCTCTGCGAACTTGCTCAAAACGCTTAAACAGCCGAAAAAATGCAGTGCACAAAAACTCATTGCATGTAAAAACGCTTTCGGAGTATCATTAAGAAATTCGTGTATAACATATCAGCGAATTGTTCCCTACAGAGTTCCAAGGCGGAATAATGACTGGATGCATTCTTCCTAGCGATCCTAACAGGATAGCCCATCCCACATGTGAGACACCTCATTCTGCGCACATGTTTACCTAGCCATTGTGGCTGATGTGGCTTTCATTGCTGCAGGTTCACTGCTGAGCGAGAGTTTGCATAATGGCCAACCCTCACAGGTGCAGCTAAAAGGTTGTCAGTGTGATACTGATGTCACATGACTGTATAAATAAGAGCCAGATCTCCCTCTCTGTAATCGTAAAGTGTCGCAGAAATAGTTAATGGTTGCTTTTTTTGTAGGAGCTTTTTTGATGTCTCAGCTTATCTGCAAGGAAATTCTTGCCCTAACAGGACCTGTTTACGAGAATAGCCCAGAATAACACTGATTGCATTCTCCTTGATTTTCCTAACGATGCACCTAATCCATCACAGAAATTGTAACATCCTGCTTTCAACATACCTCTCAGAAACAGAAAACGTTCTCACCACTGAAAGCCTTCGTCATGCCTGTGCATGCTAGCGAAAACAATGTTAATTATAAAAACATTCTTGTTGTTTGGAAACAGAGCACTGTCTAAGCACAGACGGGAAAATCAGAACAACAATAACAACAATGGTGGATGAGGGACAGCATTCCGCCAAACGTGGATAGTCTGCTTCAACTTGTCTTCGAACACTTGAGCAAAGAAGACATCACTTAGTCTCAGAACTTTCCGTAGATAATTTGCCTCCTTCTTGCTAAAACGAGCCTGTAGAGTCTCTTATGTCCCAGCATAAAGGACATCTTGCACATGAATGGAGCATTCTAATTGGGCCTTACTAAATTTATCTGCCAAATTACTGATGCTGCTGGTGTGGGAGCACTGTCTGCCTTTTTTCTGCAGACCGGACTTTCAGGGGCAAAACTACACTCCTGGAAATGGAAAAAAGAATACATTGACACCGGTGTGTCAGACCCACCATACTTACTCCGGACACTGCGAGAGGGCTGTACAAGCAATGATCACACGCACGGCACAGCAGACACACCAGGAACCGCGGTGTTGGCCGTCGAATGGCGCTAGCTGCGCAGCATTTGTGCACCGCCGCCGTCAGTGTCAGCCAGTTTGCCGTGGCATACGGAGCTCCATCGCAGTCTTTAACACTGGTAGCATGCCGCGACAGCGTGGACGTGAACCGTATGTGCAGTTGACGGACTTTGAGCGAGGGCGTATAGTGGGCATGCGGGAGGCCAAAAGACGTACCGCCGAATTGCTCAACACGTGGGGCGTGAGGTCTCCACAGTACATCGATGTTGTCGCCAGTGGTCGGCGGAAGGTGCACGTGCCCGTCGACCTGGGACCGGACCGCAGCGACGCACAGATGCACGCCAAGACCGTAGGATCCTACGCAGTGCCGTAGGGGACCGCACCGCCACTTCCCAGCACATTAGGGACACTGTTGCTCCTGGGGTATCGGCAAGGACCATTCGCAACCGTCTCCATGAAGCTGGGCTACGGTCCCGCACACCGTTAGGCCGTCTTCCGCTCACGCCCCAACATCGTGCAGCCCGCTTCCAGTGGTGTCGCGACAGGCGTGAATGGAGGCACGAATGGAGACGTGTCGTCTTCAGCGATGAGAGTCGCTTCTGCCTTGGTGCCAATGATGGTCGTATGCGTGTTTTTGCGCCGTGCAGGTGAGCGCCACAATCAGGACTGCATACAACCGAGGCACACAGGGCCAACACCCGGCATCATGGTGTGGGGAGCGATCTCCTACACTGGCCGTACACCACTGGTGATCGTCGAGGGGACACTGAATAGTGCACGGTACATCCAAACCGTCATCGAACCCATCGTTCTACCATTCCTAGACCGGCAAGGGAACTTGCTGTTCCAACAGGACAATGCACGTCCGCATGTATCCCGTGCCACCCAACGTGCTCTAGAAGGTGTAAGTCAACTACCCTGGCCAGCAAGATCTCCGGATCTGTCCCCCAATGAGCATGTTTGGGACTGGATGAAGCGTCGTCTCACGCGGTCTGCACGTCCAGCACGAACACTGGTCCAACTGAGGCGCCAGGTGGAAATGGCATGGCAAGCCGTTCCACAGGACTACATCCAGCATCTCTACGATCGTCTCCATGGGAGAATAGCAGCCTGCATTGCTGCGAAAGGTGGATATACACTGTACTAGTGCCGACATTGTGCATGCTCTGTTGCCTGTGTCTATGTGCCTGTGGTTCTGTCAGCGTGATCATGTGATGTATCTGACCCCAGGAATGTGTCAATAAAGTTTCCCCTTCCTGAGACAATGAATTCACGGTGTTCTTATTTCAATTTCCAGGAGTGTATTTTGTACAGATCGCCATACTGCACTGATAGTTAAACCCTGAAAAAGTGGTCTACAGATCGTCAAATAAGAGAAGACGCTTCCTCAATTACACTGCTCTGCCACTGACGATGGAAGCTTGAATATTTCAGCCTGAAACCGATCTCCAACCAGGGTACATGTCACCACATACCGTATCGATGTAGTAAACGCACAATTCGTATCCTGCGCGATAGAAAATCACTACTTCTGCAGCCTGCATATAGCTATCGACCATCAGACACTCGTACATACACTGCGAAGACAGACAGCATAAGTACATGGACTGTATACAGTCCTCGCAGCACTAGATATATCCCGCAATCTCGGTAGGTCATCCTCGACAGCTGACAGTCACAAGCCATCTGCCCCCGCACACACACTGGCCCAACATGTGAACAGAGCACCCTCCATGTGCTGAAGTCAATCTCAAAATTTTTGTACAAAGGCTGGGTCGGTTCCCCTCTGCACAAAACTGTTATTCTATCTGGCCCCAACCAGCTTGCTTGCTGGCTTTCTACGCCCATCTCCAGACTCTAGAGCTAAAAGAACATATATATTTTCACATGGTGTATCAGAATATCGTACCATTTTCGCGATACTTCTCGATATCAAGCACATAGCTATATCGCTTGCATAGTAGAATTGCCTGCACAGTATAATACCGAAGATATAGACTGGAAATTATTTCTCTAGAAAACCGAAAGTTTAGTGAAATGGAGCGTGCTGTAAACCATTGTGTAACTAGAAACGTATCTCGCCTGTGAATACCTCTACGTGAGAACTCGAAAAAAATAGAGCAAATGATATTTCCACTCGCGAATACCGACGTTGGCGATATAACAGATTCCAAATCATCCTTATAACGTACAAAGTCAGCTAAGGTGTTTCTCATGTCTAGAGAACCAGCAAACATGTCTTCTACAGGTCTTTCACCCACTGGATGCACACAACATACGCCACAATCGATATTCTCAAAACCAAATAAAAACGGGAAATGTGCAGAAGCAGTCAACCCGACAATTTACGTGGGAGGGAATAATGCTCCAGCGCAAATACACGTCCCTACTGTGTCTTTGCATTCAGACAGCTCCTGCCATTAGCTGGAAACATGTATCATTTCCACTAGAGGCCACCGCCGCTGCACACCATGCATCCTCAGACAGAATTGTCCTAGGAAACTGGTTACATATAGATTTGATCGCTATACTTACAATTCAATATTAGGATTTCGGTCTCATTTGGACGACATTCGACAATGAGGGAAGTATCGTAAATACACCCTGCTGACGACTGTGGCTCTGGAAATAGAAATACGTGTACCATTTTTATGACTTGACATACATTTCTAAGTAAAAAGAAATCTTTCATTCCCTTTGCTCTCACAGTGTTCCACCTCATATCCATACCTTCATTATGACTGCAAATAGTCATCTTCTTTGAACATGTCGGATCACACACATATACTTTCTAAGCTGGATGATGACGGCCAACCTATCACACATCTCCTACTACTAAGTTTAATACTTCGCCAATAACTGACTGCTGGCGATACAAAACAATACTCAGCGAAAATCAGCGATGGGTGGTCATGTCTCGTAAGTTTTTCCTGAGATTGGTACGACTGTGTCTTGGAAAGAGAGGTGTAATCGTCTTACAGGTCCCCAGATGTTAAAACCACGATCGCAATGACCATGTTAGTGTCACAGTTGCTCACAAGTATCGCTGACAATATCCATATTAAAAACTATACAAGCCTTATAAATCGAAGTATGGCATTACCTCCGAATGAAGTGGTTTTTCCAGACAAATGCTGCGACACTGAATATAGACGATGATCGCCACAGCGTATATTATCGGCCCAACAGTACGGTTACACCTTGCTGACAGTGTAAGCTTGTAATAAAATCAACAAATTTAGAAAGTGATTTGGCTAAGGAACATGGTATGAAGCCAGTATTTGCTGGCTATGCATAGTTACCAACCATGCACAGGCATGGTGACGACTCCAGTGAGCGACCAAATAGTGTAAATTGCGCTGAAGATGACCCAATCGCAAAATAAATAAAGCGATTGCGACTGTCATTTTGAATAATTGATAATAAGTAAATTATTCGCTGTTTATCTCCATACAACTATATTGTTGTTGTTGTTGTGGTCTTCTGTCCTGAGATTGGTTTGATGCAGCTCTCCATGCTACTCTATCCTGTGCAAGTTTCTTCATCTCCCAGTACTTACTGCAACCTACGTCCTTCTGAATCTGCTTAGTGTATTCATCTCTTGGTCTCCTTCTATGATTTTTACCCTCCACTCTGCCCTCCAATGCTAAATTTGTGATCCCTTGATGCCTCAGAACATGTCCTCCCAACCGGTCCCTTCTTCTTGTCGGGTTGTGCCACAAACTCCTCTTCTCCCCAATTCTATTCAATACCTCCTCATTAGTAATGTGATCTACTCATCTAATCTTCAGCATTCTTCCGTAGCACCACATTTCGAAAGCTTCTATGTTCTTCTTGTCCAAACTATTTATTTTCCATGTTTCGCTTCCATACATGGCTACACTCCATACAAATACTTTCAGAAACGACTTCCTGACCCTTAAATCTATACTCGATGTTAACAAATTTCTCTTCTTCAGAATCGCTTTTCTTGCCACTGCCAGTCTACATTTTATATCCTCTCTACTTCGACCATCATCAGTTATTTTGCACCCTAAATAGCAAAACTTCTTTACTACTTTAAGTGTCTCATTTCCTAATCTAATTCCCTCAGCATCACCCGACTTAATTTGACTACATTCCATTATCCTCGTTTTGCTTTTGTTGATGTTCACCTTATATCCTCCTTTCAAGACACTGTCCATTCCATTCAACTGCTCTTCCAAATCCTTTGCTCTCTCTGACAGAATTACAATGTCATCGGCGAACCTCAAAGTTTTTATTTCTTCTCCATGGATTTTAATACCTACTCCAAATTTTTCTTTTGTTTCCTTTACTGCTTGCTCAATATACAGATTGAATAACATCGGGGATAGGCTACAACCCTGTCTCACTCCCTTCCCAACCACTGCTTCTCTTTCATGTCCCTCGACTCTGGTTTCTGTACAAATTGTAAATAGCCTTTCGCTCCCCGTATTTTACTCTGCCACCTTTAGAATTTGAAAGAGAGTATTCCAGTCAACATTGTCAAAACCTTTCTCTAAGTCCACCAATGCTTAATCTATTTTCTAAGATACGTTGTAGGGTCAGTATTGCCTCACATGTCCCACCATTTCTACGGAATCCAAACTGATCTTCCCCAAGGTTGGCTTCTACTAGTTTTTCCATTCGTCTGTAAAGAATTCGCGTTAGTATTTTGCAGCTGTGGCTTATTAAACTGATTGTTCGGTAATTTTCACATATGTCAACACCTGCTTTCTTTGGGATTGGAATTATTATATTCTTCTTGAAGTCTGAGGATATTTCGCCTGTCTCATATATCTTGCTCATCAGATGGTAGAGTTTTGTCAGGACTGGCTCTCAACAAGGCATTCAGTAGTTCTAATGGAATGTTGTCTACTCCCGGAGCCTTGTTTCGACTCAGGTCTTTCAGTGCTCTGTCAAACTCTTCACGCAGTATTGTATCTCCCATTTCGTCTTCATCTACATTCTCTTCCATTTCCAGAATATTGTCCTCAAGTACGTCGCCCTTGTATAGACCCTCTATATACTCCTTCCACCTTTCTGCTTTCCCTTCTTTGCTTAGAACTGGGTTTCCATTTGAGCTCTTGAGATTCATACAAGTGGTTCTCTTTTCTCCAAAGGTCTCTTTAATTTTCCTGTAGGCAGTATCTATATTACCCCTAGTGAGATAAGCCTCTACATCCTTCATTTGTCCTCTAGCCATCCCTGCTTAGACATTTTGCACTTCCTGTCGATCTGATTTTTGAGACGTTTGTATTCCTTTTTGCCTGCTTCATTTACTGCATTTTTATATTCTCTCCTTTCATCAATTAAATTCAATATTTCTTCTGTTACCCAAGGATTTCTACTAGCCCTCGTCTTTTTACCTACTTGATCATCTGCTGCCTTCACTACTTCATCCCTCAGAGCTACCAGTTCTTCTTCTACTGTATTTCTTTCCCCCATTCTTGTCAATCGTTCCCTAATGCTCTCCCTGAAGCTCTCTACAACCTCTGGTTCTTTCAGTTTATCCAGGTCACATCTCCTCAATTTACCACCTTTTTGCAGCTTCTTCAGTTTTAATCTACAGCTCATAACCAATAGATTGTGGTCAGAGTCCACATCTGCCGCTGGAAATGTCTTACAATTTAACACCTGGTTCCTAAATCTCTGTCTTACCTTTATATAATCTGTCTGATACGATCTAGTATTTCCAGGATTATTCCATGTGTACAACCTTCTTTTATGATTCTTGAACCAAGTGTTAGCTATGATTAAGTTGTGCTCTGTGCAAAATTCTACCAGACAGCTTCCTCTTTCATTTCTTTCCCCCAATCTATATTCACCTACTATGTTTCCTTCTCTCCCTTTTCCTACTCTCGAATTCTGGTCACCCATGACTATTAAATTTTCGTCTCCCTTCACTACCTGAATAATTTCTTTTATCTCATCATACATTTCATCAATTTCTTCATCATCCGCAGAGCTAGTTGGCATATAAACTTGTGCTATTGTGGTAGGTGTGGGCTTCGTGTCTATCTTAGCCACAATAATGCGTTCACTATACTGTTTGTAGTACTCTTGTTCCTCCTGCCACCGAACTTCGCTAATTCCCACTATATCTAACTTTAACCTATCCATTTCCCTTTTTAAGTTTTCTGACCTACCTGCCCGATTAAGGAATCTGACATTCCACGCTCCGATCCGCAGAACGCCAGTTTTCTTTCTCCTGATAACGACATCCACCTGAGTAGTCCCTGCCCGGAGATCCGAATGGGGGACTATTTTACCTCCGGAATATTTTACCCAAGAGGACGCCATCATCATTTAACCATACAGTAAAGCTGCATGCCCTCGGGAAAAATTACGGCTGTAGGTTCCCCTTACTTTCAGCCGATCGCAGTACCAGCACAGCAGGGCCGTTTTGGTTAGTGTTACAAGGCCAGATCAGTCAATCATCCAGACTGTTGCTCCTGCAACTACTGAAAAGGCCGCTGCCCCTCTTCAGGAACCACATGTTTGTCTGGCCTCTCAACAGATACCCCTCCGTTTTGGTTGCACCTACAATACGGCCATCTGTATCGCTGAGGCACGCAAGCCTCCCCACCAACGGCAAGGTCCATGGTTCATGGAGGGGGGGGGGGGGGGGGTACAACTATGTAAACTAAAAAAAATAATTGACTCTACAGTTGTCGGTCAGCATTGGAATTGCGTCTGTGATGATCAAGACTCTCGGATATGCAAAGAGGTGTTCACTATGTGTTCCATGTATGCTCACAGTGGACCATAAGATTCAAAGAAAGGCCATTTCATCTAAATTGTTGGAGCATTTTCAGACCGATGAAGGGGCCCTTCTGCCACTGTTCGTTATGGGGGACGAAAACTGGGTGCACCATTTTGCGCCGCAAACAAAAAGGCTACGCCTGTAGGACAAGAGCTGTTACCAGCAGGGAATATGTGCTCTTCCACAACGTTGGCGTACGGCCATAGAACGTGATGGATACTACGTAGAAAAATAGGACATGGACAAGACATGTTTGTGTATATTGTCACCAAATTCTGGCTATTAACAACAGATATGTTATGGGAAAAAAGGAGCTTTAGTTATGGAACGACCCTAGTACTTCCTCCCAAATACGATTAGAAAATTACACAAGTTAGAGTTCACAAGGAAGTTTACCAATAGTCGTTTTCACGTACCATTCGCGAGTGGAGCAAGGAAGAAGGAAAATGATACTGGATTCAGAAGTATCTTCCGCCACAAACCGTAACGTGGCTTGTGCAGTATAGATGTAGATGTGTATGTATTGTTATAGCATAGCTTTACAGCAAGGATGCCCAACCTTATAGCTTACCTGGGCCAGATTGAAAGAAGACAAGTATCAATGGGCCCGCACAAAATATACTTAACACCTTAACACTACTAACAATACCTCATGACCAAAAATAATAAAATAAAATGAAAAAGAGAGAGGGAGAATAGTATTGTACGGCAGGAGATTCAATTTGAAAATATTCTGTTTATCATAGCTTTTCATAAACAAAAAATACACGAGGAAGAAATGCCTCTAAGACATATAGTTAGTAATATTGGTGGAACTACCTCTCAGATTGGCAGATACCTGAAACATACTCTCATTGAATATGCGGTGAAGTGTGTACACCATATTCGCCACTCCACTGACTATAAATGTCGCCCTAGTCAACTGCGGTTACAGAATCTATATCTACATCTACATCCATACTCCGCAAGCCACCTGACGGTGTGTGGCGGAGGGTACCCTGAGTACCTCTATCGGTTCACCCTTCTATTCCAGTTTCGTATTGTTCGTGGAAAGAAGGATTGTCGGTATGCTTCTGTGTGGGCTCTAATCTCTCTGATTTTATCCTCATGGTCTCTTCGCGAGATATACGTAGGAGGGAGCAATATACCGCATGACTCTTCGGTGAAGGTATGCTCTCGAAACTTTAACAAAAGCCCGTACCGAGCTACTGAGCGTCTCTCCTGCAGAGTCTTCCACTGGAGTTCATCTATCATCTCCGTAACGCTTTCGCGATTACTAAATGATCCTGTAACGAAGCGCGCTGCTCTCCGTTGGATGTTCTCTATCTCTTCTATCAACCCTATCTAGTACGGATCCCACATTGCTGAGCAGTATTCAAGCAGTGGGCGAACAAGCGTACTGTAACCTACTTCCTTTGTTTTCGGATTGCATTTCCTTAGGATTCTTCCAATGAATCTCAGTCTGGCATCTGCTTTACCAACGATTAATTTTATTTGGTCGTTACATTTTAAATCACTCCTAATGCCTACTCCCAGATAATTTATGGAATTAACTGCTGCCAGTTGCTGGCCTGCTATTTTGTAGCTAAATGATAAGGGATCTATCTTTCTATGTATTCGCAACTCATTACACTTGTCTACATTGAGATTCAATTTCCATTCCCTGCACCATGCGTCAATTCACTGCAGATCCTCCTGCATTTCAGTACAATTTTCCATTGTTACAACCTCTCGATACACCACAGCATCATCTGCAAAAAGCCTCAGTGAACTTCCGATGTCATCCACAAGGACATTTATGTATATTGTGAATAGCAAAGGTCTTATGACACTCCCCTGCGGCACAACTGAAATCACTCCTACTTCGGAAGACTTCTCTCCATTGAGAATAACATGCTGCGTTCTGTTATCTTGTGGGGAACTGTATCGAACGCCTTGCGGAAGTCAAGAAATACGGCATCTACCTGTGATCCCGTGTCTATAGCCCTCTGAGTCCCGTGGACGAATAGCGTGAGCTGGGTTTCACACGACCGTTTTTTTCGAAACCCATGCTGATTCCAACAGAGTAGATTTCTAGTCTCCGGAAAAGTCATTATACTCGAACATAATACGTGTTCCAAAATTCTACAACTGATCGACGTTAGAGATATAGGTCTATAGTTCTGCACATCTGTTCGACGTCCCTTCTTGAAAACGGGGATGACCTGTGCCCTTTTCCAATCCTTTGGAACGCTACGCTCTTCTAGAGGCCTACGGTACACCGCTGCAAGAAGGGGGGCAAGTTCCGTCGCGTACTCTGTGTAAAATCGAAGTGGTATCCCATCAGGTCCAGCGGCCTTTCCTCTTTTGAGTGATTTTAATTGTTTCTCTATCCCTCTGTCGTCCATTTCGATATCTACCATTTTGTCTTGTCATCTGTACGACAATCTAGAGAAGGAACTACAGTGCAGTCTTCCTCTGTGAAACAGCTTTGGAAAAAGACATTTAGTATTTCGGCCTTTAGTCTGTTATCCTCTGTTTCAGTACCATTTTGGTCACAGAGTGTCTGGACATATTGTTTTGATACACCACCGCTTTGACATAAGACCAAAATTTCTTAGGATTTTTTGCCAAGTCAGTACATAGAACTTTACTTTCAAATTCATTGAACGCCTCTCGCATGGCCCTCCTCACACTACATTTCGCTTCGCGTAATTTTTGTTTGTCTGCAAGGCTTTGTCTATGTTTATGTTTGGTGTGCAGTTCCCTTTGCTTCCGCAGCAGTTTTCTAACTCGGTTGTTGTACCACGGTGGCTCTTTTCCATCTCTTACGATCTTGCTTGGCACATACTCATCTAACGCATATTGTACGATGGTTTTGAACTTTATCCACTGATCCTCAACACTATCTGTACTTGAGACAAAACTTTTGTGTTGAGCCGTCAGGTACTTTGTAATCTGCTTTTTGTCACTTTTGCTAAACAGAAAAATCTTCCTACCTTTTTTAATATTTCTATTTACGGCTGAAATCATCGATGCCGTAACCACTTTATGATCGCTGATTCCCTGTTCTGCGTTAACTGTTTCAAATAGTTCGAGTCTGTTTGTCACCAGAAGGTCTAATATGTTATCGACACGAGTCGGTTCTCTGTTTAACTGCTCAAGGTAGTTTCAGATAAAGCACTTAAAAAAATTCACTGGATTCTTTGTCCCTGCCACCCGTTATGAACGTTTGAGCCTCCCACCTTTAAGCAAAGACAATGGAATCCGCCAATTTGAAACCAAAGTGTTTGTATTGTGCGTGCATAACGCATTTGTGGTGTGGTCAGATGGCTCAGAAAATCTTCAAGAGTTCCTGCAATATTTAAACTCCATCTAGCGTAACATGGAACTCACGATGGAACATGAAGAAGAGGGCCCAGTAACTGTGCTCGACGTGTTATTTGTGGCGAGTACCGATGGATTCGTAAGTCACAGTGTATATAGATAACCTGCATACACTGACCCCTGTCTTCACGCCACAAATCATCGCCATGCGTCACAAAGAAATTCGGTGCGAAGAACTCTGGTCTATAGACACGAATACTTTCAGACAAGGAGAGCCTTGCTGAGGAATTACATCACTTACAAATATTGTTGTGAAGGAATGGGTAATCTTACCATAAAACTGGATGGGTGATGAAACCAAAATCAAGAACGCCTGAGAATGAGACCAAGGAAGAGAAGCCAGAAATCGTTAATGTAGCTTATGCTGGCCAGGTATCCAAAAATGGAAAAGAGCATACGGCATTGTGGGCCGGGAGTCCGCCATTCAGGGAAGTTCAGCCGCCGAGGGCAGGTACTTGTTGCATTTGACGCCACATTCGGCGACTTGTACGTCGGAAATGGGAATGAAATGATGATGAGAACAACACAACACCCAGTCCCTGGGCGGATAAAATCTCCTGCCCCAGCTGAGAATCGAACCCGGGCCCCTTGGCGCAGCATACACTTGCATGGCTGGAGTAGCGTGCATATTATAATGCCCTCTCAGTTCTCACAAGAACAATTAACTAACTGGCTGGTTCGTTTCTCCACAGTTGGAGCTCAACGACACTACAGCTAATTTCTAGCTGGATGTCAGCCACCGTGAATGCAGTGTTTACACAAACTTCTCCTCTGCATCGTACAGAGCATTATGCACGCCATTCTGCACTAGATGCCAGTTCCCTCGAAAATTTCTGTCTTGTCTTTCTCTGTCTCCCCACCTCCCCACCTGGGTTCTTTCCTTCTCCACGTGATGGCTTTTTTGGATCAATAGAAGGGTTCCACTTATTTTGTGGAAACTCTCTCTACCAATCACATGGGTCCTCCCATTAAACTGCATCAAAATGTTGGCGCTTTACTCCTTCCTAGTGCGTTTTTGCCAGTCGGACGTTTTGTGCCAGCTCCAGACGCCTAAAAAGTTACATGTGTCTATACCGTGCCTAGCACTCGCAGCTGCTGGCTGGAGTGGCCGAGCAGTTCTAGGTGCTACAGTCTGGAACCGTGCCACCGCTATGGTCGCAGGTTCGAATCCTGCCTCGGGCATGTATGTGTGTGATGTCCTTAGGTTAGTTAGGTTTAAGTCATTCTAAGTTCTAGGGGACCGATGACCTCAGAAGTTAAGTCCCATAGTTCTTAGAGCCATTTGAACCAAACTTCTTGGCAGATTAAAACTGTGTGCTGGACACAGTTTTAATCTGCCAGGAAGTTTCATATCAGTGCACACTCCGCTGTAGAGTAAAAATTTCATTCCCTATTGAACCAGTTTGAACCACTCGCAGCTCACGTGATCAAATGTGTCACTGATTTTATTCGTATCCATTCGGAATTCTGAAATGCAGCTCTGTAAAGCTTTTTCTGTCCTCCTCCTGGTGGCCCGACCTGTTACTCACTCTCTTGTGTGAATCACCTGGTCGGTCGGTCGTTGACTCCCGCCTGGGACGCCCCTTAAGTGGTTTCCGTGGTACCCCATGTGCTGCAGCATTCAGCTCTGCTTGCCCTTGCTTCCAAACCAAAAGGTTTCCCCTCGCTGCTTGTTCCACCTTCCGCTCATAGACATGCATTATATAGGATTGGTGTGTTAATACCATCAATTGAGTGTCATCCCTTTTTGTATTACATACTGATAGGCAAATTTGCTCATTACTGCCGAATTAAGTTAGGTGCCATATTCACCTTCCTGTTGCGATGTATAAAGTTCTTATGTAAGGTGCGAAACTGACCTTCCTTTATCCTGCCACCTTACAAGATGAGAGCAGCATCGTGCAGCATACGCCATGTTTCTTGCGCAGCATAATTAAGGTTCAAATGACTCTGAGCACCATGGGACGTAACATCTGAGGTCATCAGTCCCCTAGAACTACTTAAACCTAACTAACCTAAGGACGTCACACACATCCATGCCCGACGCAGGATTCGAACCTGCGACCGTAGCAGCAGCGTGGTTCCGGACTGAAACGCCTAGAACAGCTCGGCCACACCGGCCGGCTCATAATTAAGGGGTCCATCGACATACAGACATCAGAAAACCAAATAAACTCTTGGTTTCCGGCACTCAGTTTATTAAAATGTTGCCAGTCGTCATATCTACCAGAATTGGAAAACGCTAAGAGAATCTGCATGTCACAGAATATCAGCACGAGCATTGAAAAACAAAAAAACAAAAAAATCTTCAGAGGGCGTAGTGGGCGTCGACAGTCGAACACGGCAACAAATAATGGCTCGAGACCAGTCTGGTTGGAGCCCAGACAGCGAGTACACACAACAGAAATACTCGTAGTACCTGAAGAAGATGGCTGCATAGTTCGTCGAAATATTATGCATAAAATGGAAACAACAACTTCTCACAACACCCGGAAGTTCACGGTTAATCAGTCGCGACGAGAAATCATACTATTTCAAAATCACACGGAAAAATATTATAAGTAATGCAGAGTTTGCCTGGGGGTAAATTCTCTACCCCTTTTCTTCTCCGAAATCCGCATAAACGAACTGTACATAGTATCCAATTGATGGGGACCAACACCCCTATTGATCAGTAGAGGATCCATGAATTTATTTTTTAGAGGACATTTGAGGGGTGTGGATTACAGAACTCCTGCGGAGTCAGATGAGAATTTCTTTGGCAGGCACAGCGCGTGGAAGTGCCGCATTAATCCACCCGAAATTGACTGAGTGCCTGTGTATGGTAAACGGATGCCAAGCGAGCTGCAGTACTTGGCGCTGGCACTTCGAATTTTTCTGCGATTTCGTTGGTCTGCTCTTAGCACGAGTATTAATAACAGCGATTAATACTTCACATTTACTTTTCATGTTCCCTTCCGTTTTCTCAAACGCATACTGCTATTTATGGATCTCGACTCACTGCTGTCTGAATTACTGGTAAGCGTTGTCCCACATATTCTCGCTGCTCTGCGGCGTCTTTGATGAGTTTTTCAGATATAGTTCTTCCAAGCACTTCATACAATATCTCGAAGAATGGCCATCGGCAATCGCACAGTCAGTGCGTAATTACTTCGATTTTACTTCGTTATTTTTACTTGTTTAATCAGACTGTTTTTTTGAACGTGACTGTTTACTGACTAATTAAGCTCACATGACTCACAGGTGGCTGACAAGTAAGTACTTTCCAACGTTTACCTTCCTCGCGAATTTTGTTTAGCGTACATCTGCGTTCGTAGAATGATGATTAGCACGTAGGCGGAAAGATACGATTTTATTGCTATTTCTCTGTGCTGCACATACCGTGATCTCATCTAAAAATCATGAAAGGGACTGTTATGTGCAGCGAAATTCATAGACGAGAACCTAGTGCACAAAGTACGTAGTTCAACTGACATACAACTGTTGAATACGGGAATATTTGCTCTTTGGCCCGATATTGTTTGGTCATGCGTCGTTTGTTGAGTGCTTGGAAAGAACGTCTGTTAGCAAACCTAAGATTTCTTAAATTTTTTAAAACCTAATCAGCGATCTTAAAAGTAGCTAAAATTAAAATTTAAAACAGTCTTGATCGCAATCTTGTTAAAATATTTTTTTACTGGAGTGAGTGACCAGTTTCGACTCTACGAAAGAGTCACCTAGCAGTGGCCATCCACCGCTCTTGAGTCTGAAGATGACTCTTTCATATAGCCGAAACAGGTCACTCACTCCAATAAAAAAATATTGTAACAAGATTGCAATGAAGACTGTTTTAAATTTTAATTTTGTTAGCAAACCTCCGTGTGAACTGTAATTTATGTAATTTTCTCTTCGTGGTCATTTCGCAGACGTATGTTGGAGGAAGGAATATGGTGCCAGACTGTTCTTGGAACGTACGCTCTCTGCTGGAGAGGGTTCATTTATTGAAATTTGTTTATTATTACAAAAGTAATCGCCATAACTATTGATAAATTTATCCCACTGTGAGACAAGACTCAATGCCTCCATGGAAAAATGTTTGCGGTTGCCTACGGAACCATGGTTGTACGCATGCGAACACCACATCGTCTGAAGCAAGTCGACGGCCGCGAATGTCTTTCTTCAGGACTCCAAAAATGTGGAAATCGCATGGGGGAGATGGGACTGTATGGGGAATGTATAGGGGCTTTCCAGCGAAACTTCTACTGCTTAGTCGAAACTACCTCGGAAACATGTTGACCCGGCCTCTTCCCATTCGATATCCATTTTTTTCGAACTCTGAAGAAAGACATTTTGATGGCCTTCTATTTGTTTTGGACGAAGATGAACGTTCGTAGGTACAATGATGGTTCCGTAGGCAACCACAAACATTTTTCCACAAAGGCGTTGACCGTGTTGTCTCATAGTGGGATAATTCTACTAACAGTTAAGGCGATTATTTTTGAAATAATAAACGGTTTACTTTTTTCATCTGTCTCGTTTTCATTATACTGCCCTTTCTATTGAAATTGTGTTATTTAAATTAGAAATAACGACTAAGTTGACCGGTTTTTACTGCTAAGCTGTTTGATCAAACGATTTTAATAAAAGTATATGTACGTAAACCAGTTTACGTGCTGTAAGGGACAATGCCAACTTTCTTCGAAGTTCACTGAGTTTTCTTCGAGTTTGTTCAGCATCCTCGTATCGCTCGCGCTATTTGTAAACAATTCCTTATAAAGTTGTGTGTGTAAATTTTCGTTGCAATTTTTCTTGTTTTTGATGTTTGGATGGTCTTAATTCCTTAAACATGCCCGCGCAGCCTCGGGAGAGAAGCCGCGCAACATAGGGGAAGTTAGAGATGATCTTTGCTCTGCGACAGCCAGGAATGTCTTTCTTCGGGCTCCAGAAATATTGAAATCGCATGGGCAGAGATCGGGACAACATGGAAGCCATTTTATCCTCATGGTCTCTTCGCGAGATATACGTAGGAGGGAGCAATATACCGCTTGAATCCTCGGTGAAAGTATGTTCTCGAAACTTCAACAAATGCCCGTACCGAGCTACTGAGCGTCTCTCTTGCAGATTCTTCCACTGGAGTGTATCTATTATCTCCGTAGCGCTTTCGCGACTATCAAATGATCCTGTAACGAAGTGCGCTGCTCTCCGTTGGATATTCTCTCTCTATTCTATCAACCCTATCTGGTACGGATTGCACACCGGTGAGCAGTATTCAAGCAGTGGGCGAACAAGTGTACTGTAACCTACTTCCTTTGTTTTCGGACTGCATTTCCTTAGGATTCTTCCACTGAATCTCAGTGTGGCATCTGCTTTACCAACGATTAATTTTATTTGGTCATTACATTTTAAATCACTCCTAATGCCTACTCCCAGATAATTTATGTAATTAACTGCTTCCAGTTGCTGACCTAATATATTGTAGCTAAATGATAAAGGATCTTTCTTTCTATGTATTCGCAGCACGTTACACTTGTCTACATTGAGATTCAATTGCCATTCCCTGCTCCATGCGTCTATTCGTTGCAGATCCCCCTGCATTTCAGCACAATTTTCCTTTGTTACAACCTCTCGATGTACTACAGCATCATCCGCAAAAAGCCTCAGTGAACTTCCGATGTTATCCACAAGGTCATTTATATACATTGTGAATAGCAACGGTCCTACGACACTCCCCTGCGGCACACCTGAAATCACTCTTACTTCGGAAGACATCTGTCCATTGAGAATGACATACTGCTTTCTGTTTTCTAGGAACTATTCAATCCAATCACACAATTGGTCTGATAGTCCATATGCTCTTACTTTGTTGATCAAACGATTCTGGAGAACTGTATCAAACGCCTTGCGGAAGTCAAGAAACACGGCATCTACCTGGGAACCCGAGTCTGTCTCGTGGACGAATAGCGCAAGCTGGGTTTCACACGATCGTCTTTTTCGCAACCCATGCTGATTCCTACAGAGCAGATTTCTAGTCTCCAGAAAAATCATTACACTTTAACATAATACGTGTTCCAAAATACTACAACTGATCGACATTAGACATATAGGTCCATAGTTCTAGACATCTCTTCGACGTCCCTTCTTGAAAACTGGGATGACCTACGCCCTTTTCCAATCTTTTGGATGTGTCGGGAGACGCTCCAGACAGTCGTGGGATATGAAGCTGACTGTCAAGTGCCGTGCGGCCCAACAACCAGAAGTGGCGGTGTGATATACGATTTCTTTTCATAGCAGGGCGCCTTTGGTTGCCATCAGATGCACCTGTGAGCAAAGCGATACGCCGACGGTATTCTAGGAGTACACCCTGCTTTGTTACCATTCATGGCAAGTCATGCTGGACTTCCGTTTCAGCAAGTTAATTTCCGCCTGCAGAAGGTGAGAGTATCTACTGTTTGTCTTCGTGCTTCCCAAACATTACCTTGGTCAGCAATGTCACCGAATCTCTCAATTAGACATAATTTGGCACGATATTCCTCAGGAGGACATCCAACAACTTTGTCAATCAATCGCAAGCCGAATACCTGGTTACGTAAGGTCCAGAAGTGGATCAACGTGTTATTAGGACTTGTTACATTTCTGAAGCTCTCTCTCTCTCTCTTTAATAAATCATTCAATTTTTATGAAGTTGTAATCATTTGTTTGTCTGTACATATGCCTCACATCTACCGATATCCGTCCCATTCGGACAATTCCTTCGTGATACGTTTCATTTTTTAGTCTTAGAGCGTGTATCACAATTAATCCCTAGCGACACGTGCAGTAGACTACAGCACGGTATGCTGCGTTGCTATACAGGGAACAGACTGTTAGCGCGCATGTATGGTACCTGCAATAAGCCGCTTAACCCAGCAAGAGCTCCAGACTCCGCAGTAAATGTCTCTCGGCACAAGTATTCTAACCTTGGAGCACAATTTTCGTCGCCAGCCGCTGTGGCCGAGGGGTTCTAGGGGCTTCAGTCTGGAACTGCGCTGCTGCTACGGTCGCAGGTTCGAATCCTGCCACGGGCATGGATGTGTGTGATGTCCTTAGGTTAGTTAGGTTTAGGTAGTTCTAAGTTCTAGGGGACTGATGACCTCATATGTTAAGTCCCATAGTGCTCAGTGCCATTTGAACCATTTTTGAACAACTGTCATCACGGGACATCACATGCATTTCAGTCAGCCATGTAGACTCCGGCTATTCTTTTATTGTCGGGGTACACAATTTCAAATACCGGCTCCATGGCCATTGTTCGGTCTTCACAGCTGATCAATTTGCCCTCTATCAGGCAGTTCTCTACATCCGCCGCCACCAACATCGTGCTTATGTCATCTGCTCTGATTCCCTGAGCGCCATGCAGAGCCTCAGTGATCCGTCTCCGGTTCACCCATTCGTGCACCGAATCCAACGCTCTCTTCAGCAGCTGGCGGACGACGGTTCTCCAGTTACCTTTATGTGGGTTCCTGGCCATGTAGGTATCCCTGGGAACGAAGCTGCAGATGCCGCGGCCAAGGCTGCGGTCCTCCAGCCTCGGACAGCTTCTTGTTGTGTGCCTTCATCTGATTTTAATAGGATCATTTGTCAGCGCATTTTATAGCTGTGGCATGCCCGTTGGTCTACACTTACTGAAAACAAGCTTCAGGCCTTGAAACCTCTCCCCACGGCTTGGACGACCTCTTCACGCCCTTCTCGGCGGGAGGAGGTCGGTTTGGCCCGGTTACGGATTGGACACTGCCGGTTCAGCCATCGCCATCTGCTGACGGCTTCGCCGGCCCCGTTCTGCCCATGTGGGTAATTGCTGACGGTACGCCACATTTTAACGTCCTGTCCGAATTTTAATACACTGCGCGTTGATCTTGGCCTGCCATGTACTCTGGATGACATTTTAGCGAATGAACCAGGAGAAGCTGCTCGCGTTCTTCGTTTTATCCACTTGACAAACCTGTCTAAGGACATTTGATTATGCTGTTTTCTTTTAATCCCTTGCCTGTTAATGTGCATTTTATAGTGTTCTCATTTTTAGTTGCTGTTTTAACCTTGTGCCTCGCAGTGCATTCATAACTTAGTCTGGGCGCTAATGACCACTGTACTTGTGCGCCATAAAACCACAAAAAAAAGAAAAAATGTGTTTGGTATCCCATCACTCTCTGGGTCGTCTACAGACATGTTTGAGGCCTGGAAACTCATTGACTGGACTAGAACTGTCTTCAGTCCCGCTTCGGGTCGAGCGCCAATCACCAGCGAAGATGTGCTGGGAGACGCCCCAGAAGAAGACTAGAGTAAGACTAGCCCATCACCTCCAGGCTGGAGAACACCTCTGGCTCCTATATATTGGCACTGGCAAACATAATACCCACTTGACGAGCACAAAGGCGCGATCCGTAAACGATGCGTCATACTTTCAGCCAGCTACGAGATTCAAGGCGGCCGGGGGCAATCCGGTAACGATTACTGAATCGGAATGTCTCTCACAAGATCGCACTAAGCGCTGTGTGTTTCTTTTTTATAATTGCAGTAGTTGTTCAGCGACAGGCCTCCGATGCTCTGTAAACACACAGAGTGCGTGGGCGCGGCCTGTGCATGAAACAGAGACGCAGAAGATGGGCAATAACGTGTCGGGCCACAAGTGTGCTCGGCTGTTAGCAGCGGTCCCGAGTGACGCGACACTCACTCTGCCATAAAATCAACAGCACAGCAGGCCGGGCCGCCAGCAGGCGCGGCAATTTGTCACCACGAGTGGACGCGACCGCGCGCGCGCTCAAACACACACGCGCACACACGGCGCGAGCGACCGGAACGCGCGTGCCGCCGTCCCATGGTGGCGAGCTCCTGTTGCCCTCAGCAGCTGCAGCTAGAGCTATAACTCTCATAACGTTCCGCAGGATCACTTGAAGACTAGCACATGATTAGCTAACGCGCAAAAATTATAAGAGATATGTCCACAAAGTAAGATCCATTTGTATGATATACATATACATGGTTATTACAAATGATTGAAGCGATTACACAGGTCTACAATAACTTTATTATTTGAGAAATTTTCACAATGCTTTGCACACACATACAAATACTCAAAAAGTTTTTTTAGGCATTCAAAAATGTTCGATATGTGCCCCTTTAGTGATTCGGCAGACATCAAGCCGATAATCAAGTTCCTCCCACACTCGGCGCAGCATTTTGGTGAATTGCGAATTTGCTGCACGAATGCGTGACGACTCTCTACCGCCCAGATTCGCACATTGTGTCTGTTCACTTCACCATTAAGAAAAAATGTTGCTTCATCACTGAAAAAAAGTTTCGCACTGAACGCATCCTCTTCCATGAGCTGTTGCAACCGCGCCGAAAATTCAAAGCGTTTGACTTTGTCATCGGCTGTCAGGGCTTGTAGCAATGGTAAACGGTAAGGCTTCTGCTTTAGCCTTTTCCGTAAGATTTTCCAAACCGTCGGCTGTGGTACGTTTAGCTCCCTGCTTGCTTTATTCGTCGACTTCCGCTACGCGTGAAACTTGCCCGCACGCGTTCAACCGTTTCTTCGCTCGCTGCAGGCCGACCCGTTGATTTCCCCTTACAGAGGCATCCAGAAGCTTTAAACTGCGCATACCATCGCCGAATGGAGTTAGCAGTTGGTGGATCTTTGTTGAACTTCGTCCTGAAGTGTCGTTGCCCTGTTATGACTGACTGATGTGAGTGCATTTCAAGCACGACATGCGCTTTCTCGGCTCCTGTCGCCATTTTGTCTCACTGCGCTCTCGAGCGCTCTGGCGGCAGAAACCTGAAGTGCGGCTTCAGCCGAACAAAACTTTATGAGTTTTTCTACGTATCTGTAGTGTGTCGTGACCATATGTCAATGAATGGAGCTACAGTGAATTTATGAAATCGCTTCAATCATTTGTAATAGCCCTGTACTTCTGAAAGCTAGTTGGTTTTATTGCTTTTATTCAGGATTCCAATATACCATGCTATTCCCAACTCTTGTCGCTACGAAATCCTGTTTTTGAGCATAATCTCCATTCAATGAGACTGCCTTATGCTACCTTACTGGGAGGTCCTGTATACTCGTATTGTGCTCCCCATCATCCACATATGTAGTGCATCCTTCACTGGACCAAACAGAGGGACGTCAGAAGAATAGTCCAATGAAGTTCTGCGAGCTCCTCACCGGTACGCAGACTTTTGTGAGTCTTGAGTTGTCGTGGAGAAGGAAAAGATCGTTGGAAATTTGTGGCGACGGACACTCCGGAGTCGTTTCCTCAGTTTCCTGAGGGTAGCGCAATACACTTTCGGGCCTTCAGACGCCCGGAAAACCGTCGCCATGACTTTACTAGCTCTGGGGTGGCTTTAAATTATTTCTTCACAGGAGAACTCGTTTGGCACCATTCCATGGGTGCTGTTTTGTTTTGTGTCTCCGGAGTCGTTTCCTCAGTTTCCTGAGGGTAGCGCAATACACTTTCGGGCCTTCAGAGGCCCGGAAAACCGTCGCCATGACTTTACTAGCTCTGGGGTGGCTTTAAATTATTTCTTCACAGGAGAACTCGTTTGGCACCATTCCATGGGTGCTGTTTTGTTTTGTGTCACCATCAGCCTCTCAACGCAGAAGAAATTGCCTTTCGTTGCTCTTTCTGGTCCTCTGTTAGGCTGAGAGGAATCGAGCGGGCACACAGCTCTGAGTACACCAACCGGTGGACGAGCGCGTCAGCACTGCTAACAGAGACGTCCCGCTGAGCTGCGAAGTGTTTGATTGTGATCCGTCGATCACGGCGAATGAGAGTGTCCGCACGTTGCAATATGGCATCGGCCGTCCAGCTTGTGGGAGATCGAACAGGTTTGCGCGACCTTGTTGCGATGATGCTTTTGTTCACTACCAGGTCTTCGTAGACATTCTACAAGCGCCCATGAATGTCTGCGATACTCTGGTTTTCCGCCAAAAGAAACTCGATGGCAGTTCTTTGCTTGGAACGCACCTCCGTTAGAGATGACATTTTCAAGGTTACGTATAGCCCACCACCTATCGGAACTTCATGAAACTACAGGGGCTGAAGCGGGAATATTCCACGATGTCCCACACAAATTCCACAGTTTGTCAACCGAGATTAGCCGAGGACAAAATCTGTGGCATTACTTATTGAACGCTGTTCAAATTCTTTCTGCGACAGCGCCACAATCTTTCTTCGGCGCGTGCACTTTACTTGCTATGAGTCAAGGAGAAAAAGTGACACACTTGTCACTGTTGTTTATGCTGTGTAGTTCTTGTGACGAGTGTGCAAAGTTGACTGCAAAACCAGCTGCATGTGAGGTTCGAACTGTAATTTGTTTTCTGAACGCTAAGAAGACTAAAGCATTCAGGCTCCACTCACAGGTCTGCGAGGTTTTCGGAATTAATGCTATGAGTGATTCAAAAGGCAAGAAAACAGTTCCGGCATTTGAATAAAGGACATCATGAAGAGCAGAATGACGAACAAAATTATTATCCATGTTTATTTAGTGAAGAAGTGGTTCATCCAGTTGAAGGACTCTTAAAAGAAAGTCGTAAACTTAGTGTCCGACGTTTCTGGGAACTTTGCGCAAACTGAAACTGTTTTTCAAAAACTGAATTTTCTTACAGCGCAACACAGAAACAGTGTCTGGGCTATGAAGTTGACTTTCTGACACGTTTCAACAGACATAGTGATGCTTTTCTAAGCAAGATAGTGACTGGGGATGCGACCTAGATTGTTTATTACATCCTCCAATAGAAACGAAAATGAGTGGAGTAGAGGCACACTGCGTCTCCATTAAATACGCATCTGAGCAGCAAAACTCGACACGTCGACAAGTCATACGCAGAGTCTTTTCCCACAGACACGGTATTCGATTTGTGTATTTTTTAGCACAGGGTGAAACAACCACTGGAAATATTTACCGTGAGATGTTTATGAAGCTACATCGCCCAATACAAAACAGGCGCCGAGGACAGCAGACAAACGTTTTGTTTTAATTCACGACAACGCCGGACATCACACTGCGAACAAAGAGACGATAACTCCTAGTGCACCGTGGCTGGAACTAGTCTGAGCACTCTCCGTACATCCCTGACTTAGCGCCTAGACAATTTCAACTCTTTTTGCACCAAAAACGTTCCTAGCTGCTCAAAAATTCTACATCAAACAAGTCCTCAAGAACGTTACCACGTAGTTGACAACACAGGCGGCAAAGTTCTGTGGGGAAGGCGTACAAAGCTTGTGTCCCACGATTGCAAGTACATACGAAACGTTGGGAGCTATATAGAAATGCGTTTTTTTTTTTGTTAGTTCTCTTCAGTAATGAGTTTCTCTGCATCTGTACTCCTTTTGTTTTATCACTGAACGGAATTAGTTTCTTGACTCACCTTGTAAGTGTAGCTGCACTTACGGAATAGCTGTTCCTTTCTTTTCCCTTAGAAATAGTGGACCCTCACTCCACCGACAAAGTTTTGGAAGTTGTTCAGGGATCATCATCTACATCTACACGGTTATTCTAAAATTCATAGTTAAGTGCCTGGCAGAGGGTTCATCGAACCATCTTCAAGACATTTCTCAACCGTTTAACTCTCGGCGTCGCGAGGGAAAAAGGAGCACTTAAATCTTTCTGTGCGGGCTCTGATTTCTCTTATTTTGTCATGATGGTTATTTCTCCCTGTATAGGTGGGCGCCAACAGAATATTGTTGCAAGCGGAGGAGAAAGTTGGTGATTGAAATTTCATGAGAAGATCCTGCCGCAACGAAAAACGCCTTTGTTTTAATGGCTGCCACCTCAATTCATGTATCATACCGGGGAGACCCTCTCCCTTATTTGGCGTTAATACGAAACGATCTGCCCTTCTTTGAACTCCTTCGATGTCCTCCGTCAATCCTACGTGATGCGGATACCACACCGCTCAGCTATACTCCAGAAGTTGGCGGACAAACGTGGTGTAAGCAGTCTAGGTAGTGGACCTGTAGCGTTTCCTAATAATTCTGTCAATAAATCGCAGTCTTTGCTTTGCTTTCTCCACGACATTATCTATGTGATCGTTCTAATTTAAGTTATTCGTAAATGTACTCCCTTAGTATTTAGATGAATCTGCAGCCTTTAGATTCCAATGATTTATCATGTAACCGAAATTTAGCGGATTTCGTTTACTACTCGTGTGGATGACTTCACACTTTCCCTTTTTCAGTGCGAATTGACACTTTTCGCACCAAATAGATATTCTGTCTAAATGATTTAGCAATTGGTTTTGATCATCTGCTGATTTCTCAAGATGGAAAATGACAGCATCATTTGCAAACTATCTAAGAGGGCTGCTCAGATTGTCTATTATGTCGTTTACGTAGATTAGAGGGCCTGTAACACTCACTTGCGGAACGCCTGATATCTTTTCCGTTTTACTCGATAACCTTCTGTCAGTTATACTACGAACTGCAGCCGTGCTGGCGGGAACTTATGGATCTAGTCGCACAAATGAGGCGACACTCTACAGAAGCGCACTTTGATTAGAAGTCGCTTGTGAGGAAAGTTACCAAAAGCCCTCAGGAGATCTAAAAATATGGAATCAATTTGACATCCTTTGTCGCTGTTACTCAGTACAATACTTTTACAAATTATTACATCCACAGAGTATTACATATAAAACTAGAGGTATAGTTACAATACAATTTCTTAAAACGCCAATATAATTAACATAATTATTACAGATTTACACAACCAAAGATCTTAACTATGCAGATACACTAGTGTACAACGTCAGCAGAGAACTTATATGCACTATGCATAAATCTACCGATTACTGATGTTATAGTATGTAGGTAATGTCTGGTGACGTATAATTAGTGGCAGCTGTTTAAAAGTTAGTTTTCGACAGTCTTGTCGGTCCGTTTTATTGTTAATTGTTTGTTAAAACTCGTTTGACTTTAATAAAGGCAGGTTATGTACTAAAGATGATGAATTCTGAAGCAGTTGTGTGGGGACACCAGCCCTCCATGTAGGGTGATCTGATCCCAAATCTTCCCTCTCAAATTCCTGTTTGTCAGCTAGCAACCCAGAGTATGAATGTTTTCCTTTCTCTGGAAAGAGCCAGAGGGGGAGAGTGGCCACCCTTTCCCTTCCTGCAACAGCGTTCTCAGATACAAGCTTACTCGTGTTAACTTTAAACTCTATTTGGTTAATAATGTATTGCTTTTCAGGTAGCCGTGCCCAGGAACAGGCTACCTCAAGAAAGACCACCTATTGTACGAATTATGAATTAGGCAGCTAACGGGCGAAGGTGCTGTGCCTGAATAGGCTGCTCGTTTGCACAGTGCTATGGGGAAAGCCTTGGACCTCAGCCACGGCTCCAGCGGTTAGGCAGGAGCTGTGCTGAGTGATGGTTCAGAGGCGCTGGCAGAACTGCAGGAAAATGGGAACTTCTTACGGGACAGTCAGCCTCCTCGCAAACAGGTGTGTAGGATTCAATCACATGCCACACATTGAGTGAATCACCTTGGCGATTTGAAGCAGGCATCCCTGAAGCCAGGCAAAGGTGCTGCAGTTGATAGCTTAATTAGTCAGTTTATGTAGTTCAGGGTAGAATTGAGTCTTCTCGCGTTAGATGACCTAACCAGTGTAAGCGAGAAGGACGGTGTAGGCGATAATCAGCGCCAACAGGAAAATGGGGAGGAAACTGAAGCACCAGTATACGTTATCTCCTGTAATGCATTGCTAAGTTGCTAAACCCCAGTTTGCATCTCGTACTACAACGGATTAACGAGCTCTCTACCGAGCAGGTTACATTTGTGTTATGCTTCATAGTTCAGTTTGAATTTCGTGCTGATGCATTGTGCATTTCACATGCCATTGTTCTTCACCTTCTCTATCCATTAACCTGCGGAGCTTTAAGCAAGATTTTCTCTGAAATTATGCAGAGAGTACAATGTTTGTTTTGATGAGATCCGCACTAATGTGCTACTGCAGGTGTTTCAAGTAGTTGAAGGTGATATGGTTAAGACCATATTGGAAGACATGAAGCCTGAGGAGCGGTTATGTGTGAGCTTTTCTAGAATTTGAGATTTGAGTCAGCGATTTTATTCAACTTGTAAGATGGCAAGAACCATGCCCTTTACATGAAGTCATTAAAGATCTCACGTTGAGCGAACAGTAGGGCTGAACAAAATGACTGACAAGGCACAATGCATCTTGTAGATGGTATAGTATGGACATATTGGAGTAATCATTGTCAGGTGGTGGTTTTAAAGTAATTCACACGACATGAAAACTTTGTGTAAACGATTCGATTTACTGGACGCTAGTTTACCCCAGGGAAGTATTTAGAATTGACTGTGGCCAGCTGGGGAACAGCGAAGGGAAGCGACAATAGGCAGCTTAGGGCGGCTCAAGCTCTGAGAAGGCGGTAACGCGGCGCGGCCTCCAGCCGCCTTAAGATGAGTGACAGCATGGGTGGTTGACCCCGACCCCATGCTGGTGTACCGGGAAGCAGATGGAGAACTTGTACACCCGTTGATAAATGTCCATCGTCCCGTTTTCAGTGAAACATGCGAGAAAGCCGTGCAAAGCTATGGTGGAGCGGGCAACAGAGGTCAAAATATGCATGTTCGTGACTATTGCAACTTCACGCTCAATTCACGGTCCGCAGAGTCTGAAGCTGTTGATAAATGTCCATCGTCCCGTTTTCAGTGAAACATGCGAGAAAGCCGTGCAAAGCTATGGTGGAGCGGTCAACAGAGGTCAAAATATGCATGTTCGTGACTATTGCAACTTCACGCTCAATTCACGGTCCGCAGAGTCTGAAGTAAATCAGGTGAAAAGCGACAGCATGAAATACGCCACCCCGGTGGGAACGTAGGACCAAGGAATTTGAAGTACTCTCCTGGGAGTCAGAATTCCGGAAAAAAATTGGTGTTTGTGCAGACGCTAACCTTGATGGGTGGCCTGGGAGGAGCTAAATACCAAAAGTTGAGAGGAAGGGAAATTTTGTGGGAATTTGTTCACTTCCCAGAGCAGGCATTGGTTGGCGCTGGGAAGCGACGCATAATTAACGCGACTTCCGCTGCAATTGGCGTAAGTGGTTTTGCTGGAGGGGAAACCGAGGCGAAGAGCAGGCTGTGAGAAATCCCAGCTTGCCTAGAGTGTGGATGTGGCGTTCTTTACTCAGCTTGCCTGAGAAAGAGTGAGCATCTCTGCAGTTTAGGACTTAGCAAATGGAACGATTGAGCTTAGAGATAGGAAGTTTTGGTTCAGCTATGTACTGAGCAAGATAGCTAGAAGTGAATAGACAAGCGCAGCCTTGCAGCACCACGAGGTCGGCCGACGTCCGCACAACGACACCGTTCCGCCACGTTGAATTCGGTGATATTGCGCGCGCTCTGGCCACTGATTAATTTGCTGGATCACGTAGACAAAGTTTCCACGAGGGTTTCATAGGCCGTGTATTGTAGAATTCTTCTCACACTTCGCATTACGCCTGGGTCAGTCGACAGGAATTACGTTTGATGTATCGCGCTTTACTCCATGCAAACGCAATTTATTACCACTGCCTGTTAGGAGAGTCATGTAATGTGATGATTGAAGGTCGTGAGTTAAAATAAAACTGTGCTAATCGACTGCATCTGTTTTCACTCAAGTAGTTGAAATCCCAGGTCACTTTCTTAATTAATTTTATGTTCAACATTTGCATCTGGTGTTCAATAGCTGAATATAACATCAATGTGCACCCCTTTTTAATTAAAAGGGATCAATTCTGAACCAATTAATGTCAACGCTGCCACCGCAGTTCAATCAGGAGTCACAGGGCGTTATTACTTTCTTTGCATTATCCGACATTGCGGCAGTTTTGCACTCTCTGTTGATGTGTTAGTCAATTACCTGGGGTGAACACACGCCAAAACCAGAGAAGTGACGGGTGGGGTGATACAAACTGAAGTTGACATCCCAGAACAAGCATCAGTTGGAGCGCAAGCATTTTTGGTGTATGTGGTGCCAGCACGAGACCTTCCCTAAATACAGGGTGTTATCAAAAAGAATCATCCCATTTTTTAAAAAATCAAACTGTTATGTTATCTGAGATATGTGCGTGAACAATGTACTGTTGGAAAGAGCAGACTCTCGATTTTTACATGGTTCCCGCTAGGTAGCAGCGGTGTGTGCCCACTTCAGTTCTAGTAAAAATGGTGTCGGGACAACTGAAAGCGTTTTGTCTTCTACGTTTTGCGCAGTGCAGGTCAGTAACAAGTATTCAGCGTGATTTTCGATCTAGGTATGGTGTGGATCCTCCTACAGCACAGAGCTTTAGACGATGGCATGAACAGTTCCGAGAAAGAGGTTGATTGTGTAAAGGCAAATCGCTAGGCCGTCCCCGAGGGTCCGACAAAGACGTCGAATGCCTTCGCCATAGTTTCACAAGGAGTCGCAAAAATCCGTTCGCCGTGCAACTCGACAGCTCAACATGCCCCAAATGTCCGTATGACACGTGTTGCGTCTACCATACAAAATTCAGCTACTGTAAGCTCTTCGTGAAGGTGACAAACAACGACGTGTAGAGTTCTTTAACTTCATTTTTGGGTAGATCGCTTAGTGTTCGGCGACGAAGCAACATTCCGTTTACATGGAAAGGTGAACCGTTACAGGTAAAAGAACTTCACCAATATGAGAACCTATCTCTTACTTTTCTGTACTTGTACAGATCAGCAAGTACAATACCTTCAACTTAGCTTAGCATTATTCTCTCTTACATTTGAGCTATTATTATTGTTTTGCTATTAATATTGATACACCTCGTTATTTTCTTCTTCTTCTTTAGCGTTTGGCCTGTCTGGTGGCTGTCTGTTAGTGAATTCGCTGTCTCAACTCCGTTCAACAGTGGGCCTTGTCTGGATGGACATTTACAGCCATTAGGTCGTTGTTCAGAAACGGCCCATCGCTGTGTTGGTGGTCCCTTGGGCTTCCATTCCATGACTTCCACTGAGTAGGCTGCCTTTGCTATGGTAACGTCCTCTGTGCACAGCAAATGTCCAAACCGTAGCAGACCTCTTGCTCGCATATTCTTTTGGATCGGTGCGACCCCTAAACGTTTACTGGTACCATCTTTTGAAATGTGATCCACTCGAGCGGAGCCACCTATCCATCCAAGCAGCTCAGTCTCGATGACCCCCAGCTGTCGTTCTGCCTCCTTTGTGGCTGGCAAATTCTCTATGCCACAGAGAGCGACGGTGCCGGATACCAACCCGGTGGATTTCTGATGATCCTTCATCAGACGATCGTAGGTGACTGCCGTTGTCGTTCGCCACTTCATCCAGGCTGTGTCCTTACGTTGACCACGTCTGTAAGGTGGCAATTGTTAAAGATTGAAGAATCGATATACTTAAATTTTGTTGCTCTTGGTAAATCTTCTCTGTCACCATTGATGGTCCAATCTTCTCGCGGAATTAATGTTACGTGCTCAGTTTTATTTTCGTTGAGCCCCTGGCCAATCGCGCAAGCTGGTCGTCCCGCTCTTTCATTTAATTGATCGTAATCGATGTTTTTCGAAAGTTTGTAACTATATCGATAATCTTTCTTCTTTCACAGTCTTAAAAATGGTAAGGAACTCTAAAAACTACAAGTTATGTTTAACGCAACATACTTTTGAGTTTCTTACCCAAGTGCCAGGTAAAGGCATCCATCTATGGTCTCAACGACCCTACTACCCACAGCAAATACGACACGGTTCGGGAGTCAACAGATAGGAGTGGGTGAAATGACTGAAGGAAGAACCAGCATTCCAGCTAGCTCAGCTTTAGTCTGTGGAACTGCGTTTATAGTGAAAGGTGGCTACACTGTGCCACTGCGCCAGAGAGTGCGCCAAAGAGTACTATTAAGCCGCCTCCACAGTGCGTGTTAGAGCTCGTCGCAGTCAGTGCTTAGAGAGAGCTCGTGGATGTCAGTGCCTGTTGAGAGTTCGTTGAAGACAGTGTGTGTTAAGAGCTCGTGGTTGTCGTGAAGTTGGAGTAAGATGTTGTAGTAAAGAGTGTTGTTCCATGTTTTATGCAGTTATTTGATGGGAGAGATAGCAGATGTTATTGTGTGCATTTCGTCAATATATATGAAGGTAAAACTTACAATGTCTTTTTATTATTTGTGTATCTGAAATAATGTGTCACTACAGGTTCAGTCAACAAAGCATCTGGCTTGTGTTCTTATATTAGAGTGAATTCTGGTTTTCTTGCGTAATTATAGTTTTCTAATTTTCTTTTGTCACGTCAGTATAGTTGGTATTGGAAAATTCTTGCCTTGTTGGAAAAGAACCGTGCCAGATGTGGACGTTGAGTCACACTCCCACATACAGAACAGTTACTTTTGGGCTTATTGGTTTTGTAGGTTTTATAGTTGCTGGGGACTTAATTAATTAACTGTGTTTACGAAAATTTTCTTTCATTGTTTGTTGCAGTCAGATAGCGTAACAATTCTAGTCAGGGCCAACTGGTTACGAGACTTACGTAATCGGACATACTAAAATTAAAAGTATTTTCAAATTTATTTAATTAAGCCCCCATGCACGTGGCGACCGCTGCTTCGGATCGTCCCTTGGATTCTTCTGATTGTGAAAATTGTAGACTGTAGTATTGTTGTAGTAATTTGTAGTTTAGTAATTGTGGTCTATTTTGCATGTGTAGATTTGGTAATTGTCATTCTTCTAATGGTATTTTTTTTTCTCAGAATTAAATTTGTTGTCTTGTCAACGGTTTGACAATTTAGTGCAATTATTTCAATTGTTCGATTGATCGTGTTTGAGGGAAACATCTAGTGTGAATAGTATTGTTGGAGATAAAGAGTCACGGTGTGTAATTTTCGTACAGTGACGAATCTTTCGTATATTTTGTAAATGATTACGCGATCAATGAAAAAGGCAAAAATGATGAATAGTGAGAATAACGAAATTGTTGACATGGCGAACTCGCCAACAGAGGAAAACAGTATGATGGATAATGAGGTGGAAAACAATGTGATAAGTCGGGAAAATAGTCCGGAACCATTTCAAAATTTTTCTCAATCAGAAAATTTACAGAATCTGAGATTAACGACAGAAGATTCTGAAATAGTATCAAACACAGATAGCCTTGCAGCTGTGACGAAGGAAGTTAGTTTTGCGGGAGATGTTAGGGGCGAAAAGAATTTAGAACAAGTTAATATGGAGCAGTTGATGAGTGTAATATTAAATTTTCAATCTGAATTAAAAACTGAGATGGGAACAATTAAAACTGAGATGGGAACAATTAAAACTGAGATGGGAACAATTAAAACACAGATGGGAACTTTACGGGCTGAATTAAAAACTGATATGGGAACAATGGAAACTCGGATAGATTCACGAATAGGAACATGTTTCAAAAATATGAAAGATGAATTAAAGAAAGAAATCAGAGAAGAAGTGCAACCGATTTTCAATGCTCACAATAATAGATTAATTGCAGTAGAAATCAGACAAAGGGAACAGGATAGAGAACAGGAAGAAAGAGATCGCATGATAGTACAAAAATTTTCAGAGTTAAATTTACAACGTGCAAACGATAAGAAAGAAATATTTGAAAGAATCGAGGAATCCGTACCAAATGACAGAATAAATAATCTAACACGACAATATGA
Source organism: Schistocerca piceifrons (assembly GCF_021461385.2). Classification (NCBI taxonomy): domain Eukaryota; kingdom Metazoa; phylum Arthropoda; class Insecta; order Orthoptera; family Acrididae; genus Schistocerca; species Schistocerca piceifrons. Next base: position 827,713,639 of record NC_060138.1, read on the forward strand.
ACAGTTAACTACCAAATGTGACAATACTGAAACCCGAGTCGCGACACTTACGGAAGATGTAAATAAACAGAAAGAACAATTAGGTGATTTATCGGAAAGAGTTGAGGAGATTTCAGACAAATTGACAAATCTTAGTTTACATGGGGACAGAGATTCGGATGATACAGCCCCATTACCATTTGCAGAAACCGAAGAGTATCAGAACATAAATAAGCATGTTGAAAATCAGGGAAAATTTAATGAACGCGTGAAAAAGGAATTTGAGGCTTTAAAAAAGCACGTCAAACAAATAGAAGGCGAAATTGTAGGAAAAGACAGTAGAAGAAACTTAGATTCACAGATAGCAGAGGGGTATGAAGAAAGTAATTTATTTCATTTACGAAAAGCAACAAGAGAGCGCCAGGCGCGTGAAGTTGACAATAATCGATATTCGGACTGCGACAGACGCGGCAGGTCTTTGTCGCCACGAGGCGAAAACTTTGACTATAAACACTTTTTGACTGTCCGGAAATTTAAGATCTTCCGCAATTCTAAGAATGACATACATCCATGTGCATGGCTAGATCAATTTATGTACACACTTCCACCAAATTGGCCACTAAGTCACAAACTAGAATTCATGTGTGGATATTTAGAAAACGAACCGGCGACGCGGATGCGCGCACTCATTAGAGATTGCAATAATTTAAATGATTTTTATCATGCATTTCTATCGGCATATTGGTCCGAAAACACACAAGACAGAGTCAAACATAGTCTGATTATGCAGCGTAATTTTAAACAGTCTGAGTTCCGCACGCCGGCAGAGTACTTTGAAGACATGATTCGAAAGAATCAGTTCCTGTCCAACCCTTATAGCCCGACTGAATTAATTCGCATTTGTTTAACTAAGTTGCCACAATCCATAAGACAAATTGCTTTGGCCGGAAGATGTAAAGATGACATTGAGACTTTTAAGACTTTGTTGCAAGAACTGGAGTATGACAACGACGACGGGACCTCTTGTAACTTTTTCAGTAACAGTAATTACAATAGACTTTCAGAGAAAAGTGATAGTGGTCGGAACGGACGTTATAGCGGTAATTTTGAGAATGACAGACGTAACAGACAGGACAATAGATACCAGCCCTATGACAATAACAGACGTTCTAACAGAAATTACACAGACAACTATAACAACGGTAATTCGTATCGGAATGATCAATCATACGGAAACAGTAATCGGTATTATCAAGACAGAAATTATTCAAACAGTAATAGAAATTCTTACTACAGAAACAATCAGGGTAGTAGATACAACAGTAATTCCAGAAGTGACAGTCGAAATTACACAAGGAGTAGTTATGCAGACAGACAGGAAAACAGAAATTTTAATAACAGACACAGCCAAGAATTTGCATCCAACAGACAGGAGGGACCTAATTGGCATCCTCCACGTGACAGAACTTCAGAGAGGCAAGTGCAAATCGTAGAAATCGATCCGCGAAATGACGCGAATACTCAAAGACGTGACGCAAACAATCGACAATGACTTGCAGATTCGGCTTCTGGCAGCAACATACACGGTTCAGAAAGTAATGACACTACGACTTTACACTACATACGCCTGGAAGACATGAGAGACATTTTGTTAGATGAAAAGGAAAATAATGTAGACGCATTTTTACATCCTGTTATTGAAGTATGTGTGGGTAAGAATAAGTTCACTGCAGTTTTAGATTCTGGGAGCCCATTGAATGTCATTAGTGAATCAGTTTTTCGTATATGTGAAAGAACTATTGCCTGTCCTGTGTTACCTATTTCTAAAACTACAATTCGAGGTGCGATTTCTGGAAAAAGTGTGGAGGTCAGACAACAGACCAATTTAAATTTCATTTGTCAAGGATACGAATTTTCTGCCAATTTTATTATTGTTCCATTACTCAGTACACAAATTATATTAGGTATGGAGTTTCTTAACGCACATAAGGCAATTTTGAACTTTAAAGAAGGAAGTGTAAATTTGACTGTTGCTGGAATGCCGAAATGTTTAAAATTTTTCGAGTGTTTAACAAGATCTGAGTCAGATACAAAATGTTTAAGGTTTCTTACTTCTGATGTTTTCGTTGAGCATTATGACGACAATGTGTTTATTCATGATAATGACAATAGATACAGAGACGCGGTGGATGATATAATTAATGGCGAAGAATTAATTAATGAAAAGGTTAAGAAAGCTGAAGTGCCAGATGACGTTGCAAGAGAAGAGCTGCACCACATTTTGACTTCACATGCTACAGTGTTTAGTCATCACACAGGAACTATACAAGGCTTACAATATTTATTTAAAGTAAAAGAACACACACCATTTCGCGGGAAAACGTACGCTATTCCTTTGGCTTACAGAGACAAGGTTAAGAATGAACTTCAGTACATGTTAGATCAGGGCATTATTGAGCCTGCAGTCAGTCCTTATACTAGCCCATTACACGTTGTTCTTAAAAAGGATGGATCAATTCGTCTGGTTCTGGATTCCAGACAGATAAATAATATCATTATTCCTGAAACTGACCGCCCACAAAATTTAGATGAACTTCTTCAACATTTCCATGGAATTAAAGTTTTGTCCACGATTGACATGCGCGCAAGTTTTTGGCAAATAGAACTCCACCCTGATTGTAGAAAATATACTGCCTTTTTAGCCTTTGGTAACTGTTACCAGTTTCGGAAATTACCGTTTGGACTTACTGTATCTTCAGCAGCATTCATTCGTAGTCTAAATGAAATTTTACCTGTTTATCTTCGTGACAACATTACTTCATATGTTGACGACATTCTTATTGCTAAACGTTCTTGGAGTGAGCACAACAAAATTTTGGATTCATTATTACGTATCTTTGCAAAAGTTGGCATGACAGTGAACTTGGAAAAATCTGAATTTGGTCGTTCACAGGTGAAATTTCTCGGCCACATTATTTCTACAGAAGGTATTCTTCCTGATCCAGAAAAATTAGATGCTATTCGTAATTATGCTGTTCCTACTACAAAACGTGATGTTCGTAGTTTCCTTGGTGTCTGTAATTTTCTTAGACGCTTTGTTAGATTGGACGATTTGGCCACACCTCGTTTATGTGAACTATCCGGAAAGAAATCTAATTGGTGTTGGGATGAGGAAGTTCAGTCAGAATTTGAACAGCTACGTGATGCTTTAGTTGCTGCTCCACTTCTTTCACATCCGGATTTATCAAAAGAATTTTGTTTGGCGACGGACTCATCATACAAGGGCCTAGGTGCACATTTATTTCAAGAGATAGAAGAAAACGGCGTTGTAGTACAGAAGACTATTGCATTTGGAAGTCGTGTTCTTTCTAAATCCGAAAAGAATTATTCGATTACGGAACTTGAAGCTTTGGCTGTTGTTTGGGCTTTTACAAAATTTCGGACATTTTTGTTTGGCAGACATACTAAGGTTTACACCGATCATCGAGCTCTGGAATTTCTTATGTCAACAAAATTAACTCACGGCAGATTGTCACGATGGGCGTTGTACCTACAGGAATTTGACTTTAGTATTGTTTACATACAGGGTTCTTCTAATATTGTTGCCGATGCTTTATCACGTGCACCTATGGGTTTGAAACAAAGTGCTGAAGAGGACTGCAAGGAAAACAATTATTGTTTGATGTATATTCAAGGTGTTGCGTTTGAGAACTTTATTTCGTCTTCGCTCCAGGACATCGCTAAGGAGCAAAATAAGGATCCAATCTGGAAGGACATTAAGGAGAAGTGGAGGAGAAAGGAAAGCGTAGCGATTAGACAGCATTATTTAGTTCGCAATGACATTCTTTTTAAACGAAGATCGGTCGACAACTCCGTTTGGTTAGTTTGTATTCCTGATGAGTGGGTCAATAAATTGATTTGGTATACGCATCTCAGTTATGCACACTTTGGTCCCCGAAAATGCTTTCACAAATTACGAGAAAATTGTTACTTCAGTAATATGGAAAAACGTATTCGATCTGTTCTTGCCAAATGTAAATTATGTCAAATGGCTAAGCCTCCAACGATTTCTCACAGAGCACCGTTGTTTCCCATCATTCCAGCGAAATTAAAGGAGATGGCTGCAGTCGATTTGTTTGGTCCAGTGGTTCGTTCTACTAATGGTTTTGCGTACATTTTCGTAGCAGTGGAACTGACATCAAAATATGTGTGTTTTACACCTTTACGCAAAGCAACAGCTCGTTCAGTATCTAATGCTTTCATCAAACATTTTCTTAAAGAAGTTGGTCACGTTGATAAGGTTATATCAGATAATGGATCACAGTTTCGTTCTAAAGTTTGGCTTCGTACTCTACACCGTCGTAAAATTAAACCAATCTTCATTTCCCTTTTTCACCCTCAATCTAACGCTTCAGAGAGATGGATGAAGGAAATCAATAAATTGTGCCGTCTTTATTGTCATCCGAATCACAGAACTTGGGATCAGTATCTTCATATTTTTCAAAACATTCTGAATGAACTCCCTAATGATTCAACTTCTTTACCGCCTACACTGGTATTAAAAAATAAAGCACCGACAAATCGCATTTCTGAAATCGTTCCTTTTCCACCTACACGGAAACTGCGGCATTCTGAAGTTGTCAACCTGGCTCTACAAAATATTGCATCTGCGGCTGCAAGAAGAGAGAAATCAGCTAAACGTCCTGGTCGTTTAAAAATCTTGTCAGTTGGTCAGAAGGTATTAATTAAGTCTCATCGTTTGTCGCACAAAGGAAAAGGCTTGTGTCGCAAATTTTTTCTGCTTTATAACGGTCCATATAGAATTCGCAAAATTATTCATGATAACACTGTCGAAGTAGAAACTCTCAAATCTCGACGCTCTAAAGGAATACATCATATATCTAACGTAAAAATTTTTGTGGAATAACATACTTTAGAGAAACCAACAGTTTACGTAAACACGGAGAATGCAAGAGTACCGCGCTGTGTTTTGGCGGCGGCACATACTCAAAGCAACAGTGAAGTCTGCGCGCCGCACGAGGCAGTCGTTGACCGCAAACAATAGCTTCCTACGTCACGCGTCCACAGCTGATCGAGCGCTCAGTGCGAATGCACTGACAGACATAAACAAATACACAGTCTAATTTCTCCGACTAAATTCTGTATAAAGCTATAAGGACTTGTTGAATTCTGTTATTAACATTCAATATTTTGCAGGATACGGTTGTATAAAGTATTTAAGAACTTCAGGTAAACTCTGTGTGTCTCCGACGTTAAGACGACCTGCTATCGAGAAATTTTCAGGAAGAATGTAATTTCCAAGATGAAACTAATTAACTAAAAAAGGGTAACTATTAATTGAGTTTATTTTTCAGGTAACATATTTCCACATAGGTACGTACTTTAGACGTAATTTGCTGCTCGCGATTACGTGATTCATACTTTGTGCTAATTTCATGTTCTATGAATTTACGTGTGAAGCGACGCGCTTGCGTACGTTAACTGAATTTGACAATGATTATTAATGAACTGGGTTGTGACTTGTATATATTAGGCATCGCTTGGCTGCTATGCTTTTTCACTGATGTCATATTTTTTTTTAATTATGTGCCTGCTGTGCTTATTTATTTAAATTATAATTGTAACCTGATTTATTGTGCTGACTGTGATTATGTATGTAAGTTATACTTTTTGGATTTATCTGCTTGCGCATCCATGTTTACTTGCTAAGATGACATATGAACATTTATTTGCTCAGGCTGATATGATGCTAATGACTTGTTTATTACGTAAGACATATGTTTACTGCTATGCGTATGTATTGCATATTTATACATTTCTGTTTGTTGTCATAACTACTCTTTAATTTGGTGTATAGAAATGCTGATATACTGTGTATAAACATAGAGTTTAGGTCACACTACTGTATTAATTATAGATTGTTCGCTTGGCAGAGCCTCGTTGTAGGGATTGTGCTGCATCCACTTATTGACATTCTGTTCTCTACTGGTATATTTACTCGCTATTGCTTGTTTTGCTTACGCTCAGTGCCTTATATTTTTAAGATAAGAAAATGAACTGCTATAATTCGACGAACAACATTAGTACAAGAAAGTCATAGAAGTCACATGAGCTGAGGTTTTATGGAAGCTGTATAACTTTATGCTAATAGGAAGGAAGCTAACGACATGACATACCAACACTAGGTTTAGACCATTAACAGTTATTACACTGCATTTTCGTGAGCAATTGAAATAGGAAGTGACACTTGACACAAAAAATACTCCACATGTTTGCTTCTGCTATGATTCTTGAAGTGGTGTACACACTGTGAAACATTATGATTATTCACACTCCGTAATCGTACTTAATTACTGAGAGTTATTCGAACTAAGTCTGTTAGAGGTCATGTATGCATTTCTTTGTTTATAATTTATAATGAGTAGAAAATTTGGGTCAGATGGATTACACAGAGGTTGTGTGTGGACACTGTGTCTTCGGATTGTATGGGATGCTGAATTGAAGTTGCATTAGGATTTTATCTGTACTTGTTCGAGGAGACTGACTAGAGGAAAGAGTTGTTATGGAAGTGAAATGATATTGGTGCTGAGGTTTATATGTATCTACGTATTATTGAGGTATAGAGATTATATGAAGTTGATGATTATTGGAGTTTTTGTGGACAAGAGGTAAGGTAAATGATATTGATGATAAGAGTTATATGTATCGACGTATTGAAGAAGTATTAGTGACGTATTGAGATTAAGTTGATGATTATTGGAGTTTTGGTGTATAAGAGGTAAAGTAAGTGAGGAGCATATTTTTTGTTGGTCTTATGGAACAAGGAGGATGAAGATACCAGACTAGAACACTAAAATAGAAGGAAGATAGTCTATACACACACTTTGTTAAATAACTAAGCAGTATATACTTTTTTTCTTGGAGAGAGGAAGTAATTGCATATCTTGGCTCACTGACAGTTGTTCAACAACAGTACATTTTGATCTGGCTTGGCAAACATTGGTCTTGACATGATGACTATGACGTTGACTTAACTATTATTGACTATTATACATTGCTGCCAGTACTACTTGATACACATGATGAACATTAAATTTTGACAGAATTTCATTTACACAATTAACACTATTCAGTTACACAGTAGTACTTAATGTGGATGAGAGATGAGTGAGTGTGTTCTGTGTGTTTTCCTTTCCTAATCCTACCCACCTATCTCCTAAATATTATTTTAGTGTTGGTAGTGGCTTGCACTGACACCCATGAATATTATAGGTTTACTGGTATTTGTGTATTGTAATAGTTAATAGGACAATTATCTGATATCATTTGTGTGTTTGTTATGATTTGTATGTTACTGTAAAAGCATTTGTATGTGCATTCAAACTATTGTTCATGCCTGAACTGTCTGATTAGTGAAGATAAATATTCTGAACTGTTACCTGCACTTTTCAATATGATGTGTGACATTTGGTCGTGTTTAATTTCTGCTGATGAACAGTGTGATCAGTGCTAGTGAATTTTATCGAACTGCTTCTGCTGAGAGATGTGACTTTTTGCTGTCTGCACCTGCTTAACATTGCTGGGTGCATCTCATGAACTGTTTCTACTGAAATGAAGTCACTTGTTGGTGTTTGCACCAACTCAACATTGCTGGGTGCCACAGATGGACTGTTTTTACTGAAATGGTATCACTTGTTGGTGTCTGCACCTGCTCTCAACATTGCTGGGTGCAACTGGTGAACTGCTTCTACTGAAATAGTGTCACTTGTTGCTGTCTGCACCTACTCAACATTGCTGATGCCACTAATGGACTGCTTCTACTGAACTAATGTGACTTGTTGCTGTGTGTACCTCTGCAACTTTACTGGGTGCCACAGATGGAACTGCTTCTACTGAAATGAAGTCACTTGTTGCTGTCTGCACCTGCTCAACATTGCTGGGTGCAACTGATGGACTACTCCTACTGAAATGATATCACTTGTTGGTGTCTGCACCTGCTCAACATTGCTGGGTGCCACTGTTAGAACTGTTTCTACTGAAATGATGTTACTTCTTGGTGTCTGCACCTACTCAACATTGCTGGGTGCAACTGATGAACTGTTTTTACTGAAATAATGTCACTTGTTGCTGTCTGCACCTGCTAAACTTTACTGGGTGCAACTGATGGACTGCTTCTACTGAAATGGTGTCACTTGTTGCTGTCTGCACCTACTCAACATTGCTGGGTGCAACTGATGAACTGTTTTTACTGAAATGAAGTCACTGGTTGCTGTCGGCACCAACTCAACATTGCTGGGTGCCATTGATGGACTGCTTCTACTGAAATAATGTCACTTGTTGCTGTCTGCACCTGCTCAACGTTGCTGGGCGCAACTGATGGACTGTTTTTACTGAAATTGTGTCACTTGTTGGTGTCTGCACCTGCTCTCAACATTGCTGGGTGCCTCTGATGGACTGCTTCTACTGAAATAATGTCACTTGTTACTGTCTGCACCTACTCAACATTGCTGGGTGCAACTGATGAACTGTTTTTACTGAAATGATGTCACTTGTTGGTGTCTGCACCTACTCAACATTGCTGGGTGCAACTGATGGACTGTTTTTACTGAAATAATGTCACTTGTTGCTGTCTGCACCTGCTTAACATTGCTGGGTGCCACTGATGAACTGCTTCTACTGAATTAATGTGACTTGTTGCTGGGTGTACCTGCTAAACTTTACTGGGTGCAACTGATGGACTGCTTCTACTGAAAAGATGTCACCTGTTAGTATCTTTTTTTTTTGTATAAACTAATCATTGAAGGCATTTTATGTGAACATTTGTATAAACTGATTTTTTTGTATATTGTGTAAACTATTATGTAAAGCCACATGCATGAAAAGAAGTTGTATTGCTTACTGTATTTCATATATTAGGTTACTGTAAGGTCAGTGCAAAGCCAAAATTTTAACTAATTATGTGATATTTAGGTATTAATATTATCTTTTATTTTTATCTGTATTTTTGTGGACGAATTTGGTGGTATTTTCACCACCAATGCTGGCAAAAATACCATCAAATTCTGGCCTGTGGAGGAGGGGCATATGAAAGGTGGCTACACTGTGCCACTGCGCCAGAGAGTGCGCCAAAGAGTACTATTAAGCCGCCTCCACAGTGCGTGTTAGAGCTCGTCGCAGTCAGTGCTTAGAGAGAGGTCGTGGATGTCAGTGCCTGTTGAGAGTTCGTTGAAGACAGTGTGTGTTAAGAGCTCGTGGTTGTCGTGAAGTTGGAGTAAGATGTTGTAGTAAAGAGTGTTGTTCCATGTTTTATGCAGTTATTTGATGGGAGAGATAGCAGATGTTATTGTGTGCATTTCGTCAATATATATGAAGGTAAAACTTACAATGTCTTTTTATTATTTGTGTATCTGAAATAATGTGTCACTACAGGTTCAGTCAACAAAGCATCTGGCTTGTGTTCTTATATTAGAGTGAATTCTGGTTTTCTTGCGTAATTATAGTTTTCTAATTTTCTTTTGTCACGTCAGTATAGTTGGTATTGGAAAATTCTTGCCTTGTTGGAAAAGAACCGTGCCAGATGTGGACGTTGAGTCACACTCCCACATACAGAACAGTTACTTTTGGGCTTATTGGTTTTGTAGGTTTTATAGTTGCTGGGGACTTAATTAATTAACTGTGTTTACGAAAATTTTCTTTCATTGTTTGTTGCAGTCAGATAGCGTAACAATTCTAGTCAGGGCCAACCGGTTACGAGACTTACGTAATCGGACATACTAAAATTAAAAGTATTTTCAAATTTATTTAATTAAGCCCCCATGCAATAGTCATAGTGCCGAGTGAAATGCTGTTACTGGTCAACGAACGCTTCGTTTTATATCGTGTAAATTTTGATATTCTCAAAGCTGTGAGTGTAGTCCACAAAGCAATTGCACCACGTACGTACTTCTCAAATTTTCGAAAAATTTCTTTTCAGATGCTGCATTTCCCTGAATTGGAACTTTGTGGAAGTTACGTTAAAGCGATGTTAAGTATTTATGTCAACTGTTAGTCATCGTTATTCTATTGATACAGTTCAGTGTTATTTTTATTTCAGCTTTAGGCATTCCCGGCACATTAAATGTAATTTTATGCACAAGTTAAATATACGGAAGATACGGGGGAGAGATTGAACAAACTCTGACCTTCCATCCCTCTCCATCCTGTGAGATCCACACCCTGCACTCCCGCACGTGGCTAGTGAGAGCCGTCAACTGTGACGTCGTGCAGGCTACTACGTGGGAGTATGTTAGCTCACCGAGTCCTGAAACTCCGTCCCACAGTCACTAGAGTCATCTTCATTTTTTGCTGATATTTACCCTACCTGAAGTCCTCTGTTGTAAACAGAGTAAGCGACATACGATAAGAAACAGAGTTATTGCATGTAAAATATTGTACGTGATGTGCTTTATTCATAATAGTTGATAGTTTCGCTATAAACTGAGAAACAGCAGGTCCGTCTCTAACTTAACATTCTCGTTAATGGAGACTCTGGCGTGATATGTGCGTGTAAACAGTGGTAAGAGCCAAAAACATCGCTGCTAGATGTAGCAGTCCGACCCTAGTAGCTGAGTGGTCAGCGCAATGGAAAGTCATGCCTAACGGACCGGGTTCGATTCCCATCTGGGTCGGAGATTTTCTCCGCTCAGGGACTGGGTGTTGTGTTGTCCTTACCATCATTTCATCCCTATCGATACGTACCAGGCGAACGGTCTACTCGACGGGAGGCCCTAGCTACATGGCATTTACATTTTTAGTAGTAGTAACGTGTGAGAATTTCGCCGAGGATGACTACGATTCAGGAATTGCACCTGAATATGTTTCTGAACGCAAATGTTGTTCAAATGTTGTAGCTAATCACGTGAATGTGAATAATTCCGTAAGTAAGTAAACAGTGTTGGCCGCCCGGAGTGGCCGTGCGGTTCTAGGCGCTACAGTCTGGAGCCGAGCGACCGCTACGGTCGCAGGTTCGAATCCTGCCTCGGGCATGGATGTGTGTGATGTCCTTAGGTTAGTTAGGTTTAATTAGTTCTAAGTTCTAGGAGACAGATGACCTCAGAAGTTAAGTCGCAGAGTTGTCAGAGCCATTTAAACCATTTTAAACAGTGTTGTGACTCCTGTTATTGTTTACATGAATTAACGTGACACTGTCGTGCGCTTATGGCCTCAGTTGTTTTGTGTTCTAAAACAACAAACAACACGACATTGTAACGGCAGATAGGTTAACGATTATCTTTAAGATCATAGATTATTTTTTGAGGTAAACAAACGTGGTAATGCAAGTCGTAGTGTCATAAACTGAAACACTACGCACCTTTTAATTTGTATTTTTTTTTCACGGTAATGTTTCGTTAACTTGCCCAGCAGGTAAACAAACGAAAGTAATGGTAGTTCACTTTACGTACATTCGGTTTGCAAGTAAACGATGTTAAGCACCCATTTCCGTATTTTTAAAAATAAAATTTTCGACAGAATTTGTGATTTTCTAAATACACCATTACTCCAGAAATATATGAAAATAACGACATATCTGAATATAAAATCACAATTGATGTACTGAGAATATCTTATTATGAGACTGTGTTGAGACTTTACTGTGCATTTTCTCAAGACAGCCAACTTGTCCCTTGACCACTGTTTATAGTCGAGGTCTTCATTTGTCTTGCGAAGCTGATGAGCCTAACAACCCCGACCAGAGCAGAGTGAGGGCTACGTGTATATATCCTGCATATGCTCCTAATGTAGAAAACAGTTCCATACATGATTTTGTGTCATCTAAAAAAGGAAGGAAAGTAATGGTTTTACGTCCCGTCGATGAAGATTATATCATGGAGTAGGCCCAGGATTTTTTTTTTTTTTTTGGTCACTGTATGATGTGAGGCACATTGCGACAACAAAGATTCATTTCAGCTCAATTAATAAGTAAAATAAGGATTGGATACTACGTGTATTTTGCAGTATTCATAGCCAAATAATTTTTTATCTGTTGCTCTCCCAGAAAATTTGTGTGTGAAGCACTATAATAATTAAAAAGCAAGTCGGTTTTCAATGCTCGTATTACGCGTCACTAAGAGAATCGGACGGAGTTTTGCACTCCACTGGAAATTTTACTGTATTCTGCATGAACATCCAAAGCGATTCTGGTCGTATGTGAAGTATGTTAGCGGCAAGAAACAATCAATGCCTTCTCTGCGCGATAGCAATGGAGATACTATCGAAGACAGTGCTGCCAAAGCAGAGTTACTAAAGAGAGCCTTCCGAAATGCCTTCACAAAAGGAGACGAAGTAAATATTCCAGAATTCGAATCGAGAACAGCTGCCAAAATGAGTAACGTAGAAGTAAATATCCTCGGAGTAGTGAAGCAACTTAAATCACTTAATAAAAGCAAGTCTTCTGGCCCAGACTGTATACTAATTAGGTTCCTTTCGGAGTATGCTGATGCATTAGCTCCATACTTAACAAACATATACAACCGTTCGCTCGACGAAAGATCCGTACCCAAAGACTGGAAAGTTGCACAGGTAACACCAATATTCAAGAAAGGTAGTAGGAGTAATCGACTAAATTACAGGCCAATATCGTTAACGTCGATATACAGCAGGATTTTAGAACATATGTTGTGTTCAAACATTATGAATTAAATGGTTCAAATAGCTCTGAGTGCTATGGGACTTAACTGCTAATGTCATCAGTCCCCTAGAACTTAGAATTACTTAAACCTAACTAACCTAAGGACATCACGCGCATCCATGCCCGAGGCAGGATTCAAACCTGCGACCGTAGCGGTCACGCGGTTCCAGACTGTAGCGCCTAGAACCGCACGGCCACCCCGGCCGGCATTATGAATTACCTCGAAGGAAACGGTCTATTGACACACAGTCAACATGGGTTTAGAAAACATCGTTCCTGTGAAACTCAACTAGCTCTTTATTCAAATGAAGTGCTGGGTGCTATTAACAAGGGATTTCAGATCAATTCCGTATTCTTGGATTTGCGGAAGGCTTTTGACACCGTACCACACAAGCGGCTTGTAATGAAATTGCTTGCTTATGGAATATCGTCACAGTTATGTGACTGGATTTGCGATTTCCTGTCAGAGAGGTCACAGTTCGTAGCAATTGACGGAAAGTCATCGAGCAAAACGGAAGTGATTTCAGGCGTTCCCCAAGGTAGTGTTATAGGCCCTTTGCTGGTCCTTATGCATATAAACGATTTGGGAGACAATCTGAGCAGCCGTCTTCGGTTGTTTGCAGAAGACACTGTCTTTTATCGACTAATAAAATCATCAGAAGATCAAAACAAACTGCAAAACGATTTAGAAAAAATATCTGCATGGCGCGAAAAGTGGCAGTTGACCCTAAATAACGAAAAGTGTGAGGTCATCCACATGAGTGCTAAAAGGAACTCGTTAAACTTCGGTTTCACGAGAAATGAGTCTAATCTAAAAGCCGTAAATTCAATTAAATACCTAGGTATTACAATTATGAACAACTTAAATTGGAAAGAACACATAGAAAGTGTTGTGGGGAAGGCTAACCAAAGTCAGCGTTTCATTGGCAGGACACTTAGAAAATGTAACACGTCTTCAAAGGAGACTGCTTACACTACGCTTGTCCATCCTCTTTTAGAATACTGCTGCGCCGTGTGGGATCCTTACCGGGTAGGACTGACGGAGTACATGGAAAAAGTTCAAAGAAAGGCAGCACGTTTCGTATTATCGCGAAATACGGGAGAGAGTGTCACAGAAATGATACAGGATTTGGGGTGGAAATCATTAAAAGAAAGGCGTTTTTCGTTGCGACGGAATCTTCTCACGAAATTCCAATCACCAACTTCTCCTTCGAATGCGAAAATATTTTGTTGACACCGACCTACATGGGGCGGAACGATCACCACGGCAAAATAAGGGAAATCAGAGCTCGTACTGAAAGATATAGGTGTTCATTCTTTTCGCGCGCTGTACGACATTGGACTAATAGAGAGTTGTGAAGGTGGTTCGATGAACCCTCTGCCAGGCACTTAAATGTGATTTGGAGAGTATCCATGTAGATGTAGATGTAGATTATGTATCTTTTGGCTGACTGTAATCAACTACTGCTGCTTTAAACAACACTGTACTATGCCTTTAGCCTCTTCACGAGTGCGTTCTGAAAAGAAATGTCTCCGAAATTTTAGGTGAAAACTCGTAAAGCGTTTTAAATAAAACAAGCGTTATTAACATGCTAAATCCTTATTCTTCATGTCTCCATATTTGCAGCCGCCTGGCGCTAGAGAACTCCGAATTGTAGAGCGTAACATGGCTGTGTGTTTAATGTGGGAAACCTCGTGATGTAATCGAGTTTCGAATTCGAAGATTTCGTCCAAACATGGAGCACCCTCTCCTTTAGTGTGACAATTCCAGACTACGGACGAACGCTGCAACATCTGCTTTGTCTTGGTAGGCCGAAGTTCAGGGCACAAGTAAATATTAGTCTCTTCCACACTACATAAACATAAAAAATCCCGACATAAAAAATCCTGGATGTCTCCAGTTGCCGGCAAGGTCACGCTGATCGATTTCGGCCCATCCCATTTTCATCTCACCAACTGCGGCATGGTCGCGTATACAAACAGTGATCCAATACTGTCAAATGTTTTTTATTTCAGTCTTTGATCACAATATGAATTCTTTAGACGATGACCGGTTTCAGTTCGTAATGACCATCCTCAGATCTTTTTTACACCATGTCCTAAAGTGATAAGGCCATAATGGCATCGTCAAAACATATAAATATAATCAGCCATTGCCATTACGGCGTTATCACTTTAGGACATGGTGTAAAAAAGATCTGAGGATGGTCATTACGGACTGAAACCGGTCATCGTCTAAAGAATTCATTTTGTGATCAAAGACTGAAAAAAAAAACCATTTTCATCTGTTTCCACAGCTTAAAGAACACCTTCGAAGACTTCGTTTTGATAGAGATGAAACGATGCAAGCACAGGTGTGGCTGTGGTTCCGTCAACGGTGTCAAACTTTCTACCGTGATGGTATCAGCAAACTGGTGTTTCGTTGGCAGAAAATTTCGTCTCCAGTGTGACTATGTTCAGAAATGAATGTGTATACATGAAGAATAAAGATATGGAAATTTAATAACGTTTGTTTCATTTAAAAAGCTGTAAGAGTTTTCACATATAAAAATTCTGAGGCTTTGCTATTCAGGACGCCCTCGTATTTGTGTTCTTAAATGAATCGAGCGCCAACGCCGCTTCACTGCCAACGCCGCACGGCACTGCGCGCCCGGTGAAGTGGGAAAATCATGCACGGCGGAGAGGGTGGGGGGCGGGTTCTAATTTTAGCTGTGATCCGCGTCATCATCAGTTGTTTCAGCGCAACACGGGTCAGTTGGTTATGCATTTAATCGGTTTCAAAGCAGATAATTTTATGAGCTGTAAAGTACACTAATCCAGCAGTTCATATTCATTTCGTTTTTACGCCAAACATTCATAGGCTTGGCGCATGACAAAAAAATCCTTTGATTTTCATCCGCAATGATACTTTCAGACAGGTAATCCGTAATACCTACATGAAAACATAAAAGAGGTTTAGTAAAGGTTACCAGGAAAAATTGTGTACAATTTACGCCATCGACAGAAAGGCAGACGTGTTGTTACAGATAGTAACAGACTAAATTACAATCACAGTAAAATGAAATATCTGCAGGTGGAAAAAAGCTCGTTTTCACGTATCTGAGTGTAATATGTTTGAACGGCTCGGAAGGATTTACAAAAAGGCAGATTTGGGTTTAACCTTCCGTTGATCACGAGGTTATGAAACAATTCATCCGCGATTTTTCGAAGAAACCATCCAGGTAATCACCTTAAGTGATATAGGGAAAGCCAGGATGATCTAAATCTTGCGGTCTTCCACAGCAACAGGCCAGTGTCTTACCGCTGCGCCCCCTCGCTCGGCCGATATGATATCATTTCTTCTGCTTATCGCATGAGGAAGTAAATAAGATTCTAAATTAACAGTTTATCAGAGCACATGTATGTTAAATAAGTTTATTACGAGTATATTGTTAGCATTTTAGGAAACTTAGCAGTTGTAGAAAAAACAAAGTAACCTATATACGTGAGAGATATGAAGTCACCCGACCAAAATTGCAAACGTTTTTCTGAGATGTTTACAGAGCTTTTGGTGTATGCTGTACCCGATAGACATTTCGTAAATAAAATTAAAATTGCTCCTGCATCGGATATCCTCTTTTCTATCCAAACATCATCATCTCCAGGTAACTACTAGATACAGTAACTACTAGATTCAATTAGGAAATAAAAATATTAAGATGATTTGGTAAATAGCGTTTTGATTGACTTTTGTAAAACAAATCAGCACTGATTTTGCGTGGCATGGATTAGAAAAGTTGTTGGCATGTTTGCAGACGTACGTGGTACCAGATGCTTATTCGCGAGTCATGCCGAGAGGTTCCATGACCTCTTTTGCATGTCTCCTCTTATTTTCATCAATTTTATTAAGGCTATATGTCATTGCACGGTAGTAACAGACCAAATAAGGTTATTGTAAAGAGAGTATTGTACTGAGAGCTCAAAAATATACTTTTCACTTGACTGCTAAACATGTTGGGTTACGTCCCTGGGTGGCTTGTGTGAGGCGAGCATCGGAGGACGCGGCACACTGCGTTTCCGGTTGGGGGCTGCACTTCCCCGAATTCTGAGGGGTTCCTACAATAGGCTTAAGCGCCTGGCGGAACGACTGACGTCGGTCGAGTTTCGCCTATTGAATGCAGGGCGAAACGACTTGCGAGACGTCTGAGTGTCGCCGCAGTTTATGTTTATGTGTTTACCGTTCCGACTCGCCCGGATCGAAGTTTCCTGGCACCGACTGACTGCATTGTCCTCTTGATTTTGAGAATACTTGTGGACTGTGCCCTGCTGGGTGCCACTGTCTGGCGCCGGATGGCCGGTGGTCTAGGCAGGTTGTTTTTGTAGCTGGTCAAATGGCAAGTTCAGTGCCCTCAGCTGAATAGCAGAGGCATGATTGGTCAACTTAAACTGAGGCTAGTTGACGTCATGAAGCCCTGCTCGAAATTGGAGGGAACAGTCGCTATTGGTGCGAATGATGCTCTGAGACAGTGTGGGGGAATTTTGGAATCAGAACTGAATGCTGATTCGCAGTTTTCGAGGAGAGTAGGGGGTAGAGCAATGCTGGCTTCGCTCTTGCATTACATCACAGTGGGACCCGGGATCTGATCTTCCTCGGAGTCGGACGATCTTGCGACTTGGTCGCTCGTTTACGGAAGAACTTAGAATTCTCGGACACCCTTCGTGGCCAGGGGTTGACACAGAGTTGCTGCGCGGCAGAAGTCGGCGTCTACATCATCAGGACGCTGTCTACCGACGACCTGCTGCTACTGGTACAGTACTTTTCGGCTCCGGCATTGTGGGACTTTATCAATTTTATACTGAATCCCTCAGCAGCACGCGCATTAGCTTTGCTACAAGTCCACCTTGCTTGTTTCTCCATGTGCCTCCATTTGAGCTCTCACTACTAATTGCGATACTGTTATATAGTCGGGAGATTAATATTTGATTCATTAGGACCTCCAGTCATTATCGTCAATCTATTGCATCACAGAGAGTAGGAGCCCCTTGTTCTCGAGCCAACTCTTATTCTCACGATATTTCAGTATACCCTAGCCTTTAACCTATTGTGTGTGTTGAAAATCATGTGCATTTATGTTCTGATTATAATAAATCTCATTGTGCTATTTAATCCGCATATCATTTCGTAGATATAGGCAGAATCCCATTTCCTGTTGTTTATTATGATAAAGTTCTCTTTTTTGAGTAGATTACGATTTTTATTAAATTATTGCGAGTTGTTGTTGTTGTTGTGGTCTTCAGTCCTGAGACTGGTTTGATGCAGCTCTCCATGCTACTCTATCCTGTGCAAGCTTCTTCATCTCCCAGTACCTACTGCAACCTACATCCTTCTGAATCTGCTTAGTGTATTCATCTCTTGGTCTCCCTCTACGATTTTTACCCTCCACGCTGCCCTCCAATACTAAATTGGTGATCCCTTGATGTCTCAGAACATGTCCTACGTACCGATCCCTTCTTCTGGTCAAGTTGTGCCACAAACTTCTCTTCTCCCCAATCCTATTCAATACTTCCTCATTAGTTATGTGATCTACCCATCTAATCTTCAGCATTCTTCTGTAGCACCACATTTCGAAAGCTTCTATTCTCTTCTTGTCCAAACTATTTATCGTCCATGTTTCACTTCCATACATGGCTACACTCCATACGAATACTTTCAGAAATGACTTCCTGACACTTAAATCAATACTGGATGTTAACAAATTTCTCTTCTTCAGAAACGCTTTCCTTGGCATTGCCAGTCTACATTTTATATCCTCTCTACTTCGACCATCATCAGTTATTTTGCTCCCCAAATAGCAAAACTCCTTTACTACTTTAAGTGCCTCATTTCCTAATCTAATTCCCTCAGCATCACCCGACTTAATTAGACTACATTCCATTATCCTTGTTTTGCTTTTGTTGATGTTCATCTTATATCCTCCTTTCAAGACACTGTCCATTCCATTCAACTGCTCTTCCAAGTCCTTTGCTGTCTCTGACAGAATTACAATGTCATCGGCGAACCTCAAAGTTTTTATTTCTTCTCCATGAATTTTAATACCTACTCCTAATTTTTCTTTTGTTTCCTTTGCTGCTTGCTCAATATACAGAGTGAACAACATCGGGGAGAGGCTACAACCCTGTCTTACTCCCTTCCCAACCACTGCTTCCCTTTCATGTCCCTCGACTCTTATAACTGCCATCTGGTTTCTGTACAAATTGTAAATAGCCTTTCGCTCCCAGTATTTTACCCCTGCCACCTTTAGAATTTGAAAGAGAGTATTCCAGTCAACATTGTCAAAACCTTTCTCTAAGTCTACAAATGCTAGAAATGTAGATTTGCCTTTCCTTAATCTTTCTTCTAAGATAAGTCGTAAGGTCAGTATTGCCTCACGTGTTCCAGTGTTTCTACGGAATCCAAACTGATCTTCCCCGAGGTTGGCTTCTACTAGTTTTTCCATTCGTCTGTAAAGAATTCGTGTTAGTATTTTGCAGCTGTGACTTATTAAGCTGATAGTTCGGTAATTTTCACATCTGTCAACACCTGCTTTCTTTGGGATTGGAATTATTATATTCTTCTTGAAGTCTGAGGGTATTTCGCCTGTTTCATACATCTTGCTCACCAGATGGTAGAGTTTTGTCAGGACTGGCTCTCCCACGGCCGTCAGTAGTTCCAATGGAATATTGTCTACTCCGGGGGCCTTGTTTCGACTCAGGTCTTTCAGTGCTCTGTCAAACTCTTCACGCAGTATCATATCTCCCATTTCATCTTCATCTACATCGTCTTCCATTTCCATAATATTGTCCTCAAGTACATCGCCCTTGTATAGACCCTCCATATACTCCTTCCACCTTTCTGCTTTCCCTTCTTTGCTTAGAACTGGGTTTCCATCTGAGCTCTTGATATTCATACAAGTCGTTCTCTCATCTCCAAAGGTCTCATTAATTTTCCTGTAGGCGGTATCTATCTTACCCCTAGTGAGATAGGCCTCTACATCCTTACATTTGTCCTCTAGCCATCCCTGCTTAGCCATTTTGCACTTCCTGTCGATCTCATTTTTGAGACGTTTGTATTCCTTTTTGCCTGTTTCATTTACTGCATTTTTATATTTTCTCCTTTCATCAATTAAATTCAGTATTTCTTCTGTTACCCAAGGATTTCTACTAGCCCTCGTCTTTTTACCTACTTGATCCTCTGCTGCCTTCACTACTTCATCCCTCAGAGCTACCCATTCTTCTTCTACTGTATTTATTTCCCCCATTCCTGTCAATTGCTCCCTTATGCTCTCCCTGAATCTCTGTACAACCTCTGGTTCTTTTAGCTTATCCAGGTCCCATCTCCTTAAATTCCCACCTTTTTGCAGTTTCTTCAGTTTTAATCTACAGGTCATAACCAATAGATTGTGGTCAGAGTCCACATCTGCCCCTGGAAATGTCTTACAATTTAAAACCTGGTTCCTAAATCTCTGTCTTACCATTATATAATATATCTGATACCATTTGGTATCTCCAGGGTTCTTCCATGTATACATCCTTCTTTCATGATTCTTAAACCAAGTGTTAGTTATGATTATGTTGTGCTCTGTGCAAAATTCTAGAAGGCGGCTTCCTGTTTCATTTCTGTCCCCCAATCCATATTCACCTACTATGTTTCCTTTTCTCCCTTTTCCTACACTCGAATTCCAGTCACCCATGACTATTAAATTTTCGTCTCCCTTCACAATCTGAATAATTTCTTTTATTTCATCATACATTTCTTCAATTTCTTCGTCATCTGCAGAGCTAGTTGGCATATAAACTTGTACTACTGTAGTAGGTGTGAGCTTCGTATCTATCTTGGCCACAATAATGCGTTCACTATGCTGTTTGTAGTAGCTTACCCGCATTCCTATTTTCCTATTCATTATTAAACCTACTCCTGCATTACCCCTATTTGATTTTGTGTTTATAACCCTGTAGTCACCTGACCAGAAGTCTTGTTCCTCCTGCCACCGAACTTCACTAATTCCCACTATATCTAACTTTAACCTATCCATTTCCCTTTTTAAATTTTCTAACCTACCTGCCCGATTAAGGGATCTGACATTCCACGCTCCGATCCGTAGAACGCCAGTTTTCTTTCTCCTGATAACGACGTCCTCTTGAGTAGTCCCCGCCCGGAGATCCGAATGGGGGACTATTTTACCTCCGGAATATTTTACCCAAGAGGACGCCATCATTATTTAACCATACAGTAAAGCTGCATGCCCTCAGGAAAAATTACGGCTGTAGTTTCCCCTTGCTTTCAGCCGTTCGCAGTACCAGCACAGCAAGGCTGTTTTGGTTAGTTTTACAAGGCCAGATCAGTCAATCATCCAGACTGCTGCCCTTGCACATACTGAAAAGGCTGCTGCCCCTCTTCAGGAACCACACGTTTGTCTGGCCTCTCAACAGATACCCCTCCGTTGTGGTTGCACCTACGGTACGGCTATCTGTATCGCTCGCTGAGGCACGCAAGCCTCCCAACCAACGGCAAGGTCCATGGTTCATGGGGGGGGGGGGGGGGGGGGGGGGGGAATTATTGCGAGTGTGCACCCCTTATTTTACCAACTAGCAGGGTCCAAAATCATTTCCTTCCGTTACCGTTGTGCGCATAATTAATTAGCTGGTAGATAAGGAGGGGGTCTGAATTAAAGAGGTACAAATTCTTCTCCACCCCGGCTCCTCGCAATGGAATTCCTGTAGATTACGGGTCGTTGGCTTATAGGTGCGGAGCTGGCACCCGAGAGCCTCCGAGATTTGTTCAGTAGGGTTCATGTGAGGCAAATTTGATGACCAAGACAGAGACGTGAGTTCACTATCATGCTCGTCAAACCACTGTACACGATTCTGGTCTTGGGACAGTTATTCTGCTGGAAAGTGCCATCGCTGTAGGTTATGACCTCCAGCATGGAGGGCTTCTCATGGTCCGCAGTGACGTTCACGCAGTCCACAGTTGGCAATGTGACTTTTACTACTGCCATACGACCCATGGAAGCATAGACGAAAGTCCCCCATAGCACAATACTGCCGCCACGGTCGTGGTACATGTCGAGCAGCTGCTCGCCTGGACGACGACTGATCGGGACACGGATATCGACGTGGTGCAACAAGAGACATGATTTATCCAACCAGGTGACACTTTTCTATTAGTCCATAGTCCGAGTCCGTAGTCGATGATCCCGTTTCTTTTGCAATCATAATTTTCTACATCGTTGGATCAACATTAGTACTTGCTGGGTCGTCCGCTGGCCAGCCCCAGATTTGCTCAGTCGGGTTCAGGTCAGGCGAGTTTCACGGCGAAGACAGACGTGAGTTCACTATCACGCTTCTCAAACAACTGTAGCACTATTCTGGTCAACAGTGTGCACTGAACGGTGTTCTCCGAAACACTTGCGCCTGTACCAGCATTGCACTCTGTCGCCAGGTCTTCCGCAGATGGCCACCTACTCCACTTTACAGAGTAGACAAGTTTCGGACCTCTTAGTTCTGCGACGAGGCGCAGACATCCAGTGCCTTGTCGCCTACTTGTGATTTCACCGTCCTTCAGCCACGTCCCATGGATGCTAACGACAACAGCAAGTGAACAGCAGCTCTTCTCCATATTCTTTACTGTCTTTCCCAGGCACAGGACCTTAACAATCCGCCCTTGCTGAAGTCACATCTTTCCTTAGAGCGTCACGTGCCTTCTTCGACACATGGTGATATTCACTCTCGCGGTGGACAGTAGACGTAATGTTTTGACACGTCAGTCTTTATGGTACACTAAAAGTTATAGTCGGTTATGCACTTGCCATTAGAGTAGTGTTACTTGTAACCTCCCAACAGTAAAAAATCATTATATAATTCACATTCAGTGTAACTACCCAACAGTTAAAAATATAGTTATATCATTCACATTCAGCATAACCTACCAACTGTTTATTATTCCATAACCTACCAATAATAAAATGTGACTAACCTCCTAATAGAAAATGTGACTCATGTATAACCTTTCCATAATTAACTGACTGTGAATCTAAACTGGTAAATTTGGACGTCAGCAGTGCTGCGTCATGGCCCTGAAAACTCATTCTGAATAAATTGAAAAATCTTACCTTAATTAGGTCGCCGGATAACGCATATATATCTGCTCCTGTAAGAAATTTTTGTGGCACAGCCCAGTGCAATGCTGGCCAATAGATTTATCATGTATAAAAGAAACAACTGATTTTTCTTTACAATAATCGGGATGACAATAGATTGGAGAAACTAGTAAATTATTTGAATTGAGATGAATGATTGTCAAAAGTTAATTTTTATAAGAAAGATTATTATTAAGATATTTTTTTAAAAATAACAATTGTACATATGCGCGAGGCTGCTTTTACCTTATACTACAACGCTCAGGGACCGCCATCGGTCCCCACGACCGGCCCAGCCAACTCGACACACACGATTGCTAGCTACGTCTTACTCCTACTGCCACACAGTTCCTACTGCAGCCAACACTGCTCTCTGGTCTGAGATTCTCTCATAGCTTACATACCGCAGGCAGCGCGTGAGCAATCCATCGAAATTACATCTGCTCGAGTGCGCTAGCAATAAATTCCTTACTCATGGACCTCTTACATACTCAAACATAAAGAAAACAATAGAAAGTAGTTCCTCATTAGAATTTACGAGATGTCATAGAACAAGCTAATTGAAAATCTTATGGCATACGGCCGACAACAAAGTCAGAAAAGTTGTGAAATCATTATATATGGTTGCAGACTTGTGTCTCTCTACTTCCAGTCGTCAGTAGTGTTCCTCGGGCCATCAGCAAATATCTTAAGTTCCGTACGACCATCAGACAGGTAGTAGGCCCACTCCCATGTACTAAAGCGCCAACACCACCGTACTCATTCCACCTTGTTCCTGTGTTGTGTTCCCTACATGTCTCCCATGCACTGAATGTTGATACATAACCGTTGTGTCTTTTCCTTCAAGGTCCTTTACAGACGTTGCTGTCTCCGTAAAAATTGTCCGCAGCTCGTGGTTTAGTGGCTAGCGTTGCTACCTCTGGATTACGGGGTCCCGGGTTCGATTCCAAGCCGGGCTGGGGATTTTCTCTGCCCGGGGACTTGATGTATGTGTTGTCCTCATCATACCATCATCATTCATGAAAGTGACTAGATTGGACTGTGTATAAATTGGTTATGTGTAAGGGCGCTGATGACTGCGCAGTTGAACGCCCCACAAGCCAAAAATCACCATTATCCATAAAAAGTGCCCGTCTGTGCCTTGTAGTGATCAGGGTACACACTGCTCGTCGTATAGAGCGCAGAATTGTTGTTTCTATACGTTGTACACGTTTGCTGGCAAAGTGAAACTCACAAGACAGCTGCTAAGTGTCTACACAACTGTTACGCAGCCGTCATTGGACATCATGGTGCAGCTAAGGTAAGATGTACGTTTTTCTGTGGGGTGATTGGTAGCACTTGTGCTGGGCTACAAACGTTTCTTGTGTTCGCCAACACCTTGAAATGGCAATTTGTGTCACATTCAACGCCTCTGAAACTGTGGTCTGTAGCTAACCTGCTTCAAGGTATCCGATGTCTATGTCCCTTAAAACCGGATCTAAACGGCCTGTTCAGGGCAGTACTTGCGAACTTTATCCTCAGACGATCATCTTGAACAGATGTGACTGAAGGCTTCTAACAGAGCTTGCTGTATTTCCATGCAAAATTTTTGGAGATCAGATCTGCCTTATACAAAAACAGTTTTACTTTCTTCTCACCCAAATATGCTGCATCACACGCGAGTCATGATGAGCTGGTGAACTATTCACTCTCAAATATCTACTAATATCAGACACGGCTATTACACAGTTCCTCTTCTATTTCTTCGTTTGCTTTACGTGAATTTTCTTACCGATTGCAGTGTGTTATGGAATGTCTTCAGTTTAAAAAATATATATTTGCAACACAAAATAAGTGTTACACCTAAGATACTCAAAAATTCCGATTCTTACTACATGCACTATCATTTGAAAATCGTAGTATTCGTCTTTTCAGCTATACTGTGTGGGAACATTATAGTAACTTTTGTTTTCTACTTTATTTCTGTCA
Source organism: Schistocerca piceifrons (assembly GCF_021461385.2). Lineage (NCBI taxonomy): Eukaryota > Metazoa > Arthropoda > Insecta > Orthoptera > Acrididae > Schistocerca > Schistocerca piceifrons. The sequence continues at coordinate 827,738,431 of NC_060138.1, forward strand.
CTGGGGATTGCAAGTGTGGAAACACGTCGTCAAACACATCATAGGTACCGATAACAGAAATGAGGTAAGTATAAAGAAATGCGGTTAGTTATTAATGTATCTCGTAGCACAATCGCATGAATTATAGTGATGATGACAGTAGTTTCTTACATTTGCATCGTCTTATTACACGCAGGACTGGCATTGATTTGTCTTCTGGCTTTCGTTTTTATTTCGTTTTAACGCATCGACTGAGTATGGCAGTTGTCGACAAGGTTGTGGACCATCGTAAGGTTTTGCGTTTTGCATGGAGACTGCGACGGACACAGGAGGAATTTGGAGTGATAGCTCACTTCTGTTTCCATTTTCCTCTTTAGTCTATTACTTCTAACGTTTGGATAGGAATGTAATTTTATGAGTATAGGTGTGGCTGTCGATACTGATTCATCAAAAGACATCAATATAAATTCATCACAGCAATATGAATATAACACATAGTGTACTGGACACAGAGATACCGTCGGTTCGTTAAACCAGCTCATCCAATTAACATGAATCCTACAAGCTCCCAACCCTGACTTGTACGCAGAAAATCACTGTACTTTATAAAAATCTTTCCTAATAGGTACATATGACTTATCAGACATAGTTGGGTATTCCTACTGAGTCATACGTGCTGTAGGCCAAACGAATTATGCAACAAACATTTTCAGAACATCGATTTTCTTTTGCTTGTATTGGAATTATTTCCCAAATAAGATTATTCGTGTCCTGTTACCAGAGGGAAATTTGCGCACCACAATAAAGTTCTTCTAAGGAGCGAGGGACCGGGCACGTGGTGCTGCTTTGCGTGGCTCTCCGTTTCACTTCCGAGCCGAGAGCTGGATGAGTCCCCGTATTCTTCCGTGTCAGCCGCACGTTTGTCTCTCGACTCCAGAGGTTTTTAAATTTAGAACAGGGCGCGCCTTCTGATTTGTGACCCCGCTCGGAGCCGTATTTACTCTGCAGAACTTGGTTGGCTCGCTCTAAAAGCATTAAGCTCCGGTGCGCAAACTGTGTGTTTGACATCGAAACACGCGCTGCGGGAAGAGGAAGCAATCATATTCCGCACCGAGGTCCCAAATATAAATTTGTGTGCGAAATAAAGTCATAATTACACAAACTGAACTCTGGTGCAGTGAAAATTAAGCGGCTTTCACTGGCCGCCGACACCGTTGTGCCGATTATCCGCGAGCTCTGCCGTATATGTGAACGCCGCAGTGGGCGGTTTCGGTTAAACGCTGCGGTCTGATTGATGATTAGCTCTCATTCTGCATCTGTTACATTTAAACCACAGCCGAGAAACATACTGATGGAATAAACTCGCAAACGCCGTGCTAAATGTGAACATCGATGCGCTGACGTGCCGGATGGTCTTCATGTTGCCTTCAAACTAATCTGTTTTTCTGTTACGTCTTGCAAAAATTACCGGCAAATTATGTGTGTCATACAACTTTTTCTGTGATCTCTTTATTCTTTAGAACCCAAAAATCTACCCTAAGATGGGCACTAGAATTGTTATGCATGGTTCTATCTTCCTTTCTGTGTCATACGTGATGCACGCCAGTCGAATTTTGCAACAAACGTGTTGAAAACAACGGAAAAAGACTGTATAGGAATATATCTGATTCTCCAACGTTCCTTCTAGTCTACAAATCGTTGGAAGAGTCTGGTTTATCAAAAGTTGTGTTAATATTAAGTAGGAGACACTTCTTAATGTTGTACTAAATTACACTCCTGGAAATTGAAATAAGAACACCGTGAATTCATTGTCCCAGGAAGGGGAAACTTTATTGACACATTCCTGGGGTCAGATACATCACATGATCACACTGACAGAACCACAGGCACATAGACACAGGCAACAGAGCATGTACAATGTCGGCACTAGTACAGTGTATATCCACTTTTCGCAGCAATGCAGGCTGCTATTCCCCCATGGAGACGATCGTAGAGATGCTGGATGTAGTCCTGTGGAACGGCTTGCCATGCCATTTCCACCTGGCGCCTCAGTTGGGCCAGCGTTCGTGCTGGACGTGCAGACCGCGTGAGACGACGCTTCATCCAGTCCCAAACATGCTCAATGGGGGACAGATCCGGAGATCTTGCTGGCCAGGGTAGTTGACTTACACCTTCTAGAGCACGTTGGGTGGCACGGGATACATGCGGACGTGCATTGTCCTGTTGGAACAGCAAGTTCCCTTGCCCGTCTAGGAATGGTAGAACGATGGGTTCGATGACGGTTTGGATGTACCGTGCACTATTCAGTGTCCCCTCGACGATCACCAGTGGTGTACGGCCAGTGTAGGAGATCGCTCCCCACACCATGATGCCGGGTGTTGGCCCTGTGTGCCTCGGTCGTATGCTGTCCTGATTGTGGCGCTCACCTGCACGGCGCCAAACACGCATACGACCATCATTGGCACCAAGGCAGAAGCGACTCTCATCGCTGAAGACGACACGTCTCCATTCGTCCCTCCATTCACGCCTGTCGCGACACCACTGGAGGCGGGCTGCACGATGTTGGGGCGTGAGCGGAAGACGGCCTAACGGTCTGCGGGAACGTAGCCCAGCTTCATGGAGACGGTTGTGAATGGTCCTCGCCGACACCCCAGGAGCAACAGTGTCCCTAATTTGCTGGGAAGTGGCGGTGCGGTCCCCTACGGCACTGCGTAGGATCCTACGGTCTTGGCGTGCATCCGTGCGTCGCTGCGGTCCGGTCCCAGGTCGACGGGCACGTGCACCTTCCGCCGACCACTGGCGACAACATCGATGTACTGTGGAGACCTCACGCCCCACGTGTTGAGCAATTCGGCGGTACGTCCACCCGGCCTCCCGCATGCCCACTATACGCCCTCGCTCAAAGTCCGTCAACTGCACATACGGTTCACGTCCACGCTGTCGCGGCATGCTACCAGTGTTAAAGACTGCGATGGAGCTCCTTATGCCACGGCAAACTGGCTGACACTGACGGCGGCGGTGCACAAATGCTGCGCAGCTAGCGCCATTCGACGACCAACACCGCGATTCCTGGTGTGTCCGCTGTGCCGTGCGTGTGATCATTGCTTGTACAGCCCTCTCGCAGTGTTCGGAGCAAGTATGGTGGGTCTGACACACCGGTGTCAATGTGTTCTTTTTTCCATTTCCAGGAGTGTATATTTATTTCGAGGATAACTGCCTTTTGACTGCTTAAGCCATCTTCAGGTGACAGCTGAATGTCACAAACGCGGATAATATGAAATGCGACTTACACAGCACTAAAATGGTTACACATGGGGTGTTTACACAGGAAAGTATTTTATTTTTTGTGCAGAAATAGTTACGTTAACTAAAAAAAAGGAACAAACTTTCTTTTTTACTTGGGGTAGCTACATCTGAAATGAGAACAGCGAGAATCTTACCGTCAGAGCTGGGCGTCACAAAGTAGACGAAGTTATGGTATCGAACATAGACGTATTTTAAGGAAGAAGTTTCTGGGAATGTTCGTTTGGAGCACAGCTACGAATGGTAGTGAAACTTTTACTGCGGGAAAACAGGAACAAAAGAGAATCCAAGCATTTGGGATGTGGTGCTACAGAAGAAAAACAACTGATATACAAACATTAAAGTTGAATTCACGCTTTCAGTCTAGTATTTGAAACTGAAATTTAATTTAACAGAGGCAAAAGAAAAACAGGGTTTGGCCACTTTACACCAATCTGACATTCTGTGTCATATGTTTGTTAATTTCCGCTATTTCCAGTGGGTGGTCATCTTTCCGCTTTCCTTAACAGAATGCCAAACTGAACATTCTGCATTACATCAATGGTTTTTTGTCATAAGACGATCGGCAGTGGTTGAATTTATATTCGTTAATCTCCAGATTTTCCCATGAGTTCTTGATGCAGTGACTCGTGGTATGGCCGATACTTATGACAATGCAGTATTGTGACAATACTACCTACGGACATACCGGAGTCGCGGTGACGGTGAAGTTGCTGGGCGCTTATCCGGTTTTTTCCCCCGGTATAGGTCAGATGTTGAAATGGGGACACGTGGACGAAAGCCGGTAGTCTATACTGACAGGCGTGGCACTCTTGGTCGGTGCAATTAAGACAGTGCAGAAACATGAGGTACGAAACTATGCTGCATGTTTGGGAGAAGACCGTTAGATGCATAGGAAAAAACAACTAACAAAGTGAAGTGGATACGTATTAAGGTACCAGTGACACAATACCTGCAGTTATACCCCTGACATCCTGTATATACGGGGTGTCTCCGCTAAGTGCTGCAGGCGCGTTTTCTCCCGTGTTCCAACAGATGTATGCAATTTCGTTTTTGTAGTGTGTACCTGGAGTCAGTTCAAGCGAATACTGAAATCAAGTCTTTCTTGCGTTGCCAAATGTCGATGGAAAGCACTGGTTTATTTCCCGTTAAGAGCAAAATGATTTTTAAAGTTGAGGTCAACATGACCATTCGACAGAGAGGTCCCAAATTAGTTTAGTGCGATATTTGTTATGTCGATTAGTAGAGATGCAAAACACGAAAAGTAACGTGTATTTTAGAAGCGACAGCATCGCCCTTGCCTGCACTGACTACAGCCGCCATACAGCAATGCTGCTCAGTCGCTGTTGGTGTACAGGTTATTTTTCCCTGTTAATATACATCAACAAAGGGAATGTCGTGCTAGGCTCTTTTGGGACTGCTCTGTCGAATGAGCAAGTGAAATTCCAGTTTGTAAATGATTTTCTTTGTAGCGGGAACGAGACCGACGCTTTCCGTCGACAACGGCCGTCTCGTGAAAGATGTGATTAGCAGTATTACTTTTGGCTTACTCCAGTTACACAGTAAAAATGAAATTACAAACATCTACCGAAACACCAAAGAAAATGCTCCAGACGATTCTTGGGAGAGACACCCGGGATATATACACAGGGTGTTCATTATAACGCTAGACATTGTAATATCTCGAAAGCTACACATATTATCAAAAAAAGAGTGTCTGTCTCGGAGGGGGACATCCAATGATACCACACTCGACCCCCATCCCACAACGTGCGTGGGTGGTGGGGGGCAACTTTGAAATCTTCAATGGAAATCCCCGTTTTCTATTGAAGATTACTGTTCTACGGCAAAATCTATGTATGTTTTGTCTGAAGCATTTTCTTCGTTTAGCCACAGATGGCGCTGTACTCGGACGAATAGAAATGGGTACACAATCGTTATTTCGACGTGTTACTCAATGGCCCCTGAATATCTAATGCCACGTGGGACCTCACCTCCATTCTGCGAGGATAGGACAGGGCAGTATTTCCTAACTTTTAATTGGACATCCCATTCGCAACGCTGTTTTCCTCCAACATGTCGAACAGGGGACTTCTCGAAGCGCCACCGTGGCCGGTAGCGAAGTACGATGTATCATAATAGGCCGTACACTGCGACCGGATCTCACGTATCGTGCAGACGTAGAACAGATAGCGCTCTAAACGTTACAATAATTACGCATTGTTTATTGCCAGCACACCTGCATATCGTTTGGAAAACAAACGTACAAGTGGACGATGAATGTTTGAACCACAGAAGAAAAAACTGAAATAATCCTAATTTACGGAGAATGGATGTAACACCTACAGCGCCTCTCGGTGTTGAAAAAACAAAAATAGCTCCCAAATTAGCTCCCATGTCCTTAATATATCAATTTACAAAATGACCCAAGTCCCTCCACAAGTAGTAATTACGAGAAATAAATAAAAAGCAAATAGAGGCAAATATCTAGTATAGAAAGCAAAAGAAAAGAAAAGAAAATTTAATTATAAATTTTAGAAACATGGGAAGGGGGAAAAACAGTAGAGAATATTAAAATATTAGTTATTCCAATACGTAAGAAAATCAATATTATAGTCATAGAACGTAGGTCTGGGACACCAAAGACAGTGTTTATTAAAGTCTAAATAGACATACGTTGTAATTACGATACTCCAGTCTCTTGTCTGTTCTAGTTCGGAAGTTATTTAGGACGTACAGCTTTGGAGAACAACAACTGGGACTTTATTAAATGGGGATCAAGAATAGATCGTGACGAGATTGTTTTTGTGGATTGTCAATTCAAGACTTTAATTTGGACATTTATCAGATTAGATAAACGGGAAGGTGAATAGTAATCTCTTTGGCTTTAATGTCAATTCGTGTGAATATTTAAACGCTTTACTGAATTGAGAATTTTAACCGGATTCGGACTTCGAATTGTGATAATGGGAAACTTTAACATCACGCGACTAGTGATCATAGTTAATGACAGTTTGCGTATATTAAATAGAAATAACTTATTTACCGAAAGTGACAGGATATTATCTAACATCTCTGATGCTAGTCGGAATCCTACGTAGACATCTAATTAAAGAACTTCTTTGAATGAGATCGTATGAGTGAACCTGTTTATCAGTAATTCTTGTCAATAAACTGACGTTGTTAATTTGAAACATAATACATGTCTAGATCATTAATTTAACTGAGATTAATAAATGTTAAGGTTACGTGATCTATGCTAAGAACAAACTAGCGATTCGTAACTAAAACAATTGAACGAAAGGTTAAAGTATCGGCGTCTGTAAACATTGGTAGTAAAGCTACTAAAGATTTTTTCTCTCAGAGTTGGGAAGACTATACGTGTAGTGAGTGACCCACGTTTAACATTGGTTTTTAAAAGTAATCAAATTGATACTTAGCCGGGACAATATTAAATAAAAGTAAAACCCTTCAATGAAGTCAATGTGTAAGAAATGAAATCAAACTTTCACCTATTAGGCGAAAAAGCGAAAACAGAGAAAGGGCTGCTACATGAAGGCGAAATGTTGAGACTGCTGTTGCCTTGTATGCCGAGAGTTTTTCTGACAAAACTTTCCCTCTCTCGTTCGTTCTTTTTCAAGACTATGAACGCCTTTATGTCTGATGGCAGCGTACAGACCGGCAAAAGAAAGCGAAGCAAACGTGTTACGGGAGAAGCTTATGAAATAGCTCTACTAGCGGCAGTGCACCACAACCCACGGAAAAGCGCCCAGCAACTTCACCAAGACTCCGGTATGTCCGTAGGTAGTACTGTCACAATACTGCATCGTCATAAGTATCATCCATACCATGTGTCACTGCATGAAAAGCTTCATGGCGCCGATTTCCATAACCAGGTAGTGTTTTGTGAGTGGACACATCAACAAATACAGACGACCCTCACGTTCTTTGCCGGGTAACTATTTTCCAGTGAGTGTCTAACACCATAGCTCTAATGCTCTACTGATTTATTTTGCCTTTTTCTTTATTTAATGTTACATCGTTGAGCTTCTGTAAATGTGTTTGAATCGATAACATAAAATTGCATACTCCTTTCTTTGTTAAAACTTTGATGTCGTGGTTTGATTCTATGCAATGTAGTATATCTGTCATTTAAATTCTTTGTCCCAACTGGAGGGAGACAAGACTTACTGTATATATTTGGAATTTGTTTAAATAATTTTGTTTAGAACTACCTATATGTGCAAATGATATGTTTTGTTTAATATGTTAAGTTACTGTTATATAAAATGCTAACCTTCACTTAGGATTCTTAGTTAGTTTGTATGAAAAAGGTGTAGTGGTTCCCCTCTGCAACGGAACGAAGAGTCAGTCGGGGACGAGCTACCGAACTGTGAACTACCATGTAAAAGTTGCATATTGTGCTGGTTCCGAGAGAGGCTTTTTCTGCAACTTTCCAATGCCTCGGATGGATGGATAAATAGCTGGAACGATTCTGGAATTTGTATCCATCATCGCCACCAAGAAGCGACAGAGTCCAGCAATTCTGCCTGCAAATCCACCTACCAACATGCAGTTGCCACCACATTGCGCAATCACTCTAACGGAATACTATAATGATGTACAGTGAAGGATCAGCTTATTGGATGTGTTAGTGTGCTCAAATATAAAGTAACTTATAACTGAATTTATGTACCAACCTTGATTTTTTCCCTATCACAACACCTTTTAGGTTCCTCTCCATTTAAACTATGATTACCGAGTGTCCTAGTTTGTGAAAAAATGAAAGCCTCAGAACATTAAATAATGTTGTTTGATCTTTAGTAGGAAGGGAATGATCAGATTTACTGTGGATTTAGTGAAATTGTGGGAGGTAGTAAATGTAGTCTTGTGATAGCCTCCCAGTGATGGAAACAGTCTAATTTAAAGTTTTGTGGAGTTTCAAAGTCTCCTATTTAATCATTTACTTGAAAGTAGAAGATTGTGGTAATAAAGACAATTTGCAGTTTCTTTTAAAGATTAAAAGCTCTTAAAACTGAGGCTTATAAAGTGTTGCTTAGTTAATGATCATAGTGCTGCCTGTAGTAAATTTTAAAAGGTGAGTCAGTTTCTTGTAAATTTGTCAACATTTTGTCTCACTGTAGTAAAAGTCGTGAACTGCCATTATGGAAAGTTATATACTCATGCTTGCTAAGCACTTGTTTCTTTTGGGTATTGAAAGTGCATATTAATAGTGTAATAAAATCCACAGGTTATCCTTTACCCCTATTTATGAAAACAATAATTTCTTTATTCAAAAGACAGTGAGAAGTAACCTGTCAGTGAATTCCATTTAACTTTCATTCTAAACAGAATAGTATTTAGCTGAGAGATACTTAACCTCTGACCAATTCATAATTTTGCAGTGAACTACATTTATAATTTCATGCCAGCTAGGAAAATGTTTGAACGATAATACCGAACCTATGTCCAATTAATGATTCTGCAGTGAATGTTAATAGTAATGTTATAAAGACCATTCAGTTTGAACAGGCCCTGAAAGTAATAGTGTGTTTCGGTATCTGTTATATTTTTGCAAATAGTTTGTGCTGCTCTAGCTGTTAGCTTCAACCTTACCGTAAACATATGTATGTGTCAGAGTTCATTGCACACGCGTGTGGCCAAGTATAGGTTGTGTTTGTCAGTTAAAGTTACTCATACCTACTTTCTTAAACGAGAACGTTAATCTTTCTCTTGCCTAATTAGGCTGGCGACCGTTTTCCTTATTCTTTAAACAGTATAGCTAGGAAAAAAATATTGTTTGTTAATGTTCGAATATTTACGTAATTCTGACTTTTATTCCCGATAAGCCACACCTGTTAGGTACAACACGGTCAACATAACAAAATTCCTCTCAGGGGGTAACACTGCTCTGTTGCTTTACACCATAATTGTTTTCACTAGATAGTTTTCTTTTACGACCTGCCTCCTACTTTAAGGTTAAGGTATAGCAGTAGCAGACTGTAGTGTTATACGTGGCTTTTCCGTGACAGGACTATTTGTTCTGTAGGGGCACAGTACGTAATAAGCCAAACTTGGCGTTTGATCGTACAAGCTACGTAAATGATGCTGATGCAGTGTTATAAGTCTATATGCACAATCTGCGGTATTGCTAACCAACATAACATGCATTATTGGAGTGAAGAGAATCCCCACTGGTTGCGGCAAACTGAACATCAACGTCCTTGGTCGGTTAACGTATGGAGTGGCATCATGTGAACAAACTCACTGGTTCGTATTTTATCACCGGCACGTTGAAAGGTCGTAAATATCGTTTTGTATCAGGAACTATCGGAACGAACTACTGCAGGATGTTTCCCCGGACGTTCGACAACTTGTGTGCTTCCGTCTTCGTGGTTTCCCAGCATATTATGGAGATGAAGCACGGGAGATATTGCACCGTATTTACACTGGTCGGCGAAGTGGCAGAGGGGGCGCTATTAACTGATCCGCTAGGTCGCCAGGTTTGAAATCGCCGGATTTCTTTCTGTGGGGATACTCAAAACATAAGGTGCACCAGAAAGCGCCAAAAGGCCTTGAAGATATGATCGACAGCATCAGAAACGCCTATGCTGACATTCCCGCAGATATGCTTCTGTCGTGTGCGCGGTCCTTTGAAAAGCGGATCACTAAGTGTATGAAAGTTGGCGGTAATAGGTTTGAACACTTATTGTAATTGGAAAAATTGAATAACTTTCTCCTCGAGCATGACCACAGTGGCGCGTCGAGTAGACCCTGTTTGGTATGTCGGAGGAATACTACGTTGCGAATGGGGTTTCCGATTACAAGTTATGAAATACTGGACTGTCCTACCTTCGCAGCATGTAGGTGCCGTCCCACGTGCTACTGGATATTCAGGGCCCATGGAGTAACTCGTCGTAAATTACGATAGCGTACCCAATTCTATACGTCCGACTACAACGCCATCTGTGGTGGAACAAAGAAAATACTTGAGACAAAACGTATGTAGATTTTGCCGTAGAATCGTAATCTCCAGTAAAAAGCGTGTATCATCCCAACAGTAAAAATAATGTATAACATTCACATTCTAGTGTAACCTCCCCACAGATAAATTCCGTAACCTACCAATAATACAATATGACTAACGTCCTAATAAAAAATGTGACTCACATATAACCTTTCAATAGTTGACTGTCAATTTAAACTGGTAAATTTTGGATGTCAGCAGTGCTGCGTAATGGCCCTGAAAGATTATTCTGAATAAATTGAGTATTCTTACCTCAGTGAAGTCGCCAGATAACGCGTATATATCTGCTCCTAAAAGAATTTTTTCTGGCTAAGGTCAGTGTAATGCTGGCCGCTAGATTTGTCATGTATAAAAGGAAACGACTGATTTTTCTTTACGATAATCGGGACGAGCATGGATTGCAGAAATTAGTAAATTCTTTAAATTCAGATGAATGATTGTCAAAAAGTCAATTTTATAAAAAAGATTATTATTAAAAAAAATTTGAAAAATGTACATGGGACTTGATATAACAATAGTACAAATTTACTTTTAACGAACTACATATACCCGCGGCTGCTTTTACCTTATATTACATCGTTCAGGCACCGCCATCACTCCCCACGACCGGCGCAATCAACTCCATACACACGACTCCTCCTGACACTGCTCTCACTTCAGCCAACACTGCTCTCTGGTCTGAGATCCTCTTATAGGTTACATATCGCAGGCAGCGCGTGAGCAATCCATCGAAATTACATCCGCTCGAGTGCGCTAACAATACATTCATGTCATGAACTTCTTACATAACCCTCCATTGAGGGACGGGGGAGGGGGGGGGTGGCAAAAATTTGGCAGTAGTGGTGAGTCAGTTGGACTTGCCATGAGCAACAAATTTTTCTATAATCTATTTAGTTTACTAAGTCTACAGTCACAGAGTATATACATTTATATAACGTTATTGATAAGTGCAGAACATATTGTTGTTGTTGTTGTCTTCAGTCCTGAAACTGGTTTGATGCAGCTCTCCATGCTACTCTATCCTGTGCAAGCTTCTTCATCTCCCAGTACCTACTGCAACCTACATCCTCCTGAATCTGCTTAGTGTATTCATCTCTTGGTCTCCCTCTACGATTTTTACCCTCCACGCTGCCCTCCAATACTAAATTGGTGATTCCTTGATGCCTCAGAACATGTCCTACCAATCGATCCCTTCTTCTGGTCAAGCTTCTCTATTCAACACCTCCTCATTAGTTATGTGATCTACCCATCTAATCTTCAGCATTCTTCTGTAGCACCACATTTCGAAAGCTTCTATTCTCTTCTTGTACAAACTATTTATCGTCCATGTTTCACTTCCATACATGGGTACACTCCATACAAATACTTTCAGAAATGACTTCCTGACACTTAAATCTATACTCGATGTTAACAAATTTCTCGTCTTCAGAAACGCTTTCCTTGCCATTGCCAGTCTACATTTTATATCCTCCCTACTTCGACCATCATCAGTTATTTTGCTCCCCAAATACCAAACTCCTTTACCTCATTTCCTAATCTAATTCCCTCAGCATCACCCGACATAATTCGACTACATTCCATTATCCTCGTTTTGCTTTTGTTGATGTTCATCTTATATCCTCCTTTCAAGACGCAATCCATTCCATTCAACTGCTCTTCCAAGTCCTTTGCTGTCTCTGACAGAATTACAATGTCATCGGCGAACGTTAAAGTTTTTATTTCTTCTCCATGGATTTTAATACCTACTCCTAATTTTTCTTTTGTTTCCTTTACTGCTTGCTCAATATACAGATTGAATAACATCGAGGAGAGGCTACAACCCTGTCTTACTCCGTTCCTAACAACTGCTTCCCTTTCATGTACTCAACTCTTATAACTGCCATCTGGTTTCTGTACAAATTGTAAATAGCCTTTCGCTCCCTGTATTTTACCCCTGCCACCTTTAAAATTTGAAAGAGAGTATTCCAGTCAACATTGTCAAAACCTTTCTCTAAGTCTACAAATACTAGAAACGTAGGTTTGCCTTTCTTTAATCTTTCTTCTAAGATAAGTCGTAATGTCAGTATTGCCTCACGTGTTCCAGTATTTCTACGGAATCCAAACTGATCTTTCCCGAGGTCGGCTTCTATCAGTTTTTCCATTCGTCTGTAAAGCATTCGTGTTAGTATTTTGCAGCTGTGGCTTATTAAACTGATTGTTAGGTAATTTTCACATCTGTCAACCTGCTTTCTTTGGGATTGGGATTATTCTATTCTTCTCGAAGTCTGAGGGTATTTCGCCTGTCTAATACATCTTGCTCACCAGATGGTAGAGTTTTGTCAGGAGTGGCTCTCAACAAGGCCGTCAGTAGTTCCAATGGAATGTTGTCTACTCCGGGGGCCTTGTCTCGACTCAGGTCTTTCAGTGCTCTGTCAAACTCTTCACGCAGTATCGTATCTTCCATTTCATCTTCATCTACATCCTCTTCCATTTCCACAATATTGCCCTCAAGTACATCGCCGTTGTATAGACCCTATATATACTCCTTCTACCTTTCTGCTTTCCCTTCTTTGCTTAGAACTGGGTTTCCATCTGAGCTCTTGTTGTTCATACAAGTGGTCCTCTTATCTCCAAAGGTCTCTTTAATTTTCCTGTAGGCAGTATCTATCTTACCCCTAGTGCGATAAGCCTCTACATCCTTCATTTGTCCTCTAGCCATCCCTGCTTAGACATTTTGCACTTCCTGTCGATCTGATTTTTGAGACGTTTGTATTCCTTTTTGCCTGCTTCATTTACTGCATTTTTATATTTTCTCCTTTCATCAATTAAATTCAATATTTCTTCTGTTACCCAAGGATTTCTACTAGCCCTCGTCTTTTTACCTACCTGATCCTCTGCTGCCTTCACTACTTCATCCCTCAAAGCTACCCATTCTTCTTCTACTGTATTTATTTCCCCCATTCCTGTCAATTGTTCCCTTATACTATACCTGAAACTCTGTACAACCTCTGGTTCTTTCAGTTTATCCAGGTCCCATCTCCTTAAGTTCCCACCTTTTTGCAGTTTCTTCAGTTTTAATCTACAGGTCATAACCAATAGATTGTGGTCAGAGTCCACATCTGCCCCTGGAAATGTCTTACAATTTAAAACCTGGTTCCTAAATCTCTGTCTTACCATTATATAATCTATCTGATACGTTTTAGTATCTCCAGTGTTCTTCCATGTATACAACCTTCATACATGATTCTTAAATCATGTGTTAGCTATGATTAAGTTGTGCTCTGTGCAAAATTCTACCAGGCGGCTTCCTCTTTCATTTCTTAGCCCCAATCCATATTCACCTACTACGTTTCCTCCTCTCCCTTTTCCTACTACCGACTTCCAGTCACCCATGACTATTAAATTTTCGTCACCCTTCACTATCTGAATAATTTCTTTTATTTCATCATACATTTCTTCAATTTCTTCGTCATCTGCAGAGCTAGTTGGCATATAAACTTGTACTACTGTAGCAGGTGTGGGCATCGTGTCTATCTTGGCCACAATAATGCGTTCACTATGCTCTTTGTAGTAGCTTACACGCATTCCTATTTTTCTATTCATTATTAAACCTACTCCTGCATTACCCTTATTTGATTTTGTGTTTATAACCCTGTAGTCACCTGACCAGAAGTCTTGTTCCTCCTGCCACCGAACGACACTAATTCCCACTATATCTAACTTTAACCTATCCATTTCCCTTTTTAAATTTTGTAACCTACCTGCCCGATTAAGTGATCTGACATTCCACGCTCCGATCCGTAGAACGCCAGTTTTCTTTCTCCTGATAACGACATCCTCTTGAGTAGTCCCCGCCCGGAGAACCGAATAGGGGACTATTTTACCTCCGGAATATTTTACCCAAGAGGACGCCATCATCATTTATCCATACAGTAAAGCTGCATGCCCTCGGGAAAAATTACGGCTGTAGTTTCCCCTTGCTTTCAGCCGTTCGCAGTACCAGCACAGCAGGGCCGTTTTGGTTAGTGTTACAAGGCCAGATCAGTCAATCATCCAGACTGTTGCCCTTGCAACTACTGAAAAGGCTGCTGCCCCTCTTCAGGAACCACACGTTAGTCTGGCCTCTCAACAGATACCCCTCCGTTGTGGTTGCACCTACGGTACGGCTATCTGTATCGCTGAGGCACGCAAGCCTCCCAACCAACGGCAAGGTCCATGGTTCATGGGGGGGGGGGGGGGGGGGGGCAGAACATATTAAGTAATGAAATAGAGTGCACACGCACTGAGTGCAGAACATATTAAGAAATGGCAAAGTGTATACGCAATGAGTACAGAATATACTGAGACTGCTCTCTGGTCTGAGATTCTCTTATAGCTTACATATCGGAGGCACCGCGTGAGCAATCCATCGAAATTACATCTGCTCGAGTGCGCTAGCAATATATTCCTTAGTCATGGACCTCTTACAAGCCGTAGGTTCCTATTGAAGATGTCGATGTTGGACCCCGCCACCCATGCACGGGGGGAGGGGGGGGGGGGAGAGTCGCGTGTGGTATCATTGGATGTCCCCCTCCGAGACAAACAAATTGGAATTATCACTTTTGGGATTCGCTGTGTATGTTTACACACGTTAACTTTTCACTTCCGGCCCTCTATTCGTCGTCACTCTTGTACCGTGATTACTTACAAACTTGTGCCCAGAGTTATGTGCCTGGCTGATGTTCTGTAGAGGCAGCTTATAGACTCGACTTCACGACCATCGCTGTGTTTCATTCTTTCATGCCAGCCCAATTTTCAGCGGGGCATCCCTCTTTGCAAGACGGTACTCCAGATGCTATTTCTTGTTCCCATTATGCATCCCCTTCCTTAACTTTATTCTTCACAAAAACGCAAATATCCTTAAATAAATTTCCAGAATTTTGTTACAACCACACCATTTCTCTCAGGTACTTAGTCCAGCACATTAGTGATTAAGAAATTAAAACTTGAGTGACAATACACAGAGAATCAGTTGCGAATATAAGTACTTCCACAAGTTCCTCCGCCGATTATTTTCCGATTGATATTTATTCTTTTTTTTTCCTTATCGCAAGCGGAAAAAGATGTTATTTCGTTTGCAACTAGAGATGAGACGCTGTATAGCGTGGTGGTAGTTACTGAATTCTTCAAATGAGGATGTTTTATCTGTTCGTAACAAATATGCAAGAAAACCATTACTTCATCCTAATGAAGCTGTTCATCAAAACATTGCATATTCTCTTTACGAAGGCTACAAACAGGCGGCGTGACCTTAATGACTTGTATATAGACTTAGAAAGGCATGAAAAAAGAAACGGGAAAGAAGAAGAAATATATAAGGCAAAGAGAAAAAGGAGGTCATGGAAAAGGAAAAAGAAAGGTAGAGGGGAGTGGGGGCGGGGGCCAGCGGAGGATGAGCCGTAACTCGCTGGAGGAAGACTGGGCCTTTGGGAGCCGGATGTCGGTGTCATCAGTCGACTAACAGCTGAGAAGAACGATGTTGCCGTACCTCAGTTAATCGACACGGGACTCCTTCGTTTAGTCTTTAAATAAAGCACATACTTTTAGATGTACAGCAGTCACCAAGTAAACGTACAAAATCATATACATGGGCATTAATACAACTACTTTACAAAACATTTTAGGTTTCTGAAATATTTATGGTAGCAAATATGGAAATATGGCAGGGGTCAAACACAGGGAGCGAAAGGCTATTTACAATTTGTACAGAAACCAGATGGCAATTATAAGAGTCGAGGGGCATGAAAGGGAAGCAGTGGTTGGGAAAGGAGTGAGACAGGGTTGTAGCCTATCCCCGATGTTATTCAATCTATATATTGAGCAAGCAATAAAGGAAACAAAAGAAAAGTTCGGAGTAGGTATTAAAATCCATGGAGAGGAAATAAAAAATTGGAGGTTCGCCGATGACATTGTAATTATGTCAGAGACAGGAAAGGACCTGGAACAGCAGCTGAACGGAATGGACAGTGTCTTGGAAGGAGGATATAAGATGAACATCAACAAAAGCAAAACGAGGATAATGGAATGTAGTCGAATTAAATCGGGCGATGCTGCGGGAATTAGATTAGGAAATGAGACGCTTAAAGTAATAAAGAAGTTTTGCTATTTGGGGAGCAAAATAACTGATGATGATCGAAGTAGAGAGGATATAAAATGTACAATGGCAATGGCAAGGAAAGCGTTTCTGAAGAAGAGAAATTTGTTAACATCGAGTATAGATTTAAGTGTCAGGAAGTCGTTTCTGAAAGTATTTGTATGGTGTGTAGCCATGTATGGAAGTGAAACGTGGACGACAGATAGTTTAGACAAGAAGAGAATAGAAGCTTTCGAAATGTGGTGCTACAGAAGAATGCTGAAGATTAGATGGGTAGATCACATAATTAATGAGGAGGTATTGAATAGAATTGGAGAGAAGAGAAATTTGTGGCAGAACTTGACTAGAAGAAGGGATCGGTTGGTAGGGCATATTCTAAGGCATCAAGAGATCACCAGTTTAGTATTGGAAGGCAGCGTGGAGGGTAAAAATCGTAGAAGGAGACCAAAAGATGCATACACTAAACAGATTCAGAAGGATGATGGTTGCAGTAGGTACTGGGAGATGAAGAAGCTTGCACAGGATAGAGTAGCATGGAGAGCTGCATCAAACCAGTCTCAGGACTGAAGATCACAACAACAACAACAACATATGGAAATCCGGTGTATAACGCAAAATGAAATGCAGTGGCCGTATTTTAACAATACAGTTGTACGCTTATTTTGCAATAATATACCGTTGTCATCTTATGAACGGATGAAGCAATCAATAAAAAATATCCATCAACAATTTTCATACATTACTCATTGGCAGACAGAATTAATCAGAATTTTAAGACCAAAATCCAAGCAAATTGTATGAATTAAATGGTGCTTGGATTTATTGAAACATGCTGCCAACAACTTGGTACAAATATTCAAATCTCTGTATGCAGAAATCAAACCACAGACAGTTTGAACAATGTTTTAAGATTATTTTACAGTGTCCAGGCGCAATATATGTAGCTAAAGCAAATTTACATGATGCCAGCTACTGACAAAACAGAAATTAATAGAGACAGGGGAGCATACAACTAGAAATAAAAATGTCATTGTAACCACTGACAGCACACAGAATTTGCTGTCTCATATAACAAATATGGCTACGTGCATTTGAATGTCCTCATGACAGGTTAAAAACAGACCACTTGTTGGAAGGGGCACCTCCATGTTAATACAGTTTGCTGAAGGCTACTTTCCAGGTCGTTAAAGAAGCTGCAGAAAATCAACAAGTGGTTTAGATCTCCCATTTTTGTTCTTCTTATACATGCTGTAAAGCTTATCCTTGATGCCTATCGATGTAAATGGGAAGGAGTTGAACCATATGTGGCACGCGTTCGTTCCAGGATAGTTATAAGCTTTCCATTAGCTTCAGATTTTTGAAACCAGGAGGAGTTTCTAATAACTGACTGTATCGCAACGCGGCATTATCATTTAAGGTATATTGAAAGGCACTAATCCCCGACTATTCTTCCTCGGCCAGTTTCTGTATCCATATCTTCAAGATGGTAAGCTGACGTTCAGTATAGGGATGGACAACTGGACTCCTCCGTCAACTGATCAACTTTGTTGTTGTAAACTAATACTATACGTGCTGGGACGGATAGACAGGAGATTCTTATTAATTCTCATTTTACTTTGCGTTGATTCTCTTACAATTTTCTGTACGTACCACTTGAGGCTATCAGATATCAATTGATTCCTATACGCTGCATTGATTACTACTGATCGCTATTGATTACAGTCTGCGTTAGTGTGCGAATTTCATATGAAACGATAAGTTGTTCGTGTAAGTGAAGTAGGTCCCACTGGTTTTCTATATTATTGCCTCATTTGATGACATACCTTGACATAGGATCAGTTTTTGTACACCATCTTCCAAGAAATTTGCAATCTGTCATGCCGAACAGCCCAGGACAGTCCTTCTCCTTCGCACCACCCTGGATGTGTGTTTCAGTGAGATGTCATTTGTACCTCTACAAAGTGGTGAAAATATATGGCACGAACATGCCGGCAAACGGACTGGAGTGGAATTATGCCATATAATACTCAACTGAACGAAAAGAAGTCGTTTACAGGATGTTAAAAGTAAAGACAATGGGGATGGTCGTGTATAACACCAATAGTCGACATTTGTAAAGTCATTCCTAATTGAAGATACGAATGTTGCCCAGAGAGTAGACCAACGCATTTTTTTCCTCAAACGAAAACATTGCTACCAATGCAAAACGTTACGTATGTATCATTTGAAGTCTCCTGAGTCAGCGTGCCAAGTTTCCGTCACTTCTGAGAAATAGTGTAGCTGCAGGATAGTTTCAAAATGGCATCTGTAGGTGATGTACGTTACAAGCAACGTCCCCTCATTGAATTTCTCATTGCAGAGAAAGAAACTGCGGGGAATATTCACAAACGCTTGTGCAAAGTCTATGGAGCATCTACAGTCGACAGAAGTTACAGTTAGTCGCTGGACACGGAGGGTGACGTCATCAGAAAGAGGCTCGGCGGAGCTCCACGATTTGCAACGGCTGTCACACATGACACGTTGCAGCGAGCTGATGTTGTCATTCGCGAGGACAGGCGCATTACGACTCTGTCAGTCAGCAAAGGAAGTGTGCATGCAAGTATCCCCACTCTTGAATATTGGAAAGCGTGTGCAAGATGAGTCCCTCAGTGTCTAACAGCGGATCACAAACCGCACAGAAAAAAAAATTGTCTTGATTTGTTGCAACGTTTTGAAGCTGAGGGGGAGGCCTTCTTGCCCGAAACAAAACGACAGTCGATGGAATGGCGCCATTCCCACTACCCACAGAAGAAAAAATTCAAAGAAAATGCTTCCGCCGGTAAGGTCATGATCACCATGTTCTAGGACTGTGAAGGTGTGATCTCAGTAGTGTGATGCCAAGAGGCGGTACCATTAATTCAGAAGCATATGTCTACACATTGACAAAACTCGAGCTGCGCTTCCAGAGATGTTTTGCTGCAACACTATAACGGTCGGCCCCACAAAAGTCTGAGGACTGCTGAACACATTGCAAAACGAGGTTAGACAGTGTTACGCCATCCACCCTACAGGAGTGACCTAGCCCCCTCGGACTGCCACTTGTTTGGTCCATTA
This sequence comes from Schistocerca piceifrons, assembly GCF_021461385.2. Classification (NCBI taxonomy): domain Eukaryota; kingdom Metazoa; phylum Arthropoda; class Insecta; order Orthoptera; family Acrididae; genus Schistocerca; species Schistocerca piceifrons. Next base: position 827,757,945 of record NC_060138.1, read on the forward strand.
AATGATTCCATTCGCGGAAGAAAATTTTGAGGACAATGAGAAGGTGATTCACACAATGAAGCACTAGCTCCGCCACCAGGACAAGAATTTTTGCCGACAGAGAGTACACGCCCTTGTTTCGCGTTGGAGGAACGCCGTAGACCGGGATGGAGATTACGTGGAAAAGTAGGGTGTTTAGGTAAAACACCATTCTTTCGTGCGTGTAATTCTCATTATTTTCGATGAAGAATTGTTGAAGAAATAAAAGCGGTGCATTACTTACTGGGCAACCCTCGTACGTCCCATAGGTTGAGTGAAATTATGAAATGACGCCTTTCTCGAAAATTGTTTGTTCGTGATGTTGCTTCAGAAACTAGTCACAAATGTGGTCTTAATCTTTTCCCAAGATTGTCTTAAACGATTACCAATGCAGTGAGACACATTGCACTAATTCGATGATAAATAAACTAACTAGCTTCAGTTTGGTGCTAGACATAAAGTAAATCAAATAAATTCCCCTTCGTATGTATCCCTCTTTTGTGACAGCCATCGGCTCTGGGGCAGAGTTGCTGTGTCGTGGACTACCGACTGTCAGACCAAGAGGTCGAGCACCGCAAATATACTGCAAGCCAGCCCGGCGTCAACGCTGGCGCCAGTCCGAGAAGGCCCCGGGCCACGCCCCTCGGAGTGCCCAGCCGCCACCTCTGCGCGGCCTCGTCGTAAGAATGGCCGCAGCAGACAAGCAGGTCTTCTAGTTCACCGGGAGTCCCTTCGCAAAGTGTGTCTTTGGGTGTTAACGAGTCAGTTTAGCGTACAGTTTTGCTGTACACAGACCGACAGTTATTAGCAGTGTTCACTGTTCAAGGTGGCTACAATTAAACTTTCGCATTGAGCCAAAGTAGCCGGAAAACTATTTACGGTATGAGTACCCAGTTCTATAGTAACGATGTTCTCTGTAGGATGTAGGATTTGCGTTGGTGATAGATTTCGTGACTTGCCGATAGGCACAGTGTAAGCATGTATCGAGTAGCACTGATATGGATTATCATACATCGCTATGGTCGCTTCTTTGTTTTTTTCGCGCCAGAGCGAGAGAGGAGTCACGTGGTGGTTTTCTAACCGTGTGTTTGGTGTGAAGATGTTAAGGAATCAGGCTAAGAGAACAAGTAAATTTTGTGGCTATAAAGGTGTTTGATGCTATGTAATCATTCGTGTACCTCACGAGACTAATCCGCTGTTCGCGAAGTCAAAAACCGCGAGAACAATCGCGAGAACATGATTAGATGCCCGCATCCGCGCCAATAACCGGAACTTGGATTACCTATATCTCCACGAACGCCGCAATTTGGATTGCAGTGTGGGATAATGTATTGTGGTATAGTGTTACTGTATGTATAAGTGTATCAACATATTTGTTATTTTGTGAAGAGCGTAACAGAGAAGCCCTGTGCAGTGCAAGTGTTAAAACATACATCAGTGGATTATACTAGGCTAAAACTTGAATTTTGGTAATTGGCACTCCTTTGTTCCCCTTGTTAGTTATCTTTTATTACAGCAATACTCAAGCTGCTCTTCCTAGACTGCAAGGGAAGAAGCGAATGACGATTGGGTACAATTAGCAAACTCAGACGGAACAATAACCCCACCCCTCCACCGGTACTGGTACGGTGACGTAGAACTGAAAAACGAGAATCGGTGTGCATTACAGTTGCAGCCAGTCAGCATAGGTGTGGACAAGTTGAGCAGGGTTTTAATCGTAAAACTGTTTTTCAAAACTACAATAGTGCTGCTGCTCTTCGTGAGTACCGACGCATCAAAGGAATAGGGAGAGGTCCTCTTTCGAACAGGGGTTGAAGAATATGATTCGGAATTTGGAATTAACTGATACTTGGCTATTGCTCCCGGGAAAGGCCGACGGTCAGTTGCGCCACAGATTGTTGAAAACATCACTTTTGCAATGGCTAAGAATGCTGGACACAATGTGCGATTTCCGAGCAGTTTTCGAACTGTGTCACGACAGCTGAACATTGCACGGTCCAGCGGTCAAAAAGTGCTGCGAACAGTTGTGAAACGGTATCTCTAGTGCGATTCCAGGCTGTCATGAATACAGATGGCCGTCAGACTGAGAAACGTTTGTAAACCTGGGAAGTAATCGTGGTACGCAATAAACAAGGGCTACCCTCTCGTGTGGAATTTAAAATATATTTCTGACAATGGTTTATTCTTTATTTCTTTTCTGAATGTCCCTACAAATGTTTCCACAAAATTTCATTGCCCTACTATCACTCATTTTTCGTAAGGGCCGTCTCAAGTAGCGGAATTTTGGTTGTAACTATGCTGTACTACCGTACGTTACAGTACTGTATAAAATAAAAATATGGCATTTCAGTCTTTGATCGCTATTTTTTATTTTCAGTGACCGGTTTCAGGCTAGCTGCCCATCTTCAGATCATCTATTGCAGCTATCAGTTCAGAACTATTGGTTCGCTGTCATAATGACCAATAGTTCTGTACTGACAGGTTACTCTATAACTGCAATACGTGATCTGAAGATGGGCAGCTAGCCTGAAAATGGCCATTGAAAATAAAAAATAGCCACCAAAGACTGAAATGCCATATTTTTATTTAAAAAACGACCGCGGCAATCCCAATAATACAATCATGTCTAGTTTCGACAAACAGTACTGTATGCCTATTCGTCCACGGCAATGGGGTGGACTTGTCCGACCACCGTTTCCGAGCAGCACATTCGTTATTTGGCTGCTGCCTTTCGGCCGCCAACCTTCAAACAACCACGCACAATTGTAAACTACCATAGTGAGGGTAGACCATAAAAGTTAAGTTGTTCTTCACTTATTAGTAGAGTGTTTAGGTTTCACTTAATTGTTTACTGATCTCTGTCCTTAGCCAGTAAGCAACAAAAGTAAAACCACTTACGTTGTCTTACATAGTTACCTCAGGGAAACTGGAGAAAACAGATTTCTTGGGCGACTCAGTTTCGAAAATATCGCATGTTTTCCTCCACAGTTGTAGGGGGAAGGTTCTTTAGGCTTACTTCTTGTTCTAATTTCAGTAATATTTTAATGTACAACATTTACTGCCTTATTCACAATGCATACAAAATACATTACTGATGTGACGCAGGAAGACAAAAAGCACAAACAGAAGTGCTATAAACACGTAGTGAATTTATAGCAGAGGGAAACTATTCACAATAATGTGAATATAGGCTGCAGAAAAAGAACTGACAGTTACAATGGCTGTTTCGTAAATTATGAAATTCGTTTCTCTTTATTTCTCCTAGAGTAAATTAAACCAGCATGCTGCTGGACTAAAGTCGTAAGAATAATAGGAGGATAGAAACTGTTCTGTCTGAGAACGGCGCTCTCACAGACGTTGGTCAAAAGACCGTTAGACACTCTTTCGCCCAAGAGAAACAACGAAGATGCGGTGTCTCTCTAGCTGGCTACCCCTCCCTCCCGTAATAAGCCCCCTTGTTTTCTGACGCTCATTAAAAGAACGACATCAGCTCTCTGACTATAAATGATTAACGCTGCAGTGGGACGGATGTCCGTTATTCGTGGAACTCGATCTCTGTTTAGCTCATCATTTCGGCGAAAATAAACTCTCTCTCTCTCTTCACTCGCAAATAGGAAATTTATACGAAATTTCTCGAGAAGAAACTAGCAAAAGTAAACCAAACAAACCGGAGCGGAAGAGAATACAGATGAAGTTGACTGGAGGTCTGAAAAGTCGTCTAACTTGCAAGATGGATGGGAACAGAAGGGAACTGCCGGGATGCGGCCCGGCTGTGAGAGAGGGCCGCAGCATTGTATTAGCCCGTCACGTCCCACACGTAAACTAGAATTGCTTGCATTGCGGATCTTTATATCCGTCACAGATTCGCTTCAGCGGATCTCTGCAAATGCGTAGGGGATGATTACAGATATACAGAGCCAAATTGATAAGTGTATTAAACACCTTATTATTAAAAAAAATAAAGAACTGAAGAATAATTAAATTATTGCTAATACTTGGTTTAAAAATCGTGTGGAAGAGACCTGAAGACACTGCAAGGTTCTAGACGGGTAACGTGTAAGGCGTCAGGCAAATCCAACACCTTCCATGAAAACCCTGACATGATAAGCAAATCCAGTAGTATGTCACATAGCTCTGAATAAATCCTGACATTAAATTAACCAAAGTAATACGAGTAACGAGTGAGCAAATGGAATACCACACACTAACACAAGAATGCCTAAATGCATCTCATACCTTCCCACCGTGAGACAGACGCAGTTCCGAGGGGAGAAACGTGAACAGAAGCCGAGAGCAGAACCGTGTTAAATTAGAAGGCCCTACGATAAGGGACGGACACCCACGTCGCCAGCTAACCGTTAGGACCACCCCCCAGCCCATGTTAAAAGCTAGAGCCTTAGCGTGAGACTTTTTCGCGTCTCTGTTACGTCAGTACCACCCCCAGCCCATGTTAAAAGCTAGAGCCCTCCAGAAGAACAGTATAGATCTTACGATAACACAAAAGGGGCACCCGAGCCGCAAGTTTTAGCGTGAGACTTTTTCGTGTCTCTGTTACGTTAGGACCACCCCCCAGCCCATGTTAAAAGATAGAGCCCTCCAGAAGAACAGTATAGATCTTACGATAACACTAAAGGACCACACCAGCTGCAAGTTTTAGCGTGAGACTTTTTCGCGTCTCTGTTACGTTACAAACTTTAAAAACATTGCCCCACCACGAAAAGTATAATGTTTCTCATTGAATAGACAGAATTTTTGTAGGCGGAGCTTAAGGTTAACATTGAGACCCTGATTGGTCAGATGAAATCACAGCCAGATTTTTTTTTAAACCAACTTCGGTAAATTGTAGTAAGGAGAAGTTAGGAGAAAGTTGCTTCTGAGACAGCGAGGTGAGCGGAGCTGTGCCGTCCCCCGCCCCCTGACGAACACCGACAAGGTAATGAACGCACGCGATGCCGCATAACAGCGCATAAAGCTTCACTCAGAACTGCAGAAGTCTCATCTGTTACACCCCCTTTTTGCGTAATACTAGTGTCGATCGTCAATTAAAGCTCATGGTGTTCACATTTGCCACTTGAAGTAAAAATCTGAAACGCAATGATTTTTCTGTTGTATAGTTATTGAGAAGCCACATCAGCCACTGTAATTTACGACAAGTTAGATAAGTAATTAAAGATAATTGAGGGTCACTGTAGACCATTTTGATAGTTTTCTCTTTTGTGAAACTTAATTTAAACCTAGATTATAGATGTGATATGGCATAGGTCATCCTTCAATCCATTGTAGAACTTGGAAACCCATTCAGGGAATATTCGTTGACATTTTTGTTGAACGCAGTTGGTTTTTACCATCCTGTATTAAAACATTTCCTTTTATCAATAGTGCAATTTATAAACGATGTTTTGTGAGTAGAATAAAATTTCCAATGGTAAACTTAACTGCTTTTTCGACATTATTTTACCAGCTAACTAAAAATAGGAAAGCCTTGAACCCCTTCCACTAAATTTAGTTAGTATTAAGATTCTTATACAGGGAGTGCAGTGGAGCTGACGCTGAAATAATTAAGTATTTGGTTATATCACCGCTAGTCTCACTGAACTCTTCTGAATTCTACATGTCATGCGTGGTCTGACGTCTCCTTACCAGCAACAGGTCGAGGTTCAAACTAGTCAATTCCCTAAAAAACACTCTCAGAGCGTCGTTGCGCGAAAGTGGTAGGGAGACACGATATAGAAGAAACAGACACCACACAGAATGTTAGAAACGTAATGGTAAGACAAAGATTTCAAAACCAGTTTTTAAACTTTACAACATATCCAGGGACAGATGAGGGCTCTGACATTTATCTATTGGTTACAAAATGCAGACTGAACCTAAAGAATTTGCAAAACAGGAAATAAATTCAGGAGGTCGGACCTGGGTAAACTGAAGGAACCAAAGTCTGTTGAGAGCTTCAGAGCGACTATTACGCAACAGTTAACTGAAACATAGTTAAGGAATAAAACAGAAGACGAGTGGGTAGCTTTGAGAGAACCAAATTGCTAAACGGACAAGGCGTAGTGGAAAATGATGGATAACACAGAAAATATTGCATTCGGTTGACGAAAGGAGAAAATTTTAAAAAAGCAACAGATGAAGCAGGTGAAGGGGAATACAGGCGCATAGAAAATGAGATTGACAGTAACTGCAAAATGCCTACGCAGGACTGGCTAAAGGACAAATGCAAAGACGTACACACAAATGAGGTAAAGATAGGTGCCACCTATAGGAAAATTAAAGAGGCCTTTCGCGAAAAGAGAAACAGCCGTATGAATAACATGAACTCAGAGAGAAAGCACTTTGGAAACAAGGGAAAAGTCATAGGTGGAACGAAATGTAAAAGGGTTATGTAAGAGAATAATATAGAAAGAGAAAAGGAAGTAGATGAAGATATGAGGTGCCATATGATACTATGAGAATAATTTGAAAGAGCGCTGATAGACCTGAGCCGAAACGACGTTCGTAGTGTAGATGATATTCCCTCAGCGTTATTGAGAACTTTGACAGGTCCAGCCGTGACAAAACTGTTAACTTAATGTGCCACATATATTAAACAAGTGAATTCACAAAAGAAGGCTCGTGCTGACGGGTGTGTAAATTACCGGACTACACTGATGAGCCAAAACATTGCGACCACCTGCATGGTAACTTGTTCGTCCGTCTTCGGAATGAAACACACTACTGATTCTCGGTGTCAGGGATATGACAGTTTGTTGGTAGGTGTGTGGAGATATGAGGCATTAGATGTCTGCATACAGGTCATGTATTTTGCGTAATTAACGGGCCGCTGATATGCGTACCAGGTGATGGTGCCCGATAGCGACCCAGATGGGTCCCATAGGATTTACAACAGGCGAATTTGGTCGCCGAGACAACAACGTGAGTATACTGTATTGCTTCTCACACCAGTGTAGACGGTTCTGGCTCCGAGACGCGAGCAATTATACTGCTAAAAGATGGCATCGTCGTCGGAGAAGACATCAAGCATAAAGGGATGCAGGTGTTACTCAGCCAGCAGATTGCCTTCGGTTACTACCACACGTCCCATGCAAGTGCAGGAAAAGTCTCCCATAGCGTAATACTGCCCCCACCAGCCTGCGTCCATGGCGCACTGCTCGTTTCGAACCGCCGTTCACCTCGATTACGGCTTTTCTGGAGACGGCCATCTACTTACTATAGCAAAAATGTGATTCTCCAGAGGAGCCGACAAGTTTCCATTAACGGACGGTTGAATCCCGATGGTCCCGTGCCCACTGCAGTCTTGACTGACGGTGTTGTCGGATCAACATGTGCACACATGGGTGTGATCTGCCGCGGAGCTCCATGTCCAACAATGTGCGATGGAAGCTGTGCTCCGAAACACTTGTACGTGCACCAGCATTCTCCTCTTTCGGCAGAGATGTCAGAGGTCAAAACCTATCCTACTTTACAAAGCAGACAAGTCTTCGAACCCACTGTCCTACTACTTCTTTCTATAGATGCTCACGACAGTAGCACGTGAAAATTCGACCAGCTTCACCGTTTCGGAGATACTCGTTCACACGCCTTGCTTAATAATAATCTGTCCTTTGTCAGAGTCGCTTATCTCATTGGATTTCTCCATTTCCAGGCCGTATCTAACGTCCGTGTTTGCTGCGCTTACATACTTTTGTTACCAGGTCATGTGCCCCCAACGCAACGTCGCAGTTTGCAGTCGTCATAACGTTTTGGTTTGCACTGAGATGACAAAGGTCGTAATATACCTCCTAATCTCGTCAGGGGCCTCCTTTTTCCCGGTGTAATACAACAACTTCACGAGGCGTGGACTCAACAAGTCGTTGAGAGTTCCCTGTAGATACACTATGGCCATTAAAATTGCTACACCAAGAAGAAATGCAGATGATAAACGGGTAGTCATTGGACAAATATATTACACTAGAACTGACATGTCATTACATTTTCACGCAATTTTGGTCCATAGGTCCTGAGAAATCAGTATCCACAACAACCACCTCTGGCCGTAATAACGGCCTTGATACGCCTGGGCATTGAGTCAAACAGAGCTTGGACAGCGTGTACAGGTACAGCTGCCCATGCAGCTCCAACACGATACCACAGTTCATCAAGAGTAATGACTGGCGTATTATGACGAGCCAGATTCTCGGCCACCATTGACCAGACGTTTTCAATTGGTGAGCGATCTGGAGAATGTGCTGGCCAGGGCAGCAGTTGAACATTTTCTGTATCCAGAAAGGCCCGTACAGGTCCTGCAACATGGGGACGTGCATTATCCTGCTGAAACGTAGGGTTTCGCAGGGATCGAATGAAGGGTAGAGCTACGGGTCGCAACACATCTGAAATGTAACGTCCACTGTTCAAAGTGCCGTCAATGCGAACAAGAGGTGACCGAGACGTGTAACCAATGGCACCCCATACCATCACGCCGGGACATACGCCAGTATGGCGAGGACGAATACACGCTTCCAATGTACGCTCACCGCGGTGTCGCCAAACACGGATGCGACCATCATGATGCTGTAAACAGAACCTGGATTCATTCGAAAAAATGACATTTAGCCATTCTTTCACCCAGGCTCGTCGTGGAGTACACCATCGCAGGCGCTCCTGTCTGTGATGCAGCGTCAAGGGTAACCGCAGCCATGGTCTCCGAGCTGATAGTCCATGCTGCTGCAAACGTCGTCGAACTGTTCTTGCAGACGGTTGTTGCCTTGCAAACGTCCCCATCTGTTGACTCAGGGATCGAGACGTGGCTGCACCATCCGTTACAGCCATGCAGATAAGATGCCTATCATCTGGAGTGCTAGTGATACGAGGCCGTTAGGATCCAGCACGGCGTTCCGTATTACCCTCCTGAACCCACCGATTCCATATTCTGCTAACAGTCATTGCATCTCGACCAACGCGAACAGCAATGTCGCGATACGATAAATCGCAATCGCGATAGGCTACAATCCGACCTTTATCAAAGTCAGAAACGTGATGGTACGCATTTCTCCTCCTTACACGAGGGATCACAACAACGTTTCACCAGGCAACGGCGGTCAACTGCTGTTTGTGTATGAGAAATCGGTTGGAAACTTTCCTCATGTCAGCACGTTGTAGGTGTCGCCACTTGCGCCAACGTTGTGCGAGTGCTCTGAAAAGCTAATCATTTGGATATCACAGCATTTTCTTCCTGTCGGTTAAATTTCGCTTCTTTAGCACGTCATCTTCGTGGTGTAGCAATTTTAATGGCCAGCAGCGTAGATACGTACGTATTACAGTTAGGGATAACATTAACTGTTACGATCACTTAGATAATGCTGTAGGGAAAGCGAACCAAAGTCTGTGATCTTTTGCCAGAGCAGATAGAAAATGCAATAGGTCTACTGAGGAGGCTGCTCGCACTACACTTGTACGTCTTCTTCTGGAGTACTGCTGTGCGGCGTGTGACTCGCATCAGATAGGATTGACGGTGTACATCGCAAATTCCTCTTGTATTATCTCGAAAGAAGAGAGAGAGTGCCACGGATATGATCGCGATCTTAGGCGGCAAACTGTAAAGCAAAGGCTTTTTTCATTGCGGCAGGATCTTCTCATGAAATTTCAATGAGCTACTCTCTCTCCAGAGTGTGAAAATATTTTGTTGGAACCCAGCTACATAGGGAGAAATGATCATCATACTAAGATAAAGCAGTCAGAGCTCGCACGTAAAGATTCAAGTATTAATTTTTGCCGCGCGCTATTAGAGAGTGGAAATGAAATAGATTGTAGGTGGTTTGATGAACCCTCTGCCAAGCACTTAATTGTGAATTGCAGAGTAACCATGTAGATGTAGATGAATCTAAGAAAACACGTCGCCCTAAGTATCTCCCCCACAGGGATCGCGAAGACGAGTTTAGACTAATTACAGCACGCTCAACGTCGCTCAAACAATCGTTATTCCCGTCTCCATACGTGAGTGGAGTAGGGAGAAGAACCTTATTGTTACAGTCAGAGGTACTCTTTGATATCACCTCATAGGGTTTTCAGAAAGTATAGATGTAGATATTGGAATCATACAAATGAAATTCGATTCTTGTCTGACATCCTCATTTTCTTTACCTTCTTCTTAGATATTATTTGCGTTTGTTAACCGTCTTCTGGGTAAAGGTTACTGTGTCTTGTCTGTCGATAAGTATTACAGTGTTGCCTTGCTCCCGATATGTGATGATTACATCTCCGTAGCGTGTTATTTCTTTTAGTTTTTGTGTCTGTGATAGCTTTCCTCTTTTTCACACTTGTTGTTGTGTTATCATTTTTTTGACTGGGTGACAGTTATTGAACTACATAAACAAAACGTAAATAATTTGCGAACTACGGCGTGTACACACGTTATTCAGCATGTAAACGTCACTACAGGTATTCGGCGGATTTAGGTTATGATATGTTCGATATGTCTGCCGCCATCCTTGGCAATGATGTGGCGCAGATGAATAGCGGAATTCTGCACGACCCGCTGAAGTTTCGGAACAGCGATGCTGTCGATGACGTCCTGAATGGCTGTTTTCAGTTCAGCAGTGGTTTTGGGGATATTCCTGAACAACTGGTCTTTAAAATATCCCCACAAAAAGGAGTCGCATGTGTTCAGATGCGGAGAATATGGCGACTAATCAAGGCCCTTGCTACTGCCCTCTCGATACCCCAGTGTCAGAATGCTCCCCAACGTGCTCCTCCAGAACATCAAACACTCTCCTGCTTCGATGGGGATCGAGCTCCGTCTTGCACGAACCACATCTTGTCGAAATCGGGTTCACTTTGGATAATGGGGATGAAATCATCTTCCAAAACCTTCAACGTATCGTTTGGTAGTCACCGTGCCATTAAGGAATATCGCACCGATTATTCCGTGACCGGACACTGCACACCACACAGTCACCCGTTGAGGGTGAAGAGACTTCTCGATCGCGAAAAGCAGGGCCTCAGTCCCCAAAATGTGCCAATTTTGCATATTGACAAACCCATCCAAATGAAACTGGGCTTCGTCGCTAAACCAAACCACATGCGCATACTAATTCCCATCTTGCCCCGTGGTCAGCGGTGCAGTTTGACGTCCTAACGCAAACCGCTCAGAAGTTATGACGATTTTATTTCATATGGTTCAATAATTCTGACCCTGTATACTACTTCTGTGTTTACGACTATACTTATGGGCAGTTATCCTCTGTTCAGAATAATAACCATTCCCACACAAACTAAGGCTTCTGTATTATCTTTTATTGACTTACATAAATAAATATGTGCTTTACCCTTTTCTTTAAGGATTACGTTTGTTATCTATTCTTTTTTAATGTTTGTAAAATTTAGGAGTCTTGAATGGAACCAGTATATTTGCTGCTATTGATAGTACTGTATCTGGCATATGCTTTATTTTCAAACCCCCGCTTTTACAACGTGCTATTATTTTCCTCTAGCTTGTGTACCAAACGGAATTCAGGTTTTTCAAGCACGAGAGCAGTGTTATAGAAGCTGTTGGTAAACTGGAAATGTGTCTAGTACATTTAATGGCTTAGTACTTGCTTCTAGGGTCGAATTACATGATTTCACTCTTCAAACAAATTTTTGTGCCTATAACTTCTACGTTTGTTTTTCATGTGAAGTCCTTACATACTAGCAAGTATTGTTAAGTCTGATATCTTGAATCCTCAAACGTAGCTTCATATTTAATTTTCAGACTACAGATAAATTCCTATGAAAATATTTGTGCTTTAGGGGCCATCTTTGCTTTTGTTACCGTCAGAAAACGAATAATGTCACCGACAAGCGTTTTTAAAAACGAAGTAAACCTGTTTAATTAGGATAAATAAGCTTATATCTCTGTAGGGATGGTTATAGGTATTACTCTCGGAGGAATGGGAGGTTGAAGGAGGTTCAAAGATGGAACAAAGAAGAAATGACAGACGTCTATGAACAGTTCAAAAATTGTCATGGAGGGACGGAGGAAGAACGCGGCGTTCAAGAAGATACGAAGAAATAGCCACGCAAGATGTCTTGTACTGAAGCTGAAATCATCTGACACTGCCAAAAAGAATAATGATATGAACAAGAAATAGTGCTTCATGTTCGATGGCATACGCCGGTTTTCTCGGCCTGTCGATAAAGAGAGATTGGATGAACGGTAGTTGTACTGTAGCGCACATCATTCTGCACTAGCGTAATCAAAGCTACATACGACGAAGAGTTCATGCTCATAGTTATCGACAGCTTTACAGCGAAGTCTACGCCTCCATCCTCTTTAAAGTGCGCAATGAGGAACAAATTGAACGGGATGCGCGGCGCTATTCAGATGGAAAGCTCGTGCAATTTCCGCCGCTCATCACTGGTCGACACTGGCCAGAAACCAGCGCCACATATCTGTTGCCAGAAATACTTGCAAGTCCACAGGGTTTGCCTACGTGAGACCAACGACTAACCGAAACGATATGCTAATTTACGACAAAAATGACGTACGTTTATCAACAGCTGACAACAAACTTATTTTAGTGCGGGGATACTCGAATACTGTCGATTAAGCCAGCTGTTTACATCACGTAATAAATAAATAATTTTTCAAATTATTCCTCGTATTAAACAGTCCGAAACTCCACGTGATAAGAAAAATAGTAAAATAAAAAATGTCAGGTGATTGTACAAGAGAACAGTTGCATATGTCGACTTTCACTGATGAACAAAACGACATTTTACACTTTAACAAATGAACACTCCTTCTATAAAGTAAAATTAATCCTCTCCCCGATTTACGGATAGGCATATTCTACATTTTAAAACCTTTATAATAACATCAAAAAAATTGCAACACATGATTTTTGCCTCGGTAACACCTAATTTTATCAGAAAGCGTACATCACCAGATACTAACGTGTATAGAGATTCCCACACAAAACTCACAATGTACGAAGAGACATGAAGCATAAAAGTTTATGTGAGAAATAACCACTTGTATATGCAGATAAGATGTAAATAAAAAATTCAGATTCATGGGAGATAAACCTTTCGGTTTCAAAGATAAACTATGTGTTTTTTTTAACTATATGTCTCTAAACACTCACTCAAATTTAGCGTTCTCAGGTTCCATGATGAATCCATTGGCAAGGCAGAATATATTTCCTGCACTTTCCTTAATTCAGCCAGAACTTTTGTAGATTCTCTTATCGTATTGTATCATTTGGACGCTAGAGCTCGCTTTTAATTTCGTTTGCAAAGAAGATATTTTTTCCTCTACATCATAAACACGCAAAAATTTCAGTAACTAATTAGGTCTTCCCAAATTGTGTTTGATGAAAAGTGTTTAATTCATAATTTAGTCACTGTAACAATGCTCCAAAACAGTAGACTGCTTTTACAGAACAAAAAATCGACACTGTGAAAGTTTACTGTGAAATTGAAAATATTCTGCCTTTTTATTCACTTCAGTACATTAAAGCATGAAGGTCTACCTCAGATATCGTTTCAGAATTCATGCAGTTGTGAAGAATGCATCAACTCAATCATTCACTCACCGTTCAACCCAAATACGTCGCTGGCCTTGGGTACATATGTATCAGACAATGTTTGTCCCATTGATTATATGCACGCTTTTAGACCACAGGTTACCGGATTACCAGCACAATAGGAGAGACGATGCCCTACAATTCAGATGGGTTTCCTCGTATGTCGAAGCAAATAAATTCCGTTTTCTCGCCTCTGAAATGTGGAAACAAATTGCTTTAGCCCTATGTTTCGTAAATTTATTTTTAATACTTGGTCAATATATAACGTCATGAAGTTATAGCTATAATGTGACTCGGAACAATTTGATTTTTCTATTAATATTTACACTACTGGCCATTAAAATTGCTACACCTCGATGATGACGTGCTACAGACGTGAAATTTAACCGACAGGAAGAAAATGCTCTGATATGCAAATGCTTAGCTTTACAGAGCATTCACACAAGGTTGGCGCCGGTGGCGACACCTACAACGTACTGACATGAGGAGAGTTTCCAACCGATTTCTCATACACAAACAGCAGTTGACCGCCGTTGCCTGGTGAAACGTTGTTGTGATGCCTCGTGTAAGGAGGAGAAATGCGTACCATTACGTTTCCGAGTTTGATAAAGGTCGGATTGTAGCCTATTGCGATTGCGGTTTATCGTATCGCGACATTGCTGCTCGCGTAGGTCGAGATCCATTGACTGTTAGCAGAATATGGAATCGGTGGGTTCAGGAGGGTAAACAGAACACCGTGCTGGATCCCAATGGCCTCGTATCACTAGCAGTCCAGATGACAGGCATCTTACCCGCATGGCTGTAACGGATCGTGCAGCCACGTCTCGATCCCTGAGTCAACAGATGGGGACGTTTGCAAGACAACACCTATCTGCACGAACAATTCGACGACGTTTGCAGCAGCATGGACTATCAGCTCGGAGACCATGGCTGCGGTTACCCTTGACGCTGCATCACAGACAGGAGCGCCTGCGATGGTGTACTCAACGACGAACCTGGGTTCACGAATGGCAAAACGTCATTTTTTCGGATGAATCCAGGTTCTGTTTACAGTGTGATGGTATGGGGTGCCATTGGTTACACGTCTCGGTCACCTTTTGTTCGCATTGACGGCACTTTGAACAGTGGACGTTACATTTCAGATGTGTTACAACCCGTGGCTCTACCCTTCAATCGATCCCTGCGAAACCCTACATTTCATCAGGATAATGCACGACCGCATGTTGCAGGTCATGTACGGGCCTTTCTGGATACAGAAAGTGTTCGACTGCTGCCCTGGCCAGCACATTCTCCAGATCTCTCACCAACTGAAAACGTCTGGTCAATGGTGGCCGAGCAACTGGCTCGTCACAACAAGCCTGTCACTACTCTTGATGAACTGTGGTATCGTGTTGAAGCTGCACGGACAGCTGTACCTGTAGGCGCCATCCAAGCTCTGTTTGAGTCAATGCCCAGGCGTATCAAGGCCGTTGTTACGGCCAGAGGTGGTTGTTCTGGGTACTGATTTCTCAGTATCTATGAACTCAAATTGCGTGAAAATGTAATCACATATCAGTTCTAGTATAATATATTTGTCCAATGAATACCCGTTTATGATCTGCATTTCTTCTTGGTGTAGCAATTTTAATGGCCAGTAGTGTAGATTGTAAGACATACAGAGTTTGGACAAAAAACATGGGAACACGAATGCAGATGTTAGCCAATCCTGCAGGTGCTGCTACTGTATGTGATCGTGAACGACACCTGTGCAGTGCCCCCAGTAGGTTGCAAGTGTCAGTTGTAGTCAGAACAGGGTTCTGTACAGTTGTGAATACATTATGTCGGTGCTAAGTGATTCCGTGCTGTGGGTGCTTACGTAACCAAGGTAGCCAACGTGTTTAGTTTTTCAAGAGGCACCATGTCGAAGATTAATACCGCATTCAGTGAAGAACCATCAGCCGCTAATTCACAATACGGCCCAAAGTGCGTGTTTAGTGATCGTGGCGGACGGTCACTGAAGAGCTTTCTGACCGGAAATACAAGGACGACAGATGCAAACGTCACTGCAAAACTGAATTCCACAGTCGCGAACCCTATTAACACCAAAAGAACACAGGGACCTCCATAAGCTGAGAACTGCAGGGCGAAGTGAAATTCCAAAACCACACATCAGTGATGCAAATACCTGTAACAGCAAAACGTCGTGCCGAAGCTATAAAACCTGTACTATGGAGCAATGGAAGAAAATCATTCGGTCGGATGAGTCTTGTTTCACACTGTTTCCATTTTTAACCTAGTTTACGTCTCAAGACTGAAACATGGCCGTGTTCGGTGATAATTTGGGCACTTATATGATAGTATTCCATAGGTCCCATGGTTCCTCTGCGAGGTCGCATTACCCTGCGTGAATATCTGTATTATTTTGGTATGCTAGACAGTTATCAACAGAATCAATTATTTCTTGCAAACTATTTTGCACAGAAACAGATTTGAAAACCATTCTAGTTATTAACATAATCAACATTTTAACGTCATCGTTGACATGTTCATTTTCGATATTTCTGTATTGAAAAAGTAGACTGACTCCACTTATCTCAAGAAGAATATGTTTTAAAACTGTTAAATATACATAGTTGATATCATCGTGTGACGCCTCATTTAGTGTACGTCCATAAAGAATTTTTCTTTGGGTACAGCAGTATGAAAATGCACTTTTAGTGCAAGTAAGAATAGAGTACCAGTGCTTTGCTAGTAGAGACAGGTTCTGTTGCTCCAAGACATAATGCATCAGCTATGAGAATCAGGAAAATTATCAGATGTGTAGCCAATATTGTTAACAATGATGTGCCAAGAGGGAATGTTTTACAGTCGTTTTATTTCGTTCAGGTAAAAGAATGATAGGATTTTAGATTCAATGGACGACTCCTCGTCGAACTCACCAACTGATATCAAACATCCCTGACACCCATATTAAAATCTTACTAGGAGATTTCACTGGAAAAAAATGGGAAAGAAAGAAAATATCACACTGTTGTTGGTAATTGGCTAGCTCATAAACTGACAAACAAGAAAGGTCAAAGAGTAATTGAACTTTGCATAGATCATGGACTTATTCTCGAAACTACCAGCTTTAAGAGAAGACCGCACAAGTTAATTACCTGGAAATGCCCTAATGTTAAAATTGAGGAATGTCAAATAGACCATGTTGCAATGGATAAAAAGTACCACAAGGAGATCTTTAATGTCAAGAGTTCTTCATGGGGTGGACATCGATTCAGATCATTACATTTCAAAGATAAAAATTAAGTTAACCCCAAGAAAGAAAAACAAACCATCAAAATCCACTAGTAGGAGAAAATATGACCCTAGCTATTCAATAAATAATGTGTTGTGTTCAGAGAGATCAGAAACACTTCCAAGCGACGAACTGGGAACGATTATTGATAAACTGAAAAACATTGCCGAAGAGATTGCCTCTGTCAGAGGAAGAAAGGAACATGTCTGGAGGAATGAAGAATGTGATAAAGTAATACAGAAACGGCACAAAGCATGGCTGAATGACCAGCAAAAGAAAACTGAAAAATCTCGAGAAGAGCTAACCATTGCCAGAAGACAAAAGGCCAAGGAAATCAGAAGAATCAAAAGAGACCATCAAAAAGAAACCCTAAACTTCATAGAAGAATCCTTGAAACAACATAAAACAAGGGACTATTATTCGACATTCAGAAAATATCAATAAAATTATAATCCACCCACACTCACGATGAAAAATAAAACTGGGAAACTAGCGCACAATAATTAAGACAACGCCAACATTCTAGATGATCACTTCAAAGCCGAGGAACCAAAAGAATACCTAGATTTCGAATCACATCCAAAAAACAAAACACATCCAGAGAAGATTACACCAGCAGTTCTCAGGAAAGTGATCGAAACAACGAGGTGGCTCAAGAACTACAAAGCAGCAGGGAAGGATCAACTGGTCGCAGAGCTGTGAAAGAACGCAAATAAACAAACACTCCAGAACCTGCATAAGCACATAGTAGACATCTGGAATTCTGAAAAATGCCAGAAGAGTGGAATACAGCTATAATCCACCCATTACACAAAAAGGGTGATAGATCCGATCCAAATAATTATCGGGGATTTAGCTGCTTGATGTCACATGTAAGATCTTGTCTAGAACTATCTTTAGAAGAATTCAGGAACACCTCGACCAAGAACAGGCAGAATAGCAAGGAGAGTCCTGGAAGAAGCTCTCTGGATCATATTATCAGCCTTAAGTGGATCATAGAACATCAAAGAGTAAGAAACAAGAAGTTGGACACCACTCTTGTTGACTTCAAGAAAGCATATGACAGTATCCATCGTGAGTCATTATTTAAAATACTCGCGGAATTTGTATTGCACCTGAAACTCATTAATCTTACTGGACTCACCCTTAAGAATACTAAATCATAAGTTAAATTCAGAGGGGAACTATCTGAATCATCTGAAATCCGGACGGGACTTTGACAGTGGGATGGTGTCTCAACACTACTATTTAACTGCGCACTGGAGAAAGTCATGCGAGAGTGGAATAAGAAATTCCAACCAAACATCGAGATTGGCAGAAACATCAAACTCAAATGGCTGGCCTTTGCTGATGATCTAGCGCTGCTCGCAAACAGCATGGAAGAGGCTAAACCAAACTGAAGAACTCGAAAAAATAACAGCAAAAGTCGGACTACGGATCTCGTTTGAAAAGACAGAAATGATGCCATCCTTCAAGGTTGAAACATCAGCCATTACACTGAATGATAAAAAACAAATTAAAATTGTAAATAAATTCAGATATCTTGCGGACGTTATAATTTGGAATTCAAACAAGAAAATGGCAGTAGAAAGCAGAACAACTAAACCGAAACAAGCGCAAAGCATCATCTGGCCAACATACAAGAAGAAATGTCTCTCGATAAATGCAAAACACAGACACTACCACTCTGTTATTAAATCTGAAGCAACCTATGCTAGTGAAACATTGTTCAAGATGAACACCAAATCAACCATAGACAAACTACATAAGGCAGACAGGAGAATCGTTAGAACACTTATAAACAAAAAGTAACAAGTAGAGCGACAGTGGCGGCTATTACCTAACGAAGCTGTATACCAAGAAACTGAGTCAATAACTGACACAATGCGAAAAAGGAGGGTTGTTTTTTTCTGTCACATTTCCAGACTACCAGAAACCAGGCCATTGAAACAACTGTTGCCGGCCGCGGTGGCCGAGCTGTTCTAGGCGCTTCAGTCCGGAACCGCGCGACTGCTACGGTCGCAGGTTCGAATCCGGCCTCGGGCATGGATGTGTGTGATGTCCTTAAGTTAGTTGGGTTTAAGTAGTTTTAAGTTCTAGGGGACTGATCACCTCGGGTGTTAAGTCCCATAGTGCTCAGAGCCATTTGAAGCATTTTTTTAAACAACTGTTCACCTACTTTTGGAAAAGTTAAGACCAAGAACACCTGGTCCAAAGCATTTCAAGATGATTTAGACGAGTTCGGCTTGACAATGCAACAAACTGAAGGCAGAGAAGAGAAGAAGATCCTGAAACACAGTGACACGAGATTTAAACTAAAGACATTTACACGCAAAAAAATACACCATAACTGATTAAGAAAGGGCAGCCAGGTCGGAAAGGATGAAGAACTTTCGGGAGCAGAAGAGGAAAGCTAAATCTGCAACTAGTTTTAAGACTTAATGTATATGGTATGAATAAAGTGCTCCAATCTGGGCGTAAAACATGCAAATAAATAAATAAAAGAAAATAGCCATTAAGTCACCAACTAATTCTTTATTGCCCGTCCCATAAAGTTACATTGGCTACCATTCTGAAAAGAATGTAGTGAAAACTGCAGAAATAAATAAATAAAGTGTGACGAGTGCCTCCTGTCGGGTAGACCGCTCGCCTGGTGCAGGTCTTTCGCTTTGGCGCCATTTCGGCGACTTGCGCGTCGATGGGGATGAAATGATAATGATTAGGACAACACAACACCCAGACCCTGAGCGGAGAAAATCTCCGACCTAGCCAGGAATCGAACCCGGGCCCTTCGGATTGACAGTCTGTCGCGCTGACCACTCAGTTACCGGGGGCGGACGAAAACTGCAGAAAATCGCCATACCTGGCAACCCTGATGACAGCAGAGCTCATTAAAACTTTTACAGACTGTGCTTCCAGTAAGAAAGCATTATTCATGTAGTGAGCTGTGCGTCAGCAGAAATATCCGAAGATGTGTCCCGGAATGAGTAAAATGCCAACGCCTCGCTCTCCCACGAATTTGTTCCGCAAGCCAGACTGACACAGGTACGCGGAGACAAAAGGCGAGCTACTTGCGCAAGGGGGTTAAGCGCCAAGCGACTTGACCCACTGCGGAAAATATCCTCTTGTTATCTAACGAGGCAGCACCCAATGGAAGCCCAGTGGTAGTGCCAGCCAACGCACACCCGCACCTATCGGCGAGCCGGAATGAACGAGACGTTCTTCCCCTGCTTTCGACGCGCAGCCTAGCGACACGTTACGCTGACGGAATCGAGGCGCACGGCCAGGTATCTTTCTCAAACGATTTTACAGGAAATTACAGGCAAAAAATGATTTTCGTGATTCTTTTACAGATCCACATGTCATCTTCATGGTGAAGTGCCCAAAATTTCGATAATGGTTATACTTCTTGTGATTTCCGCGCTGAAGTGAGATTCAAAGCGGAGGTTGAAGAAAATTGCAATGAAAAAATATGAGTCGCTATGATTTTGTGTTTGGTGTATATTACAACATATGTTGCTGCGAATTAAATTTAGCCAAAATGTTGAATTTTTCTTCAGAGTTTGGAAGAGTTCTCTAGCTATCTCAAACCTCGAGAAAATGGAATTTATGTAGCACATACACTTGCGATCGGATTCACGAGGGAGTGAAAGACTCATATCATACCTCGTATTTTCTAAACCGTACGATATACCGAAACAATATTTTGGCAAGTGATACCACGGAAAGAGGAGAGTATTTTGCTGTATGGTTTACATATGGAACTTTCTTATCTACAGCAACATAGCAGAAGCTATGGTTTTTACCAATATTTTTTTCAATCTAACTTGTATGGAAATAAATGTGAAATTTCTGATCTTATATTACAGCAAACTGACACAATTAGGCTTTTAATGATTGACCACATTGGTCACCTATTGCTTCTTTAATAAGACACTCTGTTTCAAGATTCGAAAGTAATAGCTGTTGCAAGGTGAGTTTGTGCAAATTATCCTTTGTTCTGGGAAACAAAGCAGAATTAAACGCGTCAACAAGAGAAATGTAGCCGTTCCTCATAACTGATGAAGCGTCTTCAAATGAGGACTGATTGGCAGTTTGGGCAAAAATAAATCATCAATTCTGTTACAGTTTTGATGGAATCCTGTAACCCAAAAACAGAGTGTCTTATTAAAAATAATAGGCGATCAGGGTGGCCAAGACCTTGTGGAAAACCTTATTGTGTCAGTTTCCTGCAATATAAGTTCAGAAATTTCACATTTATTCCGATACAAAATTATCTTTTCAAAAGCTATAAAAGACTCTTAAAAATTGCAGTACTGGACTGAAAAAAATACACTCCTGGAAATGGAAAAAAGAACACATTGACACCGGTGTGTCAGACCCACCAAACGTGCTCCGGACACAGCGAGAGGGCTGTACAAGCAATGATCACACGCAAGGCACAGCGGACACACCAGGAACCGCGGTGTTGGCCGTCGAATGGCGCTAGCTGCGCAGCATTTGTGCACCGCCGCCGTCAGTGTCAGCCAGTTTGCCGTGGCATACGGAGCTCCATCGCAGTCTTTAACACTGGTAGCATGACGCGACAGCGTGGACGTGGACCGTATGTGCAGTTGATGGACTTTGAGCGAGGGCGTATAGTGGGCATGCGGGAGGCCAGGTGGACGTACCGCCGAATTGCTCAACACGTGGGGCGTGAGGACTCCACAGTACATCGATGTTGTCGCCAGTGGTCGGCGGAAGGTGCACGTGCCCGTCGACCTGGGACCGGACCGCAGCGACGCACGGATGCACGCCAAGACCGTAGGATCCTACGCAGTGCCGTAGGGGACCGCACCGCCACTTCCCAGCAAATTAGGGACACTGTTGCTCCTGGGGTATCGGCGAGGACCATTCGCAACCGTCTCCATGAAGCTGGGCTACGGTCCCGCACACCGTTAGGCCGTCTTCCGCTCACGCCCCAACATCGTGCAGCCCGCCTCCAGTGGTGTCGCGACAGGCGTGAATGGAGGGACGAATGGAGACGTGTCGTCTTCAGCGATGAAAGTCACTTCTGCCTTGGTGCCAATGATGGTCGTATGCGTGTTTGGCGCCGTGCAGGTGAGCGCCACAATTAGGACTGCATACGACCGAGGCACACAGGGCCAACACCCGGCATCATGGTGTGGGGAGCGATTTCCTACACTGGCCGTACACCACTGGTGATCGTCGAGGGGACACTGAATAGTGCACGGTACATCCAAACCGTCATCGAACCCATCGTTCTACCATTCCTAGACCGGCAAGGGAACTTGCTGTTCCAACAGGACAATGCACGTCCGCGTGTATCCCGTGCCACCCAACGTGCTCTAGAAGGTGTAAGTCAACTACCATGGCCAGCAAGATCTCCGGATCTGTCCCCCATTGAGCATGTTTGGGACTGGATGAAGCGTCGTCTCACGCGGTCTGCACGTCCAGCACGAACGCTGGTCCAAATGAGGCGCCAGGTGGAAATGGCATGGCAAGCCGTTCCACAGGACTACATCCAGCATCTCTACGATCGTCTCCATGGGAGAATAGCAGCCTGCATTGCTGCGAAAGGTGGATATAAACTGTACTAGTGCCGACATTGTGCATGCTCTGTTGCCTGTGTCTATGTGCCTGTGGTTCTGTCAGTGTGATCATGTGATGTATCTGACCCCAGGAATGTGTCAATAAAGTTTCCCCTTCCTGGGACAATGAATTCACGGTTTTCTTATTTCAATTTCCAGGAGTGTATATAAACAAATAATAAACCATAGCTTCCACTATATCGTTCTAGATAAGAAAGTTTTATATATTAAACATGTAACAAAATAGTCTCCTCTTTGCCTGGTATCACTTGCCAAAATCTCACAGAGATATGAGTTATGATATGAATGTCTAATTCTCACTTGCACGTGATCGGAAGTTTATGTGCTGCATAAATTCCATTTTCGTGAGCTTGGAGATAGATGGAGATCTCCTCCCAAGTCTAAAGGAAAATTCAGTATCTTACCTAAATGTAATCTGCAGCAAGATATGGTATAATATTCACCAAACGCAAAATCCTAGGGATTCATATTTTTCATTGCAAACTTTTTCGAGTTTTGCTCAGTGACTTATGTAAATGGAAGTATCATAATAAGTATCATCATTAGCGAGATGATGGGCACTTCATCATGATGGTGCCACTTAAAACGTAAATGTGAAATTTTTTTGATGAATAGTTTCTGTAAAATCATGTGAGAAAGTATACAGGACTAATGGAACGCGCTTGACGTTCTACCCACAGTGACACAGCTGCACCTTCACTAGGAGGCTAACCAATGTTCTCTAGTTTCAACCATAGCTGTGGTGGATAGCGCAGAGAGTCAGCACGCAGACTAACGGCTTCCTTCCTGTTCTTACTCTAATCGTGGGTTGGATCTGGCACGGGGCATCAGTTATGATCTGCTGTCGACAGCACTTGCTCGACACTCAGCCTGTTAACATCAGTCAAAGAAAATAGTGTCACCATGCTTGGAAATGTGTATAATGCATTTAAGTCAATATGGTCACAGGCAGCCATTCGGCGTCAGATTTCTAATGACAAGATGTTCCTGATGGAAGGGAAACTTTAAATCAGATGGAATTTGGTAATAGATATCACTGCATTCAGGCTAATAAATCAGAAATATTGACAGTGCTTTTTGAAATGGTTCATGAGAACACAAAAAGAACTCCCAGGAGAGGTCTCATTATCCTAGCATGTATCACCTCCTCTAGTCATGATAATGATCCCAGTTAGGCGAGGAAGAGAGTGCACGAGTTTCTTCTGGTATCCCATGGCCAGCTGAAGCCACTAGTTGGTGGTTACGTCCCATGGAGTTACTACCAACTGCATGGGTTGTTGATTGCTGTATTTCATCCACTGTTCCAAACAGTCCTAAACGTTTTCTGTGGAATTAAGATCAGGTGATTTATTGTCCTGTTGTAGTGCCATACGCTGCCTGAGTGTCCGTCAAACCAGAAACTTACACTTACAGTCCTGTGAACACGTATGTTGTCATATTGGAAGACGCTAGTGTCCACAGCATACAAATCGTTAAGATGTAGAACAAAGGGCAATGCATGGTCATCGAGAGCTAAACATTCTGTTTCATGTTCACAGTGGCTCGAATGAGTGAACCCAAGACATAGTGTAACACTTGCTTCGTTATACGTCATTCTTCCCTAACTACCGAACATGAAGTCCTGTCACGGGAAAAGCCACTTGTAACACTCGCCTGTCGTGACACAAACTAGTGTTACCCTCTGGAAAGATTTTGAGTTTTTACTGTGCGTGTGTCTAATGGATGAGGGTATCGGACAGTAATTTTGAATATATTGTAATTTAACATAAAAGTGAACAGGCTTTAACTTTGAGATTTCATAAAAGTAGAAAATTTCATATACGAATGAAGCAATAAACGGTCGCTAGCCCAGGTAGCCACATGAATTTGTGATATTATGTTTAAGAAAATTGAATATTAGTTGTTGAAGTGGCTTTCATTAAGATTCCCTTTGAATAGCACACTGGATACACCTGAATACAGGGAAGTCTCAGTTGTGGGTAGCAGGAGTTACCATTAATGCACAAACCAGCAAAATTGTACCCAACTCATAATAATAACAGTTACAATGAGGATCATTACGTGACTCAGTGTTGAGATGTTACTGCAGGAAACACCGAACTAAAGCTGAACATGGAGGGGCTTCTGACTTAACTGACATATAAATACCACAAACAAATACAAATTAAATAATACCACAATTACAATGTTTATACTCCCATACACGGAAATGTATCAGATTTTTTTAGTAGCAATAATATTCCAATTATCTTTCTAATGTGGGAAAATTATGGAGGGGACCCATAAATTGACACTGTCTCACTAATCACACTCTATGTTTATTTCAGTAGCAAAATTCAATTCTACTAACTTTAATTCTTAGCCTCACTTGGGGTAGTTTATGTTTTCAATTTTTAAAGCAAATTATTCAACACTGAGCTCGATTAACTTAAAAAAATCGTTTATGATAGTAATCAAGGCTAAATTATGTTCCAAATAAGTTTAACTTTCGTGCCTTTTTCATCACCTGTGGAGCAGGTATTTTAGACAGTAACGTTTACACAGTTTGGCACTGAATTTTTGCACATTTAATAAGCAGGAATAAATCACTAGTTCGTTTGAACCAGGATACTCGGTTTTCTGAACACTTAGGAGGGGATGCTCCACAGGTTCATGATTAGGATAAAAGTTATGGTTCTAAACACGGGTTTGTAGCACTTGGATTGTTACTTAAAACACTCACAGAAGTTAACTGGTCCATGCTCTGATACATGCATGACGTTGGTGGAGCAGTGACGGAGTAGTGGTGGCAAGCGACGTGGCGGCTAACTGTACTCACGGCTCTTGAAGTTTGAATGCTCTTTACAATTTCTGCTTGGCGACGGATTTTTAACGTGTTACAGCCATTCCTTATTGCCGAGAGTACCATGCAACGGCCAAATCCACATATGAGACAAAATTCCTTGCAAAACAGCTTCCAATTGTCTTTCTTGGCACCCTCGATGTGTACCGAGCGACGGCTGCGTAGCGTTCCCACCACGTAGCCGCCCAGTTCGACTCTCAAAACCACCTTTTACAACGCTCCAAGCCAATTCCGTTGCGGAGGGCCTTCCCTACATCTTTTACGTTATACAAGTGTCCTAAGCATGAACCAGCTTCCAATATACAATGTTTTCTTTGCAAACATACATATATTATAAAATTTCATTATTTTAAACATTATTTAGTTGTTTCATACATACATTACAAACTTTAAATTTCCTGTCACGAATCAGTGACCTTAAGTAACAAAGAACAAACACTTCATAAGCACAGATACACAGTTACATACTACTTCTGATCGATGTAGGTGTTACAATAATACTAAAATCACCCAAAAAACATAACTTCGGGCGTGAGCTACCACCCGATTGGGCCGTCGCTGCCATAGACACCTTTTATCATTTGAAAAGTGGGAAAACAGCGAATGTCGAAACACACTACACGCTTCCAGTCAGCTACCGCCCAGTTCCCCTATTGTTTGGGCCATTGAAGACGGCAGCTTTATGTGACGTTGCGAGCAATGGCTTTTTGCAAAGAACCCTACTCCAAATGTCAACTGCAGGTAGTTCCTTTCTCAATGTTCGCCCGAAAACTGGTTGAGATGGACCTGAATTTAATGAGAGCCGGAGTTCCTGTGAGGTTTCTAACCGATCGCCATTGACAAGGCGTGACTCTCGTCTCTGTTCCCCGTCGGTTATGATCTTTTCACGACCAATGTTTTAACTTCGTGTTAAATGGCCGTGAGTGGTGCTCATGATGAGCACATCCAGGCGATTCCTCCTTTCTGTCACATTTGCTTATCTTACTGCACTCATTCCGTAGAACCGAATGGTACATACACACCACTAAACTTTCGTAATTCTTGTCAGCGGTGAACAGCTATATGACCACCTGATACCAGTTCCACAGCTCTCCACAGCGACCACTGTGTTCTTTTAAGGGTGCGACTAATTTTTATCCGGTGGGCTTATATTTGACATCTACAAAACTAAAGTGGAAGCTCCTGCCGTCTCATCAACTGCCGCAGTGATCGATCATACAACACGTTTCAAATTTCCAGTAGTGTTTCCTCCATGACATGTATAAATTCCACCACATGCCCAACTCAACAGGTTCCCGCATACGAGCAGCCCAGTCTATTCACCAATCACGAGGATCAACACATCCATAGTTTCCCGTACCTGCGGCCAGCGTGAACGTTTTAAGGAATCGCATTCTTGCTGCGCAGTCCCTGAAGTACCACCGTCACTGTTACTCTGCCCACAGAGCTTACGGTATGTCTTTACCTGAAACTGTATTTATTGCGTCTGTCAGTATATCGAGGTTTTAAATTTAGGCAGCAAGCCGAGATCTGCTTGATTCATTGATCCATTTTTAATCATTTTCTTTGTTTATTTTTTAATCTTGGACGATCCTCATTTTGTGCAGAACTTTACAAAAACTGAATAAAAATGATTTACCGAAACCGTGTGTGTGTGTCAGAGATCCCAGAGTGTTTCATTCGGGCGTGCAGCCATTAGCACCACCATTGTCGAGTAGCCATGACAAACGTGCAACCTATAGAAAATACCGCAGGTTATCATGCCTATAATGACTTTAACTAGTCAGCACTCTCCGGATAGTGCATTGACTGACTGAGCGCGACGTTAAAATATAGTGTGATTCATACAGAAAGAACAGATTTCAACTGTTTATTACAGAACATCTACTCAAGATAGAAACTCATTGCGCAGGTCACTCAGTGAAGTTATGTTCAAAGTTTTGACACAGCTGCGCTGATGTTGGATTCTAGCAACATGAGGAATGCACCGCAAAAGAAACCATTTTGTGTGCTGCAATTTACGCGAAGTCAGTCCATTGTTCAACTGCAACGTGCATTCCGCGGTCGTTTAAATAATCAGCCTCTGCACAAGCATATTTATGAGTGACACACAAAATTCTTGGAAGATGGTTGATACGCGAAAGGAAGAGCAACTGGTCATAAGTCCCCTAGAACTTAGAACTACTTAGACCTAACTAACCTAAGGACAGCACACAGATCCATGCCCGAGGCAGGATTCGAACCTGCGACCTTAGCGGTCACGCGGTTCCAGAATGTAGTGCCTAGAACCGCTCGGCCACCTCGGCCGGCTCTGGGATATCCTGCTTTCGCTTGGTGTTGTGCAACTGTTTCAGAGGCGCCGACTTGAAAATATTTTTTTTGGGGGGAGGGGGGGGGGGGGGCAAGAATCATTTTATTAGGCACTACATTTGACATATAACTTTGCGTTTACATCTACATGTTCGACACTCCAAACCAGTCCTATTTGCAGATGACAAAAGTGTATTGATTGAAGGTGGAAATATAAAGGCTCTTAGGCTGTATGCTGAAGTCACAAACGAAAAGATTTCTGAGTGGTTTGTGAGGAATAACCCTACTGATTAACCCTTAAAAAAAAGAATAAAACCGCCACTATACAATTCCACACACAGCAAAATTAAAAATCCATTAAAACCAAATATTTCTTTGGAAAACCATAAAATTAAGTGTCACTGAAAAAAATTGCTTTGTTTACTTACAAGACAATCTGAAATAGAATTCCCACATCACATTCTTAAATTATAAGCTATCTAAAATGACCTACACAATGAGAATTATATGGAACAACACAAGTGCTGAAGGAGAGAGGTGTATTATGCACGCATACTTTCCCTTTTGAGTTATGACATCATATTCTTGGTAAATTCCCCTCACAGCATAGCAACTTTCAAGAAACAAAAAAAGATTGTGGGGGTAATGAAAAATGCAAACAGCTGAAAATCATGCAAACTACGATTGGCTGGCGACTAGACCCTACCCCTCGACTCGCTGAAACGTCAATCACAATGTCATTTCAGTCGGAGTATAGGTCAGTAGTGGTACAAAACAAATACATAAATATAGTTGAAGAAACATACCTTAATTTTTGATGGCAAATGTACTCCTCCTCCGATCATTCCTGCATATGAACTCGTCACATATGGCATCAAGGTCGAGTTTCATCGATTCATCTCTGTGAGCGTTGAGAAGGGCGATGGCATTAAGACGATCCTGCCTCATTATAGAACACGTTTTCACCCTCCGCAGACAAGAAAACGATTGCTCAGCGGTGCAGGACGTTACCGGAATCGTCAGCACTACACGCAAGAATTTCACTAGTTCAGGCAGTAGGTGAAACAGGTGGTTTTCCTGTTTGAGGTATTTCACTATGTCATCCAACAAACTAATACTCGCAGAACACTACTTTGGATAATCTCATGAAACAGGCTTCGGTGGAGAAGCAAGCGTTCTTTGTCCATATCTGATTCGTAGAAACATAAAATATCGAATGAATGTTTGTTATCACCAAGAAAAATTTTTCATTTTGATTTAGAATGATTTGAGTTTTGAACCGTGATTCCAAGAAGCTGATGGATGTATCCATTGTTTCATAATACAATCTTCTATATTTGTCACATTATTTCAGTGAATGTTTCTACAGATGAATTGGTGGAGTCATCGTATTTCTTAGGAACTTTTCTTCTATGGGGTAACTTTGGGGAATCAACATCCATATCTTGACATTTTGAAGTTACTTCACCCCACAATGATGCAAAATTGTTTCTCATAAATTTAATAGAAGTTACAAGAGTGGAAATAATCTTATTGGCCTCCTCTAAGTGTAGGGATTACCTCTGTAGTGCTATGTTTACGGTATCAAAGCGACCAAAAAATTTTACCAAAAGTGATAACCTGAAAAAGAAACCATTTGTCTGCATATTAATCAAAAAGCCGTTTGCCTTGGCCCCAGTGCCTGAATTGTCATTTCTTGAAACATTTAGAAAAAATTCCTGAAGTTCTGTATAGTTGGACAAAACTGAAGACATTGCCAAGTATCTTGCGGCCCACCTTGTAGGACAAAGTGGTTTCAAATTTATAGAGGTGTCTGCCTTCAGGTGAGCAAAAAGATCTAATCTCTTAGGTGAATCTGTCACAAAATGTATTCAGTCCTTCATAACATTCAATGCATTTCGACATTCTGGAACTGCTTTCACAGTGTCTTGTAGTTCAAATGGCTCCGAGCACTATGGGACTTAACAGCTGAGGTCATCAGTCCCCTAGAACTTAGAAGTACTTAAACCTAACTAACCTAAGGACATCACACAGATCCATGCCCGAGGAAGGATTCGAACCTGCGACCGTAGCGGTCGCGCGGTTTCAGACTGTAGCGCCTAGAACCGGTCGGTCACTCCGGCCGGCTTTGTTGTCACACACAGCACCACTAACACTGGGTCTAGCTTCACCATCGCTAAGACTTGCCACATTGTCACATTTCTTCCTAATTATAATCTTGTCCATTTTAAACTGGTCAGTAAGTGACGAAAGATTAACAGCTGAACGGAGTCACAGTAAGCCTAACTGACCACTGGCGATGCCCAGCTCCGGAATATTTACGTTCGCTGTCAACATTAACTGCGGCCTGCTTAACAGTACTGTGCGCCTAACAACAAGTAGCCATGTAACAATAGTGTTGATTATTGTCACGGCCGGCTTTAAGTAGGGGGGGGGGAGGGGCGAACCGTGCCATCGCCCAGGGCGGCACATTTTTGGGGGCGGCAAATCCATCTTGCGTAAATGAAGAAATGTGAGAATAAATAGGAAATACAAATTATTAATAAGATCAAGGGTCTTATTGAAAATTATCTATGGTACAGAAACAGTGTGCTCCGATTTACAAAAAAACGTTTCCTCCAACAAAAATGGCTTAAAATATATTGCACTGTAAACGTATCACTGACTGCTGCTTTGATCTTAAAGACATATTCACAACAAAGAGACGAATGAGTGTGATATGTTAAAATAGGAGCCGGTGCTGATTTGTGTGGTGTTGTACCTAGTGATTGTAAATAGAATTTACAAAAATTAATGAATAGTCTTTAACGTTACCTAGTCCTTCTAGTGATCGGTGTCACTATTGCTCATTAGTTCCTTTTACAAGCTGCCAGCAGGCTGCTGTGGGAGCAAGTGGAGCTCGTCCTAGCAGCCAAAACGCTGCGACCTCATGGTGAGCTTTCGTTCCCCGCATACCTCCGTACAGTACAAGTGTGCGAATAGTACAGATGCAGGGAACAAACCTTGTCAAGATAGTTCGTCATATGCAGAGGTTGGAGGAGTAGAAGAAAGGAATACGCAATACCTCTTAAAATCGGTATTTTTTCCTACATAATCATTACATACTATTATGCAAAAATGTATGCGCAAGTTTTAACAAATTTCCCAGTAAAGGATGAGGAAGGGGGAGAGAGCGGTGAGAAATGCATGTTTGAGTATTGGGAAGGGGGGGGGGGGACGAGGCCCCTACTTTTAACTATTGCGGGGGGGGGGGGGGGGGCACGAAGTAAGTACCTTTCTCCCCTAAGTCGGCGCCACTGAACTGGTTAATTATTAATCGGCAGTTACACAAATACTTTTTATTTACTGATGAGGCACAGTTTACTCGAGATGGTATTAACACAATAAATAATGAGCACGTATGGCCTGAAACATACCCACATGCAATAGTGCAACGCAATTTCCAGCAGCGATATAGCATAAATGTGTGGTGTGGTATAATCAACAATCACTTTATTGTGGCATACATTTCCCCAGGACGTCTAACTGGCGAGACGTACTTACAATTCCTTCAAGAAGAAATGGCCAGCTCGCTCGAAGATGTTCCACTTGCCACGCGATTTCAAACGTATTTTCAACATGACGGCGCGCTTCCACATTTCACCAACGCTGTTACTACACATTTAAATGAACATTTTCCCCGGTAATGGATTGGTTGTGGTGATACAACACGTCTGTGGCCTCCCAGGTTGCCCGATTTAACAACAATGGATTATTGTGTGTGGGGATGGATGAAAGAGATAGTTTATGAGGAGAAAGTCAATGAACAACCCTGTGAAACTGAAACGAGCAACAAAACCTGTTCGTACACGTGCAGCTAAATGCATTGAACTCAGTGGAGACATTTTTGAACATTTATTGTGAATGTATTGTGAAATTGTATGTACACTGCACAACTTCGTTAACACTGAGCTTTGTTTTTTCCGGTTTAACATGAATTCACGTGTGTTATGGTATTAATAAAAGCCGATTTTTTGACACATTCATGCAATTTCAGTTAGCGCTATTACACTCATTTTACCAAAATTAATTTCTCTACAGCTTCTGTTGAAAACTTGGTGCAATTGTCTGGAATTTAAAAAACAAATTGGACCAAGTAAGTAATTTAAAAATTTCATGAAATTGCTTCTTTGCTTCTCGGATGTTCTGGAAAACTACTGCAGATACACATCTGGGACATGTTTTATTAGATTCACCAGATCAATAACAACAAAATATATGGAAATCGTGCTTTACTTTAACCTCGTACACTTTTTCGATGGCTTCACATTAAAGAAGTTGCTAAATTTCAGGCAAAACCTTTTATTAGCCGTAGCTCGGAACTAAACATTTGCAGACCTAGGTTTGTATGAACTTTTTTCTTTAGTTTTACTTGTAGAATAACATATTAAAATATTTACATATCTTCGTGAATCGCCCTGTATAAGGGGCGATCGAAAAGTTTTCGTTTGAGGGCGCTGCTGCAGCGTATATGCAACGTGGCGCGACTCCGGTAAGCACCGACATGGAAACAAGAGATCAATGTGGTATTCGTGTCTTCCGATGTGCGTCCAGTAAATGCGGAAACACGAACTATGGCGACGGAATTACCAAATGCATCGAAACATCACCAACGAGCTGTTATTCTTTTCTTGGATGCCGAAGGACAAACACCGGTAGACATTCATCGGAGAATGAAGATGTGTTTGGGCCAGCATGTCTGTCCCAAACCACCATTGTGGAATGGTGCTCCAAAGAGTGCCCCTGCTTCATAACGCACGTCCCCATATCGCGAATGTCGTGATGCACAAGTTATACCATCTCGAGTGGGAGACATTCGAGCACCCGTCCTATAGTCCTGATCTCTCCCTAAGCGATTATCACGCCTTGGGTCCCCTAAAAAATAGTCTTGGACAGTCGACGAGTCCTATCGGACGAAGACATGAAACATGCATTTGCTGACTTCTTTATTCAGCAGGACACAGTGTTTTACCAAACGGGTACCTTCAACCTCGTGCGTCGCAAGGACGATTGCTTCAGTGTTCAAGGTGATTTTGCCACCTTGGCATACCGATTCTGGACTGTATGGCCTTCAAATGGAAACTCATTGATCGGCCCTTATAAATTCCGTGTCCCTTCTGTGTGTAGTTTGGAGCAGATAATGCTCGCTACATGTTTGGCGCATTGACGACAGTTCAAGTATCAGCCAGTGTTGCTCGAATATCATTCATCTCGAACACCGGGATTTGTGGTTTAGGCGTCGTAAGTGTTTTGACTATATTGCATTTCAGTGTAGATTTTCATCACCACTTAATGACTATTGACGCTTTTGTATCAGTCTTAAATTGGCTTCGTAAACCCCTGAAGTAGCAAGTGTCTGTTAAAATGCTGTTAAATGCAGTATCCCATGCGTTATCATATTAGATTGAGTTAAGAGCCGTCGCTGGACGGGTGGACGTGTCAGGCAAGAAATGATGGAAAATAAACACAGGTTCTGCAATCATTGCTGAGGGAACATTGCAGCACGTGTGGTACCAACTTATTTACTTTCATTTCTAATATTTCGGAAGACGAATGGCGACTTGTAAGTAACCATAAAAAAGTTCCAGTTCCAGCCCTGTTATAAATCTCCGTAATTCCGACTTTAGATGTTTTTCTTGAAGAAAAATACCTGACTGCGCTGTATTTTCTCCTTTCCACGAGAGCTAGAGGGGGTGGAGGGGGGGGCGTCCGTAGTACTTCATATGATAGGTTGCGGAGGGGCAGCTTGACGATTTGCGTTGTTCGCCCTAGAGCCACTGTCGCGTTGGTATGAGGGATCCTCATTAAGCAACAACGGTGACATTCACTGCTAGCAAATACGATACCTACGGCACTGTATTTTAAAAGAATATATTCAAAATTGCATAGTGCTAGAATCTCGATGCGAACAGTTACATTGCTGGCTCCTCCTCTACTATCGACTCACAACGTGTGATTTTCGTCCTTGCTTCTGACGTCTGGACTGTATAGGGAGCGAGCTCAGAAACTACTGTGATAAGATCCTGTAGTGCCAGGTCTCGGAAAGGTCTGTGACTGTCGCAGGTTAACGTGTCGGTTCCACAAAACATCTATCACGACAGTTATTAAATGTTTTATGACCGTGTGCTACTACCATACAGACATGCCCATTGTTGAAACCAGAAACAAAGACGATTACACTCTCACAGGGGTTGCTATCCGTCCCGATATATTGGGACCGTCACCGCTGTACTCGTAGACCTTCCTGTGCCAACATTTCGGTAAGACCCAATTTCTTCCAGATTTTGCAAAATACTGTTACGAGCTTGGCTCAAGTATTGGAGTGACGCCATCTTTTAGTGCAACATGTAAATGCAGCCTCAGTTAGTTTCATCTATGTCAACAAGTATATGTTGACAAGGTCGTCTCACAGGCGGCGTTGCGTGTTGCGCATTCTGTATCGACGATGCAAACACCTTCTGAATCAGCGCCCTCATTCGAGAGTAGTACGAGGCAGAAACTATTTAAGCAGCGACATCTGGAAGAATCGGGCAGTTCCCATCTGAACAGCGATCTGATAAGACGATTTTTTTCTAAATCTAATACTAACAATAAGTGCAAGTTAGTAATGTTTGTAGTGTTTACTGCGGGTTTATAGGGCATGAAGTGTATAGTGAAGCTTACTTCGATGACTAAAATGTTATTGTCGACTGTTTACCGTCTAATAAACTTATCATAGCTTACACGAAAACTCCTAAGGATGGAAATAGACTGTCACTTTTCTGATGATTACACAAAAGAGTGATCTTTTTTCAGAAAGGGCCATAGGAATCAGGAAGCGTTGTGTGAGACATCAAAGCCTATTTCGACATTAATGATTAAGGAAGATTCACAGGGAGTACTGATCGTTGCTGCTGTAGAACTAACCGCTTATAAAGTTGTCAGGCAACATCAATCCTTCAGTTCTCTTGACTGTACCGTAAAACTGAATGCCGCAATGCATCCTGACTCCAAAATCAGCGCAAAGCACTCTACGACGAGGATCAAAGCCATAGCGATTGTTAAAAATGTTCCCGCACCACACTCGTATGTCCGAACGCATAAAACAATTGCAAGAAGTTTCATTTTACGGTGCAGGCACCGACTCATCGAATCATAAGGTTTAAAAGATGTTTCCTTTAGGTTTACAGTACTTTACTGAAACTGGTGGAATCCGACAGAATCTGTCAAAGTTTGATTCGCTGAATAACGAAACATCGAAGACAACTGCAAATATTGTCCACAATATTATATCAAGTGATGTTGGAGTCTTAACTGCTGACACTGGAATAATCGTCATGAAAATATTTAATTATTTTTCAGTATACACGGTAAGGACAGAGAAGCTGAAAGAGTTCTGCTTATACGTTGACGTCAGTCATCAGACTCTTCTCACTCGCTCAAAAACAAGATTGCAGAGCGATATGAAGTGGGACAAGCATGTAATGGCAGTTGTGGGGAAGGCAGATAGTCGTCTTCGGTTCATTGGTAGAATTTTGGGAAGATGTGCTTCACCTGTAACGGAGACCGCTTATAAAACACTAATACGACCTATTCTTGAGTATTGCTAGAGCGTTTGGGATCCCTATCTGGTCGGATTGAAGGAGGACATAGAAGCAATTCAGAGGCGGGCTGTTAGATTTGTTACTGGTAGGTTTGATCATCACGCGAGTGTTACGGAAATGCTTCAGGAACTCGGGTGGGGGTCTCTAGAGGAAAGGAGGCGTTCTTTTCGTGAATCGCTACTGAGGAAATTTAGAGAACCAGCATTTGAGGCTGACTGCAGTACAATTTTACTGCCGCGGCTTATATTTCGCGGAAAGACCACGAAGATAAGATAAGAGAGATTAGGGCTCGTACAGAGGCATATAGGCAGTCATGTTTCCCTCGTTCTGTTTGGGAGTGGAGCAGGGAGAGAAGATGCTAGTTGTGGTACGAGGTACCCTGCGTCACGCACCGTATGGTGGATTGCGGAGTATTTATGTAGATGTAGATGTAGATGTAGAAGATGGCTGTTGTTAACTCGCGCAGTTGAGAGAATTCTTAAGCTCTGGATACCATTACAACAATTTTTTGACAAGGAAGACAGGTCACTTAAAATAATTTCGGTTTTTTTCAGTTGTCTGATCAGTGAAATTTACTTCATGTTTCTGCAGTAAAACTTGTCTCTGTTTTCGTGGAGAAGAATAAAGTCTCGACAATTGAAATAAGAAATATATTAATCGACACTCAAATACGTCTGAGTGAAAGGAAGACAGCCAAATTTATTGCCATGGAAACCAAAATAAATTTGAACAAATTTAAGAATGAGAACCGTAACAAAGAAATAATTAATTTGATTTCGAAATTTGAGGAAGAGACAATGGATTTATATAGCACAACATTCGATTACTTGGAGAGATAGGCTATTTCTTTTAATAAATATCAGGTATTTGATTGGATGTCATATCTGAAAGTCCAGGCTGGGTGACGATTGAAGACACTATTATATAACTGACCAAAAATGTGAATATTTCAGGCGGCAATTGTTTTTGGGGATATATATATCTGAAGAGCTTTATAGAAACTAATCGTGACTCAGAAGAATGAAAATCTAAACACTCCGTGGCAGAAAGGTGGATTCACTTTCTTAAGGAAACCGAAAATCCTGAACCCAAATGCTAACTGTTAAAATTATGCGAGTATCTGTTTTCTATTCCCGCACACAACGCCACTGTAGAAGGTGTATTTTAGCTGTTGTCGGCCCAATGGGCTGATGAAAGAAATCGATTGCTGGCAGGGACTGTGGAATCAATGTTAAAGTGCCAGTTTAACTATAAGTTGACGCATGGAGTTTAAGAGAGAAAAGACTTGTTGAAAAAGGTAAAATCTTCCGAAAACTATGGTGTGCGAACTACTTCTGCCGCAACAAGTTGCTTGTAATTGTGTTCTAAATAGAAAGTGATCATATAACAAAAAAAAATTTACGTAATTTCTACATCCCATCTCAGAGTGTCCCTACGAGGTCCCTGCTAGAAATGGCAACCCTACTTTCACACTGATACTACAGTATATAACTCAGAGAAGTGACAGAAAACCCACTTACACACGTACATCTTTCAGTAAATTGCTACGAAACTGAATCACTCGAGGTACACTTGCAAAATATGGAATACCATACAACAGCGTTATCGTCTCTAACAGGATACAGCGTGACCGTGCATGTAAAATGGTTTCCAGTCGTCTCGGATTAGATAAGTACAGGTCCCGTGTGGTTTTCAAAGGAATCTTGTACCATTCTTCCTGCAAAAAAAGTGTCAACGTCAGGTAACGAGACGAAGGTGGATAGCGTTCACTCACCCTTCTATCTGTAGTGGATCACAAAGCCCCAATAATGATTGAGATCTAGTGACTGGCGGCCTGGGGAGATGCGGTGTAAGGTGTCAGGCAAATCCAACACCTTCCATGAAAACCCTGACATGATAGCAAATCCGGCAATATGTCACATAGCTCCGAATAAATCCTGACATTAAATTAACCAAAGTAATACGATCAACGAGTGAGCAAATGGAATACCACAGACTAACGCAAGAACGTCTAAATGCATGTCATATCTTGCCACCGTGAAACAGATGCAGTTCCGAGGGGAGAAACGAGAACAGAAGCCGAGAGCAGAGTCGTGCAGGCTCGAAAGCCCTATGATAAAAGGGGGACAATGGGTCACCCGCATCGCCGGCTGACGGCCAAGAGGTCCATCGCCCAGCCAATGTTAAAAGATAGAGCGCATAAGGCTTCACGCAGAACTGCAGAAGTCTCATCTATTACATCCCCTTGTTACGTAATACTAGTGTCGATCGTCAATTAAACTTCATGGTATTCACATTTGCTACTTGAAGTTAAAATCTGAAATGCGATGATTTTTCTGTTACACAATTATTGAGAAGCCACATCAGCCACTGCAATTTATGACAAGTTAAATAAATAATTAATGATAATTGAGGGTCACTGTAGACTATTTTTGATGGTTTTCTCTTTTATGAAACTTAAACTTAGATTATAGATGTGATATGGCATAGGTCATCCTTCGATCAGTTATAGAACTTGGAAACCCATTCAGGGAATATTCGTTCGCATTTTTGTTGAACACAGATGGTTTTTATCATCCTGTATTAAAATATTTCCTTTTATCAATAGTACAATTTATAAACAATGTTTTGTGAGTAGAATAAAAATTCCAATGGTAAACTTAACTGCTTTTTCGACATTATTTTACCAGCTAACTAAAAATAGAAAAGCCTTGAACCCTTTCCACTAAATTTAGTTAGTATTAAGATTCTTTTACAGGGAGTGTAGTGGAGCTGACGCTGAAATCACTAAATATCTGATGATATCATCGCTAGGCTCACTGAACTCTTCTGAACTCTTCATGTCATGTGTGGTCTGGCGTCTCCTTACCAGCAACAGGTCCCAGGTTCAAACTAGTCAATTCCCTAAAAAACACGCTCAGAGCGTCGTTGCGCGAAATTGGTAGGGAGACACGACATAGAACAAACAGACACCACGCAGAATCTTAGAGCGTAAATTCATTCCAGTGCTCATAAAACCAGTCTTTGACGATTTTAGGTCTGTGAACAGCGGCCTTGTGGGCATGGAACACTGAAACACCAATGGGGAACAAACATTTTGTCGCAGAATAGATCTGATCGGCCAAAATTGTCTCGTAGTCCTTGTTGAGCATATCTGGGGAGCCTTGCAACCTGCTGATCTCCACCCCTGCAGGATTAATGGTGTCAGTTCCCTCGAGCACTATTTCAGACAATAGTCGAGTCCATGCCACTTCGTATTGCGGCTCTTCGTGGTTCTCGCGGTGGCCCTACACGATATTAGGCACGTATACCAGTTTATTTCTTTCTTCAGTGTGAATTCCAGATTCTCACTACTGCGTTTACAGTATTACTACATTTCCACTGGATTCATAGCTCTGTCGGTAGTGTATCTGGGTTCAGTTCTCTACTGGATTCGAGATATATGTCTTTGAAGAAGAATGTTTCTCTCTATGTCCAGTGAGGCGCGTGTGAATGTGAGCGCGTTTGTCGCGTGTGTTATTGGTTACATACACTACTGGATATTAAAATTGCACCACCAAGAAGAAATGCAGATGATAAACGGGTATTCATTCGAGAGCAGCAATGTCGCGATACGATAAACCGCAATGGCGATAGGCTACAATCCTACCTTCATGAAAGTCGGAAACGTGATGGTACGCATTTCTCCTCCTTACACAAGGCATCACAGTAGCGTTTCATCCGGCAACGCCGGTCAACTGCAGTTTGTGTAAGAGAAATCGGTTGGAAACTTCCCTCATGTCATCAGGTCGTAGGGGTCGCCACCGGCGCCAACCTCGTGTGAATGCTCTGAAAAGCTAATCATTTGCACATCACAGCATCTTCTTCCTGTCAGTTAAATTTCGCGTCTGTAGCACGTCATATTCGTGGTGTAGCAATTTCAATGGCCAGTAGTGTAAAAACGCAGCTAGTTCATTGCACTCATTTCAGGATTGCCGATGTTGATTCATGTGGCAAATTAGTCAGTAATCTGCAATGCTAAGTAACTGATTAAAATGATGATTTCTGGCTTATTATTGATAAAAATATGGCGACATTTTGTTTATTTTTTATTTAACAATTGGCTGCAAGAAAATGAAAAAACCTGCAATCCAGGCTGTCGTAGGTTTGAGCAGTTTTAGCCATTTCGTGCAGTGCTAGCAAGGCGTCTCGTGACTATTGTATGTAGCGCTCGAAATATGATCTGGGAGTTACGAGGCTCTCAATAGTTCAATACGTGAATACAGTGACCATTTGAGGTGAGTATGCCTGTCATCTGGACTGCTAGTGATACGAGGCCGTTGGGATCCAGCACGGCGTTCCGTATTACCCTCCTGAACCCACCGATTCCATACTCTGCTAACAGTCATTGGATCTCGACCAACGAGAGCAGCAATGTTCAAAGTGCGGTCAACGCGAACAAGAGGTGACCGAGACGTGTAACCAACAGCAACCCATACCACCAAGCCGGATGATACGCCAGTATGACGATGACGAATACACGCTTTTAGCCGGCCGGGGTGGCCGTGCGTTTCTAGGCGCTACAGTCTGGAACTGCGTGACCGCTACGGTCGCAGGTTCGAATCCTGCCTCGGGCATGGATGTGTGTGATGTCCTTAGGTTAGTTAGGTTTAAGTAGTTCTAAGTTCTAGGGGACTGATGACCTTAGAAGTTAAGTCCCATAGTGTTCAGAGCCATTTGAACCATTTGAATACACGCTTCCAATGTACGTGACGAAAAGTACAGACGACGATCAAAATATTCTCATTGTCAGAATTA
The DNA here is from genome assembly GCF_021461385.2 of Schistocerca piceifrons. NCBI lineage: Eukaryota > Metazoa > Arthropoda > Insecta > Orthoptera > Acrididae > Schistocerca > Schistocerca piceifrons. The sequence continues at coordinate 827,797,964 of NC_060138.1, forward strand.
CTAACATGTATTTATTGTCTGATGGTGAGCATTTTGATTTTGACTATTCGGCATTCACATTTTTCCATTTCTCTTCTCTGTTATATAACCTATATGTTTTATGATAAGTTCAAGAGATTTAGACATTTAAATTTCTTAAAATGAACAGAGAACTACTGGATTAATTTATTTAGTGCTACAAAACCGACGCATGAGTAAGTGGTTAGTCATTAAAATCATTTTTGGGTAGATATTTTAAAAATGCCTGCTAAGTGTTTGTGGTTATTAACACGCAAATTTCATACACATGGATGGCTTGTCAATGCCCAAAAATTGCAAATCTACTCCTAATTGTTCGTCAACTGGGACTGCCCATTTCACTAACGTATTTCGTTTTTCGGTTGTTTCCAGTGTTAACACTGGAAAATATTTCTTGTCCGTTGTTGACGGATTAGAACACTGGAACCGTTGAAGTCGAATAATTTGTAATGAATTAGCTTCAAATGGTTCAAATGGCTCTGAGCACAATGGGACTTAGCATCTGAGGTCATCAGTCCCCTAGAACGCAGAACTACTTAAACCTAACTAACCTAAGGACCACACACACGCATCCATGCCCGAGGCAGGATTCGAACCTGCGATCGTAGCAGTTGAGCGGTTCCGGACTGAGCGACTAGAACCGCTCGTCAACCGTGGCTGGCAGGAATTAGCTGCAGCCAGTTACTTTTATAGGCGTTTATTTTTCCATGATGACATTGCAACATGCCTGACATCCAATCTTCAGATGTTTACATAAATTTATCTCACATGGGCATTATTTCTTTACTAACGGTGTTACAAAGTTTTGCAACGCAACTTTTTAAGACAGGTGTAAAATGCCGTAAGTAAAGAAACAATGTTCACGGAGCGTAAATAAAATGTAAAGGTCTACAAAGATGCTTTGAACAATGAATGTAATCTCAAAAAGTGTGTTTTGAAGCTTAATTTGTTGGCGCGTCGTGTTGGGAAATGGGTGCCATTCATATTGGTGCGTTACGCCATAAACGTTAACATCACGGTCGCTGTAGGTTTCACTTGCACTATGAGCGCTGCTACCGCGTCACGTGACGAGGCAGAACGCGAGCGTATGTGAATAAGCCCCGAATAACCAAACGTTGCCCATGCCTGGTTTAGAGTGTAAGCGTTAGAGATACGCATAAGAATGAAGCGTCCCCAGAAAATATTATTGCTGACTAGCATTTGTTTTCAGAATAGCACGAAGTTTTGTTTACCCCTGCGTAAAGATTTTATGAACAATGCACGTGTGGTGACCATCAAACCTGTACGAGCCGCAAAGAAATACGGAGAGTAAATGTTTGTGGAGCTGAACGCTATGGGCTATCGGAAAGTCAGTGAGTAAGAATGCTTTTACCTTCATACTTGTAACAGATAATGTGTGAGAATCTTTTACGGGAAGACAGAAGAAGCGAATTCTCGGTAGCTAAGCAGTTAGAGCACTCACTTGTCATGAGGGAGGATAAATGTCTCCGTCGGGAGCGGCGCACCTGAAGAAACATGCTGCCCGTCACTAATTGCGTTGCATACCGCGGCCGACGGAAACGAGATTCCAGAATTCCTAATGAATTATCGCTGGAGTGACAGCAGCCCCTTTTGGTCTGGAGTAATGGTTTGACAGCGCAGCTCGTTGTGTATGCCGTATTCGCGTACTGGAGGAACCAAGTTAATTACACACGGGGAAAGCAATAATTAGAAGGCGCCGTTTCTCCGGTTACAGGCTACTCGCAGCACAACAATCAACGTCGCCCGAGCAGAATAACAATCAACACGAACAGAATAGTAATAGGATACACGTCATCCGCGAGGAGTTTCCTTAACTGGTTTCGCTTCATTTTCGATGCATAGGAAGATCGACAGCGGTGTTACTCTTTTTCTAGTGAGGCAGTTGAAAAACTGGGGAAAACACTGTGCAAAGAGCTGCTCAAATCTCGATAATGCCGAGTGCCATTTGGAGCAGCTTGTCTCCCAGACGAAGAATGCCAAGATGCGCTATTCCCAACAAGTCGAGGCAGATATCGGTGAAACATTTTTCACTTCGGGGCAGAAGCATCACTTGGAACTGGTCACTACTTCAATAAGAAAGTAATTTTTGTACCCGAATGTAGTGGTACTGCTGATCACTTCAACTACGTAACCAACTTTCTCCTAAAGATTACGAAAATGTAACATAAAGAAGATACGGATATGATCCAAGCGCCGTAATAAAAACCGATGTCCTGTTTTTTCGACAGTTTTTCACACTTTGTTACGCAGATTACATTTTCTTTCTTACCTCCACCTCGAAAACACAACTGTCAAACGGTTTAAGTATATGAGTAGGACAAAGGCTACATCATTCACAGCAAATGGTAGGAATCTACCCAACCATAACATAACTGACATTTGTGCCAACAACAACGGCAGGTATTAAAATACAGTCAATGTTAAATCGTAAACCGTCGATTGCCGATCATTAGCGGACTCTTTCAACAAGTGAAACAAACGCCGAACTCAAAAGATGAGTTATATTAGCGTACTTTGACGTCTCTTTGCCGTGACACACACTATTTGGCACCCTACCGTACGGATAAGCTTGGCAGTGGGAGCCTCACAAGCGTGTGACCACCACCACCTAAAGAGAAGGCCGCGGCGCGCTCTTGTGACGTCACGCAAAGCGGGCCAGGGTTGGCTTGGCGCCGCGCTTAAGGATTCGAGACGCACGGCCTGCAAATCTTTGTCGAACGGTTTTACAGAACCTGTTCCGTAAAAAATAATTAATTTCTGAAATACTTCTAGCTTTATATGGCAGCTTCATGATGAAGTGCCAATCATTTCGATAATGGTCATAACTATTGTGGTATTTCACAGATGAGTATCAAATTTGAGAACGTTGCCATCAAAAATAGGGGTCGCTATGAATTTGTGTTTGATGCATATTATACATTCTATTGCTGAGTGTGAAATACAGATGAGGTACGGAAATTTTCGTAAAACTTTAGATCAATATCTGCTTCCAATCTCGAACAAATTGAGCATCTGCGGCAACTTCACTTACGATCGCAACGAGCGGGAATGAAATATTCATAATGCCTCTCATATCTCGTAAACCGCTGGAGATAACGAAACGAGATCTTTGCAAATGATACCACGCAAAGAGAAGAGTACTTTGCGTATGGTTAAAATACGTAACTTTATCAATCGCGATATAGCAGAAGCTATAATTTATAATTCTTTTTTTTACCGGTAATGTAATTGCTTAAGACTTATCAATAGCCAGTGAAAACGTACGAGTGCGGGATGTAAATAATATTGCGATATACATGATAAAACAAGGTACATTTGTGAAAAATGCACTGTGATTTTCTGGACCAGACGACTATTATTTACACTCACTTGAAAAAGTCTGCACTAATACAGTGTATAATATTAAATTCCTCTGCCTTCAGTATCCTAAATAAATATTCTGTAACTGTTTACAGAACGCCCTCAGGAAAGCTGAGTACATTCCCCAAGCAAACAATCACTTTTAACTCACCTTTTCTCAGAAACAAAAACAATTATTCGTTGTTATTGTAATGTAAATTTTCTTTCCTGTAAAAATATGGCAGATTTTGAGCATGTAATGAGCCGTGTGCAGGTGTTGACTTTCTCACAAGAGTTGCTAAGAACTTTACAAGCCTGATTGACAATACTCTGCAGATAAAAGAATTAGCAACATATGTTTAAGTGAAATTTTAGATGTATTCTTGACCATAATGGTCAGCTGTTCAAAATGCATGCTGTAAGCCCTGCAAACAACAGTAGTTTTATCAACAGGACCTTTATATAAGTCAACAGTGAAAATCTACAAACCTTCAGCAGACATTTGCAGCAGTTGGAATGAGACAATGTGTCACGCTAAAAATGTCACTAATAAATTTAACCTATTTCTAGATTAATTTGTTCCATTGTTTCAAGCTGTATTTCGTAATAGAATTTCATTAAGTGTCTACCTACGTTACTGCAGGAGATAGTGACTCATTAAGGGAATCAAGCTATCCTATAAACAAAAAGGGAATGCTGTATACAATACTGAGAATTGTATTAACTCCAGGGATGGATCAGAAATCACTGCTGGTGACTACATCAAGTTAAATTCTTTGTAATATGTAGACAGATTACTGTAACACGAGAACGGTAGTACTCAGCATGCTTAAAATGATGTAATTATTAATAGTTTGTTAATGTAGGACTATAAAACACTAGAAGTAATGAACTATAATTTATTTAAGTCAGTCATATGTACATCTACTTCCTGAAAATGCTGTTACAAAATCCAGGGCACAACATGGTTCCATTACAGAAATAGATCACGATTTCCATCTTAAAAGGCAGCAAGCCTTTTCTACTTTCAGAATGATTGATTAGTTGTACACATTTGATATATTGTATTTTGTGAAAAATTACAGTTGCAAAACATGTCAGATGCGTATAACAAGTTACATTACCAGTCTTACAGTCTATAAAATTTAATAATTGTGACTAACAATGACTTATGTTGCTGACAAAAGTATTAACTCAGACAGAGTAATAGAGCAACAAACATTTCTTGGAATGTATGCACCATGATATAAAGGTGTACTGGGATGAGGCACTACTGAAGGACATTCAACGAAGTGAAAATGTAGCTAGTCGTTGGAAACTAATAAGAAATGGTAATACTGAGTACGACAACGTATCAGACCAACCTCACATTACAGTTGAATACCTGATCCACAACTGAAAGAACTCTTTTATATTGTTACTGCACAGCTATGCAACATTTGTTGAAAACCCTGCCATAAGCTAGAAGTAGGCCAATTTCCTTGTAATGAACTGAAGTGTGAACAAAATAAATCAGAGGAACTAACTCTGGGATTAACTAAAGATGTACAACATAAATCAAAACTGTAACAATTTTACACTGATTCCAAATTAAACTTAATGGTGTAGGATATAATGTCCTACACATTCAAATAAAATGCAGCAACATGACACTCCTTAATGTTTGTAAGAATACTCTCCCTCTATATAGGTGGGAAGAACTTTTCCTTAATTACTATATAAACACCACCTTTCACATTATTCCTGTTAGAATAAACTGTTTCAATTTAACTGACTGTATGGAACACTGAAGCTGTATTTTAATGCTGTGAAGTGATTTTCTATATCACAAGATTCTACAGCTACTGGCAGAAACAGTTCAAGAACACACTTTTCACTCAGTACCAAAGTGTGTGCTGTTATGAAATTTTCTAGCATATTAAACACATGTGCGGTCCTAGTCTGACACACAGCGTCACACTACCAAGGGGTTTCATAAGTTTAAAAAAACAACACAATAAGTAACAAACTAAAGGTCACAGTCTGGATGAGATGCAAATTTGGGAATGGAGACCAACTACTGTGTCTGATATTAAACTATTCCAAACTGTGAGTGGAATAAGCAACTACTAGAATGTAACTATGTCTCAGTAAAATAATATATGCAAAGCGATAACTAATTGTTACCCATATGCAACAATACTGACAGCTTGTATCAAAATTTAGATGAACAGCTATTATGAGAAGTAACTACATTAGGAAACACCCTGGTGTCATTCTGATTCAGGACAATGGGAGAAATCCATTTTTGGCTAACCCTTTTGTAGTATTATAATATTCTATCGCAAGTTTTATACGTCTGCATGCCAAAATAATAACCTCTAATTACATACATAGTTATAATGAATTACATGAGGTTTAATACAGAATTACTTTAACAGATTTCTTCTTGTTGGGCAGCACATGCTCAACAAATTGAAAGGAAGATGTAAATATTTGTGCACAGAATAGCTGAAAGACATAAAAACTTTACTAGGAAAAACTGGCCCAGTTTCAACCTTAGGCCAGTATCAGGTGCACAGATGGATGTGTACACAAACTGATAAAATTTTACAATGATGAGATTGAAACTAGCCATTAGTGCTGGACAAAGTATTTACTTCAGCTGAATAGTCTGCATGGAAACAGTTGTGACCTTCTGACATTTGAAACTGTTGGAAGCAAATTATCCACAACTTACAGGCTTTATGGACCAAATGACTATTAGTGTGCATTCAGTTGAAGGTACTACACCAATATGGATTATGGAACCTGCCTCTGCTTTCAGTGGACCAAATACAGTGTAACTGAATATGAGAGACATAATAGAAATTTTCTGTGACATCTGATAAATGTGCTAGCATGTAAAATGTGCACAAATTAAAATGTGCTAAGCTTCCGTTTCTTAAAAGAAGCAGTAAAGGTGTCATTCTTTTTCTTAATATAATTATTTAATAATGCGTTGGTGGATGCTTTGACTAACAACTTCAATATTTCATCTGCCGAATGACCATTACTGCAAATAAAGTCTGTTAAGAAGAAACTTTTCTTCTGAACAGCATTTATGGTTACATTTTGAACAAGCACCCTTTGACTGTTGGATGACAAAAATTTTTTTTCATTAGGGGCAGATATTAATTTCTGCACAGTAATGTAATTGTAAATAACAACATTCACAACATCAGGCTGAGGGAATAACAGACCACCCCTGTCCAAATTTTTGATTAAACTAAGATGTTGTTCACCATGCAGACACATTTCTTTGTCTAAGAGAAGGTATTTGCTGCACACCTCACACTGCTGTTTCTTCAGTACACTGCGAACACAATACCCTGCTAAATATGTTAATATTGGAAGGTATGTTTCTGCCTGCCTGAAATCTTCCTCCAAATACATAATGTCAACCATAAACTCAGAGTCTGTTTGTATAGTCTCTTTTGTGTCATCATTACAATTAAAGATGAACCCTTCTGCAACAGGCAGTTTACCAAAAGTACTTGAATTCAACATGAGTGGTAACATGTTCTGCATCCTCATCTTCGCTTCCACTTCAAAAATCTGTCTCACAGATATGAGATACTGAGAGCCAGCCATTGAACGGTAACTGCTAAACCTTGCTTCCAGAGAATCAGTCTGAATTTTTCCAGGCAAAAAATAAGTGAAACCAAGCTCTTTAGTACAGTACCTTGCCATCTCAATCAAACCATAGGTTGTGTGTGTCAGAGCTATATGTGTATCTTTTGAAAGGGTATTATTTTTCAGGCCTAAGTCCTTCCACTTATCAAGCCACACAAGAAACTTTTCCAAAAAAACTAATTTTTCATCATTATTACTTAAAGACAGAGGGCACTGGAAGAGATCATTTAGTTGAACACCTTTGTGAACTGTCTTAACATTTACAATTTTCCACCATGTAAGTATAATTTTAATAAATTCTGCAGTGGTCTGGTAATGTAACAAGTTTTTCTGTTCTCCTAAAGTTGAAACAGCTTCAGCTGTATATTCACTGAATACCTGCAAAACAAGGCTCACATTCTGTTTCTCAAGTGAAGATGGATAAAGAGACTTCAAAGAAAGACCATAAGAGTGCTTAAGTAGACCATTACATTCAATCTTTATGAAGCTGCCTCAATGCTTCAAAAGATGCCATTAACACCTGACAATCATCACTGCTTCCATCAAATTGTGGATATTTGAGCAAAACTTGAGAGTCCTTTTGATTAACCCAATTATTACGAATACACTTAAGGATGTGGACAGAATCAATTATAAAAAATAGTGGCTGAGTTGGATTAGCTGGATGTGGGTAAACTATACTGAGTTTTGGAGGTGAGCTAAAAAGTGCCATAGATTTCCTATTTAAAGCATTGTTGTCACTAACTACACAAATAACTTTGAAACCAATGTCATAAAGGCCACATAATATTTTCTTCACATACAAAAATAACTGTTCAGCTGCAAGGTTTCGCACTGGAAGGACATGCACTACTTCTTTAAAAGAAGACAGCAATGATTGTACCATAAAGACATATGCTGTAGTAGCAGCCTTGTCACTATCAAATGCTGCCCCCACAATGTTTCCTCCCTTGTAATCAAAATAAGGTTTAATATGAATTTCATCCATCATTAATGAAATGGTACAATCACTTTCCTGCAAAGATTTAAATCTTTCCTTAATATACAGGAGCATAGCACCTTCATTTTGTTCATTATGAGGACCATTAGTATATGACGAACATATTTTCTGTAAAGTTCTTGGATGAGGAAGAATAAGATTGCCAGATGACCTCAAAAATTTATAGGCATGAGGGGAGATAGAATGCAGGATACAACAGAATATAGAAAAGTGAGGATTAAACCTATAGTTTTCCTCACAGCTACATAGCAACTTAACTTGCTCACTTAAGAATTGAATTTGTTTCTGTTTTTCTTCATCTACAGAACTGCACATGTCATTTAAAATGTCCTGTATAAGAAGGCACTGGATTTTTAATGAATTTTCTTTTGCACTGACTAATTCTTTCACTTTGTCTAATACTGCAAACAAATCATTCATATTTGAAAGTTTGTGTGATATTTTTCTACTGCCTATCTTTCTTATCTCAGTGTTACTTCGATAGGCAGACAACTGCAAATCATTTGTCACTACTACAGATACAACACAGATGGAGCAGGCAATACAGTAAGCAATAGAAATAAGACACAGTCACTTCTCCTAACAATGGTCCATTCACTGGAAATGGTTTCTCTTTCTAGGCACTGCAGAAATGCTTCAAAAGTAGAAAATAACTTCCTCGAATCATACTCTGTTTTGGTTACTATACTGTCTTTAATTGCTTGTAGAAGATGTTCATTGTCCAATCTAGCTCTCCTTTCCTCTGCACTTTCTCGAGAGCTTGTGGATGGAGTAGACAAATAGCTTGGGCAGCCTGGTAACACTGATGGGACAGCACCCTCTCTAAGCCTCGGTCTTGAAAGCTTGACAGAAAGCTTTGTGCCTTTCACTTCATCATAACATTCTGTATGGCGGCAGATGTCAGATTCGGTGAAGTGAAGTTAACAAACCTAAAACAAAGTAGTGTGAGTCAGTACAATATACAGCATGATCTAGAGATGTGTGTCTGTATGTGAAAGTAAAAAACACTGGATACTCATTCATTTTCCACCAATATCAGCTTGACAGGTCACACCTTAGTGGAAGTACACAAATTATTTAGGCCTAACAGCAATATACCATGTTCTACAACAACATGCATATTCCATTTTAATATTCTTTTATTAATTAGTACTATAAGCACTATGAGCATACCTCACCAGGCATCAGTATATGATGAATATACCTGTGAACTGCTTGTGTTACAGCAGTACTGTGATATTTATGGAACTGTAAGAGTGAAGTTCCTATTATGGATTAAGTGGCACCAAATTTCAGTAATCTGTTGGATTCTGCCTGTTAACATAGCAATTATTTTATAATTTTGACTTTACAGTTTCTTCATTGACATGGTATAAGAGATATCAACAGCTGCAGAATACTATTTCACTGTGTGTGTTTTTATACCAGTGCATATTAAAACTGTGTCATTGCAGGTAACACTGAATGAGGGTCTTGAAATATGCCTAGCACAAATTTCATGTTTGGATAGAACAACAACTCCAAAGCAAACGCATGCCAAACACAAAATAAAGTTGAACAGATGCCAACATAAATGACACACCTCAGTAAGACAGTCATGACCATCCAACTGGGAGTATGTTAAGAAAATATCCACTAAACATTCCGTGCCAAGCTGTGCCGTATGAACTAAATGACACTTGTCATTTCAATTAACCATCTGGAACATTTAAAATACCGGACAAATTAAGTAACTGGATGCGTTATTAACAAGAATGTCGTTATACGAGGCGGCTCAAGTGATACAGAACGCCACTGAAATCTGTTTGTGAAGACAACTATTCTGCATCGTCACCTGAAGTTAGGTTAGGTTGAAAGATAATAATTTGATCGTGGGTTGGCGAATGTCTAACAGGAAAAACTAACACATAGAAAAACAACACAGATATGCTTCATACGGAGAGATCGCTTTTTAAACATCAAAACAGCAATTTCAACATTCGTTAGCACTCATGCTAACTAATGCGAGACTGAAAAACAACACCCACTCACAAATAGAGAATAAAACGTATCGGTAATGCGTAACAAAATACGAACTGCAGAGAAATTTAAACACGAATAAAAAGTAACATGAGCCACAAATTTATATTTCGTTTTCAAAATCAAAATAAAGCCACTTGAACACGAATACTAGGCCTATTTACCGCGAACTTTTGCTCACAATTTTAGTCAAATGTATCCAAAATGCAAGATATTCCACCAGAAAAATAATAATAATTGTACTAGGTATATAGTTTTTACATACCTTCGTGTGCTCAGTGGGTTGGAAATTGTCCCGATGAATTGCTGAAAGCCATTTCCAACGCAGATTCGCATCTTTCGGAAAGGAAAACAACATTACTTTCGGACCAGTTCCGTAATTCCCACGACACCTTGGCACACAACATTTATAAACCATGTTCACAGTAGCTTCACTACACGTAAACTCTGTAATCGCTAGTTTAAAGCACGAACATAGCACTCGATCCAACAAACGTGTAGATAAACAAACGCTTCGAAACACAACATGGTGGCCCGCTTGGAGTGACGTCACGACCTGCTATGAATTTCGCGCCGCGGCCTTGTCTCTAGGTGGTGGTGGTGTGACCCCTTCTTCTCTGCTTCAGAGTGTAAAGTTGTTGGAGACAGAACGGTACTTCAGATTGGAATATTACACTGCCCCTCCGTCTCTAGGAAACTGGTACCGACAACAAAAAACCTCAGTCTTGGAGCCTATGTAAATCCACGCTCAGAAACAGACCGAAATATACATGTTTATAGCCCTTTTCTAGCACTGTGTGTGTGTGTGTGTGTGTGTGTGTGTGTGTGTGTGTGTGTGTAAGGACGTATGCAATGCTCGTATTAAAAAAATTGAAAATGAAACCGACTTTTTTCATCGTGATATGTGAAACTGCATAGAAATATTGCTTTTCTACTCGTAAACAATATTTACGTCAGAGGAATTGTGTGGTCACTGTATGTAACGGCTTATGACATCTGGAAGTGCACTGCAACAAGATACGATGTGCCTACTTCCGCCACAGAATGGTTTGTAAAGCAACGAAATGGAATCTCATGGTGCGTTACTCATCATACAAATTACCAACACTTGTAGTTACATTCCATGTCCAAGGGTCGTTGTATTTGCAGTTTTATCGTTAACGCTGCGAATATTATATTTCGCAGTAATGCTACGATAACAGTGTGTAAGAATGAAACTGCCTGCATTAATCACTGGAGAAAAATTCGATGAAAATTTAACAACAGAGGTAAAGTCTCATATCTTGTGTAATTTAATTACTTTGCCCTAGACTTTTGTTGGTATTGCTCTGCTTGATCTCGAACTTTTAGTGAATAGTTCGTTAAGAGTGAAAATTTCAAACAGACTCAATTTTCGTAAAATAAGTAAGATCAGAGCTGATAAAAAATCCCATCTTCTGCATCTGATCTTTCACAGCGAAACAAATAAATCTCATCCTTGTACTAACGTTGCCCTGAGAAAGGCGTCTAAAGTAATTTCCGTCTTTAAGCTTCAGTCTTGGTTACCTGGCCCAAAGTACGTAAGAGTGAATAGTTCTGAAAATTGAGACAGTTTTTCTTCAACAAAAATATAAAAACAAAATCGGTATACGGGCAAAGGAAGTAAAATGGAATATTTAGCAGTGGCTTTTAAATAATATCGCCACAGGATATGCAAGTAATACGTTTGAACATCTACTTGTTCCCTTAACAAAAAAATGGTTCAAATGGCTCTGAGCACTATGGGACTTACCTTATGAGGTCATCAGTCCCCTAGAACTTAGAACTACTTAAACCTAACTAATCTAAGGACATCACACACATCCATGCCCGAGGCAGGATTCGAACCTGCGACCGTAGCGGTCGCGCGGTTCCAGACTGTAGCGCCCAGAAACGCTCGGCCACCCCGGCCGGCGTTCCTTTAACATTCAAGGAAAAATGTCCCTAGGTTCCTGCTTCGGGTTCAGATAAACCAAATCGTAGTTTAACATGGTATATTTTTTTAGCAGCCGATCATAGCATATCGCACAAAACCACTTATCAAATTCGTTATTGTCGTTACAAAAAATTTACAATGACTTCTTGGGTCTAAATGATTTTTTACATATATCTGTGTGCTCGTTCATGTCACAGTAACGTAAAGAGAGAAACACATTATATTACCTGAACCGCATCCAGAGAAGAAGGCAATTTAAGATTCTTCCTTCACATGTAATACTCGTAGTATTTCTGATTGTTACAAACAATAGAGACTATTGCCTTTCAAAACAATACGCACCAGAAAAAATTTAAGTATATTATTTTTCCCAGAGGATCCGTGCGTAACAGTATTTGGAATAAGTATAGACGTTGAGATAAAGGTACCTGTGGGAATGAAAACATTTCGAAAAACGAACCGAACCGATCGACATGAAATAACAATCATGAATTTATCATACATTCTTGTATATACATTTACACGCAGATAATTATTAATAAAATTATTTATAGTGCCTTACAATACCTCGGTATAAACGGTAGTTGACACAAGTATGTCATCTACGTGTATGTTTTGTTTTTCATTTTCTTTAAGGAATGCAAAAATGTTAGTTGATTTAATACCCTTGAAAAGGCTACATAACTGTCCGTCAGTAAAGACGGGATTTGATAAATGTTCCTACTCTTTGAAGCGTTTGTCCCTGCGCCTCTTTTCAGTCATCGCTAAATGCAATTTAAGAGGAAACTGTCTTCTTGGCAACTCGAAAAGGCATGCTCGGATCAGATGTTAAGTTTATTCGTGGTGTTAACAGCAGTTTTCCCGGTGTCAGCCACCTGAGAAGTAATTGCAAATTTACTGACTTTTGTTACAACCGACCACTGACTAACCCATGGTTAGCGTTCGGGATTCTTATCGACATGACAACAACGTTTTTCGTTGAGTTTATGTGACGGTTATGTTGACGTGTCTAATGAATGTATAAATTCTACAGATTATTTGTCGTTTCGGAAAGCACATTTATTTAGAAAAGCCAACTTCTACGACGGACAGGGATAATGGACTACCGCAGTGCTCATTGGTATTATCTGTGACAACGCTATATACAAATTATCCAGTTAATAAGTCCTTTATGTTGTTGTTGTTGTTGTTGTGGTCTTCAGTCCTGAGACTGATTTGATGCAGCTCTCCATGCTACTCTATCCTGTGCAAGCTTCTTCATCTCCCAGTACTTTCTGCAACCTACGTCCTTCTGAATCTGTTTAGTGTATTTATCTCTTGGTCTCCCTCTACGATTTTTACTCTCCAAGCTGCCCTCCAATGCTAAATTTGTGATCCCTTGATGCCTCAGAACATGTCGTACCAACCGCTCCCTTCTTCTTGTCAAGTTGTACCAAAAAATTCTCTTCTCCCCAATCATATTCAATACCTCCTTATTAGTTATGTGATCTACTCATCTAACCTTCAGAATTCTTCTGAAGCACCACATTTCGAAAGCTTCTATTCTCTTCTTGTCCAAACTATTTATCGTCCATGTTTCACTTCCACACATGGCTACACTCCATACAAATACTTTCAGAAACGGCTTCCTGAGACTTAAATCTATACTCGATGTTAACAAATTTCTCTTCTTCAGAAACGATTTCCTTGCCATTGCCATTCTACATTTTATATCCTCTCTACTTCGACCATCATCAGTTATTTTGCCCCACAAATAGCAAAACTCCTTTACTACTTTAAGTGTCTCATTTCCTAATCTAATTCCCCCAGCATCACCCGACTTAATTCGACTACATTCCATTATCCTCGTTTTGCTTTTGTTGATGTTCATCTTATATCCTCGTTTCAAGACAATGTCCATTCCGTTCAACTGCTCTTCCAAGTCCTTTGCTGTCTCTGACAGAATTACAATGTAATCGGCAAATCTCAAAGTTTTTATCTCATCTCAATGGATTTTAATACCTACTCCGAATTTTTCTTTTGTTTCCTTTACTGCTTGCTCAATATACAGATTGAATAACATCGGGGCAGGCTACAACCCTGTCTCACTCCCTTCCTAATCGCTGTTTCCCTTTCATGCCCCTTGACTCTTACAACTGCCATCTGGTTTCTGTACAAATTGTAAATAGCCTTTCGCTCCCTGTATTTTACACCTGCTACCTTTAGAATTTGAAAGAGAGTATTCCAGTCAACATTGTCAAAAGCTTTCTCTAAGTATACAAATGCTAGAAACGTAGGTCTGCCTTTCCTTAATCTATTTTATAAGATAAGTCGTAGGGTCAGTATTGCCTCACGTGTTCCAACATTTCTACGGAATCCAAACTAATCTTCCCCGAGGTCGGCTTCTACCAGTTTTTCCATTAGTCTGTAAGGAATTCGCGCTAGTATTTTGCAGCTGTGACTTATTAAACCGTTAGTTCGGTAATTTTCACATCTGTCAACACCTCCTTTCTTTGGGATTGGAATTATTATATTCTTCTTGAAGTCTGGGGGTATTTCGCCTGTCTCATACATCTTGCTTACCAGGTGGTAGGTGATAGAGTTTTGTCAGGACTGGCTCTCCAAAGGCCGTCAGTAGTTCGAATGCAATGTTGTCTACTCCCGGGGCCTTGTTTCGACTCAGGTCGTTCAGTGCTCTGTCAAACTCTTCACGCAGTATCGTGTCATTTTATCTTCATCTACATCCTCTTCCATTTCCATAATATTGTCCTCAAGTACATAGCCCTTGTATAGACCTTCTATATACTCCTTCCACCTTTCTGCTTTCCCTTCTTTGCTTAGAACTGGGTTTCTATCTGAGCTCTTGAAATTCATACAAGTGGCTCTCTTTTCTCGAAAGGTCTCTTTAATTTTCCTGTAGGCAGTATCTATCTTACCCCTAGTGAGATAAGCCTCTACATTCTTACATTTGTCCTCTAGCCATCCCTGCTTAGCAATTTTGCACTTCCTGTCGATCTCATTTTTGAGACGTCTGTATTCCTTTTTGCCTGCTTCATTTACTGCGTTTTTATATTTTCTCCTTTCATCATTTAAATTCATTATTTCTTCTGTTACCCAAAGATTTTTATTAGCCCTCGTATTTTTACCTACTTGATCCTCCGCTGCCTTCACTACTTCATCCCTCAGAGCTACCCATTCTTCTTCTACTGTATTTCTTTCCCCCATTCCTGTCAATTGTTCCCTTATACTCTCCCTGAAACTCTCTACAACCTCTGGTTTAGTCAGTTTACCCAGGTCGCATCTCCTTAAATTCCCACCTTTTTGCAGTTTCTTCAGTTTTAATCTACAGGTAATAACCAATAGATTGTGGTCAGGGTCCACATCTGCCCCTGGAAATGTCTTACAATTTAAAACCTGGTTCCTGAATCTCTGTCTTACAATTATATAATCTATCTGATACCTTCTAGTATCTCCAGGATTCTTCCATTTATACAACCTTCTTTTATGATTCATGAACCAAGTGTTAGCTATGATTAAGTTATGCTCTGTGCAACATCCTACCAGACGGCTTCCTCTTTCATTTCTTCCCCCCATTCCATATTCACCTACTATGTTTCCTTCTCTCCCTTTTCCTACTGTCGAATTCCAGTCACACATGACTATTAAATTTTCGTCTCCCTTCACTACCCGAGTAATTTCTTTTACTTCATCATACATTCCATCAATTTCTTCATCATCTGCAGAACTAGTTGGCATATAAACTTGGACTACTCTAGTAGACATGGGCTTCGTGTCTATCTTAGCCACAATAATACATTCACTATGCTGTTTTTAGTAGCTTACCCGCACTCCTATTTTTTTTATTCATTATTAAACCTACTCCCGCATTACCCTTTTTTGATTTTGTATTTATAAACATGTATTCACCTGACCAAAAGTCCTGTTCCTCCTGCCACCGAACTTCACTAATTCCCACTATATCTAACTTTAACCTATCCATTTCCCTTTTTAAATTTTCTAACCTACCTGCCCGATTAAGGGATCTGACATTCCACGCTCCGATGCGTAGAACGCCAGTTTTCTTTCTCCTGATAACGACATCCTCTTGAGTAGTCCCCGCCCGGAGATCCGAATGGGGGACTATTTTACCTCCGGAATATTTTACCCAAGAGGACGCCATCATTATTTAACCATACAGTAAAGCTGCGTGCCCTCAGGAAAAATTACGGCTGTAGTTTCCCCTTGCTTTCAGCCGTTCGCAGTACCAGCACAGCAAGGCTGTTTTGGTTAGTTTTACAAGGACAGATCAGTCAATCATCCAGACTGTTGCCCTTGCACATACTGAAAAGGCTGCTGCCCCTCTTCAGGAACCACACGTTTGTCTGTCCTCTCAACAGATACCCCTCCGTTGTGGTTGCACCTACGGTACGGCCATCTGTATCGCTGAGGCACGCAAGCCTCCCCACCAACGGCAAGATCCATGGTTCACAAATAAAATTGTATTTGTAATAAGTTAGTATGAGAAGAGAGTCTCTTATTCGTAATTAGCAACTTAGGTTCGTAAAATATAGGTGTGATGCTGGGCATTCATGATGCCCTTCTGCTACGACAGTTGAAAGTCTCTTTTATGTTAAAATATTCCACAAATAGTACGTTTAGTGCAAAATCGGTGCACAATGTCAGAAGCCGGATAAAAAATCATACTGACGATATCTGATTCATTCCTGTGTGACTAATATGTGTTGAGAAAAAGGGATGTTGACTTGAGAAATAATAAATAATGATTCTCTGGAAATAACATATTCAAATACTGTAACGGAGCGAGGTGGTGCATGCTTAGCACACTGGACTCGCATTCGGGAGTACGGCGGTTCAAATCTGCGTCCCGCCACCCTGATTTAGATTTTCCGTGATTTCCCTAAATCGCTCCAGGAAAATTCCGGGATGGTTCCTTTGAAAGGGTACGGCCGATTTCCTTCACCATCCTTCCCTAATTCGAGTCTCTGATGACGTTAGCCACTAATCTCCTGCCCTTCCTCTCCCTTAAACAGCGTAGTAAACAATCGATTTAAATTGTGCAGACGTCAGTGTCCAACTGGCACAATATTTCGGCAAGTGACAAAGTGCCGTCATCCAGCCCACTGATGAACTCCATGATTCTAATGATTTTTGAACCATTCCTTTATTCCTTCTTTAATACGTAATTTCAGTGGTAAAGGAGAATGCAAGCTGCCTTATGGCTTTTTTAATACAACCACGTACCTTTAGGTCTTCAATTCTTATTGTTCTCTCTTCATCATTATATCTATTTTCCATTACGCACGCTACAGTCTGGAACCGCGTGACCGCTATGGTCGCAGGTTCAGTCCTGCTTCGGGCATGGATGTGTGTGATGTCCTTAGGTTAGTTAGGTTTAAGTAGTTCTAAGTTCTAGGGGACTTATGACCTCAGCTTGTGAGTCCCATAGTGCTCAGAGCCATCTTGAACCATCCATTACGCAGCTTTCATGATACCGAATTATTTTTCTGAGGATTTCTAACATCTTGCACCACTTTTCATCGTGAAATACCTCTTCTATGTGACAAAGCCAATTAAAGAGTTTTGATTTTTCTCGTTCGGAAAATTCTATGGACGTGTCTTAATTTTGCTCAAGGCTTGCTCCCATTATCATGCATAACATCAAAAAGATAAAATACTTATATCTAAATAGTACGATCGAGATATATAGCCCAGAGTATTTCCTGTCAAGTTTTTCTTCATAAATGCTGTGCCAAAAATAATACTGTTAAGTACTACACTCCTGGAAATTGAAATAAGAACACCGTGAATTCATTGTCCCAGGAAGGGGAAACTATTGACACATTCCTGGGGTCAGATACATCACATGATCACACTGACAGAACCACAGGCACATAGACACAGGCAACAGAGCATGCACAATGTCGGCACTAGTACAGTGTATATCCACCTTTCGCAGCAATGCAGGCTGCTATTCTCCCATGGAGACGATCGTAGAGATGCTGGATGTAGTCCTGTGGAACGGCTTGTCATGCCATTTCCACCTGGCGCCTCAGTTGGACCAGCGTTCGTGCTGGACGTGCAGACCGCGTGAGACGACGCTTCATCCAGTCCCAAACATGCTCAATGGGGGACAGATCCGGAGATCTTGCTGGCCAGGGTAGTTGACTTACACCTTCTAGAGCACGTTGGGTGGCACGGGATACATGCGGACGTGCATTGTCCTGTTGGAACAGCAAGTTCCCTTGCCGGTCTAGGAATGGTAGAACGATGGGTTCGATGACGGTTTGGATGTACCGTGCACTATTCAGTGTCCCCTCGACGATCACCAGTGGTGTACGGCCAGTGTAGGAGATCGCTCCCCACACCATGATGCCGGGTGTTGGCCCTGTGTGCCTCGGTCGTATGCAGTCCTGATTGTGGCGCTCACCTGCACGGCGCCAAACACGCATACGACCATCATTGGCACCAAGGCAGAAGCGACTCTCATCGCTGAAGACGACACGTCTCCATTCGTCCCTCCATTCACGCCTGTCGCGACACCACTGGAGGCGGGCTGCACGATGTTGGGGCGTGAGCGGAAGACGGCCTAACGGTGTGCGGGACCGTAGCCCAGCTTCATGGAGACGGTTGCGAATGGTCCTCGCCGATACCCCAGGAGCAACAGTGTCCCTTAATTTGCTGGGAAGTCGCGGTGCGGTCCCCTACGGCACTGCGTAGGATCCTACGGTCTTGGCGTGCATCCGTGCGTCGCTGCGGTCCGGTCCCAGGTCGACGGGCACGTGCACCTTCCGCCGACCACTGGCGACAACATCGATGTACTGTGGAGACCTCACGCCCCACGTGTTGAGCAATTCGGCGGTACGTCCACCCGGCCTCCCGCATGCCCACTATACGCCCTCGCTCAAAGTCCGTCAACTGCACATACGGTTCACGTCCACGCTGTCGCGGCATGCTATCAGTGTTAAAGACTGCGATGGAGCTCCGTATGCCACGGCAAACTGGCTGACACTGACGGCGGCGGTGCACAAATGCTGCGCAGCTAGCGCCATTCGACGGCCAACACCGCGGTTCCTGGTGTGTCCGCTGTGCCGTGCGTGTGATCATTGCTTGTACAGCCCTCTCGGAGTGTCCGGAGCAAGTATGGTGGGTCTGACACACCGGTGTCAATGTGTTCTTTTTTCCATTTCCAGGAGTGTATTTATCGAGTTCCTGTGTCATAAACACAAGATTAACATATTAGAAGCTTCGTTACTTCGTTGTTCATGGTCGTTTTTGTGGTGGGTGCGTAATCAGTTTGGCAAAGCATTCCGAAGTAAATTAAAAAATCTTCGACAGTGGGTGGATGGTATACTGAACACCTTTTGACTATACAGATCTGTGACGTTCTCAGTGTAGTTCTAGTAGCATACGTGAGAAACCCATTTTATTTCTGGCTTGCTCGTACACAGTCCCATTCAGCAGTCGGATACGCGAGGTTTCCTGTTCAAAAATGGTTCAAATGGCTCTGAACACTATGGGACTTACCTTCTGAGGTCATCCGTCCCCTAGAACTTTGAACTACTTAATCCTAACTAACCTAAGTACATCACACACATCCATGCCCGAGGCAGGATTGGAACCTGCGACCGTAGTGGTCGCGCGGTTCCAGACTGTAGCGCCTAGAGCCGCTCGGCCACCCCGGCCGGCGAGTTTTGCTGTGTGATCTCATGTCCAGGAGCCTGCAAGCACGTGCGGCAATTGTGCGCAACTTAATTTACAATACCAGTGGCAACTTTCATGATGTCGTTCGTCCATACATCTCCCATTGTATGAGGGCAGATAGCATAGCTCAGACTGGAGAAGAATGCTCGGTAATGATGAAACACAGAGCAATGTATTTGTGTGTTTCCACAAACTGCTGCTATTACACTTTGAATGATGTTAACGTCATCGCTGCTTCTCAGCTACATGGTTGTCTGAAAATTAGCTCTTTATCATAGATATGTAGCATGTTAGTTGTCCCCAACAGCGGACCCATCGGAGATCATCTGACGCTTCACGTAACTTTCGTCCTACCGTCTGATTTTGCACATAGATAATTCCAGAGAAAATCCTTAAACCAGACGTCTGCGTACATCGGTCGATGTTGCATTTCTAGTTGGAGCTGTGGCAATGTGATGAAGGATAACAGACACTTCAGTCGTTTAACTTAGAAAAATTCGTATTGTCAAGTAGCAAATATGTCGTTAACAACTTAGATGCATAAAATTCCTGCAATCAGTCACAGAAACAGCATTTGTTCACTTGCACTAAGACGGCAACAATTCTGCCATCAACAGGCTGGAAGTGTAACTGTAATCTGTACCAATTACTGAAATTCCACTGAAGATTAAAACTGTGTGTCGGACCGGAACTCTAAACTGGAACGTTGGCCTTTAGCTGGCAACTACTCTGCCGAAGTTTATTTTTATTTTTATTTTCTAAAAAAGGCAAGTCGGTAGAGCAATTGAGAGCTCAAGGCAAACGTCCCAGGTTCGTGTTCCGGTCCGGTACACACTTTTAGTGTACTGGGAAATTTCTAGTGAGCGCACATTCCTCCGCAGTGCGAAAATTCATTGACTGACTATTATTGTTCATTCAGAAGTATAGTTGACTAGCTGTCACGATTCCAGTTGTTGAGAGTAGAGAAATCAGTAACGTACCTATATTTTGTTGATCTCAGTCGAGCCGAACTCCACTCTAAGGCGATAAACCATACATGCAACGCTCAGCGCTTCATCAGAGTACAAAAAATCTTAAGGAGCAGAAACTGTTTCGAAACAGTGAAGACATTTCTTCCCGCAAAAAAATGTACTACATATTTTTTTTAATTTTGTTGTTGAGTCGATGCGACAATTGAGTATTGTTTCTCCAATTGAACGAGAATATTTAAAGAAATATGTAAATGCGCTATAACTCTCAGTTTAATAAAGTGCTGTACAGATATTTACCTAGAAATTGTACTTATCGTAAGCGTCCGCAAGGGGTCGAGTAGGGTGGGGGATGGGGGTTTGGGAGGGGGGTGCAAGGGAGTGTACACCACCGCCCCCCCCCCTCTCCTCCAAAATGCTGGAATGTTGTGAAGAGTTGTTATTAATTACAGAATACTTATGTAGTTGTAAAAGTGAATGGATAACCATAATTTCCCTCGGATAAAATACATTTTTCCTACCCCTATAAAATCTAGTTCTTTGTGGCATGACACGTCTCGAAAGGGACTAACTCAATCTTAAAACTGTAACTTTATAATCTCGATGACCACCTTCCCCTGGAAAAACTACTGCTGACGCTTATGTTAGTTACACACGGCGGTTATAATTAGACGTCCGCGACTTGAAAGCGCCTCCATGAAAAACGAGTGATCGTAGGACAGTGAAACTTTCTGGAAACATTTGCAAGGAGATGCGGAACAGAAATAACGAATAAACCACTGAAAGAGGCACATTTTAATTTTCACATGAGAGGGTAACATTCGTTAATTACGTAGTATGTTTACGTTATAGGTTACAAACGTCGCTAAGTGTGACGACCATCTGTATCTACGATGGCCCCTAACGGCACTAGAGATACCATTTCACAAATGAATCAGCAGTTTGAAGTAGAGGACGAATCCAAAACCTTTCCTTGTGTGAAAATTCAAAAAAACGTCCTGTTGTTGTTTTTTTTTTTTTTTATTCTGTCTTGACCAAACATTCATAAGAGATTCTTTACCTTAACCTCCTATCTCAGTACCTCGAAATGGTGGAATGGATTATCCTGAAGGACACATCATAGTATTAAAACCAGAAGATTTGTGCCCTTCTTCAAACTGATTATGAATTTAGATTAAAACTTCTTATTATAATACCGGAAATAGTCATATTTTCACAAAACATGCATAGTAGGACATATAGAGGAAATGTCTATACTACTGATAGGTTTTGAAACCATAATCAATGAAATTTACCCCGAAAATCATTACTGTCCTTCATTTTTATCGTCCTCCGCCATAGTTGCTGCTGATCTCCTAACAACTCCTCATAAAATGAACTGTCCTCATATGGAATATATGCAATATCTTGCGTACACCCTTCACGTTCTTGTCTTGTACTGGGGTTTTTCAATTGTACACCATTTCTGTTGGAATGTAGGGCATTCTTGTTCTTTTGCAACAAGAGAGTGTTCTGCACGACACCATCAATAAACTCAGATGCAGTTAAATAACCTTTGGGTAAGAAGTAGTCTAATTGCTTGTACTTGGAAATCAAGAACGAGGACTTTGCAGGGATTTCGTTGTTGTCGTTGTTGCCAAACCAATGCGCTTTTAAACCACCCAGAACAGTTACTATATGAATAAATATTACTCATTTATCTTTAACGAAGAGTATCTAAACTAAGACGTCAGACATTAAACACAAATAATACTCTGACGCACTGCAAACAGGATGTCTTAAGCAACTGGGCAGTCGATACGAACACCAGTTGTTAGCGTGACCGCAACGTTGAGGTTGGACGATCTCTAACGTGGGGTAAGTTCCCTTCTTCAAACTCATTTACCTTTATTTCCAATTTCGATTAAGCTGGTACATGAGTTGTTGATGTTACCTTTTTATAGCTCATAATGTGCATGTGTCACGTTTGGTGATAAAAAAACAGTTTCTTGATCTTGTTCCCTTCTTCAGACTACCGATTCAGTTGTTCGCAGCACTTGTCGGAGGACGGATCATAAATGTTAACTGTCGTGGCACAGGTCATGCACTGGTTGAAGACAGCACATTGAATCCAGCATTTTCAGCCATGGCAGCCGCAACTTCTTCAACAACTGAGGGCGCAATTGGCCGTGATCTCACCCATGAACAATTACCAAATCGCCAGTTAATTCGAACTTTCTAATCTTCAAGTCAGGTGCGGAAAGGGGACCTCTCCGCATTCCTTTAATGCATTGAAACGAAGAGCAGTAACACTATTGCTTTCGTTCTGATAAAACAGCTTTACGAGTAAAGCCATGTTCACCTTGTCCAGACAGTTGTTGACAGTGTGCAACTGTAATGCGCACTGATGCTTGTGTTTTAACTCTATGTTGTGATACTAGTACTGGCGCCTAACGGCAAGTCATAACTTCAACACTCCTAACAATGTAAATCCTGCAGCACACAGTGTGAACAACAAGAGTTGGGCTTGGTTCAAATGGCTCTGAGCACTATGGGACTTAACATCTATGGTCATCAGTTCCCTAGAACTTAGAACTACTTAAACTTAACTAACCTAAGGACAGCACACAACACCCAGCCATCACGAGGCAGAGAAAATCCCAGACCCCGCCGGGAATCGAACCCGGGAACCCGGGCGTGGGAAGCGAGAACGCTACCGCACGACCACGAGATGCGGGCCAAAAGTTGGGTACCCATACAGCAAATAGTTTTCCGCCTATACTTGCTCACGTAGTGCAAGTTTCATTATAACCGCCCTGTTATTTTATTACAGGAAATATATAGATGTTCCTATGTGTAGTACAAAAACCAAAAGAATTCGGGGATATGTCTGTTCTAAAAGTACGAGTAGGCGGTTTACAACCAATAATATTAATGAAGAGTTCAATTTTTTACTTTTTTTTATTTTTGCCAAACTGAACTATCACGGAGCCGTACGCATAAAATAAATCCACGTTCTTCATCTGAAGATGAAATATAGACACTGATATGCGTTGCAGATAAAAAAATACCCGAAATAATCTAACTTTACAGTGATTTGTTCTTCTTTCGTGTTAAATTTTAAAATGTACAGTCCTAAGTATGTTAGTGTGTCATAGTTTGACTCTAGAGTAATATTACGTAGGCATGTGTATTAAGTTTTAACCGAAAGGCGTACTGAATGTATGCGTGAGTTTCACACCGCAGCTAGGAAATATTATACAGTACTTCCAGTACTGCTGCAAACGCAAGTAATGTACTACAAAAGAGCGCTTGACAAGTGATTTACGCAACAAGAACGTTCGGAAGGACAGCGGTGGCAGTCAGAAACGCAGAGAGAAATATTGTTAACGCGAGAGGGTTTATAAATGCAGATAGTGGCTAAAACACGTCACGGAGACATAAATACGTTGATTTATCAGGGCGCGGCGATCAGACGGCGTGTAGATAATGCGGCAGCCCAGGCCCGGCAGGTGAGCGTGTTAGGAGCGGCTGACGTGTGTTTATTCCGAGTCCGTAATTCCGCGGCACAACTGGCTGTATTGATCGCGGCGCGGTGACGCACCTCTATTGAGAACAGTTGATGTATTCTGTGAAGCAATCTCGCTTTTATTACCTCCAGCAGACATCAATCTTCGGAGCTGAACTCAGATATTACTAGCGAGCACAGAATGCAGACATTGGGCTCTGCCGGGGACGTTTCATTCCTGCAGACGAATCATAAGTTTCTCCTTCATAACACCGAACGATTCGCAAGCTCTTTGCTTCGATGGAGTGTACATCGAAAATTTCAAGCCTGTTTGCTCCAATGCGTCGATTGTTGCTAAGCCTATTCCAGACAAAATCGTTGCTGTTGCCGATGTATACAAACGACAGCTTCTATGAAACTGTTCAAGGACTATTCAGATGACATAGGAGTTTGTGTAGAGTAACGTCTCAGTTGTGCGACTCGATTCGTATTTTTCTTTCAGAAAGGTCACAGTTCGTAGTAACTGATATATATCGTCGAGTAAAACAGAAGTTGTACCTGACGTTCCCTAAAGAAGTGTTGTAGCCCCTCTGCTGTCTCTATTCTATATAATCTTTAGGAGACAATCTGGGCTGCACTTTAGATTTTTTGCAGATGAGGCTCTTATTTACCGTTCTTAACGTCAGAAGATGATCAAAACCAGAGGAAAAAAAATGATACAAGTTATCTGCATGGTGCAACAAAAAAAATGTGGGCGGCCGGAGTGGCCGAGCGGTTCTACGCGCTACAGTCTGGAACCGCGCGACCGCTGCGGTCGCAGGTTCGAATCCTGCCTCGAGCAGATGTGTGTGATGTCCCTAGGTTAGTCAGGTTTAAATAGTTCTAAGTTCTAGGGGACTGATGACCTCTGAAGTTAAGTCCCATAGTGCTCAGAGCCATTTGATCCATTTTATTTTGCAAAAAGTAACAGTTGACTAAATAATGAAAAGTGTCACGCCATCCACCTAAGTGCTAAAAGGAATCCGCTAAATTTCGGTTAAACGATAAAACAGACAAATACTTAAGGATTAAAATTACAAATAACTTGAACTGAAATGATCACATAGAGAATGTTGCAAGAAAAGCTAACAAAAGGGTGTCATTTACTGGCAGAACACTTAGAAAATGCAACAGATCTACTAAGGAGACCGGCTACACTTCGGTTATTTGTTCTCTTCAGGAGTACCGCTGCACAGTTGCGGATCCACATCAGACGGGATTAACGGAGGACGTTCGAAAGTACAAAGAAGAGCAGGTCGTTTTGAATTATCACGAAATAGGTAACACAGTGTTATGGATAGGATATGCAAGTGGGGGCGGCATTCACTAAAACAAAAGCGTTTTTCGTTGCGGTAAGATGCATTCACGACATTTCAATCACCAGGTTTCTCTTCCGAATGTGAAAATATTTATTGGCTCCCACTAACTCGGGGAGATATGATTATCGTAATAAAATTAGAGAAATCAGAGTTCGCACGGCAAAATTCAAGTGTTCACTTTTTCCGCACGTTATTCGAGAATAGAAAGATAGAGATATACTTTAAGGTGGTTCGATAAACACTCTGCCAGGCTCTGAATTGTGAGTTGTAGATGTATATATAGGACAG
Source organism: Schistocerca piceifrons (assembly GCF_021461385.2). Lineage (NCBI taxonomy): Eukaryota > Metazoa > Arthropoda > Insecta > Orthoptera > Acrididae > Schistocerca > Schistocerca piceifrons. Next base: position 827,823,771 of record NC_060138.1, read on the forward strand.
CCAGTGAACGAGATGGATAGTGGTAAACGATGGAATCGCGCTAGAGAAGACGTTTGTTTAAATCTACGTTCGGCTATCCAGACTTAAGTTTTCAACGTTTTTGCTAAAACTGTTTAAGGCGAATACCTGGATGGCCGTTTTGAAAAATACATGGTCGGCTTCCTTCCCAGTCTATTACTCATCTGAGCATATGCTCCGAATCTGTTACCGTCGTCTAGACTAAATATTCCTTCCTTCAGACTGTGCGCAGCAGACTGTACTTAACGATTTTCTGATGTAATCCTTTTCGATTCAGAAGGCATAAATATGAAAGTGTCTGTGCTTCTACTCTGGCTTATCTTTTTCTTACGTTCCCCATCCGTTTAGGTTCTCTCAACACTTTCGTTACACTTTTGTATGGGCCTGACCAATCGTGACAATTCGAGCTGTGTGTGGTTTGCCGCGTTCCTTTATGTCTGCTGTCGTTATCCTTGAGAAGGGTTCCAAACGCTGGAGTAGCACTCAGCTAGTCGCATTAGTGCATTGTGTACTATTTCCCTTACACATGATCTTCCCTTAGCCAGATCCCTTACAAACAAACCCAAGCCTTCCATTACGTTTGCTTACAATTCCTTTCGTGATATTCATTCCATTTCATATCGTTTCTTAATGTTACCCTTAAACTTTTAGATGTACTTCATATGTCCTTAGCAAACCACTGAGAAATGAATGGCAGAGGGTACTTGCTGTTCTACCAGTTATTAAGAGTTCCTGTTCCATATGCATAAGGATTGCGGAGAGAACGATTCTTGATTGAATCTGTGAGGGCTGCAATTAGTCGAATTTTGCTTGTATGATTCCTTCGACAGCGATACGTAGGAATTTTTAGTACATTCCTAGATTCCATACTTAAAGCTGGTTCTTGAAACTTTCTAAGTAGCTTGTCATGGAGCAGTTTGCGACTGTTTTCTAGCTTCTGACCCTCAAGTTCTTTCAACATCTCCGTGACGCTCCAATGCATCAAACAAATCTATGACCATTCGTGCTGCACTTCTTTGCCTACGTTCAGTCCTGTGTTATTTATATAAGGATCCCACAAAGTTTAACAGATATTTACATGCAATCATGTAATAAGATAGCATGGGGCTCTTTATCATTTTGATGTACATTATCACACATATATCCCCTTCTAAAGAGAGATGACATTTATTAAACCAAGTGGAAATTTTTTTCAACCCTTTCTGCATTTCCTTATGATCGTTCGAGGACGATACTTATCTCTAAACTAACAGCTTTCTCTAAACAGCCGCATCGTCGACGACCAATCGTAGTGCTGCTGATTCTGTCTAATAAATCATTATGTACACTGAGCACATCAGAGGTGTCAATTCGCTTGTTTGGGGCACACCTCATGCTACTTTCGTTTCTGCTGAACTTCCGTTGTCCGCCACACCGTATTTTGTTCTGTTCCTCAAAACTTTTTGATGTCTAATATTCATCAGAGAAGACATTTGACAGGATTATATTTCGGTTAACAACTGATCATGTGTAAGGTGTATGAGACAGGCAAAATACCCACAGACTTCAAGAAGAATATAATAATTCCAATCCCAAAGAAAGCTGGTGTTGACAGATGTGAAAATTACCGAACTATCAGTTTAATAAGTCACAGCTGCAAAATACTAACGCGAATTCTTTACAGACGAATGGAAAAACTAGTAGAAGCGGACATCGGGGAAGATCAGTTTGGTTTCCGTAGAAATGTTGGAACACGTGAGGCAATACTAACCTTACGACTTATCTTAGAAGAAAGATTAAGGAAAGGCAAACCTACGTTTCTAGCATTTGTAGACTTAGAGAAAGCTTTTGACAACGTTAACTGGAATACTCTCTTTCAAATTCTGAAGGTGGCAGGGGGTCAAACATAGGGAGCGAAAGGCTATTTACAATTTGTACAGAAACCAGATGGCAATTATAAGAGTCGAGGGGCATGAAAGGGAAGCAGTGGTTGGGAAAGGAGTGAGACAGGGTTGTAGCCTCTCCCCGATGTTATTCAATCTGTATATTGAGCAAGCAGTAAAGGAAACAGAAGAAAAATTCGGAGTAGGTATTAAAATTCATGGAGAAGAAGTAAAAACTTTGAGGTTCGCCGATGACATTGTAATTCTGTCAGAGACAGCAAAGGACTTGGAAGAGCAGTTGAACGGAATGGACAGTGTCTTGAAAGGAGGATATAAGATGAACATCAACAAAAGCAAAACGAGGATAATGGAATGTAGTCAAATTAAATCGGGTGATGCTGAGGGGATTAGATTAGGAAATGAGACACTTAAAGTAGTAAAGGAGTTTTGCTATTTAGGGAGTAAAAAACTGATGATGGTCGATGTAGAGAAGATATAAAATGTAGACTGGCAATGGCAAGGAAATCGTTTCTGAAGAAGAGAAATTTGTTAACGTCGAGTATAGATTTAAGTGTCAGGAAGTCGTTTCTGAAAGTATTTGTGTGGAGTATAGCCATGTATGGAAGTGAAACATGGACGATAACCAGTTTGGACAAGAAGAGAATAGAAGCTTTCGAAATGTGGTGCTACAGAAGAATGCTGAAGATAAGGTGGGTAGATCACGTAACTAATGAGGAGGTATTGAATAGGATTGGGGAGAAGAGAAGTTTGTGGCACAACTTGACTAGAAGAAGGGATCGGTTGGTACGACATGTTTTGAGGCAGCAAGGGATCACAAATTTAGCATTGGAGGGCAGCATGGAGGGTAAAAATCGTAGAGGGAGACCAAGAGATCAATACATTAAGCAGATTCAGAAGGATGTAGGTTGCAGTAGGTACTGGGAGATGAAGAAGCTTGCACAGGATAGAGTAGCATGGAGAGCTGCATCAAACCAGTCTCAGGACTGAAGACCACAACAACAACAACAACAACAACCGACACTGTAGTACTGTATCGAACGTCTTTCAGTAATCTAGGAAGACAGAATCTAACTTTTCATCTTTGACCAATGTTTACAAAACGTTGTCTGGAAAGAGACAGAGTTGTGTTACAGCAGAGTAACCTTCTCCTATACCTGTGTTCATACTTCGATACAAGCTTATTTTCTACCAGGAAAGTCATATTGCAAGCAATCGCTAGCTTTAATGAAAAATATATGTCTGAGTAACGCTAAATGTTAATATCTTAAGTCTTATCTTCGTAATAACCTTGAAATTGTGAGCTACACTCTTCGTTCTCTTCATATGAAATTAGTGTATTTACTCATGGCGCTTTAGTTGCCCATGTCTGCAGTCACTTTCAGAACTCATATTAATAATCGAATTTATTATTTTAGTAAGATCAGACATTGAATTGGTGGTGTACCTATGTATCACCAAAATAAAATAAAAACAGTGAGTAGTCGAGAGAGTATCAATAAGAGTAGTGGCATACCTACGTTTACAAAAACAATGACACGCTTTTATTACGTTACTACAAGGAGCTGATAAATCTTACAAAAAAATGACAGACAAAAATCAGAAAAGAGGTGGTGCTTGATTGTCAAAGCATTCATTGGGGTGGAAACTATACAAATACTCCCCTGAACTAATCCCTTTTAGAATACAATCTGACAGTCTGACTTTGTTTACATGATTCTACTTTGAGGCCCAATTCTATACATGATTCTACTTTGAGGCCCAGTTCTATACAAATGGAATCAAGTACACCACAAACTACGGTTCATTAGAGAACAGGGAGCTGTGAATATCGTTTAACAATCCTACATTGGTGCAGCAATACTTTACCCTTTCCCCTTAATTCAGGCGGCAGCAGAAATCGGACCGCTGCGACATAGAGCGGCGCTGTGCGGCAGCAGTAATGTTCTGACGCATCCACGAAAATTTACAAATTACGCGAACTGGCGTTCTGATTATTAGAACATGGGTAGTTTCCCTCTCAGTTTACCTAGACGATACCACAGTTCTTCATTTACGGAGAGATCTAATCTTTCCAGGCTGACCATTTCCAATTTCTGAAAGAAGACTGTAAAGTTTCCCGGACAACTGTGCCGGTGAAATGTATGCTTTCGCCGCTCGCTAAAAGAACTTGGCGATTTCCAGCCGACAGGGGAGTTACTGTCTTGCCTCCACTAAACACGCGCATCAGCCGCTCTGTCTGTATCATCTCAGCTTCCAACGTAAGGAAGCTCTGAGTTTTATGACTTGCCCACCATTTGGACAAAAGCTCAGATTACAGCAGTCTCTCTAAAATGGCTTCCATAATCCACTTTCTGCTAACTTTTCACCTTCACCATAGACTGTCCCCTAGCCCAGGTAAAATGTTTTGCGAACCGGCGCCTCCTCCACTGACCCTAAGTAGAAAGAGGGGAGTGCCATGGTTGAAGTCCCTCTGCAGGTGCAACCCATCACTCGACTAGAGTGGCCAATCATGTTCTCCAGACATGAACCCTATCTAACATGCCTGAGTTAGAATGAAAAGAGCTGTTTATGGACGACGCGACCCACCAACCACTCTAAGGGATCTACACCGAATCACTGTTGGGGAGTGGGACTATCTGGACCAACAATGCCTTGATGAACTTGTGGATAGTATGCCACGACTAACACAAGCATGCATCAATGCAAGAGGACATGCTGCTAGGTATTAGAGATACCGGTGTGTACAGCAATCTGGACCACCACCTCTGAATGTCTCGCTGTATGGTGGTACAACATATAATGTGTGAATATGCGGTTTTCATGAGGAATAAATAGGGCAGAAATGATGTTTATTTTGATCGCTATTCCAATTTTTTATACAGGTTCCGGAACTGTCGGAGATGAAATAGAAGCCACCCTAAAGATTATAACAGAACTATTTCACTTTCAAGAAAGAGTTCTATCTGCAAAAAGATGGCCTATCAATGGGCTCACCCATAAGTGGTCTACTTGCAAACATATTTCTAAACCACAATATTTCTAAACCACAATGAAAACAAAATATTCAATGAAATCATACATCCAAAACAGTACAAGATTATATGCTGGTAGCGATATGTAGATGACATCATTTGCTTGATTGATGAAACAAATATCCGAATACGACAATTACACAGTGGTAAATACAGTTCACCCAAAAATAAAATTCACTGTTGAGACAGAAATGGAAATGAAGCTTAATTTCTTGGACATTAACAAACACAGAATCAACAACAAACATAATTTTGGAATTTTCCGGAAACCTACAGCCACAGGTACAACCATTCACATCAACTCCAACGACCCCCAAGCACACAAACTCTCAAGTTTCAGACAGATGCTACACAGGCTCAATAGAACTTCACTGGACAAACTCAACTACACAAAGGAACTAAATACAATACACCAAATGGTCAGAGAGAAAGGGGAACAACACACAAATGATAAACAAACTGAACAGCAAAATTAAAAAACAAATTAAAAGAGAACAAACCATCAACAAATCACCAGTCACAACAGAGAACCAAGACCACAAGCTCCAGACAAACACAGGATACCAGTAACACCCTAAAAAACATACTAATATGCAGTAACAAAAACGTCCACAGGGTGGGAAACATACTGAATAAACGAGGGATACAAATATCATCTCACACAAATAACACAGTACAGAAGAATTTAAGATCTAAGAACACCTATGCAGACAAATTCTCCAAAGCTGAAATATTTCAGTTAACCTGCTGATCATGCCAGGCGTTCTACATAGGCCAAACATGCAGAAATTTCAAAACGAGGTTCTCCGAACACCTCAGAGCCCTAAGAAGTGATACTACACACTCCACTTTTGCAGACCATCTAATACAAGAAAACCATCACCCAAAAATCGTGGACACTGATATTCCAACTATCTACTCGTATCTCTCTCTCTCTCTCTCTCTCTCTCTCTCTCTCTCTCTCTCTCTCTCTGTCTCTCTCTCTCATACATACACACGTATACACATTCAAAATCAGCGCCATGACAAACACAAGACCAACGATGAACAGGTTAGCAACGACAATATAACACCTCTCAATAGTGTGTTGTCAGAAGTGTCTGCTCAGATCACATTTCGCCACATTTTGTGTAAGTGCATGTGAGGTGAAGCAGTGAGCGGAAATTTGTGAAAAACTGAGTGAAAACAATGCTCTAAATACCAATTGATTGAGACACCAACCAGGGACACGAAACCGGACGAAAAATGTAAGTACAGAAACGTATATAACCTCTACCCTCGAAACAGCTCTCCACAAATATGCAATAATATTCTTCATGGCTAATTTGCAGATGACGTGCCGTCACAAAAAAATGACGAAAACGAGCTGTAAAATCGATCTATAATAATACAGTTCAGTTAGCGATGTAATTTTAAGGTGAGGGTGTAAACAAAACGAAGCCAATTACAAATATTGTATTTCTTAGGCCTACAGCTGTTAAATTACTAGAAATGTGATATTGCACCTTACGGAAATAAAAATTTGACCCACAGAAGATGACACATTGGTGTCGAAACATATATGGGCAAATATAAAAATAAACTAATTGTGTTTGCATAAGGCTGATTTCCGAAACAGCCCAATTTTTGGAGCTACTGCGTTATCATGCTCTGAAAGAAACCTAATTGGTATGCAGTCTGGACCGGAAGACTTGCTTTTATTGAGTGATTTAAGTTGTTTCTCCACTCTGAGGATATATGCTTCTAGGTTATTCATGTTGACAGCTGTTCTTGATTCGAATTCTGGAATATTTACTTCTTCTTCTCTGGTGAAGGAATTTCGGAAGGCTGTGTGTAGTAACTCTGCTTTGGCCACACTTTCTTCGACAGTATTTCCATTGCCATTGCACAGAGAAGATGTTGTTTGTGCCTTTGCGCTAGCATACTTTACATACGACGATAATCTCTTTGGGTTTTCTGCTAGGTATCGGAACAAAGTTTCGTTGTGGAAACTATTATAACCATCTCGCAGTGAAGTCCGCGCTAAATTTCGAGCTTCTCTAAAAGATTGTCAATCTTCGAGATTTTGCTTTAGTTTAAATTTTGCATACTTTTTTCGTTATTTCTGAAACAGTGTTGCGACCCGTTTTGTATACCAATGCGGATCAGCTAAGTCGTCTGTCAATTTATTTGGTATAAATCTCTCATTTCTTGTCAATACTACTTCTTAGAGTCCAAGTTACATTTGGTCTACACTTACACTGTTAAAGTGGAAGGAGTGGAGAATGTCTTTCAGGAAGGCGTCAAGTGATTTTTTTTAATAGGTATATTCGTCGTTTGTTATTGGAAGATTTTGGAGTTACAATATTCTGTCTTGCTACGACAACCCTGTGTTCACTAATCCCTGCATCCGCTTTGATTATCGTAATTAGCGCAGGATTATATGTTGCTAGAAGTCAAGTGTGTTTTCGCATTGTTTACCGTTCGAGTGGGCTCATGAACTAACTGGTCGAAATAAGTTTCAGAGAATGCGTTTAGCACAATTTCGGACGATGTTTTATGCGTACCTCCGGATTTAAACATGTGTTTTCACCAACATGTCGAGGTAAATTGAAGTCATCACCAACTATAGTGCATGAATCGGGTACATGTTTGAAATTACATTCAAGTTTTCTATGAACCTTTCCCTAATTGTATCGTCTGAGTTGGGAGGTCGGTAAAAGGATCTAGCTATTATTTTATTTCAGTTGTCAAGAATGACCTCTACCCATGCTAACTCATGGAACTATCTACTTCAGTTTCGTTACAAGATAAACTACTGCTAACAGCAATAAACACGCCACCGACTACTGTGTTTAGCCGATCCTTTCTGAACACCGTTAGATCATTCGCAAAAAATTTCCGTTGAACTTATCTCTGGCCTTAGCCAGGTTTCAGTGCCTATAACGATTTGAGCACCAGTGCCTTCCATTAGCGTTTCGAGCACTGGTACTTTCCCAACACAGCTACGACAATTTACAACTGTTATACCGATGGTTCCTGGATTTACGTTCTTCCTGTGTTCGACCTACACCCCTTGAGACTGAAATCCTTTTTGTTTTTCCCCGAGACCCTTTAATCTAAAACCCAACCGAATCCACGCCATACAGCCCCTGCTACCCGTGTAGACGCCTCCTGCATGAAGTGATTTAGCAAAAAGTTAGCTTTGTTCTTTTATGTGTTGTTAAAGTTAAATGGGAGCACATATCTCAGGAAAGTTTTCTTGAATTTCGTAGTGAAAGGACTACTATTATCAGTTGTTTCTTCACTAACAAGTTTTATAGACAATTATAACTCATACAGTTAGTCTACCAATACACAGAAGTTTAGCTAAGTTTCTTAATGAATGAGTGTCTCTTATAACGATAAAAGGATAAGGAGCTACTGATTGTCTCACCATCTTGGTCTTTACTAAAAGCATAAACGGTGCACTACGAAGTATACAATAAGCAACTGGTTATACATGAACTAAATAACTGTCCTACTCTAACTAGCGACTGTCTGGGAAATAATAGAGCTACAGCTGTTATTTCAAAGGTGAGTTATATACATCTCTGTGTCAGATACAAGTACTGGCGCCGCCATTCCGAGAGAATAAGTATTCAACGGAATTATTATACAGATGAGCAGTGTTAAAGTGTTAAGGCGCTTCACAAACTGCCATATAATCATGTTTCAGGGTCTTCGGAATTAGGTAGTCTCGAAAGTAGCAAAAGTGGTTTTTCAGGTCACGGTTAGTTAATTTAAAACTTTTTAGTTTGGAGACCATTATCTTCAATATCTCTCTTGTAAGTAATTGCACTGAATTTTACTGTTGTGTTTTAGCCGACAATGTGTCTTTGCACATAACTGTTGACCACTGATATTTCCCATTTAACTTCATGCTACAAGGGCTCGCTCAGTTGAAATGTACAGGGTGGTAATTATTGAACTATGTGAAAAAAACGGAAATTAGTTACAAACTATGGCGTGCACGCACTTTATGTAAACGTCACGACAGATATTGAGGTTTACGTTAAGAATTGTTCGATACGCCTGCCATCCTTGGCGATGATGTGGCGCAGGCGAATAGCGAAATTATGCGTGACCCTCTGAAGTGCCGGAATATCGATGCTGTCAGTGACCTCATGAATGGCTGTTTTCAGCTCATCAGTGGTTTTGGGGTTATTGCTGTGCGCCCTAATATAGCCCCACAAAAAGGAATCGCAAGTGTTCAGATCCGGAGAATATGGCGGCCAATTAAGATCCATGCCAGTGGCCTCTGGGTACCCCATAGCCAGAATGCAGTAACCAAAAAATGCTCCTTCAGAACATCAAAAACTCTCCTGCTTCGATGGGGTCGCGCTGCGTCTTGGATGAACCACATCTTGTCGAAATAAATGTTACTTTGAATAACAGGGATGAAATCATCTTCCAAAACTTTCATGTACCGTTCGGTAGTCACTGTGCCATCAAGGAATATCGCACCGATTATTCTGCAACTGGATAATGAACACCACACAGTCACCCATTGACGACGAAGAGACTTCCCGATCACGAAATCCGGATTCTCAGTCCCCCAGATGCGCCAATTTTGCCTATTGACGAATCCATCCAAATAAAAGTGGTCGACAACGACAATGAGCGTGCGCATGAGCTTCCTAATACCCACTATGCCCGTGCGGCCAACCGTGCAGTTTGAACGTCCTACCGCAAAGCGTTCGGAAGTTACGACGATTTTATTTCATATAGTTCAGCAATTGTCACTCTGTACGTTGATTGCGCTATATACTTACCTTGAGGCAGCAAATATTTTGTAACTGTTGTGATTATAATAGGTAAGGTTAAACATTCCGATTTAATCTTCACTCTAAGAGAGGTCATAACAAAAGTAAAAGATATAAGAATAAAAATAAGAGGTAAATAACTCCTAAGCCGTTACAAAATGAAGCTTCAGACAGAAGATGACGCAGCTGTCGGTCAATAGAGAGTGATCCGGGAAACCTCATCGCACGCATGGTAATAGCCAGTAAAACTTTCTGTTTCTGTGTCATACCGCAGAAGCTGAAAGTTTTTCGAGTTGGTGGCACAAAGAGTAGTAGGAAAAACTCATAATTTTGCCGATCTAGGCGGAATAGTACCCCTTTCGTGGGTGGGTATGTCTAGAGCTATTCTGCGCATACATCCACTGTAGATAAGACCATGAACTTCTCATGTCAGTTTTAAGATATCTGCCTGAGACTGACTTGTAAGATAGTAGCTTGAGATGCTGTAGCGGAAGATAGAAGACTGTTAATTTGAGGCCTTATTTTTCTGGGGAGTTGATGTTAACATGTGTGCTTACTGAAGATTTTTCATATCGGACTACTATTTAACAGGGTTTACATCATTTATGGGAGGTGCTTCAGAATAGAGGACGCTTTCTCGCCCATCATTACGGACGAGTAAAGAAGAGGAATCTGTAGCAGAGAAAAATGCTGAAAAAACGTGTATATTTGACGTGCTGGTGAATTCTGAGTGCAAATTATCATCTCCAGACGACGTGTACGACTAGAAACTAGTTTTATCATCCGCTTGCAAAGCATGCCAAACAAAGCTGACATAAAAATGAAAACAGGGAACGTGCTTTACTTATCATCATGCTATGTCATTTGGTATAATTTTTAGGATAACTCCTCACGCCAAGCGACCAATTTGCGAGCCTATTATTGTATTGTGAATGTTCCTTTATTATTGAATTACTTGACTTAACAAGCTTCAGGCTGCTGGAAGCCATAGCACTTCAAGACAGAAAACCAGAAGGAGAAAGTAGGTGGCAGGCACAGTGGTAGCGTCTAGGTTACACGGCGAAAACAATAACGGAAGAAGCTTGTAAATTATACACGTTCTATGCAGCTACCGCATGTTAGAAGTTTAAGTCCAGGGAATCATTTAGACGCTGTTGTAAAGTGCCACACTAGACTATAATCGCAAACGGGCATGCCCCATCATATGCAGGAAGTATAATAGTTGCTCCTGAGAACCGAAAAGTCAGTGGGTCGGCACAGGTCAGAGTGAGATGGAAAATGGGTAAAACTGCTGAGACAGAGGTCCTCACTCGTGAGGTAGAAGTCTTCGCCCCTACAGGACGGAGCAAAGTAACGCAAGGCATTGCTGTTGCCAGCCATACAAGGCTGAGCAGTAACATTTAGCTTTCAGCTGAACACTGTTGCTGTGAAACAAGGCAAAGGCCAAGAACACATCGCATAAACAGCAAGGAACAGAAGAATAACCCAAACACGATTGGGTGGAGGCACCAGGGAGGTGCAAAACATCAGATTGGCCGATGCCTGTAAAGCAACACTGTCGTTGACGAGCCGACAGCAGGGAGCGAGAAGCAGTGCGCCACCAGTGCCCTTTAAAAACTCCGTATTTACATATCCAGTGTAAGCTGCAGCTAGAACAGTCGTCGTCAAACATTTTTGCTCAAGAGTCAATATCAACATTGTGGGGCGGCACATAGGGTCGCATATGTACCGACTTTATTGTTACTTGCTAACCTGGATAAATTAGCATGTTATGCGTCCCTAACAATGGGCGCGATAAGCTGGCGGCTGGTCCCAAAGTACTGATCGTTAAAAAGTCGGCACCGTTCGGAACACTTCGTGTCGACTTCAGAAGTTCAGACACTGCAACTGCCTGGCGAAGTGTTGTTGCGTGGTCTGTGTGAGCGGATGATTAACGGATTAATAACAGTAACCATACTCATATTTAAATGCTTTATATGTTCCGCATTTGAAGACAATCGTTGCTGTAATATGCATTCACAAATACATGTTAACTTCCGCGTCAAAATCTGCACCACAGCAACTGATCAGTACGCGTTGCGCACGCCTATGACTTGTCTGCACTGAAAGACAAACATGAAACATTGCCCCCCTTGACATCCTCTAACCCCACAGTGGCCTGTCTACTTACTTGCCCCCTGCGCCTGAGATAGGCAGTCAACTGTATTAAGTTCACAAACGATTTCACCAACGTCAATTAAAACTGAGCACATCTTATGAGCCTACTACCACTGTAACTATTCTTGTTTGTTACTGAGCAGGAAAACTACAGTATCGGGAAGTTCCTACCGTCAAGTCATGTTTTTGGACTCTGCTGTTGGTTGCGAGATTCATGTTACTAAAAAATGCGCCTGAGAACTGCGCGCCGCACGAATACTTGATTCGGGCAGCAGGCCGCAGTTTTACGACCACTGAGCCAGAACGTTCGGACGACAGCTCAGATAATCTGCCACGTAAATTCACTTTAAGTGCTCTCCTCGAATGTTAACCTTCTAATGTGCTGCTGGTGTCTGCTACTCCCGTTATTCCTCATCCTTGAACTGAGACACTGACTTCCCGTGTACCAATAGTCGAACCCTTTACTTTCTCTCCCGTCTACAAACAGCCTGCAGTGTTGTAATTTGGTCCGAATTCAATAAAAAGTACTATTCAGATTCTTGAGTTCCTTGAGTCTCCTACATGTATCCTTATCGTGTCCCAAAATCCGAACTTTTACGTAGATGCCTTGGGACAGTGTTCGGAGCTGATACTAGCAAATCTATCATCACTGGAAATTTGTCTTTCTGCATTTGTTTTGACTGCTCGCAAGTTGCAGACTGACGTGCGAAACCCCTAAGTTTTCGTAGTCATCCTCTAGGCTGTGCCACGACATGACTGGATTCAACATTGTTGTGCAGAAACATGTTCAAAGAAATGGACGTCGTTATTACTGACTCTCAGTACATTTACGTTTTAATAACATTTGTTGTAGAAAAGTATCTATTTTAGAACTAGCAGCTCTGTACCCAAGTTCAGCTCTAGGACTTGCGGCAAACTGCCTAAAGATCTGAAAGCACCTTAACGTTCGTCCAAAAGAGAATAAAAGCAAGGGTGTGTGGGATATCATTAAAGAAAGAGAGAGGAAGAGAGAAGCAAAAGCATAATAGCATGCTAATAAGGAAGGGGCTGATGTAATAAATGATACATACGCACTTAGCAAACTACGTGAATGAGCATTTTTCAAGTAATGCAGAGAAAATAAAACAAAAATTTCCAAAAACAATTACAACAGCGGCAAGTAATTATACACTAAGTACAATCAACGACAGAACATGAAGCCAGTAAAACTGTAAAAAGTCTATAAAATAAAAGTTAAGTGAAGTACCAATACGTGTGCTGAAATAACGTATACAAATCATACGAACTCTCTTCACAAGCATAATGAAAGGAGTAATTTACATCAGTGACCTTTCCAGGAAAACGGACAATAGTTGTGCCTCTGCTAAAGAAAAGTAATGCAGAAATCGGAAACTACCAGCCCATCTGGAAGATTATTGTGTACGTATTCTCATGAACAGAGGAAAGGAATGTAGTTTCAGTGCTTCCGGGGCAAGCTTGAGTTTTATGTTCAAATAATAGATATACTGTTCCTGCAGACGAGTCTGATATCCACACAATCATAGTAACCTTCACTTCAGGATTCAGGTGCTCCTACAGTACCATCACACTTATATCGATACTGCTTATGTATACCACTGTGCCTTAACGGAGCAGAGCGTGTTTGTAAAACCCACCCCTACGGCACATCTCGAATTTTAGGTACTGGAACGCACGTCCTCAACCATTTGTACTAGGATGGAGCCTTGGTGGTAGAACTACGCAGGAATTCGTGGTAGTAAGTTTCTATGGGACCAAACTGCTGAGGTCATCGGGCCATAGGCTTACACACTGCTTAATCTAACTTCAAATAACTTACGATAAGGACAACACACACAAGCATGCCCGAGGGAGGACTCGAACCTGCGACGGGGGGTAGTAGGAATTCGTCCGAAGCGAATTAGAGAACAAACGAAGTACTTGTACTTGAAGGATCAAGAAAGATTTCATGCCTACTCTTCTTTACTTGCTGTCAGGAGTGAAACTCGATCGGTGTTAGAGTTGAAACACATCCTCAGAAGAATTTATCATTTCTGAAGGAAACCGGCTCAACAATCAGCGATGATCCAATGGACCTCGCCCCCCCCCTCCCCCCCAGCCATCTGCCACATGTACCCAGGCTTTAAAATTTTTTACTATTTAATATTAATATTTTGTTAATATATTTTGTTAACATGATGATAGCCTATTTACTATCAGTGAAAAGGATGATAACAAATTTACTTTGAGTTATATCTACATTATCTATCTGCTTAATGACATTTAATTTATATAATAAAGAGTAAATTTATTATGATTTTTCAAACTATTATAGCAATTGAATTTTTAATAAAAATTAACACAAGTCTTAAATGTTAATGAGCACTTATAGACGGGGTTCATTATACTTGGAGAAAAGGGTATTTTTCACCGTTTCCAGCCTTCTTGGTCATGCCCTTGTTCTTTGAGAAGCAGTGGTAAAATTCTATACAGTCAGCTTTGTGGTTGTATAGGTTCCGTTGGACTGCATCAAGAGAGTCCATCTCCATTCTGTACCTTTCATCAGTTCACTGGGTATTCGAGAGTGGAACTATTTATTCTACAGTGACATTGTGGTATGATTTTGCAGACAAGTTCCTTACATTATTACCATCTTAGATTACTGCTAAAGACGGTCACAGCTTTTAAAATATTCACCCAGTTCTTATGACGTTGCAAAGATGCCTCGTTTTCATCATCACACTTGTGAAGTATTTCTTCAACGAAATTTGTCAGTTCGTGTAGGCTTTCACGGCCGGCGTCTTCAGTAATTAAAACTTCCGGCCTAAGAGGCCGTGATCCAATAGTAGAAATACTTCTCCCTGACGTTTCGTTGCCATCTGCGGGCAACATCATCTGAGGTGAGTCTACGACTGGCTGCTAGGCCGTGGAGGTCCTGTTTACATAGAGCGCGTAGAGGGCGCCACCACTCGTCACGTGTTGTCAACAGTAAAACTATCTCTGGCTGGCGTCATTACTCTCGATCGAAGGTAACCGATTGTCACATCTTTGGTACAGAGTCGATCGCCATATCTTATCTAGCTTCAAGCCTTCTTCTTTCCTGTTAAAATTATTGTGGTGTTTAAAAATCTCTACAGCCTCTCTATACATACGTGTATAATAATGCGATGTCTTAGCTAGCACGCTCGTCTCACTAAATTTTATTTCGTGGTCACCCGTTTCAAAAACATGTTCCGCTACAGCCGATTTGTCCGTGTGTCCCAGTCGACAGTTCCTTTTATGTTCAGTTAGGCGAGTATTGATACTTCTTTTTGTGGTTCCAATGTAAACCTTCCCACAACTACACGGAATCTTATAGACACCAGGAGTAGCTAGAGGGTGTCGTGCATCTTTCGCCGATCTTAAGCATTCACTAATCTTCTTGGTGGGTCTGAAGATTGTTTCAACTCTGAACTTGGCCAGCAATTTCCCGATACGGTCCGTAATATTGTGGATGAATGGAAGAAAAACTTTCCCCACCGATGGTTGTTGTTGTTGCACGTTTTCGGACATTTTTCTTCTGGGATGGTGTGCTCTATCTATCTCCTTGCCAGCGTACCCATTTTTCTGGAAAGCGGTTCGCAAGTGGTTTAGTTCCTCTTGCAAATAAGCTGGCTCACAGATTTTATTAGCCCTGTCCACCAATGTCTTGATAATACCTCTCTTCTGCCTGGGATGATGGTTTGAATCCTTATGAATCCTTTTTCAACTTTTTATACGTGGTAAGAGTGAAGACTACTACAAGAAGATCAGTGACCTTTTGGATCTTACCACGTATAAAAAGTTGAAAAAGGATCCTACAACGAAAGTGTTGACAGTTACCAATCAATTAATGAAAGAGTCTTCTATTCCTTCAGAGGATAAAAAAGATCTTTGAAAAACGGAAGCTTATCCTCCTAGATTATATGGGCTACCTAAGGTGCATAAACCTAATGTCCCACTGAGACCGATAGTAAGTGCTATTGGATCCCCTACTCAAGAGCTGGCTAGACATCTTGCCACCTTGTTACAACCGTTTATTGGAAAAACTGATCATCATATTAAAAACTCTACGCACTTCATCGAAAAATTGAAGGAGATTACCGTCAGCCCCAGTGATATTCTTGTCAGCTTTGATGTGGTGTCTCTGTTCACGATGATTCCTGTCAACGAAGCTCTTGCTTGCATATCTGACATATTTCCTACTGATATAGTAGCTTTGTTTAGACATTGCCTTTTCACGACTTATTTTCAGTATAATAATGAGTTCTATGAACAAATTAATGGAGTGGCAATGGGTAGCCCTCTAAGTCCAGCCGTTGCTAATATTTTTATGGAATTTTTTGAACAGCAAGCACTGCAGTCAGCCAGAAAAAAGCCTTTGAAGTGGTATCGGTATGTGGACGACACTTTTGTCATATGGAATCACGGTGAAGAAGAACTGAACCGTTTTTTGAAGCATTTGAATAGCATCAATTCAAAAATACGATTCACTATGGAGACAGAAAGTAATGGACAGATAAATTTTTTGGACGTCTCAGTAATTAAACGAGCAGATGGGACTCTGGGTCACAAAGTCTACAGAAAAGATACGCATACCGATCGTTATATTCATAAGGATTCAAACCATCATCCCAGGCAGAAGAGAGGTATTATCAAGACATTGGTGGACAGGGCTAATAAAATTTGTGAGCCAGCTTATTTGCAAGAGGAACTAAACCACTTGCGAACCGCTTTCCAGAAAAATGGGTACGCTGGCAAGGAGATAGATAGAGCACTCCATCCCAGAAGAAAAATGTCCGAAAACGTGCAACAACAACAACCATCGGTGGGGAAAGTTTTTCTTCCATTCATCCACAATATTACGGACCGTATCGGGAAATTGCTGGCCAAGTTCAGAGTTGAAACAATCTTCAGACCCACCATGAAGATTAGTGAATGCTTAAGGTCGGCGAAAGATGCACGACACCCTCTAGCTACTCCTGGTGTCTATAAGATTCCGTGTAGTTGTGGGAAGGTTTACATTGGAACCACAAAAAGAAGTATCAATACTCGCCTAACTGAACATAAAAGGAACTGTCGACTGGGACACACGGACAAATCGGCTGTAGCGGAACATGTTTTTGAAACGGGTGACCACGAAATAAAATTTAGTGAGACGAGCGTGCTAGCTAAGACATCGCATTATTATACACGTATGTATAGAGAGGCTGTAGAGATTTTTAAACACCACAATAATTTTAACAGGAAAGAAGAAGGCTTGAAGCTAGATAAGATATGGCGATCGACTCTGTACCAAGGATGTGACAATCGGTTACCTTCGATCGAGAGTAATGACGCCAGCCAGAGATAGTTTTATTGTTGACAACACGTGACGAGTGGTGGCGCCCTCTACGCGCTCTATATAAACAGGACCTACACGGCCTAGCAGCCAGTCGTAGACTCACCTCAGATGATGTTGCCCGCAGATGGCAACGAAACGTCAGGGAGAAGTATTTCTACTATTGGACCACGGCCTCTTAGCCCGGAAGTTTTAATTACTGAAATTTGTCAGTATCCCGAATTCATCATCGTTTTCAATTTATTTCCGCTCAAGTAAGAAACCGTCTCTACAACACTTTCTCATTTTGCACTCTTCAACAACATCCAATCAAACAACGACAATAATGATAAATATGAGGTTCTCCACTTGCTCAAATATTCTGTACAAATTTTACAAAACATTTCAAATTCTTCCTTAAATTCCTTTTCTGTTGACTGTGTTATTTCTGCTGTTTTAAGAATTGATTTAACATTAACAGAAATGAACTGCTGCTCTTTTCTCGTAGTAGCAGTTTCAGAAGTATTATCCGTGACATCCTTAACCTCCATTACACTTCTTTGTGCTTTTCTTTTACTCCAAGCTGCAAACTACTAAGCTGGGTGTGAATGAAACCACGAATAGACCTAACTCTAAGGACCGTTGAAAAAGTGGACCAATATTTTGAAGGCTTTGTCTTCATTTAGGAAATATCTTTTAATGGTTCAGCTGCTAGAAATAGTGATAACCAGCAGGTTTTCGAGTGACACGTTACATTCGTATACGCGTACTTAGTCTCTACATAATCGCAAAACTTTTTAAGCTTCTCTATCTGTGTTTATAGAAATGTACGAGAATACCTTCACAATAATAGTTTAATCATCTCAACTCGACCTATCAGCAGATGTCTGCACGTATTTGCGTAAAAAATGTGTTGGGCAGCCTATCCTTTCAACGTTTTCGCGCAATGTTGTCTTTAATCTGGTAAATACATTACATTTGTCTTGTCGTTTTAAACCATGAAAGGTGGTGTTCGTATTGCCGCCACAAAATCCCACACATTTACTTTTTCAAGGTCAAACATTTCAATAGTATTCATAAAAATTGTAGAAATTTTGTCCGATGTTTCATTAGACAGGGAACTCACCTTAAAGGTTTGGACTGAACTGATTCATTAATATCGAAATACTTAACAACATTTGGAGACATCTGGGCAGCTTTCTGATTATTGGCATTAGTGGATATCCCATACAACGTAGACGTTTATATGCTCTGAAGTTTTCCTTTAAATCCTAGGGAGCAATAACTGCTGTTACTAAGGCTGATATATCAGCTCTTGCCGAACTAAACATTTTGCCATGGAGGGATCACTAAACATAATGCTGCTAAACTTATTAGTACAATCACTGATCTAAAAGTCTGGTGATGTTTTACCGTGTGGTAGGCTAGAATGAGCTTCAGGTTTTATAAAATAATTTTGTAGAATTTTACTATAGCTCGGTGCACTAAATCTGTTAATGTGTTTATTCTACGTGATGTGATCAAACATATCAAAACGCCCTTCATGACTGATACTAATAAGTTACATACCGAACTCTCTGCTTCGTAATCAAGCCCACCTTTCTTGATAAAATTTCTCTGCTCACAGTAACTGCCACTAAATTTCCAAGCACGTTTCGACATTCCATTTCTCAGCTCACTTGCGACAATACGACTAATGCGAGGTAGTACCAGTTCAGCTTATCTAACATAACGTCAACAGCTCCACTATTCTGACAATGACAGTAACAGTCGGACAGTTTTCATAATTCTTCTCAAGTTCATACAGGAATAATTGTGGCGAGAAGAACGGAAAGGGAGTGGGTTGGGAAAGAAATAAAAAGGAAATAGTGACTTCCAGCAGCGCAGGGCAATGCGGCAATGCGAGAGTGAGAGACGAAAATTTGTGGCAGACGAGGTCTCCAACACGGATCCCCCGCTTCACTAGAACTGTTACCCTAACCACAGCGACCATGTGGACACCCTTTCCGTCAGACCTGAATTACCAAATTCCCTCTCGCCGCACCGCCACGATCCCCGTCCCTTAAACTCGTCCTTACAGATTTCCAATTCCATTAGGCGTTCGGACACTGGTTGTGTATCAGCACTAAAACTTTTTTTATCAAACAGCCATGGCGCCCATAGATTTATAGATACGAGTGGTGCCTGTTCTGTCGGATATAAATCTTCTCCAGTTGCAACGCCTGGCCCAGTTACAACAAACAACACAACTACACTGCAGCCACAGTACAGCTCAAAATAAGTTACTGTTTCGGTGTATGAGTTTTGACAATGTGGCTACTGTTACATTACGGAAATCAGAGAAATTAGCTAAACTCTATTAATTTATCGTGTCGAATATAATTTCATCTGTCGAAATCCTAAAAAACTTACAGAATTTAATCAAATATATTTGAAAGCTGAATTACTGGAGTTTTGATTGTCCTGAAATAGTTTTTCAGGAAACCTTATATTATGATGAAAAACTTTGACACGCCCGGTTTTCCGGGACGTTTGCACACTCTAGCCTAGACTGACCAGAGCGAGCTTAGGAAAACACAGTAAAATCCAGATCAAGATGTTAAGACGAGTCCTTCCTAGCACAACACACAGTGATCCACACGTTAGAAGTCTTATGTAATTTGAATTTCAGAAGTTCTCTTGTGGTAGTACGTTTTCAGTCGTAATATTGACAATTACTGACTTAGAAAATATTTTTCGTACAATATTAGTCCGACTTGCGTAAGTATATCACCCATCATAATCGTGCTACAAATTAATAAGATCAATGGTGCAGTATAATTCTAACAGTTCGTCAACCAGCGAAGCAATTAGTTCTGCATGATTATTAAATGAACGAAAAGAAATTTATGCAAAACGTAATTCGAAGGCAGTCTGTGCTACAGCCGTAGATACGATTACGAATCATTTTCCCAACTGTAATAAATGAAATCAATGTAAGACAAAGTACAAATTGTATAATAAAAATAAAATGTAAGGCAATTCATACAAAAATTATTTAAATTTGTTATAGAACTGTAGATCAACAAACGTTCACATGCAGGAACACAAGAACTACATCACGAGGAAGAGATGTCCCATTGACATCGAGGTCATTAGCGACGGAGCACAAGCTCTGATTAGGGAAGGATGGAGAAGGAAAGTGGCCGTGCCCTTTCAAAGGAACCATCACTGCATTTGCCTTAAGCTATTTAGGGAAATCACGGAAAACCTAAACCTGGATGGCTTGACGGAGGTTTGAAAATGGTTCAAATGGCTCTGAGCGCTATGGGACTTAACATCTGAGGTCATCAGTCCCCTAGAACTTAGAGCTACTTAAACCTAACTAACCTAGGGACATCACACATATCCATGCCCGAGGCAGGATTCGAACCTGCGACCGTAGCGGTCGCGCGGTTCCAGACTGAAGCGCCTAGAACCGCTCGGCCACACCGGCCAGCGACGGAGGTTTGAACCGTCGTCCTCCCGAATGAGAGAACGACATCAGCTGGTGTATGGGCTACACAGGCCGTGTCCTCTGTACATTCACTTTTCATTCTTTAACTCGTCTGGAACTGCAACAACTGCAACTGAACAATAGAATCACGAATCTGTATAATAAATCCCATCGTAGCGTTTGAGCTTAGTGTTTGCTTGTGAATGATCAGTGAAAGCGTAGAGTATCGATGCTGCTGTTGTTGCTCCATACTAGATGTGCTGGGCATGACGAGACATTACCCACTGCAATTTTTCAGCTACGGTTTAAGAACAAGGCAGCACTCTTTCCCGTGCAGCGCACGCATCTCTGCATACTGTAAAAGATGCGAACGTCGATTGTCAGATAACTCGTCGTGGTTGCCATCACCTGGACTCGTTTCGGATGCTGTGGAAAAACCATTTTTTTTCTGCATCAGTTCCTGAGATCCAGGAAAGAGAACGTGGACAAAATAAAGGGTGTTTCAAAATGAATTTCCTGGTATTAAAGCCTTGTACCATTTGTTACATGCAACGTAACAATTATAAATAATACATCAAATGAAAGGGCAACTCACACAGTTTTCCTTACAATGATCAATGTGTCTGAAGTAATTGTGGCAACAATACTGTTTCTGCGATCGAGTAGACCGGCTGATAGCGGAAGACCATACATATCATCCTTTAAGAAACCCCAAAGGTAAAAATCACATGGTATCAGATCATGTGTAAACGGGGAGGTCTCGAAAAACAACCTCTGTCATCCGGCCCCTTGCGGCAAATCCAGCGGCCGTGAGTTATGCCGGCGAGAAGGCGCACCATCTTTCTGCCATTTATGAACTTCTGCGATTCAGTTTCTTCCAACTGAGCAGAGAGCCATGCTTCTAGCACATCAAGATAAGAAACAACTGCTAGAGTTGTGTCACCGAGAAAGAAAGATCCACAAACTTTCCACCAGGATGTGGCACAAAAAAACATTCAATTTAGGGGAGTCTCGATGCAGCTGTACCATCCCAGGGGATTTTCTGACCCCCAGATGTGCACATTATGTGTGTTCACATTTCGACTTAGGTGAAATGTCGATTAGTAACTGACGACGGCACGTTCCTGAAAATTTTAATCTCATGCAGCAACATTTCGTCTGCAAAGTTGGCACGTAAACCGTTATCCGTAGGCCTTAGTGAAAGTAACATCCACAAGCGATAAGGACATAGTTGTAAGCGGTCCTTGAAAGTCTCCATACAGACGTCACTGGAATTTTTATTTCATGGCTAGCCTCCCGAACTGATTTCTTGGGGCTTTGCGTGAAAAGGTCTGTCACTGTTCAACACATCCGTCAATCACTCTTGGTCGTTCCATACTCTTCCCTTTGCGCACAGGGTTGCTCTTTTATTTGATGTGTTATTAATAATTGTAACTGGAATGTAGTTAATGCTAGAAACTTTGTGTTGTGCTGGGAAGGACTCGTCTTAACATTTTGATCTGGATTTTCCTCTGGTTTCCTAAGCTCGCTCTGGTCAGTCTAGGCTAGGGTGCCCAAACGTCCCGGAAAACCAGGCATGTCCAAGTTTTTCATCATGACATACAGTTTCCTGAAAAATTATTTCAGGACGCTCAAAGCTCCAGTATAATTCAGCTTTGAAATATATTGGATTAAATTCTATAAATTTTTAGGGATTGCGACCGATTGAACGATATACGACACGATAAATTAATAGAGTTTAGCTAATTTCTCTGCTTTCCGTAATGCAACAGTAACCACATTGTCAAAACTCATACACCGAAACAGTAACTTATTTTGAGCTGTGCTGTGGCTGCAGTGGCTGCAGTGTAGTTGTGGTGTTGAAACTGGGCCAGGCGTTGCAACTGGAGAATATTTATATCCGACAGAACAGCCACCACTCGTATCTATAAATCCATGGGCGCAATGGTTGTTTGATAAAAAAGTGTTTTCTGAAACATCTGTATGGTACGTTGCTTTTCCACATCAGTTAGTATGACACTTACGGAAATCTTATAAGGCTTACCATAGATGTAGAAAGAAAGTGCTTTGTGCATTGTGATCTGCGCGTATCGTATGAATTCGAGCAGTTTATAAGCACAATCAATCTGTTCGTTCCTTAATAGTTCAAAACTGTGTGACACAGAAGGGGTACTTGTTCGGTGATACATGGAGAAGCAACGCGACGTGGAACCAGTGAGGAGTTAGGCAGTGGAGGGCAATGCCTCAGGCCTGGATGTTTGCACGTTTAATAAATGTGCGCGCCACGAGCTTGTAACTGGATGGGCCAACGTGAGCTGCAGTGGGGGAAGCGTTGTGGAGGGGGCAGGCATTCCAGAGAACCAGTCCGCGTGGGAAATGGAACACGGCCCGCAACTGCGGAGCGCGCTGCTCCTTCCCCTGTGTACAGACAATCGTTGGCGCGGCGTTGCGACAGGCCCCGTACCGCAACATGCAGCGTGTCCCCACCAGAGCCCGCGGGGGCAGCGCCTCTCGAAGCCGCCCACAGGGATTCCACACTGTCTGAGCGGTGAATTGACTGCGAACTCTGAAGATTTAACCATCAATGGCAACGACCCCAAAAACTTTCAGACTTCTATAACATCTTTGGGCCTCGTCGCTGTTGTCATTGACGCTCAGATCTTTTGAGTTCTTAGGCTGCATCATACTCCTCTTCAGGTGTTCAGTCAACAGAGGGCGCCAGAACACAGCTGAAGAAGATCATGATCATGATCATCGTCATCTTGAATAGTTTCCAGTCCCAGGGTGGGTCCGTTTGCAACATAATCCTCGCTGTCTATTCCTAATTTCCCACCATATTTCTGAGTTCACTCACGTCCAATCCTTGTCTCTTTTTTAAGCACACTCATCCACACAATATATCCATTATCATTCCTCTTGGTTGTTTCCTTTGCATTTCTATTTCATATGTCTTTTTGGGGATCTTCTTGTTCTCTTTAGGTGGCCATACGATCTTAGCCTTGATGTGTCACTATTTCCCTTACCCTTTCATTCCTAATCCTATCTCTCCTTTTTACTCCCATACTACTACTGAGGAACTTCATTTCACATGCCTGTGATCTGCTTTGATCTCTTCTCTTCATTACCCATGTTTTAGATGCAATGGTCAGTATTGGGATGTAGTGACTTCTATATTACACTTTTCTGCTTTTTTGTGGGACGTCTTCGTTCCAAACTAGGCTCCCAACACTTCGCAGGAATGCTTCTGCTTGTTGCTGCATTCACCCATTTCTTTCCCACTGTGTTCACTGATCTGTTTCGCGTTTCTTCCAGTTTCTTCTATCACACTTCCCAACTACTTAACACTTTCCACCTTCTTTAACTGTTCCCCTCCGATCCTTATTCCGCTAGTCAGCTTTTCTTTTGTAACCAGGATCTCACATTTGTTTACAGCAAATTTCACTCCATACTGTATCACAGTTTCTTCCCAAGCACCTAGCTGTTCCTGAATTTCCCCTTCCCTGTTCCCCCAGATCAACTCAT
Organism: Schistocerca piceifrons; assembly: GCF_021461385.2. NCBI lineage: Eukaryota > Metazoa > Arthropoda > Insecta > Orthoptera > Acrididae > Schistocerca > Schistocerca piceifrons. Next base: position 827,847,977 of record NC_060138.1, read on the forward strand.
CCGTGAATACCTTTGCTTTCATCTTGTATTCTCCAGCTTTTTCTGTCACCTTAATCAATGTCTCATCCAAAACCACAATGAAGAGGAGAGATGACAATGTTTCACTCCACTTTTTCGCTGGAAACAATCCGTTCTTTCATTTCACACTTTCATACAACTCAGACTTCCACAGCACATTTCCTCCTCTCTGTTTTCTGTTTTTCCACTCTCTTCTTTTCTGAAGCTCCAAATACCTTTCTTCTACAGATGATATCAAATGCCTTTTCTCTACCGAGAAAGGCCATCAGAAGTCTTCCCAAAATTCATAGTGATACTCCTGGAGCTGCCTCACTGCAGATATGAGGTCAACAGTTGATCTCGCAGATCTGAAGCCATGCCATTCCTCTCTCAACTTGTTCTCGACCCTTGATTAGATTCTGCTCTCCAGTATCTTTTCATATACCTTACCACAATGTGGTGTCAGTTTCTGCAATATATTCTGTTCTCTATTTTGAATAGAGGGACAATAATTAGTGCCCTCTTCCAGTCTTCTGGAGACTCCTCCTCTTTCCATAACACACTCTTCACACGATAAAGCCACTGTTTGCCAACCTCTCCTGCTGTCTTCGCTATGTCAACACTTGTTTTGTCCACATCCTAGTGCCTTCCCTCCTTTCATCTTGTCCAGTAGCATTTCCATTTGTTCCCATGTCAGGTCCTTTCCTCCCTGGAGGTTACTTCTACGTCCTTTGGTCTATTATCATCATTAGTGTTAAAATCTTCTGGGTTGTTAGGCTGCATCATATTTCATATAAAATTTTAGAGGAAATATGACACGGCCTTACAACCAAGAAGATTTTAACTGCATCATATTTCCTCTAAAATTTTAGAGGAAATATGATGCCGCCTAACAACCAAGAATATTTTAACTTTAGTGACAACGTCCATGAAAGACTGCAGACTTACATATTATCATAATCACCAAATCCGTTCAGATTTAGCAAGTACTCAGAGTACTCCTACCACAGCATTTCCAGTCTCTCTTTGTTATAAACCTCTTCCCCATTTTTATTCACCATTGTTGCATCCTCTCTGAAACCTCTCCTTTTACTTTTGACCATTCAATATACTACTTTATTATTTCTTATGGTATCTTCTTCCATCAACTTCTTGCATCTACTTTCTTCTCTCCTCAGCCACTGTCTTATTTACCTCTTTCTTACTTTTCTTATACATCTCTCTTGCCAATTCGACACTTTCTTCGAACCACAGTCTGAAAGTCTTGTTCTTCCTTCCCACTACCTCTTTGACTCTTTCATTCCATCATGGTGTCTCCTTCCACCGTTTTCTGCCACGTGTCCTTTCGCATACTGAGACTTTTAAATTGTCCCCATTCCTCTTCTCCTGTTTTTGGTTTATCCTCTGGCAACCTTTCCTTCTTCTCCTGGTATCTTCCTCGAATTCTTTTCCATCCAGATCCCATATTGTAATTCGCCTTTCCTGGTTCTCTGTCTTCTTCGATGATTTTCGTACTCATCACCAGTAGTCGGTGATCGCTATCTAATGTCTCAGATGGTAGTACCTTTATATCCGTTACTGTCCTCTTCGTTTCAGTCATAGCGCTTGTAATCCATCAGAGATTACTGTGATAGGTTCTTGCTTCACCACATCACTTTGTGGCTCCCTTTCTTCTGAAACCAGGAATTACGAATAGCTAAACGTTTTTTCTTGGAGAATTCCAGCAATCCCTTTCCTTCTTCGTTTCTGCTTCTCCATCTTTCTGCTCCGAGTACATTTTCATACCTTTGTCTTTCACTCGCTACATGTGCATTCAATTTCCACACGATATTAACCTTTGTACGTGCAAGTCCTTTTGTAGTTCTTCCTCAAAGTCATCGTTCTCTTGAGATGTACAGATAAGTTGAACGGCATACACCTGAACCACCCCCCACTTCTTTCTTTTGTCATAATTCTGCTTTTCATTATCCTGTCGTTTATACTTTGAACCTCTTCTTTTAGACTATCCCTCACAACAGTTCTATGTCCCTTTTTTCGTCCTTCTTCATTTCCACTTCAATAACGTTTATTTAGTTCCCTACTACTTTTCCTTTCCGTCTTATCTCTCCCAAGTATAACAATCCCAGTTTTCTCCTTTCCATCATACCTGCTATCTCCTCAAACTTTCCTGTCAGTGTTCTAATGATAACAGTTTCACTTCGTAGTCCGTTGCCTTGCTGGGTCGTTGTCTTTTATATTCATTCTTTCTGAGGCTAGTTCCCATATTGAAATGACTGTTGGTCTACTGTTCGGTAACTAAGCCAATATGAAAAAAAATCCATGGCTAAAATAAGTCGATGGGGTATTTGCAAATGTCAGAAAATTCAACACATTGTTCGCTATAAAATCACTCTTCGACATATTTTTGACATAGGCTGCCTCAGCTACCTCAACCTGTATTTAAGAATCTGGTGTTCTTAACCATTTTCCTAGGCACGGCATAGCAGCTCCTGCCACCGTAATACTGGTGGTTATTTCAATGTACTGAAATAAACTTATGATTACCTAATTCAAAGTAATTAATGCTGTCGACCCGAGAATATTTGTTAAGTGTTGAACGGAGGAGTGTTGCTTTGTTGCACTATGGTCCTGGTTATCTTTAACGGATGTTGTGATCAGATTCATTGCAGTTCTATAATTTGATTCTGAGGCTACATTACAGAGTGGATTATTAAAGTAGCATCACCAGTCTATCAGAGTTCGCTTACTGTATGAGCAACATTAGAAAGTTCCGCATCACCATCCATTCTTCATTGCAATCACTAGGCTCTATTTCAGGAGCTAGGTGAGTCATGTGCCTAAGAGTGTAGCTTATGATATGAAAAATTGCTTCACACACTACTGCTCCCAGAGTATGCTTAGGGAAATTCGCTGTTTGGATCTACTGCAGCTTGCCCATTCTCGTGCAGTGAGATCTCGGAGGTATCTATTGGGCTAGTTTACCAGTACGTGTTTTCACTTTCCATGGTGATACCGTATGATTTCTGTTCAATTTCAAAAAAATTTAGACGCAACAATAAGTTCCACTAAACAACCGTTGATGTACATCTACATCAATACCATCATTCTGGATTCGAGGCCACCTTAACCTTCGTGCCTATCAGTTTAAATTTTTTATAAATATGTAAAAAATAATTAGACTTGTATACTGAATTTCAATGAAATTATTCTGCCATACTACGGATAGTGTACTGCGTAACACTTTGCACCCACATGTCCTGACAAGAGCGTCCTATTGAGGTTGCCCATGCATGTGTGGTTTTCCAAAAATGCTGACGAGTACGGTTTTACTGAAGTGCTTGCTTTACTCTGAAGTGGTTGCCCCATTTGAGGTGTCACCGACAACAGAGGGGTGGCCGGGAGTCGCAAACGCTTGCCGACACTTCGGTAAAGTAAAGGCATTGCCAATATAAACAAATGGTTTCATTATTGAGTGGCAACAGTCTCGAAAACTCAGAAATGCAGACAAACACTTGACGCAATTCGTAGTGGCTTACAATGTATTAGGGAAGCAACAGCTAGCGCAGGAGACTGTTCCAACTAGGAACACTTGAGTGAAACGGGAGTCCCCAGGTTACACACCAGCTGCTGTAAGATTTAAAAAATTTGTCACACTGTATGAAGACTGGGAGATGTGGTTAAGCAGTGTAGTTCATTCACTGGGAGGGAGAGCGAATTGGGCACACCAGTGACAAAGACGATACAATAGAAAATTCAGCTTCCTGGAGGACAGAGTGGGAGACCATTAGCCTAACTACCAAGTGAAACCAACTGAGGACGATCAGAGAAGAAAATCAGATGGAGAGATGAGAGGGTACAGTCAGTGCGGAATGAGGTAGTCATTGAGTGATCGATAAGTGAGAGGACTCAGAGACACATGAGAAGAACTGATTTTTTTTTTCATGCTGTTTTGCGCGAAGTGTTAGGCCTTTCCCTTCTGCAGGCATGTCACCCTACTCTCGACTCAGTTTTCAGACTTCGAGTTAGCGTCCTGGATTCATTCCTAAGCTAGTCATCACTCTACATTTCTCTCTCTGACCTCAGCGTCCAAACATTACACTGACACTAACACTGGTAGATAACAACCGCAGGCAACCATTACTGCTCCCCAAGACCATAACACCGCATCGGCCATCGGGGTGCACCTTACCCGAAGGGTGGGAATGGAAGCACGGTAGGTGTGCCGAATTGCGTCGCATTGCCTCAAAGTCTCAGAACACAGAAGATGAAAATAACCGGCTGTCAACCAGCAGCCATTCACGTGACGAGAGGTGATTGACACGCCACCCTAAGATCGTATCAGCCACACACAAGGATGCCCATACCCGGAGGCAAGGGGAGGCCGCCCCAACCCCCTCCCCAAACAGTTCTCAGAGAAAGGAAACAATTTAGTGTAGTCAGGTGTTTTTCTTTCAAGAAAACGATTTAAAAGTGGGTATTACACAGGTTTTTAACAGCCATTTGTCTTCCAAAATATTACAAATACTTCATACCCCAGATGTAGTCCTCCCCCCCCTCCTCCCCTGCCCTCCCCTACAGACGTCCGCACCTCATGGTCCAGTGGCTAGCGTTGCTGCCTCTGGATCACAGGGTCCCGGGTTCGATTCCCGGCCGGGTTGGGGATTTCCTCTGCCTGGGGGTGGGTGTTTGTGTTGTCCTCATCATTTCATTTTCATCATTCGCGACTGTGGCTAGATTGGACTGTGCAAAAGAAATTGGACTGTGTAAAAACTGGGACTTTGTACGGGCGCTGATGACCCCGCAGTTGAGCGCCCCACAAACCAAACATCATCATCATCATCATCCCCTACAAACTCTGATATGGGTGATCTTGGCCACAAACACGTTGTATAAAACTGACTCCATTTTGTGTTGAAATGAAATGGTTTATTTCCACCCCTCCTTCACTCCCATCCTTCACTCCCACTCCTACTTGCCTTATTCCTCGGGCGTGGCTACACCCAGTGAAATCGGCCTTGACAGTATGTTTCTGTAGTTGATAGATAAAGAATAATAGTAGTAAACATAAATATTCCAATTTTTTCTGTCAATAGGCCATCTGAGGACCACGTTCCAAATTCTTCATTCTTTGTTCCTTTCTTTTTTTTTCAGTATCCTTTCACCTGTGCACTGTATTTCTTCTTTTGTTTTCAGACCTTTTGGAACCAGTCGTTTTAGCTACCCTGCCTTGGAATTCGTCCATTTTCAGTACTTTTTCCTCATAGGCTTCTCTGTTGTTTACATCTTCTGTTTTTATATTGTTTCTTTCTAAATCCTTTTGTATTTCGTTGACCCCGCTTGTCGTGGACTTCTTACCCCACAAATATTTGGAAATCTTATTAGTTAATCCACAGTCTTGTGTTCGAAATAAATTTCCAAAAACATGAGTCCTCTTTTTCTTATTACGTTTGAAATATTTCCTGTGTTTTGGCATCCTTCAGCATTGCTTCGTAATATCCAGCCATCTGCTGTGTTTTGTGGTCCTACTATTTCCGTATGATTTGCGTTTCTAGTACTTCTAATTTATCTAAATTATAATTTACTGCCAGTCATCCGCTTGCATATAGGCAATCTGGCTTCACTATTGTGCTGTAGTGCCTTATTTTTGCATTTCTGGATAGACACTTTTTATTGTAGCGGTCTTTGGTGGTACCATATGCTCCCCCCCTTTTATGCAAACTTTCCTCTATTGTAGATTTTTCCAAAGCATTTTCTTGGATTATCTCCCCTAGATATTTGAGTTGTTTTACCCTCTCTATTGGACAAGTCTGCGTTTCCAGGAATTTTGGAGCAACCATAACGTATGTTAAAAATTTTATTTTTTCTGCAGAAATTCTTAAGCCAGTTCTGCTGTGTATTTCTTCCAGGTGATTTATTTGTGTTGCAGCAGATGCCACATTTTCGGAAAGTATAGCAAAATCATCTGCAAATACGAGACAGTTGGTTTAGATCTTTTTGCTTCCTTTTCCTAATGTTATCGGCGAAATGTTAAGTTCAATAAGCTTTTCGTTTCAAATTCTCACTGTTTTCTCTAACATATCATTAAAAAGAATTGGGGATAGGCCGTCAGTTTGTCGTACACTTGTTTTTTACTTCGAAATATTGTGAAATTTCCACCATAAACTTTAGTTTATAGACTATATCTGTAAATGTATCACGGGTTAGGTTTGCCAGTTTAGACTCAACGCCAAATTTTCGAATTATTTTATGTATAGTTTCTCAGTCAACAGAATGAAAATTCTTTCTGAATTCCACAAACATAACCACAATGTCCTTTGAATTAAGTAATCTGTGGCCAGTTATTGACTTGAGATTAAATATTTACTCTCAGCATGACCTTTCCTATCTAAAAACAATTTGATATTACCTAAATGACTGTGTATTACTGTTTCCATTCTCCTTAATAAAATCTGGAAAAATACCTTATACGTTACTGGTAGTAAAGAAATTCCTCTGTAGCTGTTTACTTCCTTTTTATTATTGTGGAGCGGCTGTATCAAGACAACTTTTTATTCTTCTGGTATTTTTCCTGTTTTCCAGATTTCTTAAAAGAGTTAATTCAGCTCATTTTCTGTATTTGGCAAGGACCACTTCAAAAGTACAGCTGTAATACAATCTTCTCTACTAGCCTTGTTGCTTTTGAGGGTTTTAATTACTTTTTCAATTTCTTCTATAGTTGGTGGTAAATCTTCTTCCAAATTTTCATAAATACCTGAGAATTCCAATTTATGACTTGGTTCAGAACAGTTCAGAAGCTGATGAAAATATCTTGCTAGTGTTTCACAATTTTCAATACTGCTTAACCCAATTCTGACGTTTTCATTTTTGAAACAGGCATTTGGAGTTTGATACCCCTATCAATTTGTTCTTAAAAGTTTGATGTTAGTCGCGGTTATTGTTTTCTACAAAGTTTTTGCCTGTTTCCCCATCTTTTTCCTTTTCAACGGCTCGTTTGGTGTTTCTGATTAACCTGGCTGTTTCCTTGCTTTGTTGTTTAAATTGATCCTAATCCTCAATGTTCTTTGGGCATTTCCATTTCTCCCATTTTTAGCCTTCTATGCTATGGCTTCTTCGCATATTTCATTCCACCATAGTTTCCTTTTCATTTTTTTTATTTTATTTTTTATTGACTCAAATGTTTTCTGTGCAGCATTATTAACTGTCCTGAATATTTCTTGCCAGTTGTCGTGTTTAGCCACTTTAATTTCATCTTGACAGTTTTTGAATTGATACTTTTGTTATAGTAAGTCTGTGTTATATTTCATTAACCTATGTGATTTTCTTTGTTCTTTCTTAGGTACGAGTTTCACTTTAATTTTAGAGAGGCAATGATGAGACTCAAATTCACCGTTGTTTAATACTTTCACTTTCATAATGTCCATTGAACATTTTTGCGAAATAGCCACATGATCTAATTGAGTTTCTTAGGAGATATCCACGTTTTAGCTTCTCTTGGGAGTTTTCCATGTATTTATCATTTTTCATTTCCAGTTCACAAGCTTTGGCGCCCAGTGTAGTGTGACCTAATGTAATACCAATGTATATGAATTCTCCACAAGTAGGCAAGTAATAGCATTCTTCTGAAATAATGGTAAAATAATTGCTTTGTGCGGATGACAGTTGGGGCACTAGCACATTAATTATCAGGTCGTTATGTTACATTACTTGATACACTTTAAACGTCCCTTTCGCAAGTTGAAACAGCATTGTGGAAAATGGAAGGAAGCATCCATGCCTACTTTTGCTCAAATTACATAAGTGTGTCTGATCCAAAAAATCGCTGTATTAAAGGCACAAAGACATCACGTACAGTCACTGAAGTGAACATGTAAAAGAAGAGTACAGACACGGCACAAAAAACTGATCTCAGCTCTGCATGGGATCCTTGTGACGCATGAAAGGGCGAGGGCTCTTGTTTGAGTCAGAATAACAAGAATCTTGTGTGTCTGTAGTGAGGTAGTCTATTCAGCTATCTATTTTGTAGTCATAACGAATTAATGTTATTTTCTTCTATTTCCTTATTAGGTATGCATTTTTATGGACATGACACGTACACACACACCGACTCAAGTCTAGAGTCCGTAACGTTGGCTTGACGAGGCAGACCATGAAAGCCGGCTAGGTAAGTGGATATGTATCATACTGAGGAATTCATCCACTTGAATCCAGGGATTTATCCGACACTTACCGTGACTCTCACCTCTTGCAGTACTTTATGTACGGCCTACGTGAAAAATCCTAAGACGGGCATTAGCTCATACTCTACCTGCAGATCTCACCTAACTTGCATGTGTTGTGTTCTCAGGATACACTTCCAGCAAGACTAGCTCTATAAATTCTGTATAGCATTAAAACTAGCCTAAGACCGGTGACTAACGCATTTAGTTACTTAATACAGTACTTGGCAATCCGGATTTCGTTAGTACATTCTCTGATCAGAGAAGGTCGTAAGTAAAAAAGAATAAACATGAACAAAACGTCAGAGCGAATGGTACTTTCCCATTAGTTATCCGCTCGAAATCAGATCTAAGTCTTATTGAGTGCAATACTGATTACAGGAAGAGAACTTCTCGATACCTGTGTGTTGCCTTCAGCATGAAACACTGAGCGAGGTGTTGGAGGAGTCAAGTCTCTGGACTTTGCTTGGGAGAACTGGTATTAAAATCCCTGCCAAGCCGTGTTTATTTACATGTATGTAGGGCGACTTTCTTTGAAAAGGACGCAACCAATTTCTTTAACTATCTTTGTAAATTACAGATTTAACTTCCCACCTGGCCATCTCGTTGCCAATAGGAAGATGCGCTGTAATTACTCTTACTTCCACGGGAAGTGCGTGCTCAGATGGTGAAATGTTTGCTGAGAAAGACTAGGATCTGTGAAATGGCCTCGATATAGCATGTAGTCGCAACCTGGTAAGGAAAGTTCGTTTCGGAGCGAATTACATAATTTATGGAGAGAACCTTTCTGATTCATTAAAGATGTATGGAGGGCAAGGATTCTAAACCAGACCTTTCCCTTTCGGTGCATAGTTCTGTCAGCTGAGCGTTCTGGATACGCCTGACGACCTGGCACAAAGCTCCAATCAAGCTGCGTCTCTCTCCTTCTCTGAAGATGGAGAGTGAGAGTTAGAAATTGGTCGTAAAGCGTGCTCAATCGTTCCTTTCATCTTATTTTTTCTTTCCCTCAATGAGCTGTTATCCACTAGTTGTCTAGAGTGTTATTTCTTTTATCTTTCCTATAGGTATCGGTATTCCTTAATGTAATGCTTTACGTCCTCGCGTTGTTAGCGGGGGTAAAGACAAGTACCAGAAATGTATTCTTTTGTTTTATATCAAATTTTCACTATTTTCGTAATGAAAATTCCAGTCAAAGCACTGGACTGGGCCATTTCTGTGTAGAGTAAAGTGAGGCTGTGAGGGGTGGAGGACGGCTCTATAATATAAATTATTTTTTAAGAAAAATAGAGCGTTCATGTACAGACTAATAAAAGATTGCAATTTTAGAAAAAAACTGGATGATTTACTCAAGAGAAAGAGCTTCACAAATTAGCCCAGGATGGCTTCCCATGAAGGGCTCTGCTGTAAGGGCGCCGCGGATGATAACCAAAGGGTTCCTCCTATGAAATGAAATGGAACCCCAGACCTACACTCGTGGTTGTCGGGCCGTATGGGGGGCGACATTCAAGTTGGTGTCCCACAACTGCCCGTGGCGTCACCAGACACGCCTTCGTTGATCACTGGGGCTCAATTAGAAGCAGAACTCGTCTTTGAAGACATTTCCACTACGGTCAATGATATTCCAGGCCGAATGTGCCCGAAACTATTTCAAAAGGGCTTGTTGGCGCAAGGGGCGCCGTGATCTCAGCCCCCTTTTTGTGAGATGCCAATTAATAGATACTGTGGTCACTGAAACACCAGTTGAACGTCGGATCGATGATAATGATGGCTTTGGCGCTCTGGATGCCTCTCTGACAAATGTAGGTCATCATATTGTGTCGTCTCTGAAGTCGACCGCTTCCTTTTCGACTCTTTGTTCGGCCATGGTTCACTCATTCCTGCCAGCATCGTTGAATTGTGGCATCGCTCCCACTCAAACGTCGAGATCTTCGCTGATTACTCCAATAGGCTCCTTTAGGCCAGCTACTCTTCCTCTCTCAAATAGTGGTATCTACGCACTTTCTTCATGCCCCTGTCTGCGAGGCATAATTACTGTGCAACTAAGTACACGAAATGAAATTTGCAAAGACTTCATGCCATGGTATCGACAGTTCCTCTAATTACTGTCCTTGCCATCTGCGCGGTGAAACTGCGCTGCAGCGTCATCGGCCGCCAGATTTTCCAATCTCGCATTTTCCGTCGATACCTGTATGAGTATCAGTTTGTGACCAATTTTCATAACTTCTTTGTGGGGTATCGTTTGTTTTTTGTCTTAGAGTGTATTTGGTAGCTACCTCATGAGGGAGATGCTCTAGCTCAGATTGAAGTATCCTCAGGACATAAATAAAACATTAAATGGTAATTCGGTTAGGTGCATTCCAAAAAGATATTAATAGCGCACGAAAACGGATATTAGAACTATATATAAGGTCACTTCACGAACCACATGTAGACTTTAGCGTCTAGGAATTCTAGCACAGCTATCTTAGTGGGGATCTCCATGGTGCAGCTAGTTCACTCAGTCGCTTGCTAGTTTGTTCGTCCAGCTGACTTTCGCCGAAAATTTTCATTTTCGATAGTGCGGAGCACCGTTCCACTGCCGCACCTCTTAAAAAGTGTACTGCCTCAACGATTGATCGGTGGTGGAGGCGTACAGGTATCGCATTGCAGGTATCTCACGATTTTATTTTATTCGTACATTCATTTATTTATTTTGAGTTTAGTGAAGAGCTACATGCCTCCCTTTCCTACAACAGGGACGACACAAAGGAATAGCAGAGGATATGACATGTTCGCAAAAGTGTTGGTCAAGTTTGACTGGGTATTCGGGGCCAGTTTAAGGCCCAAGCGACACAAACCGCCGCTTGGGGCGCCTAGCTGAGATGGGTACCAGAGGCGCCACAAATGGTTCAAATGGCTCTGAGCACTATGGGACTCAACTGCTGAGGTCATTAGTCCCCTAGAACTTAGAACTAGTTAAACCTAACTAACCTAAGGACATCACAAATATCCATGCCCGGGGCAGGATTCGAACCTGCGACCGTAGCGGTCTTGCGGTTCCAGACTGCAGCGCCTTTAACCGCACGGCCACTTCGGCCGGCGAGACGCCACAGTTGTAAGATTTCTATACAGAACGTACCACAATTGGCAGCGGCTATTAGGGCGACGGTATGAGAGGGGCATCAAGAGTACTAAAGTGCAACATTTGTACACGGCGCGTGTTATAATCTGTAGGGGAATCTGACACAGGTAAATATGTACGAGGGAAACGGGGGGAACCTACATCTATATCTACATCTACACAGATACTCTGCAAGGTCCGGCCGCTGTGGCCGGGCGGTTCTAGGCGCTTCAGTCAGGAACCGCGCCGCTGCTATGATCTCAGGTTCGAATCCTGCCACGGGCATGGATGTGTGTGATGTTCTTAGGGTAGTTAGGTTTAAGTAGTTCTAAGTCTAGGGGACTGATAACCTCAGATGTTAAGTCCCACAGTGCTTAAAGCCATAGTCTACAAGCCACCGTAGGATGTCATTTCCCTTGCTATTTCTATCGCAAATAGAGCAAGGGGGAAACGACTATCAATATGTCTCCGTATAAGTAATAATTTCTGGTATCTTATCTTCGTGGTCCTTACGCTTAATGTACGTTCGCGGCAGTAGAATCGTTCGCCAGTCAGCTTCAAATGGCGCTTCTCTGTTTTCTCAATACTGTTTCTCGAAAAGGACGTCACCTTCCCTCCAGGGATTGCCATCTGAGATCCCAAAGGATCTCCGTAACACTTGCGTGTTGTTCAAACCTACGTGTAACAAATCCGGCAGCCCGTTTCTGAATTGCTTCGATGTCTTCCTTCAGATGTGGTACGGATTCCAAACACTCAAGCAGTACTGAAGAATAGGATGCAGCAGCGTCCTATATGCGGTCTCCTTTACAGGTGAACCACTCTTTCCTAAAATTCTTCTAATAAATCTAAGTCGGTCATTCGCCTTCCCCACCACAGTTTTCATATGCCCATTCCACCTCATATCAATCTGCAACGTTACGCCCAGATATTTAAACGACCTGACTTTCTCAAGCAGGAGGCTAGTAATTTTGTGGCGGTGTTCGTAGCGACAAACAATTCGCGGTAGAAACGGCTTACGAAGTCACCGCCACACTTTTAATAGCGGGCCGACCGGTCCGCTGGAACAGTGAACAGGAAGATGAAAGCCCAAACACTCAGATTAAATAAAAGTGGGTACTTATCTTTATTGCGAAGATACAGAAACACAGTGGTGAACTCCGTGTCTACAGAAATCTGTCTAGTTCGAGTCGGAGCGGCTAGGTCAGCGTCGGCTGACGACAAACAACAACTCTGCTGCGATGAACACACAACTGACTAGCAAGTACACAATTCGGTGGCGAGTATACAACTGAGCGGCGAATACAGAACTGTCCTAGCGCTCGCGACTCCAGCGCTTAAGAAGCCAGAAGCCAGCGGTGGCGCGCGCAGACTTGCGGCGATTTCCTGTCTCGCTGGCGCTGCTTATGCGGACGGCGTCCGGACTTTGATGCTGCCAACCTTTTGGCAGCGGGCTCGGGTGGCATTACTGGCTAGGACATAACAAGTAATATTGTACCCGAAGTACAGGTCCAATCTTCTTACTCATCCGCATTAACTTAAATTTTTCCACATTTAGAGCTAGCTGCCATTCATCACAGCAACTAGAAATTTTGTCTAAGTCGTCTTGTATCTTCCTACAGTCACTCGGCGTCGACACCTTACCGTATACCACGACACCATCAGCAATCAACCGCAGATTGCTGCCCACCCTATCCACCAGTGAATCATTGATAATATATTCATAAAATTCTACGTGTTTTAGTTTGGTGAAAAGCACAGTTTTAGATTTCTGAACGGTTAAAGCAAGTCGCCAATCCTATCACCACTTTGAAGTCTTATCAAGATGTGACTGAATATTTATGCAGCTTCTTTCAGACAGTACTTCATCATAGATAACTGCATCGCCTGAAAAAAGTCTGAGGTTACTATTAATGTTATCTGCAACGTCATTAATATACAACATCAATAGCAAGGGTCTCAACACACTTCCCTGGGGCAAATCTAAAACTATTTTTACCTCTTACGATACAGCAATACAAGTCACTTGCGAGTGAAATAACAGGAAATGCATGAAAGCTTAGGCGAAACGGGTACAGAAAAAATGGGAAGACATCTAATAACAACTGGTCGTTGGAAAGATTTATTTAGCAAACATAAAAATGAAAACAGCCGTCGGTGAAATAAAACATAAATACTTCAACATTAAAGATGCAGGAGGACTTCATCTGTTAAACTTAGGGAAGAGAGTGGGTAACTGGAAAGAGTATATTGAAAGCCTCTACGAATGGGAGGCATTACCAGAGACAAGAAGAAATGGAAGACAGAAGAACCCGTATCACAGTCTTTCGTATAGCTCTGGAACACTTGTGATGAAGCTAGGAAGAAGGCGTATACTCCTATAACATTCCTTCGAATGTCTAAAATCATGGGGGGAAGAGGCAGCCAAAGGACTATTCAGGTTGCTGTATGAGCCTATGGACTAGACATATACCATCACACTTTTGAAAGAATGTCGTCCAGACAATCCCAATGATAGCAAGTGCAGATAAGTGCGAGAATCGTCACACAATTAGTTTAACAGCATGTGCATCCAAGTAGCTGACACGAATAGTACACGGAAGAAGAGAAGAAAAATTAGGCATGTCTTAGATGCAGATGGGTTTGACTTTAGCGGAGGTAAAAGGTTCAAATGGCTCTGAGCACTATGGGACTTAACATCTGAAGTCATCAGTCCCCTAGAACTTAGAACTACTTAAACCTAACTAACCTAAGGACATCACACACATCCATGCCCGAGGCAGGATTCGAACCTGCGACCGTAGCGGTCGCGCGGGTCCAGACTGAAGCGCCTAGAATCGCTCTGCCACACCGGTCGGAGGAGGTAAAAGCACCATAGAAGTAGTTCTGACGTTGTGCCTGATAATGGAAGTTAGACTTAAGAAAAATTAAGACTTTTCATAGGTTTTGCAGGCTTAGCAAAAGCATTATTTAATGTAAAACGCTGCAAGATGTTTTAAATCCTCATCAAAATAGGTGTAAATGGTAAGACGGGTAATATGCAGTACATAGAAGAACCAACACGGAACAATAAAAATAGGGACCAATAACGAAATGCTCGAATTAAAAAGCGAGTAAGACAGGGATGCAGTGCTTCTCCACTGCTGTTTAATGTACACATCAAAGAAGAAGGAAGAGTCACGGAAGCAAAATGTAGGTGCAGGTATGGAAGTAAAATTCAGGGTGAAAAAATGTCAACGAAAAGATTCGTTGACGACACTGCTGTCCTGAACCAAAGCGAGGAACAATTACGCGACATACTGAATGAAATAAACAGTCTTCTGAGCACAGAACGTGGATTAGACATACAAAGAAAGACGAAAGTTATGAAGAGTACTAGTAATAAATTCAGCATCAGAGTTGGGGACCACGAAGTATATGAAATTACGGAATTCTTCTACCTTGGCAGCAAAATAACGTACAAAGGGTGAAGTAAGGACGATATAAGAAGCAGACTAGCAGAGGCAAAGAGCGCATTACTGGCCAAAATAATTCAGGGAAGCAATTTCTGAGAATGTACGTCTGGACCACAGCCTTGTATGGTAGTGAAACATGGACAGTGGGATAACAGTATATTAAGAGAATCGAAGCATTTGAGATTTGAAACTGTTGAAGGATGTCGAAAAGTTGATGGACTAATAAAATAAGTAAGGGGGGGGGGGGAGTTTTCCTGAGGAATCAGGAATCAATGAGGAAAAAAATACGGTATGTGGAGAGGATAATAGGACATGTGTTAAGATATCACAGAATAGCTTCCATGATATTAGAGAGAGTTGTAGAGGGTAAAAACTGGTGACGGGGACAGAGATTGGAATGCACTTAATAAAAAATTGAGTACGTTGCTTGAAACAGGAGAAGAATTCGTGACGGGCCGAGCCAAGAAATCAGAGGACTGATAACCCAAGAAAAAAAGTAATACAACAGAGGGAATCCTGTAGACCTCGATACAACAGGAAGCTTAGGATTAAGGGCAACATTACTTTCTTGAGATGCTCTTAGGTAAAGTTAGAAGACCGGTATTCGTGGTAAAATTCTATTCCCTCGATCGTATATCTCGTGTTGAAATCATTACAATAAAACAGCATTTAATACTCATCATTAGAACTTAGTATAATGACAACACACCATTTCGTTCCACCTTCTCTGAATCCCTGCCAGAGAACGTTAAATGTCCAGAGAAAACAAGAGCAAATAGTGCTGTTAAGTACTAAGTTTCACCACGAGCAAAACCGAACCACTTGCTGAATTTTTTCCGCGTCTCCTTCTGCTAGAGTACGAGTATAAATTCTCTTTACTGCAAGCACCTTTCGTAATAACTGTCTCCACTTGAAATTATGAATGTAATATGAGGCCAGCTGCGACACGCAGAGATAAATTTTATTTTACATACCGCATACATCACGAAGTAATGTTCTCTACAAAGATTAAAAACTATAGTAGGCAATTAATAGCAATAAAATGTTAATTTTGCCTCGCGCCTTTGCGGGGCTCCTTGCATCAGCGATATTTGCAACAAGCCGACCTCAGTCGGCCTACTTCTCTCGTTCTACACGAGTAACAGTATTAAACGGTACGTGCTACACACTGACGTTGCAATAAAGATCGTATCGAGCGCTCCTTACTATTTCTAGTATTCTGTGCCTCAGTCTGTAAAAACACAGCCTTAAAGAATCGCTTTGTTACCCGTCAGTCTGCCTGTCCCACTTTCGTGAATCGGTTTTCTCAGAAACGAGTGGACGTATCAAGTTCAAATTTATGTCACATATTAATGTCTTAGGCGGTATAAAAATTTTATGCTTCTGGGACAGTATGGCATAACAAGTTCAAATTTATGTCACATCCTAAGGTCTACGATCCCTTGGCGGCGTAATAATTGTAAGCTTATAAATCAATTTAATCCAAAGATACGGCTATTTATGCCATATGTTTTAATTTTCGCGAACTGAGTCATCAAAACCTATAGGGTATTTCCCGTTGAGTTAGAGTCATGAAATTCGGCAAGAAGCAGATTTTTTTACAGTGCAAGTAAGGTAAAAAAAAATTGAAACTTGTTAAACTGTAATTATATCACACTAAAAATATCTTTTGCCATTTGAGCATAAATTCCATTTTTCATCCTCCAGTAGGATAATAGACGAACATTGCTGCAAGCAAACATAAAATATTAGTTGCAGTGATGTTTTAGTAAGTAAATAAAAATATTTTATTAAATCTTTTCCCTCACAAACTGGAATCACATATTCGCTTCTGTTTGCATTTCCAGTCTATTCTGAGGAACTGCTATAGAGATTTTGATACGGTCTTGGGATTTCCGACACCAGTGTGCTGCCAGTATCGATATCGATAACAGGCAAAAACCACTGAGATTTTCGATTCCAAGTCCCACTCGCACTTGGTCATTTTTTTGTATGATAATACTCATATTTTTTGTTTTTTGTATCGCATCTGGAGACTTCTAGATCTCTGACATTGAAACCAGTGAGATCCATATTTTTACTGAGGAAGTGGAGCCTACGCTACAAATAGTAACCAATATGAGTGCCATTCAGAAGGAAGAGCGATGTTGCTATGCCACTAGACAAACGAATGAGCACCAGCACATGTAAGATAAGTACTGTGAGCCGACTGTCATAATGTTAGGGTTGAAAACATTGCATGAGACCTAAAAATGGACAGATTTTTACTGCACTTTTGGATGTGTCTGCAGATAGTTCTGAGCATCCAACGAAAGTAAAACGAACTATTCGGTTCGTCCTTCCCAAAAGCATCAAATTCGAGTATATAGTTTTAAAAACAAGCTTCGTGATAGCTTGAAGAACGTTCCAAAATCGATACAGTCGAATAAAGCAAAACACTCAGTTCAGCATGGAGTGGTTTTCTTGAGAATCTACGAAGGTCACTTTTACAAATGATAACAACTGGATAACGAGTTCATTATACAAGTCCTAATCTCCTTGTGAAGTAAAAAGCAGTAGCACATCATGAATGGCTGGGAGACCCCGAAGGGCAGATTCAGTCTCACAACCGGAAGCGTTTTCCGTATTCTTCATGCCCGTAGGCGCCTTTCCGTTGCCAAGTATAACTGTCAAGTGTTGGTGACTTTAATGGTATGTGTGTAGTGTAGTGTCATATTTGTGTTGGATGACTTTAAAAGACGGGAGAGGGTAAAACCTGTGCCGGCTCAGCTGGCTGGAGTGGCCGTGCGGTTCTAGGCGCTACAGTCTGGAACCGAGCTACCGCTACGGTCGCAGGTTTCTAATCCTGCTTCGGGAATGGATGTGTGTGATGTCCTTAGATTAGTTAGTTTTAATTAGCTCTAAGTTCTAGGCGACTGATGACCTCAGAAGTTAAGTCGCATAGTGCTCAGAGCCATTTGAACCATTTTTGTGCTGGCTCATAGATTACTCCTCTAGAATACCACCAAGGGGCCCGCTGAGCTTAACGTCCCACCCGAAGGACGGATCACCATCAACAGCGTCACATGTCCTCACCTCATCAGACGCTGAGGGGAGATATAGATTTTGATCCAGGATATTGGTGCAAACACTGGTGACCAGAAACTTTACACCATTACATCTTATCCCTTTGCTGGCCGAATACTGGCAGTGAAACTTTCATCCACTTCCAGGACTCTAACCAGCTTACCCACTTGTCGAGCGCTATCGCACGTGCGTGCGATAGCGACTTTCCTTCTTCCCTTCTTTTTTTAATCCACCACAGTTACAAAAATTTTACACTAATGACAAGGAGAAGAATGTACTTTACAGTTTCAACAAGAAAAATGTCACCAATTTTTTCTCTTGCGATACTAATATCTCTGTTTTCTATTTTTTATTTTTTGTATTTGTTTAGTGTTTTATGAGTTAGTAGATCACATGGACCTAAAAACACTGTGCGCACGTAATACAATTACAATACAAAATGAAACCTGTGGGACAGGGTTGCATTTCATTCGTAAACAACATAAAACAGAATACAACCAAACTGAGGATAACCTTCCGTTAGTGCAACGACCACTCGGAAACATCGGAAAATAAATGCTATCTGGTCCCAAGACTCCACAGCGGGAACTCGAGTACATATTCTCGGAATATAGTCTTGTTCAGTTGTCCAAATCGAGATTGAGCGGGAGGGAGGGGGGGGGGGGGCGGAGGGGGGCCGGAATACGTGAATACACTGTTTAGGTAATTAGCAAAAGGTCTGACGATGTGTACTGCAATCGTTCGTACCAGTAAGAAAGTGCAAAAGTGAAGCACATTTTGAGACCATCCCGAAAAGATAATTCACAGAAAGTCCTTTGAGCCAGTTAATAATGAGTGTCTTAGATTGGAGAAAGTAGGTCTTAAGCGGGGGAAGGAGCGTTCCGGGCTCAATCATGAGGTGCGGCACTCGGAGATAGAGGGCAAGCATCTTCTGAATTAGAAGTCACACATCTACGGAAATTTCACATTCCAGACGGTGTTCATTCGTGTCAGTCAGACGACACCACATGCACTTCGGGGAATCAGCTAGTGACATGTTGTGTCGTCTATGTCTTGTTAGAAACTTCTCGTTGAAGGTGAGGTGGCAGATGGCGCGGATCGCCGTCGTAAAATATTTTTGGTGAATCGCTCGTCACAGTGCAGGTCACGCCACTCCCAGGTGGTGTCTTTCAACCATATTCCGATGGTGATTCATCGTCAGCTGGCCATGCACATCACGCTCCGTAGGTGCCCTTGCACATGGGAGATTCGTGTGCACGCAGTTACAATCGAGGAAGAATGATTTGTTGTGGGAGAGAGCAGGCGCGATGTGAGCGAGTGCAATAGGGGCCAGGCAGTACGGAGGCGGCAGTTCATCACTGAGGAGACCGATGAAACAGTGTCGCCGATGGATCCACATCTTCAACATGGTGTTGATGTAAAGGGCCGCAACACAGTCCCATTCCTCCACTGCGAGGGGTGGGGGGTGAGGGCATCATACTGTATCAGCAAGAAAAGTCCATTACTAACGAAGTAGCCAAACGCCACCTGGATCAGTAGTGCCATCACTGGAGTCAATAGTAGGATCTTCACCATGCGAGGTATCCGGAACGCATTGTGGGTGTTAAAGAAGGCGACCCTTTGTACCATATTTGGAGCTCGGAGGAGGTGGCCTCGGACACCCGTGAGGAGAACTGGTAACAGGCGCTTATACTCCAGCACCGTCGTGCAGCGGGCATCTTTCGTAAACATGATGACCAAACACCGAAATGTATTCATCACATGCAGAGGTACCACATTGCTCTCCCAGAGCTCTGTACATTTCCATGCCACGTGACTTAAGCATGTTGACGCTACTGCCTGCTGCACTCCTACACCTCTCGATCCACCCTAGCACCATACGGATCTCCCCCTCAGAACATGTTAAAAAAACTAGATCATCTGCATAAACGCAGCACTGGAAATTGGGTCCTCTCAGTGTGGTCCTCGAAAGATGTTTTTCGAGCCCACATAGAAGCGGCTCTGTCGCTATTGCATAGAGGATCATTGAGAGAGAACAGCCATATCAGAACGAATGTAAGATTGGGATGCGTCCTTCGACCCTACCACTAATCATCACCCCCAAGGAGGCATCATGGAGAATGCACATGATCAAGCAGGCAAACGTGGATGGGAAGGCCACATGATGCATCATGGCAGTCACGTACAAATGGCTCCCTTTATCAAATATGCAATCAAAGTCCATGGAGATCAGGTCACTGAGTAACCTAGAGGATGGTGCAAAGGTGAACACATCTCGATAGTTGCTAAGGGTCATCTGGATATCGCTGTCTCCCCCTCCCCCAAATATTTTTGTTCATATGAAATAACTTGGTGCAATGCATTCTTAAGACACATCGCCAAGATGTTGGTGAAGATCTCGAAATCACAGTTGAGGAGAGTTATTGGACAGTAATGTTGAACCCATGTGGTTCCAGCTGGTTTGGGTGCCAGAATAACGAGACCTTCCACGAAAACTGATGGCATAGGGACTACTAATGACAGCAGCTCTCGGTACATCTCCTTCCACCACAGACCATCAGACCATTAAAGGGCTGGTTGAGTTCCAATGCAAAACCGTCTGGTCCTGGTAAATTATTCACTGCCACCTTGGCAAAGGTGTCCGCAAAATCATTGTTCGTTATCTCCTCTGAAAGGGATGGCGATGTCACATCTCCAACTGTGCCAGTGAGGTTCTGAGAGCTGCTGCCAAGGCTCCATCATTGTGGGGAACCTCGTGATAGAATGGTCAACAAATGCACCTGCAATGTCTGCCTAGGTAGTGATCCTGCTATCATCCAGGAGATCTAGAGTGTGTGCAAATTTTCGTCGTCTTTGTCGTCGCTCGGAGATAACGTGGTGAATGGAGGGTGGTTCCCCATCTGCCGATTGGTGGATGGTGAGAGCGCCGTAAGCTCTGAGACAAATGCACAACAGAAGTCCGTCGGGTGGCAGAGCGATATTTTCATACAGTGACCAACCAACACACGTTGTAAAGCTGGTCTGACGCATTCGACCCAACACTGACGCTGTGACGGATACTCGAGCAATAGACGTTCACCTGCTATAAGGCCCACATATTCCCTGTAAGTTGCCTACATTCCTGATCCTGTAGGAGAGCCACATTCAGTTTCCATTATCCCCGAATTCTTCACACCATCTGACTCTGGAGGTTGACCGTGCACTGTATGCACTATGGTCCGAGAAAGCTGTGGGCCAGCCCTCCACTGCTAGAATCGCCGTCACAAGGTCAGAGGTAACACAGATGCGATCGAGTCTGCTGGCAGAATGACTGGCTGGCTCTGACCACTATGGGACTTAACATCTACGGTCATCAGCCCCCTAGAACTTAGAACTACTTAAACCTAACTAAACTAAGGACATCACACAACACCCAGTCATCACGAGGCAGAGAAAATCCCTGACCCCGCCGGGAATCGAACCCGGGAACCCGGGCGCGGGGAGCGAGAACGCTACCGCACGACCACGAGCTGCGGACAGAATGAGTGGTCACATAAGTAAAGCCAGGGCGATCAACAAGTAACCCCTCCCAAGTATCAGCAAGACACAGGTGTTGTACAAAGAGATGCATTTTGGGGCATTGAGTGTAGTCATATTGTTTGTCTTTCCAAGACAACTCGCTATGAAAGTCTCTGCCAATAATGATGTTCCTATAGCGGCGCAAGAAGAAAGTCGTAATTTCTTCTATATAAAAACGTGACCGGTTCCATCTTTTCTCAGTCTCAGAACGGGCATGGACAATAAAAAGTCGAGGTCCCTTCGTATCGAACGCTAGTTGAAAGTCGATGGCAAGTACATCACATTGTTTACCTCTGTTCCATTTAGCACACGGGCAGTCGTTCCATTGCCTCCCGCAGCAGCAGGAGCAACATAAGCAGTAAAACCGTAGAAATCTGGTAGGGTCTCCAGGCGAACTTCCTGCAGTAGAGCAACATTCACATCCACCTCCCTGAGCACATCGCGCAGAGGTTCAAGATTTATTTGTATGCTGATCACGTTGAGATTGATGGAGGCGATCTTGTAGGCTTGCAGCTCGTCCGGAGGCAGTGGGACGTTCTTAACAATAGGGCACGGAGGTATAACAGCAGCAACAGATCAATCACGCCGAGCCGCCCCCTCACTGTGCAACACATCCTACCTTTTCTGTGCCACCGAGGCAACAATCGGCTGTACATCCTCGGCCGAAGATTCGTGTGTGTGTATGTGTGTGTGTGTGTGTGTGTGTGTGGTAAGATCTCCAGATGCCTCCCCAGTGTCGCGTGATGACTGCGGGGAAACGTCGCTTGACAGAGGGCGTCTTTCGTTGCGTTGGTCGGGAGTCAACGGCTGCACATTCAACAAGAGCGAGTCGGCGGTCAGCCCCGTGGAAGGTCACGCTTCGAAATCTGCCGTGGAGGCGTCCATCGTAATTCCATCGTGGTGTGAGAGATCAAAACGGCTCGAGACTGTATCGTGGGCGCATTGGCTGAGACCACATTTCGCTTCTTAAGCCTCTGCTGTTTCCGAGAGTGCATAACTGTGTCAGATGGACTGTGCACAGTTCTCCGCGACGTTTTTGTGAATCATTCCACAGAACCTGAGTGCAGCCCCCACATCGTACGCCGGCACTCCGAATGGGAGTTCGAATATGCGGATAGTGCTGAGTGTGAGACCCACATGATCCTCAGTCATTGAACCAATGTTGCCATCCGAATGTCGGAACTTACGCCCGCCACTCGTCTTCCCTTAAATCGCGTCACATGCAACATCGGTTACAGTTGACAGGTGGATTCCCACAAGATCTGTACAGGGGATTCTCACGTCGTCTCGAAGAAATCGTTCTACTTCCAGCGCTTTGTGACGTGCGTATTTATTCGAGGAGCTGAGTTTCCGTGTCGATTTCCGGCATGAATTGGCCATTTGCTGCGATAGATACTCATTCACGCGAAATACGCTGTTGTACGTAAACACCTCGAAAGCGCGCGCCGCGGAATGGACGTAAACAGCCCCGCCCGTATCGCTCCGCCGACGGAGGCAGACCGTTGCGACGTGCGTCGGCTCCGGAAGGAAGGGTGGGTGGGTTGTGTAGCTAATGAAGATAAACTTCTGAATCTCCTGAAAATAAATATATAAGGGGAAATATGTGTATGTATAAATTAATTATTCAGGATTGAGATGTTATTACCTATAAGTCCGCCGGCGGTTGTGGTCGAGCTGTTCTAGGCGCTTCAGTATGGAACCGCGTGACCGCTACGGTCGCAGGTTCGAATCCTGCCTCGGGCATGGATGTGTGTGATGTCCTTAGGTTAGTTAGGTTTAAGTATTTCTAAGTTCTAGGGGACTGATGACCTCGGATGCTAAGTCCCATAGTGCTCAGAGCCTATAAGTCCCTTAAATTCAGTGGATTACGTGATTAACTACGCATTTCGCGAGGTAGTAGAGTTTCATGCATAGTTATAATGAGAATATTGTATCCAGATGCAATTTGTAGGACAGCCATCCTTCACAGCAGATTGATTTACAAGCCTTTCTTGCTGCCAAAGAGTTCTAAACTAAACGCAGGTATCTAACAAATCTAATCTCTTGAATGAAGCCTTAATGTTCATGAAAAAGTGAAATGCCACAGTAATGTTAGACTACATGCCGTTTATACCTGCCACACTGTTAGAGTCTCACTAACACCTAAACGGTTGGCATTGTGTCTGAACGAGTAATAGGATTTCTAGCTCCAGCATTATCATCAAAGATTACTCGTGCAAAATGCCAGAATAAGATATGTTAGTCGTAGCAGAACATGCGCTGTACTGAACCCAGATGAAAACAGTCAGCAGGACGGAGATTCAGATAGTAGATGCTACCCAAAGTTCCCGAAATTTGTACGACCCGTGATTACAAACGGTATTTCAACTAAAAGCCACTAGATGAAGCGTAATACAACTTAAGTGCGTCAGTATGCCTAGCGGCTTCGGTATAAACGGACATGTTTATTGTTGGTGGGTAGTTTGCCATTGTGCCTTTTGCTTCTGTTTGCGATTTTGCAGTGACCGACATGAGAGAACAGCGTTGCTGTGTCAAGTTCTGTTTTAAACTTTATAGAGCCTCCGCAGAAACGCAGAAAATGTTAATGCAAGCATTCAGTAATGAGTGATGGCGCTTTGGGCCAGACGCAAGCTTAAGACTGGTTTAAGCGTTGTAAAAATGTTGTGCATCTGTTGATGTTGATGAATGGTCGAGACGATAATCTAGCTGCACTATACCAGAGAATGTCAATGCTGTTCCGAAAGTGATTGTGAAAGATCGTAGGCAGACCATGTCCTAAGGCGGCTAAGGCAGGTTGTGAGAAGGAAATGTCCAAAGAAGCGGCGGAGGAGTGACTGGCTCCTTCACCACGACAATGCGAAACCACTTACAGCTTCCATCGTGCAACGGTTTTTGGAAAAAAAAAAACCTTCTTTCCCTTTTTCAGGTTCAAAATGAAGTTGAAGGGACAAGATTTGACGCGATAGAGGAGATTCCAGCGGAACTGTAAGTAGTGCTGACAAACTGTTTAAAAAGACTTTCAGGATGCATTCCGCTCGTGGTAGCAGCGTTGGGATCGGTGTCTGAGCTCCCAAGGAGACTATTTTGGAAGTTACGGTGGCGAATAAAAGTCTTATATGACGTGATTGTATTTAATGTCACATTTCTGAAACTTTTGGGTAGCACCTCATATTTTATAGTGTCATGGGCAGCACCATTTTAGCATCTCACTGTGGCAGACGTAACCCACTAACTCGTTCCCTTGCAAACTCCAGAGAAGCTCTTCCTTGCCGATAAGCCTGCTAATTTCTTTAACAGATACATGTGTAGGAAGTAGATTTGGCGAATGTCTGTGGAGAACTAAAATTCATTACCCGCGTTTCAGTACTCCTAACGTGTTGTACACAAAAAAATGTGGTAAAAAAATGCAACGTGGAAAATACAAAAGGTAGCATACGCTCTTATGCGATGGACTATTTCAGCAGTATGCAAGGATAGGATAAATTATTGAGTATATTTTCTGATGTTTTACAGACTTCACGTGTGATTAAGTTAACATCAAACTGCAGACTTTACAACACTTTAATCGATTGCAAACACGTGGCCCGGTAGCTGGTGATAACAGACTCACTGTACACTGAGGACTGCAACTGGAGATATGTAACATCAGGTATATCTTGCAAATGTTTCTAGTTCTCACATGATGTCTTTGAAACGTCTGAATGTGAACCGTTCCATTGGCTCTACTGAGCTGCCTTCAGCCTTTCTATACTTAACTACATATCCATTGCTCGTAACATCTGTGATTTCGATACCGGGGAGAAGGATGAGCAGTAGATTGTTTCATCAATCACAGTGGCTCATTGATAGGCAAATACTGTTATTTATCAGCTTGTGCCTTACATTTCATACGTCTATAGATATACTAAGTGAATATAGTGTGCCGTGTTTGCTTTTACCATTTGTTTATTAGGATTCCATGTTGTATTTCTGTTTCCATTTTCCATCCCTTGTCTCGTCTGCTAGAGAGAATGTGTGAATGACTGGCTGTGATGCTTCCATATACTTTGGTTCTTGGGTAAGTATTCTTTGACTGGTAGTGGCAGTTAGCTAACTTTTGTGTAGGGACAAAGCTGCCCCTGCTGGGCCACATATACATTAGGGGAGATTGGTCAGCAGCTATTGTATGAGTTGGTACGAGTAGCCAGACCGAATTTCCTCTGGTCATTTGCGCTTTTACCTTTGAACCTCTCGTCAGATTGCGTGGATCATCACTGCTCGGTGGAAGGTGTGTAAGGATTTTGTTAAGGTGGAGATGCTAATACGTTTCTTAGAAGTGTAGCCATGGCTGATCCTATAGGGGCATTATTTCATTAAGAGAGTACGACGATGATTATTAATATTTCAATTATTTAACGTAATTTGTTGACCTCCCGCTACTTAGTAATGGAGGAGCGCTGTGGCCAACCTATGTCTGTTTTCAATTAGTCTGAATATCAAAACGTGTGTGTTTTGTGTTTTCCGTGTTAGAACTCTTTTTCCTTGTTTTAATTTTAAATTCAGTTGATGAGCTCTATGTCCTTTTGTGTTGCGTAGCTAAACCAGACCACGTACCTCTCTGCTGCGTACAGAACCTCCGGCGCAGTATTCCTATTCATTCAAGTGTGCTGTTCAAATATAATTTCGAATCGAATGTGGGTTTGCTTTCATCCTATATATTTCTGTACGTTTGTACCTCCGAGATAGAGGTTCTTTACACAGGCTACTGAGCACGTGAAACTAGCGGTTCTATGGCCCATCGCGATTCTATCTGGTGTACAAATTTATCGTTATGTTCTTATCTTTCCGTGTGCAAGTTGTGAGATGAATATGCGTGTGCACGTACATGAGACGAATCCATACTTATGCCAAACAGAGGCTTTTCTCACGTGTAAAGAAACAGTTACTGAAATACACTCCTGGAAATGGAAAAAAGAACACATTGACACCGCTGTGTCAGACCCACCATACTTGCTCCGGACACTGCGAGAGGGCTGTACAAGCAATGATCACACGCACGGCACAGCGGACACACCAGGAACCGCGGTGTTGGCCGTCGAATGGCGCTAGCTGCGCAGCATTTGTGCACCGCCGCCGTCAGTGTCAGCCAGTTTGCCGTGGCATACGAAGCTCCATCGCAGTCTTTAACACTGGTAGCATGCCGCGACAGCGTGGACGTGAACCGTATGTGCAGTTAACGGACTTTGAGCGAGGGCGTATAGTGGGCATGCGGGAGGCCGGGTGGACGTACCGCCGAATTGCTCAACACGTGGGGCGTGAGGTCTCCACAGTACATCGATGTTGTCGCCAGTGGTCGGCGGAAGGTTCATGTGCCCGTCGACCTGGGACCGGACCGCAGCGACGCACGGATTCACGCCAAGACCGTAGGATCCTACGCAGTGCCGTAGGGGACCGCACCGCCACTTCCCAGCAAATTAGGGACACTGTTGCTCCTGGGGTATCGGCGAGGACCATTCGCAACCGTCTCCATGAAGCTGGGCTACGGTCCCGCACACCGTTAGGCCGTCTTCCGCTCACGCCCCAACATCGTGCAGCCCGCCTCCAGTGGTGTCGCGACAGGCGTGAATGGAGGGACGAATGGAGACGTTTCGTCTTCAGCGATGAGAGTCGCTTCTGCCTTGGTGCCAATGATGGTCGTATGCGTGTTTGGCGCCGTGCAGGTGAGAGCCACAATCAGGACTGCATACGACCGAGGCACACAGGGCCAACACCCGGCATCATGGTGTGGGGAGCGATCTCCTACACTGGCCGTACACCACTGGTGATCGTCGAGGGGACACTGAATAGTGCACGGTACATCCAAACCGTCATCGAACCCATCGTTCTACCATTCCTGGACCGGCAAGGGAACTTGCTGTTCCAACAGGACAATGCACGTCCGCATGTATCCCGTGCCACCCAACGTGCTCTAGAAGGTGTAAGTCAACTACCCTGGCCAGCAAGATCTCCGGATCTGTCCCCCATTGAGCATGTTTGGGACTGGATGAAGCGTCGTCTCACGCGGTCTGCACGTCCAGCACGAACGCTGGTCCAACTGAGGCGCCAGGTGGAAATGGCATGGCAAGCCGTTCCACAGGACTACATCCAGCATCTCTACGATCGTCTCCATGGGAGAATAGCAGCCTGCATTGCTGCGAAAGGTGGATATACACTGTACTAGTGCCGACATTGTGCATGCTCTGTTGCCTGTGTCTATGTGCCTGTGGTTCTGTCAGTGTGATCATGTGATGTATCTGACCCCAGGAATGTGTCAATAAAGTTTCCCCTTCCTGGGACAATGAATTCACGGTGTTCTTATTTCAATTTCCAGGAGTGTAGTTGCTGTGTCATACATATTGTACCAAGCATTCCTATAGTGATCTTCAGTGTGCGTAATTCATGTTCTTGTATGAACTGAATCGTGAAATAAACGTTAACTAGCTTTTAAATTGTGTTCGCAACGTTACTTGTGCAGACCATCCTATTTCTAGTCCGGCTCTCTCAGAGTCATCTGATTTAATTAATTGGTTAATTAATATTTTATTACACGTTCGTGCTCTGACCTAATGCTAGTCAGGGGAATAAAATTCCAGTGATTCAGTGTAAACATAGTTGATTAACTATTAATCAGTTCACAAATTAATTTACTGAGGCTCACTCCATGCAAACAAACATTAGACTCGCTTTCCGTCTGACCGCTCGAAAAGGATGTGTAGTTGAAGCACGAGTGGGTATAATTCATCTTCTAAACATGATGATGATGATGATGACGATGTTTTGTTCCATTCATTGTGCTAATAATCTCAGTTGTTGCTTAGTTTATGAACTGGTGCTGTAACGGTTTGATCATAAGAAAACGAAGATGTACCTCTCAGTAAACAACATTTCAATATTCTTGTAATTTCAGGGATGAATTGTTTTATTTCGTCCTGTAATCTTGCCACAGCGTCTTTGTCACTAAATGATTACAGCGAATGATTACACAATCTGTCACTTGCGTAAATTGCTGAACATAAATTCAGTAACGCTTAATAACATTTTACGATAAATATTCTGAACAGTGAACAATGTTATGCACACTACCGCTTATATTGTTAACAAAACCTGACACTCGCGAGCGTAACTAGCTGCGGCCGTCATATATGCGTCTGTTCTCGACAACGGCCTTCATACAAAACCTGTAATGTCCCATTGTGATGCAGATAACACTTTTTATAAAAATAATCGAAGATATTTCACCACAATTGACTACGTTCTTCACATACGTGACAGTTCATTTTGACAGTTGCCACCAACTCTAATAATAAAGTACCTCTTGACAGCGACGTTACACGTGCTACCGTACCCGATCATGGTCCGCACCGAACTCTAACGAGCTATGGTAAATCTTTTCCACCAAGACGCCTCCACCTCGTAACAGGCCCGCCAGCATTTGCCACAAATGTTAAAACTTAACAGAGAAAAAAACTCTCCACTCGAAATCACTGTACTGTAGGGTACTAACGTGAGTGAAAAGCAACGTATTTATTTGACATTTTAGGGCAGCAACCTTGGGAAGAAGCAATAATTCAGGAATAATACTTGTAAATGGTACTGTGAATGTTTTAGACTTTCTCCATTAAGGCACAGAAGAGTTTATGCGAATGTAGTAGGAGTGATCAATACATACGCATTATAATACTTGGAAAGATAGAAAGATAGTTTCCTCTACTCACTAGGATGGTCCTCTAGTTAAAATAAGACAATGGGAAGTCCAGGTTGGAACATCAAAAATATTATGTAAAGGACAGATTACCGCTCACCGTAAAGATGGCACGTTGAGTTACAGACGGGCACAACGATCAGATAGTCACACGTGAACTTTCGGCCAAGGTTCAAAATGGTTCAAATGGCTCTGAGCCATCCTTTTCGAGCGGTCAGACTGAAAGCGAGTCTAATGTTTGTTTGCATGGAGTGAGCCTCAGTAAGTTAATTTGTGAACTGATTAGTAGTTAATCAACTATGTTTACACTGAATCACTGGAATTTTATTCCCCTGACTAGCATTAGGTCAGAGCACGAACGTGTAATAAAATATTAATCAACCAATCTGAGGTCATCAGTCCCCTAGAACTTAGAACTACTTAAACCTAACTAACCTAAGGACATCACACACGTCCATGCCCGAGGCAGGATTCGAACCTGCGACCGTAGCGGCTTCGGCCAAGGCCTTCTTCAGAAAAGAACACACACATTCACACCTCGTGCACACATGCCTTGTAACTCCGGCCGGTCTGGGCAGAATCTAGCGTAACGGCCGGAGATAGCGGTCATTTGCCACTGATGGGTACTCGCTTGTGTGAATGTGTGTTTTGCATCCTGCCTGGATAGGCGGCGCGTGGGTCTGCTCCTGAGAACTGAAGGGTAGGCCGAATGTAGGAAGCTAGGAGCAGGTGAGGTAGAACACTTGGAACTGCAATTAAAAGTGGTTTTACTATGTACTTACCTTTGGCTGAGATGAGCACGTAGATGCGAAGCTGTACATCAAGTTACAAAGTTAAAGGTAGTGGCTCGCCCACTATGAAATAGAAACAATGTTGCTTGGTTGTCTGCTCGGCATAAAATGGGGCAGAATCCGGAGCAGCATTCGTAGAGCTGCACAGCGCAGGCTAGACGGCGCTGTCGTCTGTGTCGGTGTCGAAGTGCCAACCTACGAACTTGCACCTACGCCGTGGCATTGTAGCTATCGATACCACAGTGTGTATGTGTGTTTTTTTTCTGAAGAAAGATATGGCCGAAAATTCATGTGTAACAGTCTGCTCGTTATGCCTGTATGCAACTCAATGTGTCATATCTATGGTGAGTGGTAGTCTATCGTTCTCATAATACTTTAAACGTCCCCTTAGAAAAATTATACATGACTGTGCTTAAACTGACACACAATATTTTTAGCGCAACGCAATGTGACTTTCAAAAATCCCTACAAAAGAATGGCCGTGACAAACATTAACCTATACTTTTCACAAATCACTTACCTCACAAAAATCTTCGTTACTCGAACTACTGCAATACAGCGAGCGCCACTACTGCCAGCTAAATAAAAGGTTCTAACTACTGAAGGCACTAACTACTGATAGGCATAGTTAGCAAGTGAAAGATTTTGATAGAGAACAAACAATGTATTTACCTTAATACTGTTCAAAAGTCATAATATATAGCAGTTCATGACATCCAGTCTTACAAATTTACGGTCTCTGATGGACACACGTCCAGATCATCCGCTCTCAAAATTCCGCCATCTCTCTCACTGCTGGCGTCTCACCTCCAACTGTGCAACGCTACGCGCTGTTCACATCCAGCTGCCCAACACTACAATGGCAGACAACAATGCAAACTAGCCACAGACTGCACACAGCACAGCCAGTGATTTTCATACAGAGCGCCACGTGGCGTTACCAATAAGAAAACCTAAACAGCCTACTTACATACTGTATCTCAGGAGAAATGGTCAGTATTCGGGGATATGATAGGAACGACCATAAGAAACAACGTTTAGTAAACATGGATTCTAAAATATATTCTCAGGTTAGCACTTGTACCCTATGTCCTCAGTTATTTACTGGATGTATTCGATCCTCTCTTTTCCCCTATAGTTTTTAGCCTCTACAGCTCTCTCTAGTGCTATGGAAGTTATTCCGTGATGTCTTAACGGATGTCCTACCATACTGTTTCTTCTTATTGTCACTGTTTTCCGTATATTCTTTCTTCTCCAATTCTCCGGAGAAGCTCCTCATTCATTCCTTACCGGTTCACCTAATTTTCAATACACTCCTTTAGTACCACATCTCAAATGATTCAATTCTCATCTTTTCCGGTTTTCCCACAGTCCACGTTTCACTACCTTACAGTGCTGCGCTTCAGATGTATATTTTTACAAATTTCTTTCTCAGATGATACTAGTAGACTTCTCTGGCCAAGAACGCCCGATGCCAGTAATAGTCTGCTTTTTATGTCCTCCTTGTTAGGTCAATCACGGGTTATTTTGGTGCCTAGGTAGCAGATTCCCCTAACTTCATCTACTTCTTGATTAGCAATACCTATGTTCAGTTTCTCAATGTTCTCATTTATGCTGCTTCTCATTACTTTCGTCTCTCTCTTCGGTTTGTCTCTCAGCCCATATTCTGTACTCTTTAGACTATTCATTTCACTCAGCAGATTCTGTAATTCGTCTTCACTTTCCCTGAGGACAGAAATGTCATCAATGGATCTTATCATTGATATCCTTTCACCTTAAACTAGAATCTCCCTCTTGAACCTTTTTTTTTATTTCCGTCATTGCTTCTTCGATGTATAGATTGAACAGCAGGGGCGGAGAACTACATCCCTGTTTCCACTCTTTTCAATTCAAGAATTTCGTTGTTGGTCTTGCACTGCCATTATTCCGTCTTGGCTCTTGTACATATTGCACATTACTCGTTTTTCCCCACAGCTTACCTCTATTTTTCTCGAGTTTGGAACGTCTTGGCAGATTATACATTGCCAACGCTTTTTCCATGTCCATAAATACTATAAACGTGTCTTGATTTTTCTTTAGTCTTGCTCCATTATCAACGTCAGAACTGCTTTTTTGGTGCCTTTACCTTTCCTAAAGCCAAAATGATCGTTATCAACACATCCTCAATTTCCTTTTCCATTATTCTGTACATTATTCTTGTTAGCAACTGGATGCCTGTGTCATATTCATACTGACCACACACCAACGTAAAAGGCCTCTGGTAATGCAATGAGGTCAGTGAAACAGCAGTCACACATGAAGTATTTGAACAATGATAACTGAAACGGAGAACTGTGTTGTTATACATCGCCGTTCATTTAAAATATGCTATAAGTTTCGAAGCCGAAAAGCTTCAGCTTAGGCCTCTGCACATGGAAACATACATAGCGTGATAGTAAAGTATAAGAAAACAGACGACAAAAATATCAATTTGTGACTAAAACGGGGATAAACCACACCATTAAACTACATAACAAAAATGTGCTGTAGTTACCCATACAAAACAAAATTCAGCATATAAATTATACTGCTTAATTCATTTAATCCAAGAATCATATACTCCAATGATGTAACGTACCCGAGGGGAAACCAAGCGAACAACAAATTACACCAGCGTACACCAGAAGTCACGTAAATCCCTAACTGGAACACCCACAAAAATGGGATACACTAACAATAAAACAAGTCTAAAGTGTAGTACACAAATAGCGTTGTAGCCACTAAAGTCCATAAACACGTGGTACATGATACTGCTATACTGCAACCCACTCGTATGCCTAAGATGAACGACCACACTACCATGGAAAACGTGTAACTTGTGTAAGTAAAAGAGCCTAAATACAACACGTCCAAAGTAACAACGAGAGAATTCACCACTGTTTCTACTAATTCCAGGAAATGTACTGGATGTAAAAATTGCCAACCTTAGTAACATCCACCATCAATATGCACCCAGAGGATTAAAACTGATATAAATGATATATTGTTGTTGTTGTTGTTGTGGTCTTCAGTCCAAAGACTGGTTTGATGCAGCTGTCCACGCTGCTCTGTCCTTTGCAAGCCTCTTCATCTCAGAGTAACCTACATCCTTCTGAATCTGCTTACTGTATTCATCTCTTGGTCTTCCTTAGCGACTTTTATCCCCACGCTTCCTTCCAGTATTAAACCGGTGATACCTTGATGCCTCAGAATGTGTCCCACCAACCAGTCCCTTCGTCTAGTCAGCTTGTACTACAAATTTTTCTTCTACCAAGTTCTGTTCAGTACCTCCTCTTTAGTTACACGATCTATCCATCTAATCTTCAGCATTTTCTGCACCAGCACATTTCGAAAGCTTCTCTTCTCTTCTTGTCTAAACTATTTATCGTCCATGTTTCACTTCCATACATGGCTACACACCATGCAAATACTTTCAGAAACGACTTCCTGACACTTAACTCTATACTCGATGTTAACAAATTTCTCTTCTTCAGAAATTCTTTTCTTGTCATTGTCAGTCAACATTTTATATCCTGTCTGCTTCGACCGTCATCAGTTATTTTGCCTCCCAGTCAGCAAAACTCATCTACTACTTTAAGTATCTCACTTCCTAATCTAATTCCCTTAACGTCACCTGATTTAATTCGACTACATTCCGTTATACCCGTTTTGTTTTTGTTGATGTTCATCTCATATCCTCCTTTCAAGACACGGTCCATTCCGTTCAACTGCTCTTCCAAGTCCTTTGCTGCCTCCGACAGAATTACAATGTCATCGGCAAACCTCAAAGCTGTTTTTTTCTTCTCCCTGGACTTTAATTTCTACTCCAAATATTTCCTTAATTGCTCGCTCAATATACAGTTTGAATAACAACGGGGATGCGCTACAACCCTTTCTCACTCCCTTTTCAACCACTGCTTCTCTTTCGTACTCTCTACTCTTATAACTGCTGTCTGGTTTCTGTACAAATTGTAAATAGCCTTTCGCTCCCTGTATTTTACCTTTACCACCTTTAGAATTTGAAAGAGAGTATTCTAGTCACCACAGTTAAAAGTTTTCTTTAAGTTTACGAATGCTATAAACGTAACATAGGTTTGCGTTTCCTCAACCGATCTTCTACGAGGAATCGTAGGGTTAAAATTGCCTCACGTTTTCCTACATTTCTCCGGAGTCCTTCACCAGTTTTTCCATTCTTCTGTAATGGGTTCATGTTAGTATTTTGCATCCGCGACTTATTAAACTGATATTTCGGTAATTTTCACACCTGTCAGCGCCTGCTTTCTTTGGAATGGGAATTATTATATTCCTCTTGAAGTCTGACGGTATTTCGCCTTTGTCATAAATCTTGCACACGATATGGAAGAGTTTCGCACGGCTGGCTCTCCCAAAGCAATCAGTAGCTGTAACGGAAACTTGTCTACTCCTGTGGCCTTGTTTGGACTTATTTCTTTCAGTGTTTTGTCAGATTCTTTGCTCATAATCATATCCACCTTCTCATCTTTATCTATGTCCTCTTCCATTTCCATAATATTGTCCTCAAGTGCATATCCCATGTATAGACCCTCTACATACTCCTTCCACTCCTTCCACCTTTCTGCTTTCCCTTCTTTGCTTGGGATTGGTTTTCCATTTGAGCTCTTGACATTCATAAAGATGGTTCTCTTTTCTCCAAAGGTTACCATTAATTTTCCTGTAGACAGCATCTATCTTACCTATAGTGATATACGCTTCTACAGTCTTATATTTTTCCTCTAGCCTTTCCTGCTTAACCATTTTGCACTTCCTGCCGATCTCATTTTTTAGACGTTTGTATTCCCTTCGCCTGCTTCAGTTAATGTATTTTTATATTTCTCCTTTCATCGATTAAATTCAATATCTCATGTGTTACCCAAGGATTTCTAATAGCCCTCGTCTTTTTACCTGCTTGCTCCTCTGCTGCCTTCAGTATTTCATCTCTCAAAGCTACCCATTCTTCTACTACTTTATTCCTTTCCCCTGCTCTTGTCAATCGTTCTCCAATGCTCCCTCTGAAACTCTCTACAACCTCTGGTTCTTACAGTTTATGCAGGCTCCATCTCCTTAAATTCAATTTCTTTGCAGTTTTTTCAGTTTAGATCGGCAGTTCATAATCAGTAAATTATGGTCAAAGCCCACATCTGCCACTGGAAATGTTTTACAACTTAAAACCGGTTTCAAAATCTCTGTGTTACCATCATATAATTAATCTGAAACCTTCTGGTGTCGCCCGCATCTCGTGGTCGTGCGGTAGCGTTCTCGCTTCCCACGCCCGGGTTCCCGGGTTCGATTCCCGGCGGGGTCAGGGATTTTCTCTGCCTCGTGATGGCTGGGTGTTGTGTGCTGTCCTTATGTTAGTTAGGTTTAAGTAGTTCTAAGTTCTAGGGGACTGATGGCCATAGATGTTAAGTCCCATAGTGCTCAGAGCCATTTGAACCATTTGAACCATCTGGTGTCTCCAGGTCTCTTGCATGTATACGACCTTCTTTCATGATTCTTAAACCAAGCGTTATGATTAAATCACGCTATGTGCTTCCTGTTTTATTCCTTTTCCGCAGTCCTTCTTCACCGACTACTTTTCATTCTCTTCCTTCTTCTACTATCGAATTCCAGACCACCATACTATTAAATTTTCGTCCAGTTTAAGTATCTGAATAATTTCTTTTATATCGTTGTACATTTCGTCAATATCCTCCCCATCTGTGGAGCTAGTTGGCATATAAACTTGTACTACTGTGGTGAGTGTGGGTTCCATGTGTATCTTGGCTACAATAACGCGTTCACTGTGCTGTTCATAGTAGCTTATACACGTTCCTATTCTTTTTACTCATTATTAAACCTAATCCTCCAGTACTTGATTACATTGAACAATTGCAAAAGAACATCTCATGCAGCAAATGCTCTCTCTCTCTTTCTCTCTCTCTCTCTCTCTCTCTCTCTCTCTCTCTCTCTCTCTCTCTCTCTCTATATATATATATATATATATATATATATATATGATAGCCTATAAAGTAACCTAGTAGAAGTCAATCAGTAAAACCAGTAGCCAAATATGTAGTAAATGCACACAAAGCACTATGAGGTTAGAAATGTCCTTTTCAATATGGAAATACAACAGAATAAAGCCAAGGGACACATACATATTAACATAACAAGAGCAAGACACTGAACTCTCTGAAGAATCCATGATAAGTATAACCAGGACAATAACTTACACAAACATGAAAAAAGCTGGGTACATCTTTTCACGAGCTCACTAATCCAGAAAACTGTGCCATCCATCTCATACCCAAGTCCAATTTGCATGATGTAATATCAAATGCAGTCCATGTATTAAAACTCTGCGAACCTAAACTGCACTGTGATAGCAGTATTCCAGTGTAAAACCAGACTGAACACTCAAAAGGCACTCCATGCAGAGAAAACCAACATGAACCCCAACTCCCAGTTACTAATGAACCAGACTGAATCATATATTTACAATGATAATGAAAGTGGCAGTTTCTGTCATTCATTATATAGCATAACACCAACGGCAACAAAGTCACAACCAACACTGCATAAGTACGTACAATGTAGAAAAACTATTGTACAAAACGAACGACAATCTCACACACTTTAAATGCCGGAAGTTAGCCAATCAGGGCACTGTCCAAAGTGTTCTTCATTTGGTTTCCTAAAACTGAACAAGAGAGCAGCTCAAAAATTAGGTGGGGTAGCAGTAAGTGTCAAACCCTAACTAATGCCTGAGCAGTGTCATGTGCTGTCATCTACGCTGTGAGAACAGCTGTCACTAGCAATGAATCTGCCAGCCGCTAGATTTGCATGCATAATGGTCAGACTGACAAACGCCAATGTGGAAATCATGTAATGTATGAATTTTAGTCTTAACAATTATTTCTCAGCATTTCGTACCCTGTAATACCCATAGAAGGTTTCCAGACTGTTTCTGACCAACCTGTACGTGGAAATATTACAACAGAGGTGTAAGAAAAAGAAGCATCTTCCAAAAGCTGCCAGAATTCGACACAACAGCTGTGGCTGATTGACACTGGTTTATCATTCCACAATATTGTCGTTCACATTGGTGGTTTCAATGTGGAATTAATACTGTTTGCTCAGCTGTGAATGTTCATCTGCCATTTAACATAGCTTTGGCTTATTTACATCAAGACAAATGTTCACATGAACATTGTAATGCAGTCTAGAGCACATCCGACTTTCATCATGACCCCCACTGTTGCAGCTTCACTTGATGCAGTACCAGATAGAGAAAAGTAGAGCAAAGCTGATCCTGACGCATTTTGTTTGTGCAGTTTGCATACATTCAGTGGCAAGCATACATTCAGTGACAAATTATCCCCCTTCCCCACCCTTAACCTACTGTTGTGCTAAGTGGTTTATGCCCCCCCCGTGGCAGTTTATTTCTGACCCCCTCAGGATAATCTATCCTTTTGAGAAACCCCTCCAACCTTTCGACTCCCCTTCCTCTTCCTCCTGCCCAACCACTCTGTGAAAAGGGTCACTTTATTTTCACCCCTTCCCCAGCTCTAAATGACTTTTCCCCATCCTGGGAAATATCCCAACATTCCTCTCCCCTTCCACATTTCCCAACTCCCTCTGGAAATTGGTGGGTAAAACGCTCAGTCTGTGCTAGAGAGGAAGGATATCACAACATGAAATTCGAATCAATGTCAATAATGTATTGTTCAATTCAATTTAGATGTTCTTTATTTAATCAGTTTGCAGGAGATAGAGCTCCTCCACTTCGGTAGAACTCATGTCTACACCCTTTGCCCTGTTGATGTGATAGCTATAAACGCCAAGGAATTGAATGAAGTATACGCTACATTAGCCACCATTTTGGATCACACGTGCATGTGTCTGTCGTCCAGGCACAGCCATGGAGGTTGACAAAAGACCAATGTCCTAATTACAGATCACAATACTAAATACAACCGATATTCAGTACTAGGGAAACCACCTCTGCTCTCTCTCTAGTGACTTCTTCCTGCTGTAACACCAGCACCTCAAACCCGTAGACTAAGGTCACATGCCCACTCGCCCAAAGGACAGCCATTTGTTGCTACAGCCCCTGAACAAAGAGTCAGGTGATGCTGTTCTTTGATCAAGAAAATCTAGACTTGCTTCCTGTCACTGTCTCTCTCAAGTGGTTACTTCTTGTTTGTGTGAGTACATGTAAGAGCCAACATGTAAAAACACTCAGACAGAGGTTTTTATCCCTCCTCAGAATAATGTGTTCCTAATGCTGGGGTCAAAGTGAGAGCAGACGCAATTGGGATATAAAAAATTACAGGAAATATTCCATGTGGACTATTGTATCAAAATAATTGTTTAACAATTTACAATGGTCAAAGAGATCGTTTGAAACACTCACCACCAACTTAAAATGATTCTTCTTCATAATAAAACAGGTTTTCAGTGTTTAAGTATCACATGCAAACATTTTGAAAATCAAATAATTAAATTTCCATCACAGATAGATTATAGTGCTAATTACATCTGTGGTATTGTATGCAGCGACAAAAAACTTACAAGGTGAATGTATGTCATCTATTGGAAATATATTTCCTGCATTGAAATATTAATGGAATTGCATTCCACCTGGCTAATACATTGGAAACCACACACCTTTAACATTACAGCATGTTTAAGTGCAGAACTTGTAGCCTTCGTACTGTCTGTATATGATGATTACTTCCAATGCCTTCTTGGTATGGAATCCAGACATTACAAGAATACTAAAGAATTGATGGCACAAGTGATTTACTTAAGATGTTTCAAGTTCCTGTGTCTGGAGCCCCATCATGTACAGTAAATCATTTTCTTCCTCATCTTAACCGTCTATTGTATCACAACACTCTCAAATGTAGCCGGCACATATCTATTATAAGCCAATAATGAGTGCTATCTTCTTCACCATGCATGCATCTAGAGGGATCATGTGTAACTGGATAGGTGATGTGAGTAAGAGTGGTATAGAACACTCTTCACAGAATGTTAGTTACAGTATTGAAATGAGAATAATGGGCTATACCACTAGCATTGCTCGGTTGTGCAAGTCTGGAACACGTGTCATGCTCTTTCCGAAATGAAAATATCGGAGTCTGTTGATTATGTAGGACTTACCTCCTTTGGTACCTTCATGAGACATCAACTGTAGCAGATATAGTATCTTTCCACTTCTTATCACTTCCAAATTAAATCAGAGACGGGAGGATCAGACATAGGAACAGTTAGAAGAAGCACAAGCAGATCATCTAGGCTTTTGATCAGTATTCTTACAAGGGAACCTCCCCATCGCACCCTCCTCAGATTTAGTTATAAGTTGGCACAGCCTTGAAAAGCTGAACACAGATCATTCGAGAAAACAAGAAGAAGTTGTGTGGAACTATGAAAAAAACAAGCAAAATATACAAACTGAGTAATCCATATGCAAGATAGGTAACATCAAGGATAATTTCAGCTCAGGGGCGCCGTGGTCCCGTGGTTAGCATGAGCAACTGCGGAGTGAGAGATCCTTGGTTCAAGTCTTCCCTCGAGTGAAACGTTTTCTTCCTTTATTTTCGCAAAGTTATGATCTGTCCGTTCGTTCATTGACGTCTCTGTTCACTGTAATAAATTTAGTGTCTGTGTTTTGCGACCGCACCGCAAACTTCCAGTTCGGAAAATATTCATTGACCTTGTTATTTAAGTCGCGAGCTATATTTGCTGGATTCATATTGCCCACGGAATACATCTCACGTATTTAATGCACTCTCGTCCAAAGTAGCGAACAGTCAACTGCCAGCCAGGGAGCCTCGTTAGCAGGAATACTCTCTCTTCCGTGCGCTGTTGTCGACTGACGTCGTGTGTTTCGATGTTTGTTTAGGTGTAGCGTCTTCATGCAACGGCGCAGTTACCTCGCATCGGACGGACGGACGGACTCTAATAAATGTCTGAAAATAAAAAAATTAACTCTTCACTCGAAGGAAGACTTGAACCAAGGACCTCTCGTTCCGGAGCTGCTCACGCTAACCACGGGACCACGGCGCTCCTGAGTTCACACTATCCTTGTTGTTGCCTATCTTGCACATGGACTACTCAGTTTGTATATTTTGCTTATTTTTTTCATAGTTCCACACAACTTCTTCCTGTTTTCTCGACTGATCTGTTTTCAGTTTTTCAAGGCCTATCCACTGTGCCAACTTATAACTAAATCTGAGGGGGGTGCGATGGGGAGGTTCCCTTGTTAGCAGATAGCACAATGAAGGAACAACTCGTTTCGACACAGAGGGCAGAGTGCTGCTATGGATGTGATTCATCTGTTGGGGTGGTAATCATGATAGGTGTTTGTGAAGTCTTTGAATCTCCAACTTCATCCTATGAATGTGAAAATACTTTGTGCTTCTCACCTGAATAGGAGGAGATGGAAAATCATAAAATCTTACCGAATTTATAAAATGTTTTGTCTAGTGAGCTTAGTTTTGCACCTCCTCTCTGCTGATGGTTGTTTCCAACACTAAGAAATAGTATTTGTGTCATGTGATGTAGGCAGCTAAACAGAGCTCGTGATGTGGCCACACGTACGCGTATATAGCACTCACAAAATAATGGAGCAGATGATTTAGCAGTGGTACGGAAATTGACAAGCATGGTGCAAAGTCACTGGCTGATTGCATCATGAGATCGACATGATGAGACATTTTGTTCACGTGAGAAGTCACTGAGAGTGGTGGTTTTGAACTCGAGTAATTGGGTAAAATGCATTGAAATTACGAAAAACTTAGTAAAGTTACGAAAATTGATGGACTGGTGAAAATACGACAAAAATGTAGTGGAATGATGGTACTCACATGCTCGCCTGCGTGTAAGAAAATCATTCCATTCCTCCACCAGTGGGACTGACAAGCGACAGTGCATACTATCTATGCACTATGGGTTTAAGTACTGAGAATATTCCCTTGTTCCACATGTAGTTATGCATTGTAAACCATAAAAATGGAAGATGAAGTGCTCAAAGATTTGGAGGTTGGGATGTCCACCACCTAGGACACCAAAACTGTGATCATATACCTGGGTGCAATATGCACTGCCAATATGTGGAATCAATGTTCTTAATGTATTCGAAAATGGAACACCAAGACATCTGCTGCTCCATCACTATAGAAGATGAGATTAAATGAAGAGATCATAACTTTTTGACAGATTTTTGGAAACAATTCTGCAAACTCTTACAATTTCTGTATGTCGTAATGTCCTCCACATTTCTGTCAATAAGAAACATGGCCCCTATATTTTAATTCTATCACCCAGTGTGTTGTGGGAGCAGCTTACTGTACACCATGAGATGTCCAGCTTTCAATGAGAGTCAATGGATCACAACTAGTTAATGTCAGCCACGATAGAGAAACACAGTGTACAAAGCTGTAGTCATACACTGCGTCTATGTGTCGCAGCAGAAACAATGTATCAAACTGCTTATGAAACGACAACAAAAGAATCTTTTATTGTGATTGGTAGTCTGTGGGATGTGGTCTTCCACCAGTAGAGGTGACAAAACTTTACACAATCCATAGAAGTGATTTCAGTCACTGACCACCTGTTCAAATGGACCAATACATGTATGTTTAATGAGATCACGACAAAAAGCGATGTCAACATGCAAATGGTATATGTTTTTGAAATATCGGAAGAGAGAGACATGGTAAAATCTTATTGAG
Organism: Schistocerca piceifrons; assembly: GCF_021461385.2. NCBI lineage: Eukaryota > Metazoa > Arthropoda > Insecta > Orthoptera > Acrididae > Schistocerca > Schistocerca piceifrons. The sequence goes on from NC_060138.1 coordinate 827,889,633, forward strand.
TCCTCTACCAGGTGACACTAGCAAAGTTTTTATATTTCGCACTTTCACTCCGTTGGATGTTATAAAAGTGACAAGGAGATTTAGAGTGGGACGCTGTGCTGTCAATGAAGACTCTGACACCATTACACTGTTATATTTCTAGCATGGTATTTATAGGAATACTGTAGAGGAGATTAAGACATGTACAGGAGGATATTTGTAGACAATCATTCGATATCAATGAGTCTTAGGTGTTATGCTTCAGAATATCAGTCTACGTATACTCTGCATGGATGTAAATTTCCTCTTGTACATTAGCGCATAATTTTTCTCGTTATTATAGCTCTCTACCTACTCATTGATGGAAGGAGGAGGGCTAGACAGTCTTCTGACTAATAGAAGAGTGCTGTCAGAACCTGAAGGCATTTCAAAAGAATTTTCAGGGGACTGTGACTTGCCGGGGGACATCTCTTACTCGTCGAAATCAGGTGGATTCAAGTACTGTAATCGAAGACTGGAGGATTAGCGAAGATATGGCAGGTAGACGATACTCTGACGAAAGGGGAGTTGAAAGGGGAGCTCCGTACCATTTCGTCTAAGTATTGTGAATAAACATAATATTATAACTTCTCACATGTGTGTCGTGAAGTGACAGCAATGACAAAATAAGGAGCTAATACGTTTTTACTGAGAGACGATCGGCAGTAGAAGTTCTATGTCTTGTTTTCTCAATAAATAAGAGACCAATGAAAGTGGATGGACTGACATCTTAATAGGTAGACTAAATTTGCATCTATATCCGTATGCAGACATCGCAGAGCACCGTACGGTGCGTGGCGGAGGGTACTCTGTACAGTACTGGTCAATTCCTTTCCCATTCCACCTCAAATAGAGCGAGGGAGAGAAGAGCTTCTATATGTCTCCACATGCGCTCTAATTTCTTGTATCTTATCTTTGTGGTCCATGCACGAAATGTACGTTGGCGACAGTAGAATCCTTCTGCAGACAGCTTTAAATGTCAGTTTTCAATAGTATTCCTCCAAAAGACTATCACATTCCCTCCAGGGATTCCCATTTGAGTTCTCAAAGCATCCGCCCACTAAATTGAAGGAAGCTAATAGGACTCCTTCTATGGGGTTGTATTCTGAGGCAAAACTGGGTCTGCAGCTTCACACACATTCGACGGTGGCGGTAGTGGCTGCTGTTCACGTGTAGGCTGGTGGCGACGGCTCGGACAGTGGCGGAGGGTTGCAGGGGTGGAGGGGTGATGAAGGAAGTGAAACATGCTACTTCCCCCGTGGACTGACGGGTCTCAGCAGGACTAGTTTGGGGGCAGTATAAAGGAGTTCTAAATGACTTACTTCCTCCAGCGTGACAATCCGACCGATAGACAGAATGTAGTTACGATGCCAATTTGGAAACTAAGGTCCGAGCGGTTGCAAAATATCTTCTCAATATAGTCGCCGCTCTGATTTAGACTTTTTTCGTAGTGCTGTACCATCCTCGCAATACCCTCGTCATAAAAGGAAGCCGCTTGTGCTTCCTGATAATCCTCTACGCTGGTCTACAGCTCGTTGTCTGTGCCAGAACACTGTCTTCATAGCCAACAATTAATATGAGCAGAGATGAAACTCAGGGAGAGTCAACTGTAGGCTCTATTTTGGGTAATCAAACATTTTCCCTCGAAAACGCTGCAGGAGCATCTTCATTGCCCCTGGAGAGTGCAGTCGAGAATTGTCGTGCAGAAGGAAGCGCATGACATTTATGTTATGTGGATTGCATGACATCAGGCGAAATCTCACACCAGGCCCCCATACTTGGTGGGAAACACTATTGTTCTAGGCATCTTTACGTGCTCAATGTGCTCTCAGAAGTGCAAGGAACTATGTGACACAGTCAACGTGCATACTAAGAGACTCTGCTCAACGCATCTCTCCAAAGTTTCATCGGATTTTCACTGTGGTTTCCATTTCGCACCCCATCGGGCCTTACTTTCCGAATAGCCCTGTAGTTTTGGATATTGTCACCTATTTGGTTATGGATACCACCCGGTTTGGAATTGGAGGGAGTGACTACCTACCCTGTGGGAAGCTGCTAGAGATGTCGCAGAAGCATATGTAACTGTTACCTACCGAATATAATCCGACTGCAGGGACACAAGAACTCAACACATGGGAAAACAAGTACTCACCTGTCACAAGGGACTCTCATCATAAATTTAATTAATTAGTAAATCAATTTGATATCAGGAGCATGCCAATTGATGGATAGCGAGGACGGCAGTACCACAAATATGATTAGCTATTTAGAGTGGTAATCAGGTGTTTTTTCGTTGCACCAAGATCTTTTAACGTAAGTTCAATCTCCTGCCTACACAAGGAATTGTAAGAAGATCAGCTATATTACTGAATTTAAAAAGTGATGCGTAGTATAGAGCTGATATTTACAACTCCTCCATGCTGCTAGCTTAAAAGACTTCGTAAGTGAAGAGGCATTTGGCTACTTTAAGAGAGTGAGGAGATCTCATTCCACAGAGGAGAACACTTTCATGGCATTCTGTCATAAGCCAAAACAGAGTTTACTATTCTAGTCCTATGATGCAGGACGTAACAGATCTTAAGCTGATAAGTACAGATTTTCTTCTTTACCTGATGAGAGAGTACTTAGAGGAGACATAGCCTATACCTACTGTTGTGCAGGATTTACACATCAAGTAACGATACTTCACAAGCGATGTGAAAATTCGAGTATGCTCTGCTTCTTCTCTCTTCAAAAATAACTCATATAAAAAGGAGTACTCAGCATTTCATAGGAGAAATTCGAGGTGTATTGACAACAACATCCACATTTCAGACTGAGTAAAGCGTGTTTCATAAACTGGTGAGTCTTATTTTGGGGTGGGATTGCAGTTAGAATCATACAACGTCTGTTAGAAAAGTATCCAGCCTTTGGCCAGGGAAAGAAAACCAACTTACCTGGAGTGATGGACACCTGATCACCTTCAAAAGTGTTTCCTTGGAATTCCACTCACTTCTCCCAGCGGTGTCGCCGTTGTTGGAAGCTTACTGAAAAAGTCTCTTTTGGAATAAAATTTAGCTTGGGTATTATTGCTGACATAATGACATCCCATGTCTGAAGTCACACTCCTTTCAATGGTCTCTTGAGTTTGGAGAACAGCCAGAAGTCGTAGGGCACCATATCGGGGAGTAAGGAGCCTTTCAAAGCATAGGAACATGCTGTTTCACCAGAAAAGTGTGAATCAACTGTAATGAATGTCCTAGAGCATTGTCGTGGTGGAGACAATGATTTCTTGTCGGCTGCAAGTCCTGTCTCTTGTGCTGCACAGCATCACACAGGCAATGGAGGACATCCCTGTAGTAGTCTTTGGTGATTGTTTCCCTTATACTCATGGTGTACCACTCTGCGGAAGTCAAAGAAAGCAGTCAGCATCACTTCAGCGTTGCTGTGCACTTCATAGGCCTTCTTCGGTCTTAGTGAAAAGGAAAACTGCCACTGTCACGACTGGTATACGGTTTCTGGGTTGTTCCTGTACATCCAGGACCCGTCACCAGTGATTATGGTGCTCATGAAGTCGGTATCACTGTTTGTGGAATTCAGCATGTCCTATGAGCTACAAAATCGCTTTTCCTTCGCCATCAGCAGCTTTGGAATGAATTTCGTCGACTCTCTTTTCATGGTCAAATCTTCTATCACAATCGAATGTGCCAAAAAGTGCTGATGTCAACCTCTTCTGCAATTTCTCTAGTGGTCACACAATATTCCTTCATCACCACAGCACTGAATCTGGCAAAAACCTGATCATTTCAGCATGCTGATGTCTGTCCAGAGTGTGGCTCAGTTTCTACAGATGTGCAGCCATTTTTATATCGGTTGTACCACTCCTTAATTGGTGTGATGCTCGTAGCATTGTCACTGAAAGGATCTGAATCTTCCGAATGTTATCCACCTGGCTTTTGTACAGTTTGTGACAAAATGTGATGAAGTAATGCAGCTCCATAATTTTTTTCAGTTCCCTTGCAGTATGAAATGGATGTAAGTATGCACTACCTCATTCAACTGCTTCTTGCCAGCAACTGAGGCTGTCAGGCGGCAAAAAATTCACACATACGCAAGAAGGTTCAAGATCGGCTCATGCAAGTCTTCTAGATTCAAATCCTTCAGCTGTTAACAAAAAAAAGGTCAGATGCTTTTTATAACAGACCTCAGAAGTCCAAGCCATGCCTGCTTACCTCACAATATGCCGCGACCAGGGGCACCAGTTGGCAGGAGGCTTCAGCCGACTAGGAGCCACAGCTTAGCTTCACATGACAGGCAGGTACAAAGAATGTTGCAGCTATATGGCTCTTGCGTCAGGACAAGTCATGGCGCTCTCTGGATGGCTGAACAGCGAACTGATCAGTAAGCTGCTTGAGTGACAAAACAGAAGTGGATCCATGTATTGTGTGAGAAAATTCAACATGGCGAATGCTTTTGCTGGATGATTATCCCCCCCCCCCACCCTCCCCCAATGTAAACTGATCTGTTGACTGCTTTCTGGTCACAATGACAGTCTCTCCAGCTCCTAAGCATCTGGTAAGTTTGGCATGTGGGTACCTGGAGATGTGTGTGCAACTGCCAGCAAGTCCGATGCAGTTGTGGCTCCCCAGCAGTTGGTGGATGGTGTGCTATTTGTGATCATGAGTGTGTTGGATCAGAAAGTTCTTTCGCCAGATATTTTTAACGGAAACGTTGTAGTGGAAGAGGTAGCTTGTTTTCTCAAAAGCTGGTGGATACAAGACTTTGGACATATTCAGTGCTATGATCCATGTGTGGCAGAAATTTAATTACTTGATCTGCAAAGTGTTTGTGTGTGGCACTGCAACACTGAAAATGTATTTTATTACGAATAAGAATAAGTGTAAGGTGGTTGTCAGTGCTTAAGCTCAGGTGTGAATCCCCAGAGGGTAGAAGACAAATTATTTCAAAAAACACCACTGAGAAACTTAAGAGAACCAGAATTTGAAGCCGACTGCAGAATGACAACATACATATTGCATAGCAACCACGATGATAAGATATGAAAAATTATGCCTCATACTAAAGCATTTAGACAGTCGTTATTCCCTTGCTCTATCTGTGAGTAGAATGGGAATTGAAATGACCAGTTGTGATACAGGGTACCCTCAGCCACGCACTGTATGATGGCTTGAAGAGTATGTATATAGATATAGATCCCCATGGGCTCATAAATCATCTCCCAGGGAATTATAAACCACTTAGCAGTACAATGAGTTAGGGGTAGGAGGTAATTTGCCCCTGAATGTATGCTTGCACAGAATGTATGCAACCTGAACAAGCCACTCCATACAGTATCCAATGACGCAACTGACGCAGGATGCCACGACGGTCAATCAGTACAGATGGGCCTGCCAGGGCCTGTGGACGGAGCTTACATTGTTTCTGTATACCTCAAATCACCTGCAAATTTATTCATGTATAGTCCTATTGGACAGTATATGTAAAGAATCCTCCCCCCCCCCCCCCGCCATGAACCATGGACCTTGCCATTGGTGGGGAGGCCTGCATGACTCAGCGATACAGATAGCCGTACCGTAGGTGCAACCACAACGGAGGGGTATCTGTTGAGAGGCCAGACAAACGTGTGGTTCCTGAAGAGGGCAGCAGTCTTTTCAGTAGTTGCAGGGGCAACAATCTGGATGATTGACTGATCTGGCCTTGTAACACTAACCAAAACGGTCTTGCTGTGCTGGTATTGTGAACAGCTGAAAGCAAGGGGAAACTACAGCCGTAATTTTTCCCGAGGGCATGCAGCTTTACTGTATGGTTAAACGATGATGGCATCCTCTTGGGTAAAATATTCCAGAGGTAAAATAGTCCCCCATTCGGATCTCCGGGCGGGGCTACTCAAGAGGATGTCGTCATCAGAAGAAAGAAAACTGGCATTCTACGGATTGGAGCGTGGAATGTCAGATCCCTTAATCGGGCGGGTAGGTTAGAAAATTTAAAAAGGGAAATGGATAGGTTAAAGTTAGATATAGAGGGAATTAGTGAAGTTCGGTGGCAGGAGGAACAAGACTTTTGGTCAGGTGAATACAGGGTTATAAATACAAAATCAAATAGGGGTAATGCAGGAGTAGGTTTAATAATGAATAAAAAAATAGGAGTGCGAGTAAGCTACTACAAACAGCATAGTGAACGCATTACTGTGGCCAAGATAGATACAAATCCCACCCCTACCACAATAGTACAAGTTTATATGCTAACTAGCTCTGCAGATGACGAAGAAATTGAAGAAATGTATGATGAAATAAAGGAAATTATTCAGATAGTGAAGGCAGACGAAAATTTAATAGTCATGGGTGACTGGAATTCGTCAGTAGGAAAAGGGAGAGAAGGAAACGTAGTAGGTGAATATCGACTGGGGCTAAGAAATGAAAGAGGAAGCCGCCTGGTATAATTTTGCACAGAGCACAGCTTAATCATAGCTAACACTTGGTTCAAGAATCATAAAAGAAGATTGTATACACGGAAGAAGCGTGGAGATACTAAAAGGTTTCAGATGGATTATATAATGATAAGACAGAGATTTAGGAAGCAGGTTTTAAATTGTAAGACATTTCCAGGGGCAGATGTGGACTCTGACCACAATCTATTGTTTAAGAACTGTAGATTAAAACTGAAGAAACTACGAAAAGGTGGTAGTTTAAGGAGATGGGACCTTGATAAACTGACTAAACCAGAGGTCGTACAGAGTTTCAGGGAGAGCATAAGGGGACAATTGACAACAATGGGGGAAAGAAATACAGTAGAAGAAGAATGGGTAGCTTTGAGGGATGAAGTAGTGAAGGCAGCAGAGGATCATGTGGGTATAAAGACAAGGGCTAGTAGAAATCCTTGGGTAACAGAAGAAATATTGAATTTAATTGATGAAAGGAGAAAATATAAAAATGCAGTGAATGAAGCAGGCAAAAAGGAATACAAACGTCTCACAGGAAGTGCAAAATGGCTAAGCAGGGATGGCTAGAGGACAAATGTGGGGATATAGAGGCTTATCTCACTAGAGGTAAGATAGATACTGCCTACAGGAAAAGTAAAGAAACCTTTGGAGAAAAGAGATCAACTTGTATGAATATCTAGAGCTCAGATGGAAACCCAGTTCTAAGCAAAGAAGGGAAAGCAGAAAGGTGTAAGGAGTATATAGAGGGTCTATACAAGGGCGATGTACTTGAGGACAATATTATGGAAATGGAAGAGGATGTAGATGAAGATGAAATAGGAGATCCGATACTGCGTGAAGAGTTTGACAGAGCACTGAAAGACCTGAGTCGAAACAAGGCCTCAGGAGTAAACAACATTTCATTAGAACTACTGACAGCCTTGGGTGAGCCAGTACTGACAAAACTCTACCATCTGGTGAGCAAGATGTATGAGACAGGCGAAATACCCTCAGACTTCAAGAAGAATATAATAATTCCCATCCCAAAGAAAGCAGGTGTTGACAGATGTGAAAATTACCGAACTATCAGTTTAATAAGTCACAGCTGCAAAATACTAACGCGAATTCTTTACAGACGAATGGAAAAACTAGTAGAAGCCAACCTCGGGGAAGATCAGTTTGGATTCCGTAGAAATATCGGAACACGTGAGGCAATACTGACCCTACGACTTATCTTAGAAGCTAGATTAAGGAAAGGCAAACCTACCTTTCTAGCATTTGTAGACTTAGAGAAAGCTTTTGACAGTGTTGACTGGAATACTCTGTTTCAAATTCTGAAGGTGGCAGGGGTAAAATACAGGGAGCGAAAGGCTATTTACAATTTGTACAGATACGAGATGGCAGTTATAAGAGTCGAGGGACATCGGAGGGAAGCAGTGGTTTGGAAGGGAGTGAGACAGGGTTGTAGCCTCTCCCCGATGTTATTCAATCTCTATATTAAGCAAGCAGTGAAGGAAAGAAAAGAAAAATTCGGAGTAGGTATTAAAATCCATGGAGAAGAAATAAAAACTTTGAGGTTCGCCGATGACATTGTAATTCTGTCAGAGACAGCAAAGGACTTGGAAGAGCACTTGAACGGAATGCACAGTGTCTTGAAAGGAGGATATAAGATGAACATCAACAAAAGCAAAACGAGGATAATGGAATGTAGTCGAATTAAGTCGGGTGATGCTGGGGGAATTAGATTAGGAAATGAGACACTTAAAGTAGTAAAGGAGTTTTGCTATTTGGGGGGCAAAATAACTGATGATGGTCGAAGTAGAGAGGATATAAAATGTAGACTGGCAATGACAAGGAAAGCATTTCCGAAGAAGAGAAATTTGTTAACATCGAGTATAGGTTTAAGTGTCAGGAAGTCGTTTCTGAAAGTATTTGTATGGAGTGTAGCCATGTATGGAAGTGAAACATGGACGATAAATAGTTTGGACAAGAAGAGAATAGAAGCTTTCGAAATGTGGTGCTACAGAAGAATGCTGAGGAATAGATGGGTAGATCACATAACTAATGAGGAAGTATTGAGTAGGATTGGGGAGAAGAGAAGTTTGTGGCACAACTTGACTAGAAGAAGGGATCGGTTGGTAGGACATGTTCTGAGGCATCAAGGGATCACCAATTTAGTATTGGAGGGCAGCGTGGAGGGTAAAAATCGTAGAGGGAGACCAAGAGATGAATACACCAAGCAGATTCAGAAGGATGTAGGTTGCAGTAGGTACTGGGAGATGAAGGAACTTGCACAGGATGGAGTAGCATGGAGAGCTGCATCAAACCAGTCTCAGGACTGAAGACCACAACAACAACAACAACATGTAAAGAATTATGTTGTTTACTATTGTTCCTGGTGTTGCAATTTTAGTGGCCAGTAGTGTTGTAACATTCATTTCACTCATGAATTTAAGTAGTATGACGCCTTTCCACAAGTCTGCACTACACCGCTTGAAACTCATCCCTCAATTACGATAACAAGGTTGAACAAAATACCAGTCATCCAAAATATTAAGTCCGAGATTTTACGCATTGGGGTGATAAAATTAGATTCTTGTCAGATCTGGAGTCTGGCGGTCCGCACAATCTGCCAACTCTGTACAATATTGGGAAGTCTAAGAAGTTAGAGCGATGCCCAACCTCTCAAAGCGTACTGAAGAAAGTGCACATCTTTGCATATTTGTGAAATCAACCTTTCTACTCAGAAATATGTAATATCATTGTAAGCTTCCTGTCTAGTTGGGGAGCAAATTACCCACAGAAGTAATTCCAAGTTATGCCCTGAAATGAAATGCTGTTGTACAATGCTAAGTATACACATGATCTTACCACAAATTTAGAAAATATGACCTATAACAGGAGAGATTTATTCGCCCAAAATGATAAAATTAATTTACCTTAGCCTGATTAGTCGTAGCAAACTTAAGAAATTAACTCAAAAATGTGTAAACAACGGTACTTGTGCAGTAAGCATGGTGTACCAACACTGCTAGCATAGCTCAGAAATGCTTGAAATAAGATAGCCATACTTGGTGGGTGAAAAACTACAATTCTCCCTGCTCCATCTGAACTGTGTCACCTTCCTTCATTTCTGAATGGACATGCACGGAATATCGATGTGTAATGTTCACTGTAAGTGATTCAAGACTTTAGATTAAACACAGAATGGTTACTAATGCAAAGCGGTGCACTCTGTGATATTGTGCTAATTGTCAAGTGCAGCTCGTCGTAAATTCATTTATATAGGAAAGTAATGGCAAGGCTATCAAAATTATTTAAAGAGTCTTTGAATGGAACAATATATAACTGTCTCCAAAATGAAATTTTAAGCGAAGGTACATTGGTCAGGACACGTGGTGCAAAAGGCTTCAACATATGAGAATTTGACACAAGAAAACACATATATGACAAGAAACATTCAATAACGCTCATTGGCAAGGAGTGTAACGAATGTTAATGCTCTACCATGGAGATTAATAGTTAATCGATTCTGTACCATTCATCGAAGTATATGCTCTTCACTAAAGCACGAAGATAACATCTCCACACAAAAGACACGGTTTACAGTAATAAACGATTCGTTAAAATTCCCCATTTCTAAACTCTCAATATAAACCAAGAAAATGAGTGCTCATGGACCACACAACTTCTGTAAACAATTAACAGACTCGTATTCCAAATGTGCTCATCCCCTACATAATCAGGCATCATGTTACCAGACTGTGGTGGCCCATACGGCGAACCGTCCCAGTACACCTACCAGATCAGACACCTGCATATGAGTCCCCACGCTCTTACGTTTCATCACCCAAGCTGCCCACACAACGTTGCAAGGTGAGCATGAATCTCCTTGGCGCGCCGCGCGGGATTAGCCGAGCGGTCTTAGGCGCAGCAGTCATGTACTATGCGGCTGGTCCCGGCGGAGGTTCGAGTCCTCCCTCGGGCATGGATGTGTGTGTTTGTCCTTAGGATAATTTAGGTTAAATAGTGTGTAAGCTTAGGGACTGATGACCTTAGCAGTTAAGTTCCATAAGATTTCACACACATTTGAACAATCTTCTTGGCGCGTGCAATCGGAACTAAGAGACTTCTTCCGACTAAGCTTACTGAAGTCCCAATGGAGTGCAGAAATCGGTAAGTAAAGACAGACATGCATTTTTCTGGTGAACCTGCTACTTAATAACATGAGAAATAGCTTCAGCAGTGAAAGTTGTGGGAATAATGGAAAACTTTCACAGTGTAGCTCTACCCTGAGCATTTTAACATGCATGGATCATCCTTGGTATACCATACACATCGCTTAAGCCTGCCCCAGTCTTCTAAGGCGATCTTCCTGAAGACATTCATTGCATGATTGTGACTACATAATGAAATTACAATTGATCCGCAACATTCACAGTCAGGTTCATTTCAGCAGATAGTCAGGTTCATTTCAGAGGATACCGCGTGACACTCCATTCGGTTGAGTTGCGGTTGAGGGTGGATTGGTTTCATGGGGAGCGGGGTGAGGGAAGGTGGAAGAAGGTTTACTCACGCATTGTTATTTTAAGGAACAAATGAATTGCCAAACTGTTGCAGGGATAGAAAAGGAGTTGGAGTACCTCGAACCAATACTGCACAGCCCTCAAATTACTTTCGACTGCTATGTAACGCGTGAGACGTCCGAACATGATGCAGCCTGAACGAGACTCACCCATCTGCCTGCTGAGGACGAGCGACTGTACAGACGAGACGCGCTATGGTAACTGACCGCCTCCACATTCCTTCTGCGATGATGATCTGGCGTCAGACAAATCTTGCACCCGACCCTAACGAGAACTCGATACAACTGATTTGGTTGTATTTCAGGTTTTCCTTACCCACCTGTTCCGCACATCACCGTGCTGTGGGATTTATAATGTCGTTTATAAGTGGCACACAGAAATGAAAGTGTGTGGAGGCGCAGTGTACCGCATACCTCTAATTGCTCTCTCAGTGTATCTAAAACGACACCTCGCAGTCCTCTTGTTACTCGTCATTATCTGGTATAGAAAAGGGACTATCAATGCGAGACAGATTTTCAACATTTTGTGTCCCACAATATAAGTACAGTTGCGATATGGACTGTTAAAAATTTTTTTTAGCTTCATTCAAATTCTTAGATCTGTTGCCTTCTCCGTGATTATCAGGAAAAGACGACTACTAGAAATGTTCATTGCCACTGTCTCAGCTTTGTCACTGTGTTGTGCAGGTGTTTTCTACTGCGAATATATGAACATCCATGCTTCGTCATGTCACTCACACACACACACACACACACACACACACACACACACATGCACACACACACATAAATTAGCAACATACAGATCCATGTTACACAGAGAACAAGAAATCCCACTGAGCACTGAAACCCTTCATAATAAAATTGGAGTGACTACAAAAATAGCTGCAATGGCTTTCAACCTGCACTGCACTCACAGATAAAATGTCTAAGAGTGTTACGATAGAAACAGATAAAACAAAAATAAGAACAATAATCACAAAAACACCATGACAGTATACTGGCCTCCTTGGCCGAGGTCACGCTGATACGGTAGCTCAGTGTGTTAGGTCAGAGGTCTGGCTGCTTCTGTAATTAAATAATTTTAAAAAAACTGAGTGAAGGAATCAATTATGTGTTTGATCGGGTGTCAAGTGACGTCTGCCCAGACCGAATTCCGTGATCAATAGCGAACAAAATGAAGGAAAGAAAAAAAGATTGCTAACGCACGCTAGTACGGTGGCGCTCGACTTCGGGGTAAGCCGGTTCGAATCCTGGTGGTGCAAAAAATTTTCACTGCCAGTATTTGGTTGGCAATGGGAGGAGAGGTAATGGCGTAAAGTTCCTGATCACCGAACTTTGTGCCAATGTGCTGGTTTGAATAGCAAGTGTCTCGTGAAGTGAGGATATGTGACACTGTTGATAGTGACCCGTCCGTTGGATGGGGACGTGAAGATTGGCGGGTCGCTTTGTGCTTTTCACGAGGAAGGGGCTATGTGCCGGCACTGAGTTTCACCCCCTCTCTTCTCTCATCATCATCATCATCATCATCATCATCATCATCACGCAACACAAACACTACATTCTAGCCCACACACACACACACACACACACACACACACACACAATACATACAGGAGGTGTATTACACAAAAAAGACAGGACAGTATGCGTTCTCTACCTTGGTGTCTTTTCGCAGAAAACTGCTGATATATTGAGACCAGATAATGAAAGAGTTGTTTTTTCACCAGGAATAAAATAGCTAATAAACTGCTATGCAACAGGACGATGCTTCTGAAGTAGACTTAAGGGACATAGGTACAATACTGGCAATAAATCTCCCATAACAACTCTTATTAACGATAACGGACATGCTTTTGACAACATAGAAAGTAATAGAATAACATTTCACAAACTGAATCTGTATGCAGACTTGAAATCTTTATCCACAATAGAAAACATGGCCAGAGCACACTCATTCACAATGCTGAGACAGTGGCAATGAACTCCTCAAGCATACTGGACGTTGTGCAGTGATTTTTACTACTATCTATATCTGTGTGATCTAAATTAGGAAAGCAACTCACAAATTTCCAAACAAACACATTAAAAAATAAATATGGTTAAATGTAGGTTTATAAGTTTTTCATTTTGTTACATTTTACATTTTTTGCAATAGCTGCATTCTTCAGCTAATAGGCAGAAACGAGTCAAGAGCTTATACATTGTCCAGTCACATCAGTGTTACCACCAGTTAAAAGCCCGAATAAACACCTATTGCACCGCGGAACGCTATGCAGGCTGCAGGAAGAGAGTCAGTGAGATCCTGGAAAGTACCGACATGGATCTGGAGTCATGCCGACTCCAGTGTCGTGGCCAGCTACGCTAGGTTTCTCGGTTAAGGATCCATGGCACGAACAGTCCTATCAAGGTGATCCCACAGATTCTGGTTGGGTTTAAATCCGTGGAGTTTGGTGGCCAGGGGAGTATGATAAACGCATCCTGGTTCTCTTTGAACCACGCACGTACATTGCGAACTTTGGGACACGTTGCATTGTTCTGCTGGTAGATGCCATCCTTCCGACGGAGTTTAAAACGTGATTCCTCTGAAATGGCCATCTGTCGCCACTCGGTAGACGTCCAGTTGCGTTACTGGCGTGCAAGTACCTGCCTTCGTCGCCGATGAACAGCGGTCGGCGTGAGTGAATGAACAAGGCGCCTGTAGCGGAGGCCCATACGCAGAAACGTTTTCTGAACGGTCGTTGAGGAGACACTATCGGTAGCGCCTTGGTTCGTCTGGTCGGTCAGTTGCTCAACAGTTTGCACGACTATTCATCCGTACACATGTTCGCAGCCGTCGTTAACCCGTGTCATCTACACTCCTGGAAATGGAAAAAAGAACACATTGACACCGGTGTGTCAGACCCCACCATACTTGCTCCGGACACTGCGAGAGGGCTGTACAAGCAATGATCACACGCACGGCACAGCGGACACACCAGGAACCGCGGTGTTGGCCATCGAATGGCGCTAGCTGCGCAGCATTTGTGCACCGCCGCCGTCAGTGTCAGCCAGTTTGCCGTGGCATACGGAGCTCCATCGCAGTCTTTAACACTGGTAGCATGCCGCGACAGCGTGGACGTGAACCGTATGTGCAGTTGACGGACTTTGAGCGAGGGCGTATAGTGGGCATGCGGGAGGCCGGGTGGACGTACCGCCGAATTGCTCAACACGTGGGGCGTGAGGTCTCCACAGTACATCGATGTTGTCGCCAGTGGTCGGCGGAAGGTGCACGTGCCCGTCGACCTGGGACCGGACCGCAGCGACGCACGGATGCACGCCAAGACCGTAGGATCCTACGCAGTGCCGTAGGGGACCGCACCGCCACTTCCCAGCAAATTAGGGACACTGTTGCTCCTGGGGTATCGGCGAGGACCATTCGCAACCGTCTCCATGAAGCTGGGCTACGGTCCCGCACACCGTTAGGCCGTCTTCCGCTCACGCCCCAACATCGGGCAGCCCGCCTCCAGTGGTGCCGCGACAGGCGTGAATGGAGGGACGAATGGAGACGTGTCGTCTTCAGCGATGAGAGTCGCTTCTGCCTTGGTGCCAATGATGGTCGTATGCGTGTTTGGCGCCGTGCAGGTGAGCGCCACAATCAGGACTGCATACGACCAAGGCACACAGGGCCAATACCCGGCATCATGGTGTGGGGAACGATCTCCTACACTGGCCGTACACCACTGGTGATCGTCGAGGGGACACTGAATAGTGCACGGTACATCCAAACCGTCATCGAAACCATCGTTCTACCATTCCTAGACCGGCAAGGGAACTTGCTGCTCCAACAGGACAATGCACGTCCGCATGTATCCCGTGCCACCCAACGTGCTCTAGAAGGTGTAAGTCAACTACCCTGGCCAGCAAGATCTCCGCATCTGTCCCCAATTGAGCATGTTTGGGACTGGATGAAGCGTCGTCTCACGCGGTCTGCACGTCCAGCACGAACGCTGGTCCAACTGAGGCGCCAGGTGGAAATGGCATGGCAAGCTGTTCCACAGGACTACATCCAGCATCTCTACGATCGTCTCCATGGGAGAATAGCAGCCTGCATTGCTGCGAAAGGTGGATATACACTGTACTAGTGCCGACATTGTGCATGCTCTGTTGCCTGTGTCTATGTGCCTGTGGTTCTGTCAGTGTGATCATGTGATGTATCTGACCCCAGGAATGTGTCAATAAAGTTTCCCCTTCCTGGGACAATGAATTCACGGTGTTCTTATTTCAATTTCCAGGAGTGTATATGAAGGTGGCATCTGTTCTTTCGGACATGTCCGGCCATTGACCTTCTTCTTCTGTGCGGATGCACATATATTGCCCCAACTCTTAAGGGACTCTGTAAGATTGTCTTCCGCGAGTAATGAGTATAATGGGCAGGGGCACTACGAATGTAGTGCGTGGACGTTAAGTTGGGAATGTGGGTCTCACGGAAAGCTTGCAACGGATAAATCCCTGCAGTTGCACTATCCTCCGTGCCATCGGTAGCTCAGATGGATAGAGCATCTGCCCTGTAAGCAGGATATCCCGGGTTCGAGTCCCCGTTTATGTATATCAACGCCTGTCGACAGCGTAGGGTCTTTATTTAATTATCATTCCTGTCATCTATGGCCCGTGGCGCACCACATATGCGTCAGCTTCCGTTTTTGATAGCGCCATTTTCCCATGCATGGTATACTATAACCACAGGAGGAACTGTTTATAAAATTAGTCGTTTCGGAAACGCTTTCACCCATTGGCCGAAAGCCAATGATAATACCCTTTTAGACATCAGATAAGTCACTCCGTTTCCGCATTACGATAACAACTGCACTGTTTTTCGCTTCCTCCGACATGGTTTATATACCCTCCACTGCCAGTACTGCCAGCAGCCCTTTCTGAATGGATATTTGCACGTTGACGCCGAACATAGGCTGTGGCCACATTAATGTCGCTGAACCTTGTGTATTTGTTACCTGTACCTTTGATTCGCAATGTAAGCCGGCAATGACTGATCTTTGACTTTCAAGGCACTGTATTTCTAGATGAGGAGGTGACGCCCAAAAATGAACATGTCCACAATTTATAAAAATATTAGATACGAAATGGAACAGTTCATAAAGGATAAGCAGAATCTAAATACATTACCCAATTTAAGTGAAATCGATCAAATGCCACGATACAAGCCTGTGAAAATACGGGTTCAGAGCAAACACGAACCTGTCCGGTATACATTTCGTGCAAAGAACAAGTAGTTCATTACGGCCAATAGGAGACGCTGATTCCAGACACGTGGTTTCTGTTCCAGTCACGGCCAGGCTGTGCTCCCTCGTAATAACATTGATAGTACTAATACTGATAATTGTTATTGTGAGGACACAGTTACTTAACCTGCGGACGGCATTTTCGATAGAATACAGACTCGCCTACAGAAAGGCCAACACGATCGTAAAAGAAAAAAAATGACGTCTAGCAGTCAGTGGGTGAAGTAAAGTAAGAAACCGTGGTGATTACTGAAGAGTGATAGACGTGAAATCCTTATCTAAAGGCTTACGTAATTTAGATCACGTAAGTGAAATGAAAAGAATTTTCATATACAAATTCGAAGCTATGGGAAACATATAAGGAAGCAACTGCAATCTAGAAGTCCCAAAATGGTACAAGAGCGGACGTCTCTAGAAACGCGGATGGAGCATTGCGAAAATTTTCTTAACCACGAGATGAAGAACTTCACAGTCATCCAGTCTCAGATGATGTTGCCGAGCGGTCTAAGGCGCTTTAAGTAGTGTGTAAGCTTAGGGACTGATGACCTTAGCAGTTAAGTCCCATAGGATTTCACACAAATTTGAACATTTTCAGATGATGTTGATGGCTTACTGCAAAATATTTTCGCAGAAAACTGGCAGAATCGAGAGGATTGAAGTTGGTATACGTCGATCACTGATGGTAGACCCACGTTGTTCAACACAGAAGTAAAGGAAGTTGCTTGTAATCGTTTAGAAGATGCTTCTGGTTTTTATGTTCAAGTGTAACAGTTACATCAAAGAACAGTTCTAATAATAGCTAATGCCATTGTTACATAAGTGTATTTTTTACGGTCATCTGAAATGTTTTAAATAATTGTGAAGCAACAAAGGAATCAGAACTTTCGGTAAAACACTACATATCAATGGTACAGTTGCTAGTTTATAATCTTTTGCATGATATCACATACTATATTGTTACAAATACGTCATATTGTGTAGTATAATAACCATTATACAAAAAGATGTAAGTTATTTTCAAAAAAACAATATATTTGTTTTTGGGAATTATTGAAAAGTGAACACGTCCAAATGGTTTATGCAGATGAGAACATGTCCTTATTCAAACGA
Organism: Schistocerca piceifrons; assembly: GCF_021461385.2. Classification (NCBI taxonomy): domain Eukaryota; kingdom Metazoa; phylum Arthropoda; class Insecta; order Orthoptera; family Acrididae; genus Schistocerca; species Schistocerca piceifrons. The sequence continues at coordinate 827,907,043 of NC_060138.1, forward strand.
AGTTTTTAAAAGAATATTTTCATAATAGATTTTACTTACAGACATGAACTGCTTTTTCACACAAAAAAATGTTCTTGCATATTACCTCCTTACATACGCACAATCTGAGGACTGATTATGTGTGTTTGTGTGATATAGCCAGGTGAAAGTGTACATTTATGACGGAATTCAGCGTTCTTTCTGCCGGAACATATTGTAAGTAGCTTCATTACTGCTTAGAATCCTAGTGCCATACTGCATTAACAAGTAGTGATTATAACTTATTTTCAGCGAAATAAAGATCGAAACAGACAAACGGTTATATCGATCAAATAAAAATGTAATTTAATCCACCTAACGAGGGGGTTGTAAGACTTCAAAATTCGTTGTGGGAGAGAATAAAAAGCGACTGGCACAGATAACTGATTTCATTTATCTTCAATGTCACAACAATGTTAATTTTGAAATGATGTCACCGTGGTGTTCACGAATCCGCAGGACAATTTCCCGTGCAGAAAATTTTCTCTCGCCGTAAAGCCGATGCTTAAAATGACTCTTGGAGATATGTTGATAGACTAAACAGTACACACAAGGCGCACTGCCCCGTTCACAGAGTGCGCTTCCCAACTACACTAAGACTGCAGGTTTACTACTAGACCGGTGGACGCACGTAGCGATGTGCTGTTCTCAAAGATGTATTGAGATACAGGTTTCCGATCAGAAACACAAAAATATTGTTAGTTATGAGGGTGGTGTAGCAAAAGGAGCGCTTATTACAATCGTGAATTTTACAAATCCAGTGATCAGTCTATTTTAAACTTTGAGTGTACTCTGACATGGATTACTGACGTGCACTATTTTCGTCATTTTAGTAAACAGATATTACGTTGACCAGAGAGGGCCACTTAGATGCAAACGTGCTTGGGTCTGGCGATGTGATATCTGAAGACATACTGCTCTGTGAGTTGCGTGAACGTTTACACAAGTTTTTAAGGGGGCTGCGGTTTGCTTGTTTAGTAGGCTGTACAAGTTATCTTCCAGAAGATATAATGTAATTAACAGACTGACAAAAAAATTAAGCAACTACTTTCCCTTGGACTGTCTATCAGCTTTATTTTCCAAATTTTCTAAAATAAAAACCTGTTGTCTATTTCAAAATGTTACCAAAACATGTTCAGTTATATGTTGTTAACCGTACTTTGCTGCAATGCGGGCAAACGAATTCTACATTTTTACACACGTAAATTACTTGGTACAAGGAATGCTCACGGAACAGGTAATCATTAAACCTGACAGGAGCATGTAAGTTAGTGACGAAGCTGTCAGCCTTACTATATGAAACGCAACACCTGTACACAAGTCTTTCACTCTGTTCCGCATTTCGGCCGACCCTCAAGCAAGCTGGCGAGCTGGAGTTGGCTGCAGAACCGTAACTAACTTCCACGACAGGAAGGAATCACCGGCTCAACGTAATCGTCCATAAATTCCGGGCACTTGCCGTTAATGTAGACGCCACTAGCGATACGAACATGACCGTAAGTCGAATGGAGCTGACGCGACGAAGCAGAAGGTACCGACTATGAGATCTCTAGCGTAATGTCCAGAAGTGTGCAGTTATATCACCCTAAGCAACGGCTAGTGGACTCACGTAATTTGACTGCGCTGATTAGCATGGAAACGGCTATTTGCGACAGAAGGTGGTACCATCACATAAACTTGCATTCCCAGCGGTGCCTATATCTCCACGGTAAATGTTTCCGCTAATAGAGTGGAAGAGCGACGTTGATTCGCTATTCTGCTATTACTAGAATATCCAGCCGTCACATTCATTAGGAAAAACGTTACTGGCTAAGAGTCGCAGGACATACATTTTTGTCTTCTTTTTTTCAAAGTCGACAGCCTGAAGGCCTCGTTTAGCAAACGTTACAGCATTTAATCTTGAAACTACTTTGCACTAACTTATAATATCCTGAAGGTAAAATTGGTTTCAATACTTCCTGAAAATTCTACAATAATTGTTGTCCCAATACTCCAGCAAGCAAGAAACGCATAAAAATTCTCAAAGATGTTCCACGGTTTCAGGCGGGAGCTTTGAGCAGGCGAGTTCTGCGAGATCTTCCATCGTCGATAGTAATAGGGGTGTGCTGTCACATAGAACGTATGATGCAAAACTGTTGCCGCAAATTTTACGAATCAAGCTATCGGTTAAAATATTTCACGGTCATCTGTGATCACTTTGCTAGGTACGAACATTTAACTGTCGTAGGCACGACCAGTCATTATAGACCCGGACCACTACTCCACTTCAAACGAATTCCAAAACATGCCCAACAAAATATTGCTCAGCACACGTACAAGCCAGGAAGTATCGAGCACTTATGAATGCCGCGTAATGGACCCCGTCATATCACTCTAGAAAATCGGTGTCACTGCCTAATAGAGGTGTTACGTTCACCTCCATGTAAATAACAACAATCTACGTATCATGTTACTTGTGTCACTGAAACAGTCAGCGACGCTATTACCATCAACACGGACACAGCACTAGAAGAAGTTGCCATTTTCTAACCTATTTCTTTGCCGTAAAATGACATCAAATCTTAAGCTTCAAAATGACGCGTAAGTGCCGGCCGCGGTGGCCGAGCGGTTCTAGACGCTCACTCCGGAACCGAGCGACTGCTACGGTCGCAGGTTCGAATCCTGCCTCGTGCATGGATGTGTGTGATGTCCTTAGGTTAGTTAGGTTTAAGTAGTTCTAAGTCCTAGGGGACTGATGACCACAGATGTTAAGTCCCATAGCGCTCAGAGCCATTTGAACCATTTTTGACGTGTAAGTCAAAGCTGCATAGCACTATAAAAACAGTTACAGCCAAAAGCGTAAAATGACGTTTAAAAAATTCATAAAGACTATGGACCAGTCTTACAAGGAGTTAATGTTCTATAAGTAATATAGGTCTATTGCGTCTTATGCGACTGTAATTGGTTGGTTGGTTTGAGGAAGGAGACCAGACAGCGAGGTCATCGGTCTCATCGGTTTAGGGAAGGACGGGGAAGGAAGTCGGCCGTGCCCTTTGAAAGGAACCATCCAGGCATTTGCCTGGAGCGATTTAGGGAAATCACGGAAAACCTAAATCAGGATGGCCGGACGCGGGATTGAACCGTCGTCCTCCCGAATGCGAGTCCAGTGTCTAACCACTGCGCCACCCCGCTCGGTATATGCGACTGTAATAAAAGTATTATTTAGACCACACACGTTTATCTTTATTTCAAAGCATCTTTAACGGTCACTGTAAAAGGTTCGGTTTTTGTTACAAATCTGTTTGTCAAGAACCTAAACAGTTCTAATGTTTTACGTTACTACTATTAAGCGGTATTTAATTACAGTGGTTACTCCCGATTTTTTTTTTTTTTTTGCTACTTACTGCAATTCTAAAGTTCTTCTACGTTTAAGGTGCTTGTATAACGGCTACTGCGAAAAAAAGAAGGCCTGAAGACAAAAAAGACGACATATCCTACGAGTATTTGGAATGCATAACTACATCCATGTAAAAACACTTATCATAATGAGAAACTTCCTAAGAGTGAATATCCGGAGTCTTTTCTTTCATATGAAATTGCAGTTATAATGGTAAATCGAAATCTTGTTTGAGGCACATAAACATCACGATATATTGGCTTTCAGCAGGTCGATTACAGTGATCCATAGTTGTAATAGACGATTTTATCCAGGGAACATTTAATGACAGTAGCAGACGGTCAGTTCGCGGGATGCTCGCATTGTTAATGAGGGATTGCAAGAAAAACATGACAGCCTCATCAGCGTTCCTTCATGTCTCGCGCTCTGATGGCACTGACTGGTAGTGAAGTAGGGCTACGGCTTACGAATGGAAGGGCCGGTTATGTAGCCGCGGTACACAGACCCACAATTCCTCCGGTGAGAGAAACACGTGCGTTTCCCATACATGGATCATGTGTAACGAATTTAACAAGTCACGTGCTACAGTATGTTTATGCAGTCAACTAGCTTAAGCAATTGCTTGACATTGGCTAAAGTTATGTACCTGTAAAAACATTTCGCGAGTGATTGTGTTTGAATGTAGCTTCTTCTACGGGGAAGCATTTTACGGCGAAGTGTAGCGGGTGCCTCTAATGTGAGACGACAAGTAGTGTTGTGTGGTGTGTCTGAATATACTTTGAATTTTATTTTTATGGTACGTAGGTTGAAACACCGAAAGCACGTTATTTCATGCATTGCTCAGTGTACATAGAAAACGTGTCAGTCGCTCAATCATATATTTGTAACCGCTGTTTCCTCTTCAGTGCGTTCACCATCATGCGTTCACCGTCACACTCTGATGATGAGGTAGTAAAGTTTTTACTGTAATTGTTTAAGTTCTGAACATAATGATCAAGGACTTGTACCGAAATTTTATTGTTTTATGAGCCAGCCGATACAGTGGTTTGAAATCAATGAGAGATGATACACAGGTTAGGCATGCATTTATTGAGAGTGACAACAAAGTTTAATGAATAATTAGTATTCCTGGCAGTGACTGTGTAATACTGTTACGCTGTACCATCTTACCTTTACTGTCCTGTTAGTCAATTTCTGAAATTGACTACAACAAATTAGCTGTTGACAGTGGTATTAAATATCACTTTCAGAATCCACAGTAGTGCCCGATATTTTCTGGTCGAGCTCTCTGTTATGAATACTGTAACAACGGCTTCACTTATTTGATTTTTCCTTCGTAATACTACGCTAAATAACAGAAAGCTGCAGCAGCACAGAGAATGTTCTTCAAGATACATTTATCCTGTCGAAAGACATTGTCATGAGAACTTGGTATTTATGCAGAGAAGTCCCCATTTACGGCAAACATAGCAACCAGACTAGCTCGTAATGATTAGACAGGCTACCTTGTTATGGACGCTTTACACAATGAACACCAATCTCCACACGGGCGAACAGACGAGTTAATGTCACAGAAATTATGATAGAAGTCAGCCAGTTTCTGTGAATCCTTGATACTGCTATCATGGCCAACGGCGTACACTTCACACTATGCGGAAAGAGAAGTTAGCCTGCTGCATAAACTCGTCCTCACCAGGTAAGAAAACGATTGAAATTGAGAGAATATGATACCAAAGAGTCATCCATAAGCAAGTAATTGCTCGAGTACGTACTTCTCAATGAGTTAATGGTCTTAGGGAATTCATCGAAAATTTTCGTCAGATCATAAAGCTGCAACAAGCAACTTGAGTTCTCCCAGAA